>NC_069145.1:18629186-19229186 GCF_943734635.1 Anopheles cruzii
ATTGGAAAGCTTTGCAGGATCCTTAGACCGCAAGGTAGGTCCGTGCACTGCTATAGAAACCGCATGATTTAATTCAAAGTCCTAATAGCATAGGCGCAACAAACAGTGACCGGGTCTCACTCGCCGCATTGTGCAGTTGAAGAAAAATTGAACAGGAAAAAGCAAACAGAATAGAGGTCCTGCACTGAACCCTGCTCTATATTTACTGCTTTGCTCCAGAAAATATAGCTTACCAGCTGTAAAGTGGAATTGCACCTCCAAAATTATGAAGAAATCAAAAGAGTTGATTGATGTTTGAACGAACGCTCGAGCTTCTGCGGCCGTGAACATAAAATCAAACCGAGGACTAGCTTACGTGCCAGTAATTTCTATTTAATAGCCCGTAATTAATTCTATTAAACTTGGCCCGGCATTACTCAAAATTAGAATGAATTAAACATTGGTCCCGACCCGACCGGGCCGGGCCCAAAAGGCCCCTAGGGAGTCCTTGCACGGGGCGAGGCGAAACGGTACAAAATGTGTAATTTGGTGCCCCATTCAGCGCGGGCGTTCCTCTGTCACGGTCGCTCAGCTGGCCGGTCAACGACACACGCAATCAAAATGACCCCGACCGAAGCTTGTCCTTCGGTTCGACCTCCAGTGACGCCCGACGTTCGTTGAGGTGGAAAATCAATGCTTTACCCGTTGAATCGCATGCCGGATGACGTCCTCACTATACTGTGCCACGAACAGGGCCGACGTAACCTCCGGCAGGGCCCAGTTGGTCGCGCGGGTACACACCAACGGCGACGGACGGCCCGGTGGCAGCGTGTTGAGGGCGAACAGCATCAGCAGCGCGTTGTGGATGACCCGGTTCTGGTGCTGCAGCAGCAGCTTCCGCAGCTGGCGCAGATACTCCGGGCTGCGGATCACGATCGGACCGGACCAGTTGGCCGGCACCAGATCCTGCCAGGCGAGCTGCGAGGACGCAAGCCCGGTAAGAGAGAGTGAGGGGAGAGGGGGAGAGAGAAAGGGCAATCGACAACTTACGAACGGATGCGCATTCACGAGGGCGGTCACGTTGTTCAGCACGTAACTGCTGGTGAAGTCTTTCTGGACGTAATGGCGGCGTATCTGCGGCGATAAGATTCGGTTTCAGAGAAGGATGTCGGTCAGCGCCAACCAACCGCAGGCCAACGTCATAACTGTTTCCCTCCGTTCGACACCATCTCCTGAGAGGGCCCGGACCCGTTTATTACCTGATTAAGATCACGAATGAAGCTAAAAATAAGATTCCGCTCCGACTGGCGCTGCTCGGCGGTCAGCCCCAACGGCAGAAAGGTATTGATTAGGTCGTCGAGCGAGTCCGGCACCTCGTCCACGTCGTACGGCGGCGCCCTTGGTCCTCTCCACCGAACGGGGTTCTGGCCGGGGAAACACAGGGTGGCGAACAGAATGGAATGGAAACGGAACGGAATGAAGACATTTGTCGGTGTCGGTCGACATCGGACGCCTACCGTACCTCGAGTATGTTCGGTGGAGTGTTTGGTCCGTCGATGATCAGCAGCATTTGCGGGTTGCGGCCGTAGCTGAGGTCGTAGTAGATACCGATCAGCGGCAGCGGTCCTATCGACCTGATCTTCGCTACCAGCGGTGATATGCTCTGTGGTCCCACCGACCCGATATGCAGATAGCCTCCGAGCTGGTCCAGCCGCCGCCGGATGCTCGTATCGTTGAGCTCCTGGCGCAGGCAGCTTCCGTACAGGCGGCCCAACTTGCGGAAAATCCCACTGGTCGTGTTCAGCGACAGTAGCTCTGGAACGGAAAAGGGGGCACGTGAAGCCGGGAACTCCACCTCGCCACGGCTGGCCACTTACGCTGCAGCTGGCTGTCGGCGATCTCCTGCGCACTCTTCACCACCCGCAGGCTGCTCTCGGGCGACGAGCAGCTGTAGTTCTTGAACTCCCGGCACGGCTCCACGTCCCAGTTCATGCGCGAAGCAATGCTGATGGCGGCCGCCCGACAGATCGGATCGGCACAGACGGGCGGTGGGGCGGGCGTCGGGTGGCAGTCGTCCTCGTCCGTGGCCGCGAAGCAATCACGTGGCAACTGTGACGGGGCAGCCGAGATGAGGAACAGAATCGGAGAAGCCACGAGCAGTGACGTCACCAGGAGGGTGGCTGCCGTGATGGCCATCTTGTGCACGGCCGACGAGCTCCGGAGCCAGATGCAGGGCGCACAGCACACCCACCCGACCGGGTTCTTCAGCGAGACCGGCATCCGGCCACCGGCAGCTGTCCCACCAGGACCACCACCGGGACCTCCACCAGCCGCCGCCGCCCCCGTTAGCGCTGCCGAACTGGAGGACGCACCCAGCGAGGTGGTTCCGGTTGCCGACGATTGCATACTGCTGCGCCCGCGGTGAAAGTTCGACAGTGCCTTCGCGCCACCGGTCATGCTGGGCTGAAAGGACCAACAAGCAAAATGCCAACAAATGAAACGGGAAGTCGAGAACTGTGGAGGACTTTAATTGCTGGGGCCGAGTGGAAGCAACGAGGACCAACCTGCGCGACGTAACTCTAGCCCCGCGGTGAAGGTACTCTACCCGGTGCACAAGGACGCTCCAAAGTGGCCCCCCACCGCGGGCACTCGGGGAACAATAGTGCACACTGCTTCGCCTATGCTGTCGGAACTAGGCGAACGGGAGCACACGGAAGTCTACAACAATAACAACAACAGTACCACCCACGAGGGGGTTACAATTGCTGTTTGCTTCTCATTTCCTTCCTTCGGTGGCGGGTGGCCACTGCACGTGCAAACTAAGTCGAGCGTTTCAAGTGTTTTCGTGTCGAAAGCGAACCCAGCGGATCCGACCCGGGGGGAAAACCGCGGGGCCGGTGCCGAGCGAGGCCGACACCGACCGTGGCCGAGGCCGAGGCCGACACACACGTTGGGTGGGTGCGCTCAAAAGATTAAAAAATTATGAAGCATTTCGAGTTAAGAGAATTAAAAGTGACGCGAAAAAAACAGATATAAAAAAGTCACGAGGTAAAGGATTTATCTACATTACAGGCACACATTAAGCATATATTAAGAAGAGTAAAAGAGTAATAAATGAGTGATGAAGTAGCAGTAAAGTATCTCCAGACGACATCTATCTTATACGGACTTATTTGATGTTTCTTAATTGAGAAAGTCATGTACTAGAGGGTTATATATTTTCTAGTTTCATAAAAGAACTTTAAAAACACATGAGTGGCCGCCTCGGAATATATGGCAAAAGTCTTTTCTGATAAGATTATTTTCAATGATGACGCTCGATCTTCTAAGTCCATTTCTTCAATTGAAGACCAAAACAAATTTATTATCATCTGGCAGTATTGCTCGGAATTCACGGTAATGGTCTTCCCTTCATCGTTTTTTTAAAAAATAGCCCCAATAGTAACCTTTTCTAGGCATAACGGCCTCTCTTTAATCGATTAAGTGGTTTTTCATTGCCCCAGATGCGGCAAGTTTGGTTGTCTACGTGGCCATCAAGCGAAAAATGTGCTTCGTCGCTGAAGACAATGTTACTGGAAAAATTAGCGTTATCGAATCCTCACTTTTGTAGTAAGTGTTAATAATTTTAACACGTTGTTCCGTTGTTAAACGATTCATTTTGTAAAATGGCCCTTTAATTTAGAAACTACTACGTTGCTACATTTTTGTTCTACACGAGTTGAATATTTACGGCTTACAGCGGCTTAAGAGTATCCTTCAATTTTGAAAATGTCTATAAAACAATGAATTGATAAGTCTCTTGGCATGTGGGTGAATACGTGCTGAAAGATTTGAAAAGAATGTTTGGAATTTTTCTAACAAAACATACGCTATTTGCATTAAAATGACAAAACAAACTTCATCCAAAGATGGCACGTCAAACGGACGTTCACTCTTCAAGCCATCGATCGTAGCAGTCGAAAGGAGGCATGCCTGGTGACTAAGCGACATGTCATGTAGCTTCGCAACCAAATTCCCTGGGCAGCGGTTTTCCATCGTGTCATGGAGCAAAATCGGTTTCGTGTGGCCCTATTTAGTGTTTTCGTGAAAAAACGGGCTTGCCGAATTCACAGTCCTCCAGAATATGTGTGTTTTTTCCGTCCGTCCGTTTTGTGAGTCCATCCGTCACTTCAAAATTAGCATTTTTGAATGTGTGGAACCACTCAAAGCACTGTAAATGGCAGCAGAAAGTCAGCACTGTCCAAGTTGTAGTTGGAGTTTCATGTTGAAATACTTTGCTAGATGTCCAAACGAAGCCGTCTAACCAATAAAGCATTACGATAAGGATTAAATTGACAGCTAGAACCATCCGTTAGCAGATTTAATTCTTGTGAACCTGTGGTAAATCCAACCAAATGAAACCAATTATGGACATTCATACAATTTCTAGCGAAACATCGAAAAACAATGACACTTGCACTTTAGAACCGAATAATGGGGTCCACAATGTGGTGCCATGACTGGTAAAGATGAACGAGGTGAGAATGGTGATGGTGAAAATTCTCGTTGCACTTTTCAACCCATTTTCCCACGCCGGATCCCACGTCCGACATGCCCCACACGTTCGACGTCTGCCACAGTGGAAACTCGCCTTCGTTAATGATGATATAGGTTCTGTGTGAAGGCTGAGCTGACGAGCGGTTTTTGCGGATACGGACGAAACCGGCCCGAGAACTTGCCGACTTGCAAGTGCATTATTGAAGCGCAGCTTGTGTCTGTGTGTGGAGTGGACAAACTTTTCCCCGATTTTCCTTCTGCGGGTCGCCATCATCACCGGTTCTGGCATGTGAATAATTTAATGGCGTTTGTTGGGATGCTGTCCCCGACACGGTACCCTGCACCCCCTTCACCCGTCGCTGCTCAACCAACCCAGGCTGACACCTTCGCCAGGCCAGAGGATCGCTTGTGGAGAAACTGTCAGTTGCCGGGTTGAGATGTGGCGAGGCAGCGATCAGCATTCGGTTGACATTTCCTGGCACAGAACGGCACACGACGGCCGTGAGTGAGTGAGCGAAGATAGGGCCAGCTTCCGGCAGTGCCGACATACTTTGCAGCATGAGGCGTAAAACTGACGTTCGTTGTGCTTCATTCTTCCGGCGCCCGGCCATTCTGATCCAGTTCCCCGTTCGCTTCGGGTTGGCACAATTTCCATATCTTATCGGCCAGCAGCCCGGGCACTAGTCATGCGGAACTAGTATCGATATACTCTCTCTCTCTCCCTCCTCGTGTGTGTGTGTGTTTCGTTTTTCCTCGGCGATCTGTAACCTAATTTTTGACAGCGATAGTAAATGGAATTTCTGATTCCCTGAAACGGGGTGCCACGGGCCGAGCTGCTGCGCGTTGCACGTGTCGATGGCTAGGCAAGCGCGGGGCTGGATACGGACCATCCTTTTTTGCCAATTTAGGTCAACGAGTGATAGTGTAGCACGCCGTTTGCTGTGGAAGCTAAACTTTTATTAACGATTTATTGCATCGCTGCTGCGTGACTTTTTTACGGCAATACTTTGAGCGCAAATCTAATTTTTCCAAAGGTCACACAGCCAGATTACGGGTTAGTTATGGTATCGTTCTTCCGTTCATCCTGATTCCATGTTGCGGTGCCTCCACCAAATGAGATTTTGATTGGGACAAAACTTGGTCCACAACTGGTGTACGACAAAGAATCGTTTCGGTCAGCGTCAGCGACCCGACAATGGCGGTCGATTTGAGCGGCGTTGCACCCTTCGGAGAATGTGCCTACCATCAGCTGGTGGACATGTGAAAACCCGGCGGGATAATTGCATTTTCCCCGGACCAGGTATTAAGGGGTTCTCGTAGCGGCAGGCAGGACCTGTTAGGTTTCCGCTGGCGCACGTTGGGCGCACCGGTCGGTCCGGTCACGTAATCATTGACGAATGATCGTGTAATGAGCGTTAAATGATTTACGACCATTTACGCTACTGTGCTGCCTGCTCACGGTGACACAAAGCTAAGCCGCCGAACTCTGTCTGTCTACCCTCCGTCGTCGACGGCGGCGGCGGCTCATAAAGAGGTTTATGTCGAATGAAATATGCCGCTTTCGTTGCCATCCAATTATTGTCTCACGGGATTTATGCGAGGCTCGGCGGATGAGACGTTTGGCAAGAGAAACAAAACGAAACAAACGCCCAGACGGCCAAACGGGCAGACTATTATTTACTATTTTTTTCACCTTGCCGAACGATTGATGGCGATAAGTAATGGCGACGACGGTCAGACGATGCGTGGCGCGTACATTGGGGCCGGTTTGGGGCAATATTTCATTTCACGTCAAAGTTGGGACGAAGTTACTTCGGTGATTGATACGTTGATCCTTTATTGGTCCACGCGCCGGTAATTGAAAGCCAAGGGTGCCGGTACTGGGGGGTTCAATAAGTTTTGCGGTTCAGTATTAGAGGGCGGGGCTTCTATCCTAATTTGTTAAAGTTATGTTGGTGCACTATTCATATGAACGTATGTGGAGAACGCCAAGGGCGTCCAAAAACACCAAGAACACCTAGAATCGTAGGAAGCGTACAGAATTCGTGTTGGAAAATCGTCGAGAAACTGAAACAATCGAACGAAAGCACATTCGAATGCAACTTTCTCGGCAACATTTGGAGCATTTGAAAAAGAATAATGTGGATTTTGTGCATCGACTCATCAGTATAGACTTGGGTCTATCAACATGATCCTGAGTCTAAACAAGAGGCTAAGTTGTGGCGTGAACCTGGTTCTTCACTTTCGGATTTTTTTTGGGATGCGAATGGAATTTTGTTTGTTGCAAACTGGTAAAACAATAAATTCTGAATATTTTTGCAGCATTTCGCCAATACCAAAAATCCATAAATAAAAGTTCGAATTTTTGGAGCATCCACCGTATTAATCAGATTTGGACCCCAGCAGCTTCCATCTGTTTCCAGACCTAAAAATATGCATGCGTGGAAAGTGCTGGAAACGTATTTTACAGCCATTACAGTTTCTCACTTCACGGATGGAGTTCATAAATTGGAATCTCCTTGGAACAAGTGTATTGATGTCTAGAGAGACCATAGTAAAGTGTATTTCAAACCACCACTTATCGAACAGCCTGGTAAGTATAAAAATGCTTGTCTGTCACGTATGGGGATCTCTGGACGGTAACGAACGAATAAAGCCCCTACACAATGTTAATTTATTCACCCAAACAAAAAAATGTGTAAACGTACGAAATGTGTATTGTCACGTTGAAGATATCAGAGTTCTTTCTCATTAGCTGATTAACAGTTTCCGAATCTAATCCTTCCGTAGATTCACTTGCATTTCAAATAAGGTTAATCCGATCTAAATTAAACTAATCTCTTGCGTGCGGTGAGCTGCAAAAGCCGCACCGGATCAGTTGACTTGTTCGAAGACGCCAGTTCAAAGCAAGGTGGCCAGCTCGGAACGTTTGATTGCACAAGAAATGGCAGGGTTTGATGACTGGGCTTCGTTATGCAAGCACTTGCAACTCAATCACGAAACGGCCTGCCCCGGAATACGTATCTTTCGACAAAAAACTTTCGCTACCGCTACCGGCCAGTGTGTATCGCTTCCGCAGAGCTTCCGTTTGCCCCGCGGTAAGAAACTTTTACTTTGCTAACGATCAATCACCCACCCAGCGGGTTTCCGATCCATCGGGAAAGACCAACTAAAGTTATGGTAAACCAAGTCCTTGGCTCTCTCTCCTGTCTCTCTTTGCTTCTTTCGAAAAAAACCACCGATAATGAAGAAAGTTCAGCCCCACTGGTAAGTGGCAACTTCAGCCATAGGTAAACCCGGGCCAACACAAACGAACGGTGAAACGACGGAGGCCCAACTGGCAGACCGTGGGGTGGCCTTGTGGGCCGCGTCCTTCGCGAGCCGATAAAATTATCCTTCCCTCGTGCGGCGCGACATTCGATCAATACAATCCCTCCCGCCACTGTGCGGTTAGTTCCCGAGTGCACTTGAAAAAGGACAGCAACGAAGGACACGCCGCTCGTGTTACCACAGGTCAGGCTGCTAGAGCGGTCAGAGCGCGTCTTGCTGCTCGACGAAAACTTTACAAACCCCAAACTCCCCCCGGAGAGGCAAAGTTTTGCCCGAATGTCAACAACTTTCAAGAGGCCTGCCCGGGGACGGATATCCGATAATTCTAAATGACTCAAGTTATGAAGCGCTCAAGCAGCACCGGGGGCCACGCTCGAGATGCATCACCGGAAGTGCCCGGACCAGACATCATTACGATGCTCTCCTGGCGGTCGTGCCTTTGGGGCCCTCGGGGCTCCCTAGGAGACAGCATAAAACGCTTCGGGAAAAAGATAGCTATAATGACGCTTTTATGCGAACCCTCGACTTGTCGGCAGTCCCCGGATGCTACGTGTTTGTCAACAGCCGTGGGGCGAAGATGTCATAATTTTAGGTAAGCTTGGGTCATTCTTTATAGGCTACATCATTTTACATGCAAGCTTCAAAAACGTGTTGTAATCAACAAGACCTTAAAGAACGCCCAGAACTCCGATTTAAAGATGGTAAAAATAATACTGAAAGCATGACAGGAATATTGAAGGTACCTTTTCGATTAAAAGCCCCTTGTCGGCGTCTAATAGCGGGCTTGTAATCGAATAATCCCAACGCTATGGTCTCGCTCCACGATCCCTATTCAATTAGCAATTCAATCCGACGAGCGCTACCGAGCGCGCCTTCTTGTGCTTGTGCTTTAAGACGCTACTGTGCGACCCAAAGCGACCCAAAACAAATGGTAGTCACTGCGTGGCCACTGGGACTGCCTCGGTCGAATACGGTTCGTGGCGCATTTGGCAAAACTCCATCGTTAAAAGCAGCAACGACATACGGTTACTTATTTAATGTTGTGCAATCATAAATTACGTGCGACTGTGCGGTGCGTTCCGGGTGTCCCCACGGCGTGCTGTAAGATCGGCTCCGGGCCGAGCAATGCAGATCCGTAATGGCCGTGCGCGGAAGTGGCCGCCAGCCAGCGGGCCAGTATGTGGAGCAAATGTGAGAGCAACCAGGCGCCTCCATTTGGCTCCCCTTTTTTCAAAGGACACATCTTGGGCCCGATGTTTGGGGATAGGGCAACGGCCATTCCAAGCCGTTCTACTGCGGTCTCTCAATGCGCCTTAGGGGACGAAGAGGTTTGATAACCATTTTCGGGATGTTTTTCTTTCTGGGTTTCTCCTCTGCTAACTCTTTTCCAACATTTTTTTCTTTTTCATCGCAAGAGTACGGGCAACCGGGACCGGGAGCAGCGTCGCTTTGCAAAAACCGATCGATGCCGAAGGTGTAAATTACTAAACGGCCACCGGGGACCCCAACCGGGGAATGCCAGCTGCGCGTGAATAATACAACACTAGACAGCACCTCAGATGGCACCTCAAAACGGAAAAAAACGGGGCGCAAAATTTGAGACGCTCGGTTAGAAACTTTGTCACACCATCTGCTCCAAACGAGCGGACCAGGATCGACCATCTCTCCGGTCGTAAACTCCGGCCGGCCTACGTCATCTCCTACGAAAGACAGACAAAACGGTTAATAATCCAACCGGCGCACACAGGCGGCGCACAATAATGTGGCAATTAATGCAAAGAGGACCGCACCGTTCTGCGATAAATAATCTCCAGCACGGCCAGGGATTGAACGTTTATAAGCTGTTAAAATTCTTCTCTCATTATATTTTGGTTCACTTTTTATGGTTGTTTTCGACCATTTCCGGTTTAAATAGGTCCGTCGCAGACCAACGATATGCAGTCCAAAGGTCCAAAGGTTCCCGGACATTAGCGTCCCGGGGGCGTCCTGAACTAATAATCAAACTTATGTATGGGCCTATGTACGCGTGTGCCGGATGTATTCAATTGAAGGGTTTTGGGGTGGTCTTAAATTTTAATCACCAATAAATCGAGGCCCACGAAGGGTCCGATCGGAGCCCCACGGAGCCAGCCGCGGCCGGAAGCTTCATTAGCGACGAGCGGTAATGGAGTGCAACGTTCTGCTTCATTTGCTAAAAATCTCAGACCGGCGGCCCGAAAAACCTGACTCCCTGACTTTCCTATCGGTTCCGACCCTGTGTCGGTCGGTCGGTTGGGGTTTTACCCCGACCCCTAAAATCGCCTGCCGTTGGTGGGGCGCTTCGCATGGGCAAACATGGAAATGGAATTCCTGCCATAATGAACGTACGGCCAAAAAACACGGTACACATCTTCCGACTGTAAGCCGGCCCACGGTGCACGCTCCATTTAATACGCCTAATGGATCCAATTTCACTGAGTCGGGTGCCCCAGATCGGCACATATCGCCATTGCCCAAGCGGGGCCAAGAAATTGCGCCACGTAATCAATGAAGCGGCTTCTCGAAGCAGAATAATGAGCGGATCGGATCCTGTTCCAGGGCGCCCTTGCGTGCGAATTGGCAAGGATGTTTGGCGCTTTAAGCTCGTAGTTGAGGTCCCCGCTGGTGCGCGCTTTAACAACTTCTTCGTCCTCACGCCCAGCAAGGGTACGCTGTCAAGGCGTCAAAAGGAATTCCCAGGATGCAGAATTCCCACTTGGGGGTTGGAAAATAAATCAAACAACCGCCGCCGTGGCCAGATTATGTAACCAGACGCTCGAGCTCCCGACTCACACACACACACGCGCGCGATGCGGCCATAAACGAGTAGGCAGCCCACAGGACTCCCCCCGCGGGTCCGGTCGGTGAAGCAATTTCATGGTGTTCCGCGGTGCGGCGAAGCGAAACGGATTGATTCCGTTTGATTGACAGCCTGACATTAATGAGCGTCGTCGCGCGCGTGTGTGTGTGTCTCCGATGCCTGCCCAATGCCTGGCCACTGCTCACCTTCCGCTCGTTGCCGCTACTGCTGCACAGCTCAATGCCCTGCTCCAGCACCTGCACCTCGATGTCGTCCGTCCGGAGCGCCTGCAGCGGATGGTTGGCGTGCGGTGGCTGCAGGTGTGGAGCGCGCCCACCAATACCACCGGCGGCACCGGCTACACGTGTCGTCATGGGCTCGCCGGTCATGTGGCACCGTGACCCTCAAGTCTTAAGCCCAAGCCAACCGCCACCGCCACAGAGCGCCACCGACCGAGCGCCCGCGAAACCAATGGATAACCAAAACGGAAACTAATAACGCACACACACACACCCTCCGGGTGAGGACACTCCACGGGGCCCGCACGGAACGACGAGGCACACACTTCGCGGCTACTGCCCGGTACACGTTCTAGGCGCCACCATCGGAACGACCATCGCCACCGGACGCTGGCGCTGCACTCGCGAAGACACTTACGCCGCTACTGGCCAACCCAACGTCGGCGACGGCCACGACGACGCTGACGATGGGCACCGCTGCTGCTGCTGCGGGGACGATGGCGAAACGGTGACGTCACTGGGGCGAACCGAGGGCAGGACGACGACGATGGCAACGGCACGATTCCAGCGAAGCACGTGGGCCGTAAACAGAAGCACATGGCACGAAGTCGCGCTGCTGGCGCTCACGTGCGCGCACTCACACACACACCGAGCCGACAGCCCTGCGTTTCACTCACGCAACACACGCGGCACCATCTCTCGTCGTTGCGGCACTCACTCGGGCCACGAGGATATGCGACGTTGAAGCTTTCACACGCCCGGACCGACCACAGCGGCACGGTGGCGGTGCTGCTTTTGTTTGGCAACCTGTGTCTTCCGGCCGATTCTCTCCGTTTTGGCGCCCTTTGCGCGGCTGTTCACTTCCCGGCCTGCTTGGGTTTGAAAGCGCAGCTTCGCGGCTCACTTTGGCGCCCGCTACTACGATTACTCTTTTCGGGAAGGGCGAATAAAACACACTCCCCGGGCTCGGTGGGACTGCGAAGGAAACAAATGCGATCGTTAGCAACCCAGGGCTTGCTTTAATGTTTGCCGCCCCGTTACCGGAAGCGGCGTGCCGGAACATAAATAAATGAAACCGAATAAAGTACGCCGCGCGTACGGGAGTGCGGTTTGAAATATCGACTCCTGGGCTGAAAGATTGACGGGCAAAAACGAAAAACGAGGCCGAGAAGATGTGGGACCATCGAGGGACCATCGAATTAAGGGGGGCCGCGGCGGCTGGGATAATCAATTTGCAGTTACTACGTGCCCCACGCGTCACCAGGCGCCTCCATCGGGGACATAAATCACTTTCGCTTCGCGGTCGCGCTCGACCGACCACCGCTCAAGGTTCTCTCTCGGTCGCTCTCCGACACTCGATATGTTTTATATCCGTTCGGTTCGCTTTTTGATATGCTTCCGATACGGTTCACCGGTTGGCGGGCTGGGGTTTGGCGAAGGTGTCGGATTTTTATAACATAAACACGCCGCTGCCGCGAAGCCATCTGGTTTGTGTCTCGTGCTCGATCATTTGGAATCCCTCCGGCGAGACGGCGCGACTCACCGTGGATCACACGTGCGAATTTACGAACCCTTCATTCTTCATCACTCCACTCACATCCGGACCGTCCGGGGCGGACCGATACAAACCGGTTCCAACCGAGACGTTCCCGAAACGGCGAGCGTAAACCGCCCTCGATGATGCGCCGGAAGATGAGAGCTCCCCGTTTTCGGAGGAGGAGGAACCGCGGAGAAAATCGATGCCATTCTTCATGTTCAAAAAGCTTCCTCAGTGGAATACACATACTCCCACACACAGACACACACACACACAGAAACGGCCATATTGTACCCACGCTTCGTACCCACGAGAGCACGCGAATCCAGTTCCGCCGTGCGAAGTCGAAGTCGAGAACTCTCACCGATCGTTTGCACCTTCTCACTCGTTCTTTTCGGTGGCCAGCCCGGAGCTCGACCGTGTTTGACAGGTTATTATGTCATCGGAGTTGGAGTTAAAATTTACAAAACTGCCTCATGATGCCGCCCTATCTAAGCGGATCGATCGTTCCTTTCCCTTCGATTGGTCCGGTCGGCTGCTCACCCAAAACAGACACATTCGTGCTTGGCCGGGCTGTCACTCTACCGACACACGGGAGGTTTGTTTATGAACCTTCCTGGTGCGCTCCGTTGGCAGCCTGCCTGCCTGAGGACACATTTTACGGGACGCACAATTATCCGCAGGCCACGCTGGTTACTCTGGATGAAAGACACTCTTTAACCATCGTTCCATCTTCAACAGCCCTATTTTTTTATTACCCTAAATTCGTGAAGCACGCATTAAAAAGGCCATAAGCACGCAGATTGCGTCGGATCACGCTCAGTTCCACTAAACTTTATCAACAAAATACAAATCACACGGCCCGTTCCGAGCGGTTCACGGAACACGGCGATTGACAAGCGGGGGGTTCCGTAGTTGCACAAACGCCCTATCCACGCACACACACACACACGCACAAGCGCGCCCCGTAGAAAAGGAAAAAGAACGGAAAACAGCGAGCTCCGGAGCAGGCGTGCGCGGGCGAACTGTTCCGTCGCGGATCAGGAGTCGCTCGGCACTGAACGACGCCAGAAACCATCGCCGTCCCGACCGCGCTGAGAGAGCATGGAAATGGGAAACTCTCACGGAGAAAGCAACACCTAATGCGGGAAGCGATCGCGAACCCAAAGTGGCCTGTCGGTGGGCGGTACAAATTTATGGCGCCATTTGACGGCCCCCGATTGACAGATGGGTCCCCAGACTACTAGGGACCTGATGCTTTCGTTTATGTTTCGGGAAACTTTTATTTGAGCTGAGAACGAACGCGCCAGCCAGAGAGAGAGCAGGCGCACGCGAAAGACGTCTTTTGCTGAGAAAAAGGACGATTGCTAAGAGAGAGAAAACGTGAAAACTTTTTCCCATTAACCAAGGCACACACGGCCTGCTGTGTGTTGACCACATGGTCCGGCTGTTGTTTGAATTTGTGCCAAAATCAGCTGATTACCACGGTGTTTGTGTTTCGGCGTTTACGAAGCGGGCCAACTCGGCCGAAAACAAGGCGGGACAAGTGTTTGGTGTTTTTAAATATGATTTATTTTCTTGACGGTTTCAAAATGCTGGAAATTTTCACCCCAGTTACAGTTTTGTGTTTCTTCCTTGTTTGTGACCTACTTTCATTCCCGACTGCCGGCCGGTTTGATCCGCGCGCCATTCGCTCGCCTCAGTAGTAGTAGTAGTAAGGGGAACATTAGCATAACATGGGTGTGCACATCGTCGCCACTCGATTAAAGATTAAATCTACCCAAAAATGTGTACTCTGCTCAAGGAAATGATTTACCATTTGATTTGCTCGATAGCACAGATGCGCGATTGTGCCCCCCTTTCGATGTAACGTTTAGGAATATTAGTGGCCGGCAGTATATAGTATGGCGCAAACCAGAAATCGAACACGACACAACTCTGTGCTCTGAACTCTTTTACATTTACAGGAGACCTCGAAGAACTGGCCACCGAAAAAACGGTACCCCTCTGCCGGCGGTTCATCGTGCATTCTAAGCCAAAGTTTCGGGTTTAACAAACTAGCAACAACCTCCTCCGTAGATTGGTGTGTGTGTGTATCACTGTAATGCTTGATGCGCGCGTGAAATGCTGTAAAATTTGTGCACAATTTCCTTATTAAAACAACACCACGCAAAGCAACCATGCTGCCAAGGGAGGGCGCGCGCAGTCGCCACGCTCGTGCTGGACAATCGGACATCTACGGTCTAACTTACGACGCTAGGTTTTGTGCCTATGATTGTGAATTCGGTTCCACGCCCCCGGCCCCACGTTCTTCTAACCGTTTGTTTAACTTTTGTCCGCTCGCGGCTCGCGGGGCCACTTGTATTCCGGTACCGACCGGTGCAGCGCAGTAACGCGACCGGTGCACAGGAATTGTAGTCTAGCAATAGCAAACACTAGCAAATTGGATTGTTTTTTTGTAAAAATATATATATGTATATGGTATGTTTGTGTATACTACGTTTTACTGCAAATGTTCGCCCTTAGCTCGCGCACCGCGATTTGTTCGATTGATTCGTCTTCGAGTTTAAAATTGTAGAGGAATTGTAGCGAACCTTCCAAGAATGTTATTCGTGCTTAAATATTCCCTTCTTTATCCCCATTTTGACCGGCATTAAGCTGACGGCCGGCGGATGAGCAAAGCCACCAGGATTTGACGGGCTCTTTGCGGGATTAAGAGACTAAACAGTAGAAGCATCGGAAGCGTAATTCACAGAGAAAGAGAGAGAACGAGAGAGCGAGTATATTATGGAAAGTGTTCTCGCCGAGGAAGAGCGTGACAATTGCGGTTGCCTATTGCTTCAAAACACAACTCCTTTTAGTTACATTATGAACTGGAAAAAGCCGTTTGTGTGTCGCTCTAGTTTTTGTTCCTACTATCATTGTTGTCCGGTTTCCTCGTTATAATTCGCAAGCGCGCCTAAACTACAGCCGTGTTTTTTTCGTGGATATTAAATATTTGAAAACCTTATGCAAGACAGGGAGATTATGTGTACGTACGTAGGGAAAAAGCACTTGATTTCGTTTCTCATATTTGACGGATTGCATTTTTGTTTCACTTCGTTATGTTTGTAAGCAATGTTTGCCGTTTTTTTTTTGGTTCGTCACAACTTGTTTTCCAGTACTCCGCCCTTAAACTACCTTCGCTTGAAATCTGCGGCGTATCGTATTCGGTATCACAAGCGCAACGCTGCGCTTCGTATCGTGTACGGCCGTTTTACCGGCTTTTTGGTTTAGCATTGCCCTAGTTGACCAGAATGGCCCTGTGCTCCGGCATCAAATTCGAGCTCACAAATTGGTTTCTCGTTTGGACAAATGACTAGAGTTTTAAGTTACAGCATCCGAATCGGCATCCGGTTTGGTGCCATATGCCGGGTTTCGTGGCTGGTATTGCTGGAATTCCCTATGGCGGTTCAATACTGATTGGACTTGTTCTGTTTGTGGTTAACCTGCAAATAACAACAACTGAAAAGCAAATTGCATCGTTAAAATTGGAACAAAACAAGACCATTCGGTAGCAACGGGAACGCGACGGTGTTTAAGGGGTTTTTTGGGGTTGTAACAAAAGCTACTCGCTCGTGTGCGCGATCATTTGCTAGGGACATAATAAGCGAACCGTCTGACTGACTTTTACTCTACCGAGAATCAACGTAAAACCATTCGCTGTACACATTTTGAACGCCACCAAGGGATGCGGGTATTGGTTTTGACGAGTTTCACAGCACAACCACCCGTCAGCAACGTTTCTTTGGGGTTCTCCAATCGACCGCACCTAAAAGCATAACCATTCAAATGAACGCGAGATACATAAGTTTATGAAACAAATGAACAAAATATCTCTACAAAACACACACTCTCCGCTCCGAGACCGGTGACTTTTAAAGCGACTCGGCGGAGTAACAACGGAACAGGGCATCGCATAAATAATAACAAGCTAAGCTTAGTGCAGCAGCCGTCCCGGGGCCAACCAGGGTGAGCCTCAGTAGAGCCAGTTGGATCGCTGCTCACGCTCCCGCGACGACTTCACCATACTGCCGCCGATCGGTGGTTTCTTCTTCATCGGCGACAGCCGGGAAGCGGACGCTTTCAGTTCTCCACCACGGGCCCCTTCGCCCACGGACAGTCCGCCGCCGATGCGTGTGGCCAGCGGAACGCGACCCTCGGTGCGCTTGTAGAACGGATCGAGCCGAATCAGCTCCTTATTCGCACCGCCCGGTGCCATGCTCGGGAGCGCTTTCAGGAAACCGTGCGTCCCGACCGGAATCGGCGGCGCCGGTGGTACGCTGGTCGAGCAGCCACTGTACAGGAACGGCATCTGCTGCGACAGGTTGGTGTGCAGCGTCAGCACCGACTCGAGGTCGGCTTCGCTCGCCTGCACCAGAAACTCGTCGTACAGCTTGATCGGCAGCATGCCGACGATGTCGAACAGGTCCACGTACGCCTCCGTTTCCTTGTTGTACAGGTGCAGATAGTCGCCCAGCTGCTTGGCCACCATGGCGCCCCGGTCCTTGCCGAGGGCCTTGTTGCCAAAGTTGCGGAAGAAAAACGGTGTCTTCATGTGCGCCCCGACCCGGTACAGGAACTTCATGATCAGCTCCTCGTGGCTGTGCTTCGGTTCGGACGAGAGCCGCTTCAGGATGTACTCGAGGTAGTAGCCGAAGGTGCGGCGCGCCTGCAGGATACTCATCTCGTGCCCGGTCTCGATCAGCTTGCGCACCTGCAACCGGAGCCGCTTCGCCTCGTCCACACACTTGGGCGCCGCGTGCTTCGGCCCGATCGTGATCGGGAGTGAGCTTTCGAGCGCCCGCTCGTACTTCTGAATCCGGTGCACGATCCGGTTCTCGGTTTCGCTGCCCGGCGGAAAGAGCTGCACGTGCAGCATCTGGTTGTAGTTGTGCGGGATGACCATCAGGTAGGTGCCGCTGCTCGAGGACGTGATGGCCGACGTGGGGATCCCGGTGACGGGATCGAGCAGCGATCCGTACCGCGCCATACTGTCGCTCGTGGGGAAGATGCGCACGAAGCCACCGCGCCGTTCGTATTGCGAGCGTGCAAAGCGAACGATCTTCAGTTCCTCCGCCGTCAGCGCGCTCAGGGTTGTCTGTAGCTTTCCCCCACCATCGCCACCCTTGCTGCTGCCCTGACCGGCGGTGGTGCCATCCTTTCGCCCTCCTCCGCTGGTGGTGTGCACAAAGTCGGCCGAATTGACACGACGGTACGGTGTGGTAAGGTTGCGGATCTTCTGCCCCTTGCTATCGTAGCACGCCTTCTGTAGCGGGCTGATGGCCGGGATGCCCACCATCGTGAGCAGGTCGGCCAGCATCGAGGCCTTCACTTTCGTGTCGAGCGGCGTATCGCAACCGAGCGACGGTGACAGGTTCACCTCGAGTAGCCAGGGCTTTAGCACGTCGTCGATCAGAATGTCGAACCCGTACAGCTCGAAGCAGTTGCCAATGTGGGGCACAAACATCCGGCACGCCGACACGACCGGTTGGGTGCACGAGAAGATCGCCTTGATGATCAAATCTTCGATCGCCAGCATCAGCTGCTCGGTGTTGCAGCCCTGGCTTCGCAGGTGCCGCAGCAGCGCACTGAGCGTCCACTTGTGGCCAACATCTTCCTCGCCGGCATTACTCGACCGGATGTAGTCCGTGTGGTACTTGTTGATGCTGTAGTTGCACAGGTGCATGCACGGGTTCCACAGGTTCTCCGCCGTCCGATCGTACTTGACCGTCGCCAGCCGAACCAGGCCCTCCTCGTACATGTAGATGATGAGCGGATCGAACGAGGTGACCGCCACGTAGATGCGAATGTCACACTTGTGGCCATCGATGCAGAGCGGATCGGAGATATACTTCGCGACCACCACCTGCTCGTACGACGAGATCTGATCCGGCTGCAATGTTGTGTAGGGGAGAAACTCTTATCATTGTTTGAAACGGGCTCTCTAAGCTGTGCCGTGCGATCTTACCGAATTAACGATGAAAATGCCCCTGCCGCGGCTCGAAGCGACCGGTTTGACGATCCACGGTCCCCGGCACTTGTTGTGGGCCGCTATCAGCTCCTTGTAGTCCTGCGGCAGCAGAAAGGACTGCGGCACGATATCAAAGTGCTTGTAGCCCCGCAGATGCTGCATCCGCTCGATGTTCTTGTACAGACGGTCCTTGCGGGTCAGCTCATAAGACCTACGGAATCGATCGACGGTTAGAGGTTCACGCTTTTCCAGGGGGCTCTACAATCGAACTCACCGGGGAAAATGGTTCACCCGCTGGTACGGGGCCAGATTTCGCAGGATGTCCGGCTTCAGATGGATGCCGGTCCACAGGAGGTTGAAATCGTTACACTCCGGGCCGCTCTCGGCCATACCGTGCGCGTTCAGGATTTTCCGCAGCAGGCGGGTCTCGGTGTTGATGAACTTGTAACAGATGTTGAGCTGGGCCGCCGGCATTTCCGTTTTGGCCACCGCTGACGCCGCCGTCGACTGCTGCTGGTGGTTCTCTTTGTCGTCCTCTTTGCATTGCTTTTTCTGATGCTTCTTCTCGGACCGCTCGGCCACTGTGACGCTCGCCAGCGCCGGTTCCGATTTGGAGCTCGGCAGTTCCGGATCAATCTCGTCGCCCGAGCCGCCCTTTACACTCGACATCGAGGCGTTGCTTAGCGAGCTGGACGAGGAGGACGATTCGAGCTGACGCTTTTTAGACTTGTTCGGGCGCGTGTCCGCCACCGGGAGGGCCTTCTTCTTTACCGGGCTCGTTTCATCCTGCGAGGTCGTTCCTCCGGCACCGTCGTCGTCGTCCTCATCGTCATCGGCCTCTTCTCCTTCGGCAGCATCGTCCACGCCACCACCGTACCGCACATCCTCATCATCGTCCGCGTCGCCGCCATCATCGTCCTCACCTTCGCCGCCGTCGCCGTCCTCGTCGTCGTCCTCGTTGTTGCTGGAGGTGTTGGTGGCGCTACTGCCACTCCGGCTCGGTGCCACGGCCCGCGTCTTGCGCTGGACGTTGAAGTTCTTCGGCAGTGTTGTGTTGGCGGCAGTGCTGAGCGAGGCGGACCGGTCGGGATCGTGAGGCGCGGCGTGTGGCTTCTTCGGCTCCACAGAACCGGCCGGGCTACCGGGATGGGACGACAGTGACGTCGCCTCGGTTGGGGTCGCCGCCTGCGATGACAGACTCTCGCCACTGTCGGAGGCTAGCGGCGACAGGGCGTAGGTGCGGAACACCAACACCGCATCCTTGCCGCCCGGCGGACCCCCCGTGACCCACGGGTTCGGTGTGGCAGGTGACAGTTTTTTGGCACTGCAACGGAACGCAGGAATGGTGAGTTTATGGTTGTGGCCGAATCGATCGATGCATTCGAAAACCGCCCCCCGTTCGGGATGTTTTAATTCCCGGGGGACGGTGTAGTGCTTCGAATGGAATTTAATGGCCGTGTTGCCCGACAGAGGGTCGACGACGTACATACTTACTTTTGTGAGTGATTTAGTCGCGGTTTGTCGGTTATAGGCATAACGAATAAATCCAAGCTAGAGTACCCGTTGAGTTTCCGCCTGTCGAAGAAGAAGGAAAGAAAACATGAAGAACGTAGAGTTAGAGAAGCACTGAAACTGTCAACTTTGGCCACCGCCAAAAAGGGGTTCGAAACTCATAATTCCGCCCGCGGCGTGTCCAAAGCTGGTCGAAGCATAATGCCGACCCCTTTTAATATAAACTCCTGCGTTATTGTTGAGCGCAGGACACAAAAATGGTCCCCAATAATCGGGAACCCCCCACCGTTGGGTCAACCGAGAAGCAATAAATTTGATTCGATTAGTCACTGCGCCGTGGCCAACCCCCCAAATGCGCACCCATTAACAATACACCCCTTGGATGTCACATTTTCGGTACGATCCGATACACTTTGCGAGGTTTAGCTTTCAGTTTCGAATTTTGTTAAAACTACAGTTCACTGTGAGTTCGAAACTGGCCACACACGCGCGCGCTTCCTTACATTTTCTCCTTGTGCTGCAGCACCATCTCGCGGATGATGATGTTTTGGCTCAGGCACGAATTTGGGTCAACAATTTCCCGTGCCAGCTGCTCCCGGATTCTCATGCTGCTTGGCCTTGGTTTCGTAACTTTTGTAATTTCCTCTTTAATTTAGGCACACATTAAACGGGACAACCCGAAACGGAACTGAACATCGAACTAAACCCAAGAAACTTCTGCACCGGAGCGTGGTCTCTGGCCGACTGACTGGTTCCGGGGGTCCCCACAGCAAACTTCCGATAATCGGTTACCGTCGGGCGTTATCCTTTTCCCCGGAACGGAACCGAGCTGCGCTGTGTTACATCGGTGCGAACATCGGAATGTGAGGCCCGGACCCGCGGAGGTCGGGGCGTGCCTGAGGTTTCTTTAGTTTAGTTTTAAGCCCGCCTGGGGCTGGGCGTGACGTCGGGCTGTCAGGTTACGGCAAACAACGGCCCAACTCCGGCAACAACAACCAAGCAACAATTACAGCCGTGTCTGGCGCATCCCCGACGACGGCGACCGCAGTCAGTTAGTGGTGGTGTGTGGCGTGTGCTTTGGCTTTTCGCGTGTGCCACCCCATCCTGCGTTTCCGTTGGCAGGATCGGCAACGGATGTGGCTGGGACATTCTGGGAACTTCGGGACGCACATCACGGCGGCGCACACACGGGGGACAGGTTAATTCAGGTCACGAAAGTGCCATCGGATCGGTACCTTTGACGGACCGTCAGTGTAGATTGCTTAAAGTGATAAGTTACATTCGCCATAATTGAGTTTAAATAAACGATGCTAAATTGGCATAACGCGTAGTCAAACACGGCGCAGCTGTTCATTTAAGTAATTCTGTTGTAAAAGGAATATTTAATGAAGAATGATTCAAGGATGTTTAATCAAATTTACTCTAGTTTTATCCATCAATCAATCAAATCAACCTTAATGGAACTTTCACTCATGTTTAAGTCCAGAGGCCACCGAATAGAGAACACACAAAAATTTTCACATTGGTATGGTAAGTCCGTAGATTATGCGTCTTCGATGCACCAATCAGTCGGTTCATACGCGGAAGATATCATCCCGAAACCGCACTGTGCCTCAACTTGAATGCAAACATTTAAAGCATCTGAAAACATTCTTCTGTGAAACTGAACCGGTTCATTAAAAATGCTGAAATACATTGTTTAAGTTTTCAAAAACATTCAATAGACGTTCAATTTCGATAAGATTCGGCAATTGACTTTAGCTAACCCTTGCTTCGGAGTTTAGACTTGCCATTCAAATTGCCCAGTGGAACGTGTGTCTCGAGGTGAAATTTCTTAACATGTCGAGTGCAAAGATGTCCGTATCGGTCACAGAAGACCCTATCAGCCGGATGAGGTGTGCATTAGACTTTCCTAGATGAGTTTATGGCCAAACATTCTGTTAACATGGAAGCTGTTTTTGGAACAATTTTTGTCATGACGCATACAATCGACCAAAAGTCCGACGAACTGATGTAATTGCAATGTTTAACACTAACGTTCTGGATCACAGAATGTTAAGTCTTAGTGCCAGTGCCTGAGGCCAAGACCTGCGCAGAGCATCGTTCCTATCCAGCAACAACTACCATTCGATGCAAAACTCGACTCCAGTCACCCCGATAGCATTACATGGGACCAAAACAACGTTCCCAAGACCTCACTCGACGAAGCCATCTGGTTACACCAAGATAGTGTACATCAGAATGGACAACTGGGACCGGTGCGGTCTCACAAAAGAGAAACCGCACTTGACAAATGCGTCGGTTTAAAGCATGGTCCACAAAGAATCGGGAACAATTGAATTAGCTCTATCTCGGGGTTGGTTTGTCTTAGAAAACATGTGAAGGTGTCAAAATGAAGGTATTTTATTGTACTTTAAGAGAAAAATTTCATAAATTTATTTTGTTGGTCTTCGGATGAAATCGCGAACTTTCTGTAAAACGCGTGCCATTATTTTCTGCACAATCTTCTGGTTCACCTTAGCGGCTAATTTATTCCAATTTATTGCCATCTCTGCAACATCCTACATCACCTTTCCAGTCTTTTTCAACTTCCATTTGATTATTGCCCAAAAATTTTCGATTGGGCGGAGTTCAGAGCAATTTAGTGGGTTGATATCCTTTGCGATGAAATCCACCTTATTGTCACGGTACCAGTGAACTACCTCCCTGCTGTAGTGGCAGCTTGCCACATCAGGCCAAAACTTAACTGGACCTTTGTGTGACTTAACAAATGGTAGTACACGCTTTTTGAGGCACTCTTCCTTGTACAGCGTTGAGTTCATCGTTGTGTTTGTGATGAAAACCTTGGTTTTCCGACCACAGGTGCAAATTTATTGCCAGATCATTAGTTTCCGTGCAAATTTATTGACGAATACAAATTTAAACTTGGAGTGGACATCTCCACGTGCCGTGGCAAGATAAAATTTTCGTCCAGGAAGCTGTCCAAAATCCATTTTCACGTATGTTTCGTCGTCCATAAGTAAGCATCCTGTGTACCTCGTCAGCACCTTCTCGTACAACTTTCTAGCGCGTGTTTTAGCGACTAGGTTTTGCTTAAGTGTCCTGTTTGGATGCTTACATGCAAGGAAAGAACAGTAGCCACTTCGTAGACAGATCCTCCGGACAGTATTTCTGCTGGCACGATTTTTTTTTCAATATCCCGAACCGGAGATCCAGGATTTGCCTTAATTGATCTCAAAACCTTCCAGATCAGCTGCCGGTCGTATGTTCCACTACGACACCTACTCTAAATGTTTCTGTCTACGGTATTGGGTTAACGGAAACGTTAAAGCACAGCATATACAGTTGATTTTCCGAATTTTTGTGTTTTTGAGATTTTTAAAGCAGACCACGTGGGGTTCTCGGCGTGATTGTGCAGAATTATTTTTCTCCTTTCGAGTTCCATTGAGCATAACTTTCTATAAACTCCTCGTACCAGGATGAAACTTTCAGCACTGAAAGTCGAATGTTTACTAAATACATAGCTGCCAAAACATTTGAAATCCGACCACCAGAGGCGCTGCTAGAAAACATACAACTTTTCCCGATTCTTTGTGGACCATGCTTTATGCCCATCACCGCATGCGGAAAGAGGCCGGAAGGCATGAGAAAAAGGTTCGCTGGCACAAAGTCTTTTTGGAAAACAAAATATCGGCAGCAAGTCAAGAAGGACACAAGGTGCAAGGAAAGCAAAGGCGCACAGTAATGCTGGATTGAAGTTAAGCGGTATCTGTGAGACGTCGAAGTGTTTAGATCTTTTGCTCTGAGTTTCAAAGTCCGCCGTAGATCAACTTTAACAGAATGCAGAAACATTATTAACGAAAAAACGGAGCGAATTAATTCACATCAAAACATGTAAAGCCTGGCGAGAAAAAGTTGCACTGAAAAAACCCACCGAACGTGGGCAAAACTATTGCGGAACAATTAAAATATGAAAACCGCCCAAAATGGCGTGCCGCACCACCGCGAAACACCTGTTCCGTGCGGAGGTGATTAAAGTTTCTCCCCAGTTTTTTCACCCGCACCTTCGACACAATTTGCACCAATTAAGGCAGCACGTAGGGCACTGTCAACAAGTATCCAGTAAGGCGATCCACCATAAGACGCCCGCGAATCCGACTGTACCACTCTCCAGCTGACGATGATGGGGCTTTATAAGGAATTGTGCATCGCCCCACCGTCATACGGCCGGAGCGTATCCGGGCCAAATCTGGCACGCGGACGACCTTGTCGGAGCACGAGGAGTAAACATACACAAAACGTGTGAGCTGAGGGCCTGCTTCAGGACCGAGTGCCGCATACGAATAAAAACGGACAGCGAAACGAAAGAGGGAAAGCACCTACTTATACAAACTGAGCCGCTGGAAGTTGTTCATGTTCGCGCCTGGGGCCGTCGTCGCGCCCACAGACAGGCTATCGGCTATCGGCTGGTCGGTGGGAAAGATAAACTTCTGCGCTGGCTGGCTGACGACGGTGGCCTCAGTAGCCCACGGGTGGCTCGATGCGGCCCAGACGGAGCCCACGGGTGTCCGGTTGTGGACGGTTTGGTTCGCCTCGGCCTCGAACGCACACTACACTACTGGCGACCAGCACTCGGTTGACGTTGCCGTATTTGGCCATGCCGGCGCGACACCGCTTGGCCGACAGGAATGTCACCGGACAAGGTTCGGAACAAGGCACTCTCACGTCCCAAATCGGTGTCCCTAGCACCTGCACCTGGTTCTTATGCGAAGAAGCGCGCGACCTCAGGAGTTCCCGGATTTTCGCGACGGCCACTGCTTGCTGACGTGCTGACACTAAACTCAACCTAAACGGTGTGTCCCAAGTTCGCGCACTACCGTCACACGTTCGGTTGCACTTTGTGGGGCGCGCGCACCTGACCCGAATCGTCGAAACGGATACTACCCCCACGACCCCGGCCGGGCAGCCTGTTTGGCCTGGGAAGTTGGTTTGGTTTAATTGCGCGCAAAAACGGCCACACCGACCCACGGCAGGTAATGAATCCAGAGTGTGGTGAATCCCGCAAACCGGACCCGGCCCTACCACTGGCCTGGGGCTTCTAACCTAATTTTTCATCGACCGCCCCCACCGTCCCGGACGCGGGGGTGCGAAATCCTTCGCCCGTCCGGCGGGCCCAAAAAAGTGCAACATCCTTCGGTTCATAGGCTTCCGCCCTGTCGGTCGCTCTCGCTCTCGCGGTCGCACTCGAAAGGAAGTCTGTTTGGGGGCGCTGTTCCCGCAAACCACACCACGGCGGGGGCGCTGTTGAGCGCGCAATTGAAGGCGAGACGGGCGCGCCCCCAACAGTTACCATAACAAACAAGTAGCGCTTGCAACGGCTAAATATGCAAGGCTCGCACCAAGGCGACGACCCGAGTGTTTGAAAATCGTAATAATGACACCAGCCAACGGGACACCCACACCCACACAGAGAGGGCAATCCTGGCGTGGGAATACCAATATTTAAACACCAAACTTATGATTCTTGGGGTTCCGGAGGAGGTCCAATTGCACTTCATCATGTGTGTTTGCGGTGCTGTGCGTGCGTTGGCAAAAGTTTCATTGCCCGCGTGGCGAAATGGTGATCAGCTTTTCCCAATGACCCCTACCACGTTGTTTTGCACGTTGATTCCGGGTTTTCCGACCGATGCGACCACCACCGGAGTTTGCGGAGACCGCTTTCACCAATACAGTAAAATCATTCATAAAAACAATCGAGCGACACGCGAACAAAACGCGATTGCTGCCGGTTCGTTGGTTGACGGGCCTCGGCCCGTGGGCGACGACCGGCGACGAGCCCGTCGTCGTGTCTCGTTTATGAGTGTCTTTCATGTTTGGGACCAAACCCAAGTGCTACTATTTCCGGGTGTTTCACAGGCTCTAAAGCTACGTATGCATGTTCCGGTGGTAGAACAAATTGGAGTATTTTTAACGTTGTTTCTTATTTGCGACATCGTTCTAGTCAAAAGATCGGCAACTCCACAGTCCCAAGTATTGACTGTGGCTAACTGAATAAGAGAACTTGAGTCGAGAAAACGGTACTGTAAACTACGAGAAAACTCGCCCAGATTAATGCAATCGATGATTTTTTTTGTAGTTTAGAATTCAAGCGGTCAGTCCATATCTTTATTCAATTGTGGGACAATCAACCTCGGTGATAGAGTAATCTGTAACGGTAATTGCCGGAGATAGCTTACAGTTCGAGAAGAATAAGGCATTAAATTACAGTGTGTTCAACCAATAAATTGAAACACAATTAATTCAAACTAACTAAGAATCCTTACAAATTAATAAATTATTCTTATCCTTCCTTTTGAGGCGAGGCTAAGCTGTACCGAAAAAGAATGTTGGTAGAGTTACTATATAACCGGTTAAAACCGGTTTGTGGCTGACGAAATACCCAACTCCAGAACCTCGCAACAAACCCACCAGAAACGCTCAGAATATACCGATACCGATTATATTCCAGCCTGAAACATAGTTCTAGAACCAACTCATAAGAACGCCTTTAAACATTCGTATCAACGTATTTCAAATCCGCGTGCTTTTGCCTTGCTTTAAACACATTCCTATTGCAAACCCCAAGCGATTATAATTATGAAATTCCCCAAACATATTGTAGGAATGACCAATCACCATGAGCAACTCATACGCTACTTACCCACAGACGATAAATTTGTCATTCACAGCGGCAGCAGCGATCGATTGCATACACGCTCACAGCATTGCACTGTCGGCTGGGGATAAGTCTGTGTGAGTGAAAAGAAAAGCGTACATCAAAGTCAAAGTAAGCATTGACTCACTCAATCTAAGTTTTATTCAAATTTTCTGCGGAATTCGGCACAGCGCCAGGCTGGGTCCTGTGCGCGCGTCCTGGGAGCAATCGATCGTTCGACATCGCTTGCCAGTGCAGACTTAATTAAGCGCGTTAAACACGGTACCGAACCAAACCGGTTCGAACCGATAATCGGAAAACTATCGCGGAAAGCGTGGTGTATGAAAGGTGTGAAAAAGGGAAAGGCCTTTGGGCAGGCAGGTACCCGGAGCGGGCCGTTAATTACACAAAGCTGAGCGTTTGTTTAGGACCGGCACCGGCCCCACGGTCCGTCTCCGAGGGGGAAGGAGGTTTACGAGTTAATTATTATTTTACTGCTAATTTAAAGCAGGCCATGGACCGGTTCGGTGAACCGAAGGTTTACTCCACAACCAATCACTGTTGTACGTTGGGTTGGTTATTTGCCCGCAAAACCAGAACTGTTTTGCTTAACAAGTTGCCAACAGCACAAACTCTGGATTTGTTATTGGAAGCCCAAAGGTCCACTCACTCAAAATGTGTTCGACATTGGGGCCTGCTATCGATTAATTTCGTTCCGTCACCAGAACTAATAAACGAATTATTAAAAATAGCGCTTTTATCGCCACTAAATGTTGGACTTCCTGTGGTCGTCCTCGTTGGACACTCTCTCGTTAGCCTATCCAGGCACTTCAAGTCCCCCGTATCGCCACACTCTAATCGTACATCAGGCGCACCATTTAAAAAACGTGTCACCAGCTTCTTAACGCACGTTAGCGGTCTGATTGCGATTAATCACTCGGACCTCGGAGCGGGTGTTGCTCCACCCGTCGGGCAATGTTCGTCCTCCGGACGACGCCATTCCACGATCGATTTCCGAAACCGGCTAGCTGCCAACTAGCGCCGGTAAAAAGAAAAAACAGACGACAAGCCCTAATGGCGGAATATCCTTTGGCCGGATGCCACCGTTGGATGCCTTGAAATTCGTGACCATTTTTCCGCACACACACACAGTGGGACACTCCGGTGGACACAAACCTCCCGCGGGCAGAGTGACAAAAAAACGGGATGATATAGATGATGACAAATGTCCCGCTATGCTAGTAGCGGCCATTTTCATGCCAGCCAACCGTATCAGAACTCCAGACTGGTCTTCGTTTTGGTTCCGCTTCCTTGCGCTGTGTGATTGCGGCAAAAAAGTCCTCAAAGCTACAAAGTGTGATGGGCGCGCTGTGTGTCGACTGCCGGTCTAGGACTGGTGGCGCTTTTACACTTGGGCGACATTTGAAAGGCAGACACCAATCAGCGCAGCGCAGCAGGGCATGCCGTATCAGTTGGGGCTGTTTTGGTTTGCAAATCGACCACATCGGCTGCCGGCACTCCGCAGCATGTCCGGCGGACAGACGGACGGTTCTTTTTGACATATTGAATCAAATAAACGTCAACCTACTAATTGGCCGCCATTTAGGGGGGAGCATATTAGCCGGCAAGACAAATTCACAGACTTCATCGCTGGGCCATTAGTCGTACGTGGCAAATGGCAAAGTAAGAAATTGGTCACTTTAGTTCGGCCGTTGTCAATTTGTTTCCCCATTTTCGGTAGCATAGGCGATGTTTACGTCGGCTGTCCGAAATCCGGTAGATGTACTTTAAAAGATAATTCACGGCACAACCTTATTAAAATCGGTCGAGAACCTAAAGCTGAATGATAAATTCTTTTTTCGAGTTACTTCGTCCGCTCCTAAACGGTTCCCGATTCCGTCAACGTACTGCCCTCGATCCCTCTCGAGCCGGTCGCGTGCATTCCGGCATACCAATCAGGGGGAACTCCACACACCATCGTCAACGATCGAGACCGAAAACCGCTCGACAGCAGAGACGTTAAACATGCCCACGCGCGGCCCTCCACGAGGTCTGTAACTGTCCGCAACCGCGGCTGATCCGGATGACGCGAATGTTTATTTAAATACCTACGCGCCTAAATCTGGCGAAAAGTTATTTTAGCTCCAAATGGAATCCAATCCAGTCTAGTGCAGTGCCGTGGCCGCCACGCGAGCGCGAGCGGATTGGGATGAGTTTCCCAACCAGCGATCGACTTTCGGATTTTCCCACTCGACGAACCTTCCAAAAAAGAATGCACAGTTCGGTTCAAGTACACGGCTCCCCCGTTCATGACCCGTTTTACTCGGTTGGGTTTGCCGGCTCCGTTGGTTTCAGTTACTTTTTACGCGCGGCTCTGCATTACGAACCGAATCCGATCCCTAAACAGTGTGCACGGTGTTCCTATTATTAGCAGCGCAAGGATTTCGCTCGATTAAGCACGGTTTCTTAAGATTCGGTTGCCGGTAAATCAATGATCTTACAATGCCAATGATCAATCATTGCCGGTGAAGTCACTGGCGGCACTAAGTTGGACCAACAAGCCAGGCCACTCCGCGCAGGCATGCGCGCCGGTGCATATCTAATTAGCCGACCGGTGATCGTCGAAACCTCCTGGAGATCGATCACACGACTTGCGTCCCGCTCGAAAGCGAATGCGTCATCCGCCGGATAAGTCTTGCTGCACCGTTACCGGCGATACTTTGTAGCGCCAAACGGGGACCTAAGGCCCAACGCGGCCCCCCCTTTGGGTCCTCCTTTGGGAGAAAGAAGTTCCCCACTCGAAAAGCCGAGGTGAAAGTTTCATCGATTACAGCCGGGGGTATGCATCATATCGAAGCGCGGGGCCCAGACAAATGAACACCCATAACTCTGGCGTGCTCAACAATGGAGAGCCAAAATTGTTTGCCAAGTTTTCGTCCGCACCTTCCCCCGGAAGTAACGGAACCTGTCGGGTGCAATCGAACTTGTTCTGATCGAACACAGCGATAGACATAAATCCGCAGCCAAAGCCGCGGCCCGGGGTGAATAGAACGGAGCGGATCCGGAAGCGAAGCCGACGAAAAGTTGCCACGCAACGCGCCCGGCCTGCCGAAGAACGGTTTCGTTAATTCAATCGGTGGCAGCTTGGATTGGTGCTTGGTGCAAGACGCCGCGACGCCGATCGACGCCGACTCCTGGGCAATTCCCATTAACCCGTCCGTCACAGCCGGTCCTGACAGGCGAGAGGTGTGTGCTGTTGCTGCGTTGTAATGCAATTTCGCCAATCGGATCCTGCCTATCCGGAGGCACCCGAACCTGACGTGGAGGTCGTAACCGTTTACCGCTCACTTACCCGGTTCCTGTTCACCACGGATTTGGGTGCAATTTTCACACGAAGAAGTCGTCCGTCAATAATCTATCAAACGGTTCAGAGGTAGTGATACGAACGATGTAAGGGACCTGGCCTGAAGTATGTTTGAAGAGTCGAAAGCGGATCGAAACGGTTGTAGCTGAACCTGGGCTTCCGGTTCGGGAAGACAGTGGAAATGAAAATTGCCCGTCAATCGAATCCCAGACCCGCGGGTGACAAAGCCGCGCGGGGCGATGCACAACCAATCTGACGTTACACGTCAACCTGCGCATATGCAGGGTGGCCACCCTGCTGCATCGCATGTAGGACACGAACAGTGCACTTTTGATTACTATCATTCAACTGCGGCAAGTGGCCGATGGGAGGCCTGCAACACTGCAACGGGGCATACGTCTAAATTGCGTGCAGATTACACACCCCTAGTGGGGCGCGAATAGCAATCGAACACCGAAAGTGGCCCCCGAGCCGATGACGGATCATGCGGGTAATCGATCGATCAGAGAGCGGCCAAAATTCGAACTGGGTTCGATGGGTCTGTCGGAAGAGGCAAAAACATGGTCAATGTAACACGCGCGAATATGATGTTTTATTCATAATCGTCCGCCGTGGCTTATGTTGTAACGGCAGCATAAAACACAATTTAAATTAAACGCTGATAACCATCACGTATCGGGCGCGTTATCATCGTAATGGCGTAACCCGGGGTCTGTCTGTTCCGATCGCCACCGAAACGATCCGAAACCCGGGTCCGGGGATTAAAAATGTACCGCACACAGTGAAACGGGGCGCACACAACCGATTGCGGCACGATTACTCAATAATCCGCTCCGAGGGCCTTTACAGACAATTTGACCGGCGCGGTGGTGGTCATGGACCGCGGCGGTGTTGACGCTTTCTACCAATTTACGCCCGCGCGAGCATCGAAAAAAATGATGTTGCCCGGTGCTGTCGATGGTACCCAATCCGGAAAACCTACCGCGCCCGTTGGGGGGTTTGATGTTTTCCCCGCGTGTCTCTCGCCCAATAATGACCGATTTCCCTAAGCCCCTTTGGGGCATGGTTGAGTGCAGACGCACTTGGCCGCATCGTGTAGACAGCATTTCTTTCCAACTTTCGGCGTTCAATATTTGAGCAGCCAAACTGGTTGGGTCGGAAAAGTGCTGGCCACGTGGCTGGAAAGCGTGCCGGTGTCACGGTTCACGGTAGCCGGACCCCGATAGGGCCCCCTCTGGTAACGGAGCGAGCGATTGTCGATAGTATCTGAGTCTTCAACCGATCGCCGATCGTTGGTGTGATCGTTTTGTACACTGCATTAAAACACATTAGCACCGGTCCTAGGATAATTGGACGGCCAGTTCGCTTAGCACGATCACGATTCCTTATAATTACGCGCTGAATATCGTGACACGATGGATCGGTACTTACGCAAACAAACGCGGGCGTGGGGCGCACGAAACCAATTATTTAACACCCAAAACGAGGCGGAGGTTGTGAAAAGTACATCACTCACTTCGCGCCATTTCGCGCGAATGGCCGCGGAACGCGCGTGTTTCGCGATTTCTTCAGCCGCGACGGCGTGGCGTTCACTTCACGGTCATCGCACATCAGACGGCACAACAGCGAACGATTCGTGCGTTTGCAAAAAAAGCCCCCGAGGTCGATCCAAACAAAGATGTCGAACCAATATTTGATCGTTGGCGCTGAAAAAAAAACGCGCATAAAACGTAAATAAAAAAGACTGCCGCTGTCCGATGCTTGGAAGATGCTGATGATGCCGATGATGACGACGATGTTATCTGATGATGATTGACGATGTCTTATGAGCCATGCAATGAGTGCAGCAGCGCGGCGCTCGTCAACAACCGCGCGACGGAATTCGATTGTTCGGTCCCGGGGACGGCACGCCGAATACACCGAATCGCGTTCCGGAAGCAACAATTGCGGCAAGGGGGTGGGTTTATTGTCACTAAACGGCACTAGGCGGAGCAATAAATATGTTTAGAACATAGCGCAAGATAGCTTTTGCAAGACGCGAACTTGAATCAACGTGGATCGAACGGCAAGCACGTAGAGTAACGATAGTAGAGAGCCGCAAATCGTTCAGTGCCATCGTTAAACTCAACAAACATTGCAAAACGTATCCGAGGGCCCACGACCACGATACGGAGTGGACAATTATAGCTGGCCACCGACGCCGGTTGTCTCTGGCAAACACATCGCAAGGCCATCAGTGCTACGACGCAGGGTCGATTAAAAATGCAGATGTCCCCCGGGAGCCAACCCCGGGGCCATTATTGCGAAAGCATTATTGGCTAATATGGTTTAGAATTTATGACATCGATTATATGATTACATTCTTTTAATGTTTGTTCGCCCCCGGGTTAGGTCGTGAGCCAGACCATAATCGGAGCTAGTCATGCAACTGCAACACGACGACGTCGTCGTCGTTGCTGCGAAGACTTCCGGACGGTCCGGAAGGTGACACTCACGAGCTGTATAATTGAACAGGCCCCGGCTTTCGGGGGTTCGACATCCCCGTGGTTCCGTTTTCGGTGGATTATCGCCTCGATGCAGGTCACCCGCCGGTCGGAGCCGGAGCAGGAGTCTCGTTTCGAATGCAACTGGGTCATTGGCGCTGGTGGCACTGTTTTCGACAAGGACCCCCGTGCCCGTGTGCCCGTGGGTCTCCAAATTATTGACCGATACCGGTGGCCCCCTGGATGGAAGAATGTTTTGAGAACATTTATGTAAACATTTATGGTTCGGTTTTTGGGTCCATCCTGTGAGGCCTCGAGAGGCCGAGGGCCGTGCCGAGGAACGCGTGACAGTTTTATGGATCCAACTTTTATCTCACAACAAGCTTTACTGCTGCAATATTATTTGCTTTACAGCCGTGGGTTTCCATTTTTTTCTCAGAACGCAAGCGCAAGTTCTTCGACCGCTGACCACACAAAACACATTCTTTTGTAGGTCGGAATCGGTTTCTTCCGTGTTTTTGGGCTGCTAGCGCTAGATAGCCGGCCGCCTTTCCGCCCAGCGAATAGCCGTAGTAATTTCAGATGATAATGACCGGTGTATGATAATATAGAGAAGACTGACCCCACGGTTGACGTGCACTGCGCGTTCCGGAGCAGATTAGCAGATATTTTGCAACCACAAAAACCCCTCGACGGAGCGTACCCATTTTCTTGTGTATTTGCATTTTCGTTACCCTCTTTTCCGACAATGAATACCTAATTACACATTTAATGCTAAGCCCCTCCGGCGTGGCGTTCGCGGAAGGCGTCGGTCTGGGAAGGAACAACGATTATCCTCCGGTTGTCGTGGGTCCCGCGCCCTCAGACTCTGAGCTGATTCAGACAGCCCACGGATTAGGGACACGATAAAAATAAACCATTTTCAACAAACTAAATTAAAGAACACACAAACACACCGACTTGGAACCGTTTGCCCGGAACGGGCGTGCAGCCGGCGAAACTTTACCCATTATTGGCCTGGGCTGACTCATGCCTGACAGAGAGTTAACTTTAACCCGACCCAACCCGGCCAGGGCAGTAACCGGCCAGGAAAATGCACGTCCCCCGTCCGCCCCAAGACTTAGTTTCGAGTTATTTTTGGCCCTTTGCTCGGCTCCAGTTTCCCTGTGGCATAATAAGTGCAAATTAATCAAAGCACTGGCCGCGAAGCCAAACTTTTCACCGGAAGCAGACGGCGGTGTGTTGCGCACGTTCCGAGAACTCAATCGCACACCGGGGTATGGCCCACTTCCTTCCTTGGCTTCACTTGACACAGGAAGTTGTGTACTTTTCAGCTCTATCGGGGCTGAAAATCACGAACAAACGAACTCAGTTGACGTAGGTTGCGGACAGGTGCTGGTGTGCGTCAAGGTGCAAAGGACCACCTCAAAGGTTGCGGTTGTTGATGTGTTTATGGTAGCACGTGAGATTACCATACGCAGGTAATAGGCCCACATGACACACCAAACTGCCGGAAGTGGGACATGGAGTAGGATCGTTTTCGCCCGGAGAACCGCCCGTCGATAGTGGCATCGTCGGGTGTAATCTGTCGTAATAAAAGTGCAACATAAAACCGCATGATATATGTGACATACTGTGTCACACACCACGGATACGGACGGGAATTTCGGGCCTTTCGGGCCGGCGATCTTAATGGCAAAAAGACGTGCAGGTCCCTCTCAACAAACGGGAGGCGGATGACGGGGTTCGTTTCGTGGCGGTCCTGTGGCCATGCCTTTCCACTTGTACCGGATTTCCTGGCCAGAAACCGATCGGTGTGTGTGTGTGGTGTGTGGATCGATTTATTGCGCCGTTGACACCAGGAACGGGCACGCACTTTCTGCAGGACGGAAATTCGGTCACAACAGAATGGAGCCTTCAGTAAATTCATTGACCTGCTTCGGGCGGCCCAGGGTCTCCTAACGGCCGCGAAGGTCTACGGTACGTTTGACGAGCTGTCGATCGATCGCTGACGGCGCGGCGCGATAATGGTTGGTATTTTTGTTTTTGTCGCAGACCCACTCGGCTTGGCCAGGGGTGGCTTCAAAGTAAGGAATGAGTCATTCGTTGGGCCCCTCAGCCCGGACTGGCTGGCGTGTGGCTCACTGATGCATCGATGCGTGACAGTGTGCCAGGATTTGCGCTCTCTATCGTGAAGATTGTGCTGTGTGCGCACAGTTGTTGGCAGGATACCAACACGCAGCCCGGGATGGCCAACCGGCCCTCGCAAGCCCTCGAAAGCCGCTCCACATGAGCTTCAGCGCTGTTACTGAAAATGAACAGAGTATTGCATGTCTCCATTTAGCACCCCGAATTACGGATGATAAACAACAGAACGAAACGCGAAATAAAGAAACCACCAATCAGATGCAGCGTCAACCGTGTACATTAGCGTGCTCCAGTTTGGGCGAGGTCAGCCGCAGGGATCAGCCGCTTCGGAGCAGGAGCCACCGGAGCGATGGTCACGGGATGGCCGCGTTAGATAAGTCCAAGGACGACGGCGCTCCATCCGGCGCCCAATCCAAACCGGGCGAGGTGGTCCAAATTTCTCTCACCGACTCGCTGACCGATAGCGATCGCTCCGGAACGGATGGGCCGAGCCGAGAATGCCGAGCTTTAATGGACATCGATTTTCAGTCACTGGGCGCGCGCGTTTCGAGTGAAATTGGCTGGCTAAACGGAATGCACCAGCGTAAAGAGACGGCCCACGTGAAGGTACCGAATTAAGGTTCCCCCCGGAGGCAGACATTCATGTGAACAAACTTTGTCGTGTGAGAAATTTACAGGCTTGTTAGTTGAGGAATTTCGGGCACACATGTGCCAGAACCTGCAACCCGAACGGCGTCACTAACCGAGTGACATCAAAATCGTCCTCCCAGCAGCGGGAAGAAAGTGTTGAACCCGTGATAGACGGCCTGCATGTCACTCTAACCACAAGGATCCTGCCGGCGGCATAGGGGGCCTCCGGGGGCCCGAGGCGATTGTGGAGAAAGTTTTGTGGTGAACTTTACGTCACGTTAGTATGCGCGCCTAACGTCTCCGCAGCCATCCGGTCGGCACCACAATCGGCAGGACACGCGATATCGAGCGACGCATAGTTTTCGCTTCTCCGTCAGCTATCATTGCGGACCGCGAGCGACAAAACCAATAGCAGCGCAGCAGACCCGCCAACAAGCCGCCTGTTAAACCCTCTCAGCCAAAGGCGGAATTTTTGTAATTAATAAAACAATCCCAACTACCCCGCCAGCCAGTGTCGGGCGGAATAAGTTTATTAGCGTTCGCGAGATATGATTTTATACGCGAGCGCGCCGCCGCGCCGGTGTCGTTTCCGGTTTGTGGTGGCAGTCCTTTCCCGGAGGCGCGGGTGGTTGTGTGGTTTAAGACCATTTTATTTGTTTCTTTTTCATCCTTCTTGGGCGACTTGCCTTCCTGCCGGGGGGTTCGTGCATTAAGTTGCGATGTTTAATTATTTTTGCGTGAAAAGGTAATTCCTGACGATGCAATGATGGCATGACATTCGCCCTCCTCGCCGAGTTCGCCGGTTAGGGCTCTAAGCAAGTCTGTTCTACGGCCACAGGCCGGTGGACACGTGAAGGGGGGTGGGTTACCCTTTTTACCACTCTTTGCGCGAGTTTTGCCGATCCGCTGGCATTGCGAAACGGAAAACCTGTTGATGGTGCCGCCGGATTGCCTCGTTAGTCAATGATTGATGTTTAATTTTGATAGTTTTTCGCGCGACCGATACTGCCGGCCGCCGAGTATCAATCACTACGCGGCCACGGGGTAGGACCACGAAACGGAGGCCAATAACTTCGAAGGTTGAATCCTGCTCAAAGGCAAGAAAGCTTCTTTTTTGCCTTTTCAATCGTATTGGATGTGACGCAGGCAATCACAGTAGGCAGTTTATAACAGGCGCTGCCATTCTTGATTTACAAATTGATTTACGGCACATTTAATTGTGTCTCATTCCAAACTAATTGACAGTGGCAGTAAATGTGTTAGCCAACTTTTCTTTGGTAAAATTAAATTTTATTCTACCAAGGTTTTGTCGTAAGAATGTTACCGCACATTTACAATTACAAATCGTCCGCATACGACATGGTATCAAGAAAACAAGTAAATATTTGAAGGAGAGCCAATAAAACACCATAAAAATCCGACTATCGAAAACTCTGTGTCCAAACATGTTCACATATCGATTTTGTTTACATGTCTTTTGTGCGCCCATGGGACACAACAACGATGGAGGCCCGCACAACATTGATCCAATAATCGATTTAGATCAAAAACGAGAAAAAAAATGATGTAGATACAGTACCACGGTGAGATCAAGTGGCAAACATAGTTACTGGCACTGGAACCGGACCGCTAGCCTTGGCATTGCGACAATGGTCGATTGACGACACGAACGACACGAGTTGGGAAACAAGCCAACTGGGTTTGCGAGCATGCTGCACGGAAAGTAACGTTTACCCGTACGGAGAATACGGATTGGACCTGGATTAGTGCAACTTCTAGTTTGAGGCTATCGTTAAAGCTTGGACATATGAAGCAACTGCGGGGCGCGGACAATGCGCTCAAAACACTGCGCGGCTGCTAGAAGTCATAGCGCCGTGAGGCGATTCCACTGAAAGTATGATACCTTATCAACGATAAGAGATTACAAAACGTACTTACGGTCGTTGTGCCCTCTCATGCAAACAGCGGCCTTCGCTGTGTTGTTCGTAGACGTAATGCCTGCCTTTGCCAAATTTAGCCAATGCACGGGATTATCGGAATTTATTCTTCGCACCAATCACACACAGCCACACCGACTGACACCGGGCGCACACACGCACAGTTTTAACTGGAAACTGAAAATTGGGAAATTTAAAATTTTCTATATAACTCTAGTTGACGTGACAAAAATGGACTGTGCCAAAAACTATCGCATCATCCACGGCTTGCCTGGTTGTTGCCAAATCTGTTCCTGTCCCTGCACTAGATCACACACTCATACAGATCCACTTCACGGTCTCGCTGGCTGCTGCATCGGAGCACTGCAGAGGCCAGTTTTCCCTGCGAACCCGGATCCTTTTCTCTCGCTCGCGCCCCGGAAGGTGACGAGCAGGATTGCTCCGATTTAGCACCGAGATAGGAGCAAACGAACGCTGACCGAAAGCGCTGGTTACTTGCACTTCTTGTGTCTATGTATGCGTGTGGTGATGCTCCTTGCAGGTATTTTTTTTTACGGATGAAAGTCTGTGCTTACTTTGCTGCACTGTGGAATGATGACTTTAGCCGCGGGAATGGCACGAGAGATTCACATTAGCCCCTGAGGAGGGACAAGGCATTTTTTTCGGTCAAAACAACTCTGACGGTCGTCCTTCGGTACATCGTTGGACAGGTGTTGTGAATAACGAACACAAACGCACTGCGGCAATGACCGTGCGGCCGAGGCAAGGATAACGTTGTCAATTCCCCTTTTTTGTCCTTTTCTCTGCCGCGTAGAGACGGCACTCTCGCAGTAACAGGCCGACGACGATGTTTGGCCGTGGAACCACTTTCGAAACAACAAAAAATTAGGAATAATATGTCGGGACACGAACGTGTGACTACGAGATCGTTCACTTCACAAGGACTCTGCACGAGGAGTGTCCGCCCCACTCGACGACAGTTTGGCGGGTTAAGGTTTCGATGGTGACGGAAGGACAAAATTTACTTCACTAACAACCCACCGGAGCAATACGGAAACCGAGGGCCCGGTGCAACCACCGCCTGGACAGCGGAAATCGGGCGACGACCGCAGCTTGTCCGGACGGCGCCGCGATGGAGACTTTTGCCGCGACTGAGCCACACGCAACTGTATTTTCAAACTGTGACTGTGCTTCGATGGCTGGAGAGCGTTCGCTCTTCGCATCCGCATCGAAACCGGCGGTTTTCTCTGCATCGGGCCAGCGTGAAAAGTGTAAACAAGAATAGCGAGAGTGCGAGAGGACGGGTGTAATTTCGTTAATTTTGCTGTAAAATGTATCTGTACGGTGCTTTCTATCATTACGTAGGATGGTGTAAAATGCTAAGATTTATCAGCTGTAGAAGACATTGTTTTCTGTATCTCCATTCGCAAATCATCGAATCATCATCTTACTTTAAGCAATGAGAGAGCACAGAAAACAAAAAGATAGAGAGAATGCGAGTATGAAAGATATACAGAGAGAGAGAGTACATTTAAAGAGCCAGGAGCCAGCTGAGAGCTGCTGACAGCTGAGCGTAGAAATCATTCCAGGGTTGAACACAACCGTACTTGTTTACGAAAGTGAAGACGATTGTTGAATTTTTACTCAAAATAATATTCTAATTCACGTTAGTTGACGTAAGTACGTTTGTTGAAGGCTTAAACAATCTGCCTTGTACATTGTTACACTAACTTAAGAGTATTATATGTAAGACGTAAAGTAAGTCTCGTGATTTGACGTGTTCCGCATGGTTGTTGACAACCGCTTCAGTTGCTTTTGAGCCTCAAAATACGGCGGGACTAATGACCGATGGACAGAAACACTGGTCCTGTGCGTGTGAAACTGTTGTTCTTTGCCAAGTCGCGCGAGCTAGTCGGTAGGTCCAGAGAGGACGACTTCCTTGTGCCACGGGCCGAAATTAGGTGCTCCGATCTGCTCGACCTAATCTGTAATCAGTTCAACCTCCTTATAATCCGCAACAATGTAATACTGGCGCACAACGAACAGTACTGTGACGATCTGAGTGCAACGATTCGCATACGCAACGGTGACGAGCTGGCCGTGATTCCTCCGATTTCGGGCGGATAATCGGAACGAGCCGGGGTCGGGAAAGGGTCAACCATGAATTATCTCAAATTAACGTTCGACAAGCTAGAGGTTGGTGCGCTCAGTGATTTGGTGGCGCACGAAAGCTGCGGTGCCGTATCCCTGTTCGTGGGCACAACGAGAGATAACTTTGAGGGCAAAACTGTGGTGCTGCTACAGTACGAGGCCTACGAGGCGATGGCCCTTAAAACGATGAACCACTTGTGCGAAGAGGTGCGCAACCGGTGGCCCGATGTGGTAAACATCGGCATTCACCATCGCTTGGGAACGGTGCCGGTGAAGGAAGCGTCGGTGGTCATTGCGATCAGTTCCCCACATCGAAAATCCAGCCTTGAAGCGGTCCATTTTGCCATCGACGAGCTCAAGAAATCGGTGCCCGTGTGGAAAAAGGAACAGTACCGCGACGGAGAGGGCAGCTCCGAGTGGAAGGAAAACAGCGAGTGCACATGGTCTAAAAAGTACAAGGACAACCATATACTGTGACGAAACACTTGCTGATGATCGCGCACGCAATCGATCGCAATCATAGGTCATCGCCGGAAAGGGATAAAACATTGTTATTTTACATCTCTCTTCCGTAGCATAGCTGCGATGAGAGCAAACGTTAACGACTTCAATATGCACAGTAGTTTTAGATTATAGTAGAGTTTATTAGGCAAACAGAAGAAAAAACTGCCGATTCATTGTGCTGAAGTGCGTGGCCTCAACTTCAATCAGTGTCACTAGATAAAAACGGGTTGTCGGTAGGTGATAGTGTGCTATGCTGCGGTGTAGCGGCAAAACTGGTTTTCGAACGCATCACGCTTTGTGGTGAAGGAGCATCAGCAGCAATAATACATTTTAAAGACGGTACCAGTGCAATGAGTTGTTAAAACGGAATGTGATGACATTTTTAATAAAAAAAAACTGTTATTAAATGCAAAACATGTTATTTCAATCGACTCAAGCTGCGGAAGAAACTAGCATGACCGAAAAACCCATTATTCATATTCACGATTTAAAAACATAAGTTTTTTAATAAGTTAAAGTTATTTTCAAAACCTTACTACCAATCAATTGCGCCGACCTGATGTCGGTACAAACGAATGTAGCGAACCCGAAAACGCACGAAATAATTATTATTTGGTTCGGTTCTGGTTCGGATTAACTAACGAATTTAACTCAACGTTCGAACGAGTAAACTGCTACTGCGCGCTTTTCCATTTTCTCTAAGGATACTCGATGTGCGTTCGTCGTCGTCGTTCGTCATTAAGTTTCTAATCAATCCGCTAGGTGCGCTGGTGCTAGCGGATCTTTCTGACGTTTCGGATCTGAATATACCCGACAAACTTGGTTAAAATTTTAAAACCTTTATTTCTCACAAATCATAAACACTATCAAAACACCACTATACGTACATACAACCTTCTCCAGCGTCCTACGGCACCATTTCATGCGCTTCTTTCTCGAGACGGGACGTCACTTGCCTAGGTTCCCGGCACCTGAAATTACAAAAAAAAGATTATTAAACACGTTGAACACTGCACAATTGTTAAAACACTGCCACAATACTTACTTACAAACATTTACGGCATCCTCCTGCAGCTGCAATAAGCAAAATAAACAGATTAATATTGTAAAACTACGCCACTCTGCGCGTACATGACGAGCGATCTTTGATCACTCTGATCGCCAAAAATACTTGCAATACTTACCAGATTCTTTCGGAGATACCTTCTGCAGACATTTGGCGAACTGTAAACATAAAAATAGCACTGAATTAAATAAAAAAACAACACTTTTTAACGTACTTACTGCGGCTGGCTCTGAGGCGTCATCACTTTGCTTGGAATACTTACGATCAAAACAAACCGAACTGACAGTTGGATGGCCAACGCACACACATACACCGCGATGGGTATCATCGTTCAATAAGTCCCGAAACTAGCGTAGAGATGGCACTAATAATGCCATTTACAGGGTGAATATAAAAAAATGCAACAAACTTCAGACTGCTGTCATTTCTAAACCTCTCGTCCGACAGCTGTCAGATTTATACCAGTGACAGTTCATTATATTGTTTATAAGCGTGCACAAGCATTTCGGTGGGAATTTTACAGAAAAAAAGTTATTCGTGATGGAACTCAACCGTAACAGTATGATTTCATTATATTTGGCTGGAAAACCACAAGTGGCTATCTTTAGAGCCCTCCAGCATTAAAATGTTAATAAATCTGTTGTGTCTCGTACCATCGCTCGTTACAGTGATACTGGTAGCGTAGCCTGACGTCAAGAAAGTGGACGAAAAAAAACAGCAACATCACCAGAAATGGTTCGAAAAGTGAAGAGCCGACTTCATCGAAATGCGTGTCGCAGTGGCCGAAAAATGGCTCGTGCGCTGAACATATCGCAGTGTGCCAATCGACAAATATTGCAAAATGAGCTTGAACTAAAGCCATTGAAGTTCCAAAAAGTGCAAGATCTTACCGATGCACAAAAAAAAGTTACACTCGAAAGAGCCAAAGACTTGCTTCGCTTGGCCGCAAGTGGTGAACTGGCGAATTTGGTTTTCTCCGATGAGAAACCATTCGTTATCCAGCAGTTTGTAAACAAATAAAATGATCGTGTTTACTTGCCAGAGAGGTCAGCTGAAAATTTACACCTTCGGTTGGCCACCAGAACTCAAGCGCCGGCCATGGTGGGGGTGTGGGCCGCCATAACAGCCGATGGTCGCTATCCGCTCGTATTAATCGATCGTGGCGTCAAAATAAATGCCGAATATTATCGCAAAATATTCTGAAGAGTGTATTGGAGCCTAGGACACGCAAACATTTCGGTCGCAGACCTTGGACATTCCAACAGGACTCAGCACCATCGCACTCAGCACGCGCCACCCAAGAATGGTTAAAAAATGAGGTTCCTCGCTTCATTTCCACCGCACAATGGGTACCAAAATCTCCGGATGCCAATCCGTTGGACTATTGTGCCTGGGGTATTTTAGCAAGCAAGGTTTGAACTAAAAAATACTAAACTTTCGATCACCTCAAGCAAACGCTTCGCCGAGAATGGGACAAAATACCGCAGAGCCACTTGCGGGCAGCGTGTAACGGTTTCATTGGCCGTTTGAAGGCCATAATTCGTGCCAAAGGTGGCCAATTCGAACAAACCTAATTTGTTCTAAAATGTTATGAAATTTCCGACATTTTTTGCTTTCATTCAATAAAATTGAATGAAAAATGAAAAAAATATGGCGTTTTACTTTGTTGCATTTTTTTATATTCACCCTGTATATATCAAGGTTCACAAGTACCAACTTTCAAATAAGATATAATTAATTGTAAGATGTAATATAATTTGATGTAATTCGAAACATAACATAGTTATTTCATTTACTTCATAGTTTTTCATAGTTTTCATTTCAAACATTTCATAATTAGTGTCGGGACTTATTGAACGAAGTGTTATGTTCACGGAGGCCGCGCATGCGCACAAACGACGCGTCGATTCGAACTGGGCCTTTCAGTCGTATGTTTTTGTTCGCGTGCGTTAGTTCTGTTTTCTATTTTTGTCTGGCTACGTGCGGGAGAGAAAGTGTTTTTGGTTTTGGCGTGTTCATCTCGTCGGTGCATCGCACCATGTCGATCGGTGTGAATATACGCGTGACGGCCCACACGTCCATCGGTGGACGCAAATATCAGGAGGATTACTTTTCCGTCGCCTACCAGCAGACCCAGAGCGACCAAAACCTGGAGTATGCGTTCTTCGGCATCTACGACGGACATGGCGGAGCGGAAGCGTCCCTCTACGCGAAGGAGCACCTGATGAACACGATCGTCAATCAGAAACTTTTCTGGTCCGAGAACGATGCGGATGTGCTGAAATCGATTCGCGAAGGTTACATCCAGACCCACTATGCCATGTGGCGTGAGCAAGGTAAACAACGTTGCTGCTCTGGCCAGTGTCTTATTCGGTCGCGTTTTTTTTCACTGGCCATCCCGCCAGGCGCTTCCAGAAGGTAGCGACAAGAAAAAGCTGCCACTCTTTGTTCAAGTGTGCTGTGAATGTAGGTTTTGTTGTGCTTGATGGAAGCAATGCTCATCGCATTGTTGCAGTAAATTATGGTGGCAAACGGATTTTTGCATGTTTTTTCTTGTCCTTTCTTGTTTTGTTGCATTTTCCCACTCATTGACTCGTTGACGTAAGCTCCGTGAGCGTACGCACACCAACGAAGCGTAGAAGCGAATGGGGACAAGCGTTCGCTAGTGTTAGTGACAGGCCCTCTGCGATAGCCAAGTGAGAACAACACATCGAAAAAAAATTGCATGCAGCGACTGTCAATCAATCCTTCCGCTGCTTTTTATTGTTATCTTTCCATATGCATTGCAAACTGATTAATTGCTTTTGCATTTTGCCCGTCTTCTCTCACTCTCTCTCTCTCTCTCTGTTTGTCGCTCGCTTAAAGCTAAATGGCCAAAAACTTCGTCCGGATTGCCGAGCACGGCGGGGACCACTGCGAGCATAGCATTTATCAGGCGTGGCAAGATATACATCGGTCACGTCGGCGATTCAGGTATCGTGTTAGGATCCCAGCGGGACAGGGACGGTGCATCCGGATCCGGAGGTATCCCTCACGAGCAGGATAGTCGGTGGGTGGCTACAGCACTAACGGAGGATCACAAACCGGAAAGCTACGCAGAGAAAATGCGCATCATGAGCTGCGGCGGAAAAGTGGTCGCGAAATCGGGCGTATCGCGTGTGGTGTGGAACCGGCCACGGATCGGACACAAGGGTCCGGTGCGGCGAAGCACACCGATCGACGAAATCCCGTTTCTGGCCGTGGCGCGCAGTTTGGGGGATCTGTGGAGTTACAATTCGGCAGTCGACGAATTCGTCGTCAGTCCAGTGCCTGATGTTTCGGTGATTAAAATAGACCCGAAAAAATTCCGGTAAGTTGTAGGGCAGTTTTGGGGTCTTTTACGCTTTTGCTTTAACCCGCCATACCGCCCGTTGTGCAGGTGTCTTATCTTCGGTAGCGATGGACTGTGGAACGTGCTATCGCCAAAGAATGCGGTCGAGTTGGTGCGGAATACGGAGATGGAAAACGTCCGGATTGCGTTGGAAGGCAGAAATGAGTGGAAAAATCCGAGCAAACTGCTTGTAAACGAAGCCCTGCAACGATGGAGCAGAAGCAATATGAAAGCGGACAATACGTCGGTCGTGATTATCATGCTCGATCCTCCCGGACCACCGAAGCGGGATGTGTTGCGATCTGTAAAAAATACTATCCCCTACGTAACCGAATACCATCGCCCATCGGCTGATGGTGACGGTGCGGCCGAAACATCGTCGCATGCCAAAAACAGTAACATCATCGAACTGGTCGATTGCATTACGCGAGGAGAAGCAATTCCGGTCCAATCGGATCGTCCAAGCGAGCGTTATCACAATCAACATCATCTCCAGCACACCAATCTGCACAACTATCATCAGCCAGCCGTTGAGCAGTACGTCCCTTCTACCTCGTACCATGATCTTTCTTACACCACGGATAGCTTTGCCGAGTCGTACAACTCGCTGCTGGATCGTAGTTTTGAAAACACGGACCACTCTTACACCACGATGTACTCGCCGACGGAAGCGGCAAAGGTGAACCAAGGATCCTACCACCGTGCGGAGGACGCGTCGGATCCGAGCTACTCGCTGACAAACCTGCAAACCAAATCGGAACGATTGCAAGCGGAACTGGACGACACGACGGCTGGCAGCTGCTCGCGTGATGCTTATTATCGTCAGCGGTTTGGCGATGTTTTCTGTGAAGGAAATATTTCCATCATCGAACACTTTCATAACTATCACCACCAGTACGAGGAGGCGAGTACAGACTTGGCCATTATCGATGAAGAACCTGTTCAGCATCCGGAAGATCTTCACGCACATCATCAACACCCGGATCAACCGTTATATCAGACGGAAACGGCACAGGGGTACGATTCTGAGGACCATGCCCATTATGAAGCTACCCATTCCCAAGAAAAGCACGAAGACGAACATCATTCAACCGCTTTTCAGATGGAACGGTACGATTATCGACTAACGCCGACGAATAACAATGGGCTCGTGATGCCCCACTGTCAGCCATCGGCCAGAGGGGAATCAAAGATGAGCCACGAGCCACAGCACGCCTACCCGTCGTATGAAGAACTATCGAACGATGAGAACCAAACGGTGGACACTTTCATGTGGCAACATGAAAAAAACAAAGATGATACATCCACTTCCCGTGTGACTTCGCGCGGTGCAGATGGCACCATACCTCTGGTGAAGCCCCGAATAAAGAAAAAGTCCATGGCCGGTCATCCAATCGTAACGTTCTACGAAACTCGTAGCAGCCGGCGGAGGGCACGGAAAAGTAACCCGCTACCCACTAGGAGGAAATCGGGCCAATCCAGAACTCCTAGAAGACGAAAGGTACATCCCAAGTGCCGCAAAATACACGTCCCCACTGCTGCCATTGCGCGATCGACAACGTCCAAGGTTATTCGCACATCTATGATTGAACGGCGGGTTCTGCGCTCGAACGATGGACTTTCGTCAAAGGCGCCAGCTCCTCACAGTCCCACCAATGTGGCACAACATTTGCGATCGTCTTGCCGATCAACAACCGTCGGTCAACATCGACAACTAGTAATGCTGACCACCTACAGTGGTGGTGTTGGCTCCACGTTCGATCACAAACATCCGACGCAAGACGAACGCATCCGACGGGCTGGAGGAGGAGGCCAAAGAGACTCGAAATTGGCTGCTTGTAAGCCTCTTCCCACCGAAGAAGGAAGCTTATCAGGGAGAAAACGTAAAGCCACTACGGAGTCAACGGAAACGGCGAAAAGGATACGCCAAAGGATCACACCAACCAACCGTTCGTTCCGCTGCGGCCAGTGAACCGTGGGAAGGATCGATAAAAATCGATCGAGCTCTATCGCTCCGGTGCGACCTTCGAAGTGACGTAGAAGAAGGGCTGTGATCAAAACCTGCTTTCTTCATCCTTTCGCCACGTTTTACTTTGTTGCGCGCACATTCGTCTGCTATGTGAAGCGCCCATCATATTATTGGTACACTTATTGATGCCGGAATCATTCAACTCAACGTTGATCTCGATATCATTTTCAGTACGTGCAATAACGGAAAATCACGATGACTTCTGCTTAGTTTGTGCTTTCGTTTATCGATTATATTTTCAAGTTCTAAAATTAGTAATACATCTATCGGTTGTTCGCATATAATGTTCGTGATCTTCCTTTAGTCTTGATTATTTGAATTTAAAGTGTTTCGTTTGTACAACTTTATTTCTTAGCGCAATTTTTTATATTTCTTTTTAAACGTTCGGGGGGCAACAAAGAGTTTTTGTGAGATAGCAAATATTTCTTTTGTTTTTCATATACGTGATTTATCATTTCATTTGTTCGTAAGTGAACAAACAAGCAAAAGCTCATACGAACGTTAGTTAGATGTTAACTATACAAGTTTGTTTTTTTTTTTCATTTTTAGTTCCAAATACAAAATTTCTCATCATGTAAGGAGTCCTTTATTTTCCTACTCTACAACTGACAACGTTCAAATGAATGGTCCACCCGAACGAGACCTCTGTGTGTTAGCAAATGTTTGATCAAAGCACGGTAGATTCTTCAGTTCATTTCAGTTCATAAAGTGCCTATTGTGGATCCGAAGGGGACCTAGCAATACCCGAAAGAGATAAAAAACATACATCATTTTGATTTCTTCAGATAATTTTGTTTTGCAATTTCCTCTCAATGTTTTCAAGTTTTGTTTTACGGTTCACTTCCGTACAGCTTCCTAACCGAGCGTGTTTCACAAAACAAGACAAGGCTTGATTCTGTACTAAACACACGATTAAATACACCTGAAAACTAGCAAAAATTGTCCACTCTAGAAGTAGATTTAGGTTGATAATCGTGCTACGGCTCCGAAACGGGCTGTTCTTAGGTGGCGTGAAAGCTCCTTTCGCTAGGGACGGGTCGACAGTGAAGCGAACTGTGGTCAATCTGCGAAACACAGTTTAAGAGAAAAGTGTTTTTGGTTTCTATTTTTATTGTAGGAAAATAAATATTTTGAACTATACAGTACACACACCACGGGGGCGTTTGCGTTTCTTTCTCGAATAATCGTCAAGCTTAAGCAAAGTTTCGCTAAACATCTCTAGAACTCATTATAAATACTAACGAGAATCTGCTTTGCGATATGCGAAAACATAACATTGATCTTGATGCCAATGAATTGGCAACACTCGTGTTGGCGCGTGTTTTGTGTTTCATCCGGGGCACCGTTTCGGTGCGGAAGGGTCGAGCAACAGAATACTGAGTAGTGAGGCGGTCAAACACGTTCAGATGTCGTTGTACTGGCTGATGAACGTATCGTGGATGCGCTGTTTGTTTTCCACCTTCATGTCCGCGATCGCCATTATCACGTCCAGCAGCAGCTCACGGGACAGATCTTGCATTTTGGGTAGCTTGGCCACCTGGCTAAAGTTGTGCACCACCATCTTCAGCGCGTAGTTCTTAATGTCCAGGACGTTCATCTTGTCGGACGCTTCCAGTATCTGCAGCACGTTGTCGTACGAAATGTTGTTCTCCAGATTGTGCTTGCAGAACGTTTGCAACCGATTGTTGGCGAACCCGTAGAAGCAGGGCGCCTGGAATAGGTAGAGTGAGTCCTCGGGCGGCATCTTGGTGTCGCCGTAGTAGATGTACCGTAGCAGCGAATCGAACGCCTCCAGCGACGGTGAAATGTCCCCAATCTGTATGTTGACCGTGTTGTCGGCCGGCATAAATGAGCGAAACATGGCCTGAAAGTAGGTGCAGCGCGCCGCCAGGATCGCCTTGTGGGCCGGGATGATCTTTTCCTCCAGCACGAGATTGATGTCGCAAAACTCCTTGCCGCCCGACTTCAGAAACACGGCCATGTCACTTTCCAGCGACGTGCCAATCGTTTTGTCGTACTTCATGTCCGCCGTGTGCTTGCTCGGGTTCAGCCGCTTTCGGACGATCTCCACGATCAGCGGCTTCTCGAGGGCGGAAAACTCGCCCGACATGACGATGTTGTAGAAGTGATCCTCCTTCACGATGAACGCCAGACAGTAGTCCTTGATCAGCGTCAGTCCCATCCGATCGGCGTTATACAGTGCATCGAGAACGTTCGATTTCGAAATTTTAAACTCCAGATACTGCACGCACAGCTGCTCGAGTCGTGGAATGTTGAACTGAACCGCCAGCTGATAGACGTCCATCATGATCAGCACAATCTTGTGGCTGAACGGATCTTTGACTGTGATGGCGGGGAAAAAAACATATTGATGAGGGTGAACCAAGCGATGGAAAACATTCCACGCGCTTCCATTCCACAATACTTACACAGAATCCGGTCGGTGTAGATATAGTTGAGAACAATCTCGAATGCTTCAGATTGAGCGTCCGGTAGTTGCACTTCCAAAATCGGTTGCTCAGCCAGCGGAACGTCGGTGGTTCCGAAAAGTTTCTCAAAGTGTATGTTTCTAGCATCGCGTGCAGAGCTGCAATGGGACCGGGACAACACCATTCATGAGCTACAACCCTTGCGAGCATCGTCTTCTTCCACCCCGTCGCGATACGTACAGGATTTTTGAGCGTAAGAACTGTGACCTGGCCACGATCATTGCCATGTGGGCCGCAATCTTCACCTCTTCCGTGCCGACAATAAACTGCACGTCACAGAACTGACGGTTTTGAAGAAACTTGCCAAAATCATCGTGCAGTGTGCACTTGGGGTAGCTAGAGAACTGGAACCGATACGTGTCGCCGCTGCGCACGTTGTTGTCGATCGTACCACCAAAGATGTACATCGCGTCACCAATGACGGCGGCCGCGTGGAACAGCCGACCACTCGGTATCTGCGATTCCGGGGCCGGGGTAACGGTGGACCAAATCTGGCTGTCCAGATCGTAGCAGTGCAGATCGTTCGGTAACGTCGAATCGGCCGCCCCGCCAAACACGTACAGAAAGCGATCGTGGTGCACCATTGTGTGCCCGTAACGACGGGCTGGCGGTGGTGGAGCTCCGCGCAGTATGTGTTCCGTCGAAATTCGGCGCCACCTGAAACGTGTTCGACGTCGTATGTAAAGATTCTCTCCAGGCTCTACCGCCCCGTGCACTGCCAGATCGCTTACGTTTTGTCCTTAAAATTGAACTGGAAAAGGGTGTTTGTAATTTGCAACCCACTCTGGCCAGAGAACACGTACATACAACCACGGGCCACGGCCACCGGGAAATTGCAGCACGTCGGGGGTCGATCACCCTTCTGCTCCACTTCTTCCCATTGATGTGTTTCACCCTAAAACATGGCATGAAGAGATCAACACTCCAAAGGGACAAGCGAGTTTCCGGTAGGAAGAGAGACTTACCGTCAGCCGTATAGTCCACATGTCATTGAGCCGCGCGTTGCCGTCGTAACCGGCGTAAATCCACAGTTTCCCATCGTGGACGGCTGCACCGTGCGCACTGCGGGCCACCGGTGTGCGGCCCGTGAACTTCCACTCGGTCCACTGGCCGTTCTGGAAGTTGTACTCGAACAGATCGTTCTTGTTGGTGAGATTAGAATTCGAGTGGATGTCTCCGGTGTAACCTCCGAACACGTACATCGAGGTGCCGGTAACGACGGCCGAATGGTGGTAGCGCGGTGCCGGGGGTGTCCCCGTGGCGAATGCACGGCCCCACGACTTGTCCTTCACCCCGAATCGGATCAGATCGTTCAGCATGTTTTTTCCATTGTCACCACCGAACACGTAAATCGCCTCCTTGTACGCCACTACCGTGTGCTTGGAGCGGCGCGCCCCAACAAATTCATCGCAATCACTCTCCCGTTTCCACTTGTTCGCCGTATTGGCGATGGGCACATTGGCCGATATCTGGTTGCTCGACGTGGTGCTGGTGCTGCTGATCGAGGCAGACGATACGAACCGCCCGGTGGACATGGTGGATCTTTAGTAGGCTGAGCCTTGAATGCACAATACCCTTGGGCCGTGGGCAAACCGATTTCTCGGACGCTTTGTTCGACGCTTCCCACGCACTCGGGTTGCAAACGCTGAGGAATCGATCAAAACAAATGGATATTTGTTACATTCCGACGGTGCGCCGTCTAGGAAGTTTACATGTAAGAACGGGTTTAGTTAAATATTTAAGAACTTCGTTTATTAATGGTAGTTGTCCTAAGAATATAAGAACGATTGTTGTCTAGCGAATTGCAACTGACCTTGTCTCATCTGACAACTGATATATGGTCACCCTATGAAAATATTCCTACCCTTCTCACATTCATCGCTCCAAAGTTACGAATCATTTTATCAAAGATCGATCATTTTAAGTGTGCAACGGGAAAACGCCCGCGAATCACTTTACGCTGAAATGATAAAATCCGTAAAATGGAACATGTTGTCGAAGAATTTCGAAATACTGTTGGCGATTGAACCGAATGTAAACAAAGCTCTGGCAACACTGTTTTGACAAGCGTCAGGACGTTTTTGTTGTTGGTGTGAAAAAATCAACTGAAAAGTTTGCCTAGCATTCTGCGAAAAATGCTGTTGTTCGTTTAGTGAATTGTGATTGAAATAGGTTTGTTTCTTGCGTGTAGCTGAATAAAGATGATTTCGAATGCTTTGTGCGATTTGGAAAAATGTGTAAGTCGTCCGTTGTATATGCTGCGGAAACTTTATGCTGCAGTTGACGCCTTCTTCGATTTGTGTGTTTTTTTTCTTCTCTTCAGGTCGACACGGCCGGGACGCAGCTCGACTCGCTGGCGATCAAACTTGTAGATGTAGAGCGCAATTTGGACGAGAATGAGATGGAATCGCTCGAAAACGAGTCGGTGATGGAGTTGCTGGAATCGGTGACGGAAGTAAAAAACGAGTATCAAAACCTGCGCAAGGATCTGCAGGAGGTACAGCAACTACAGAAGGAGATGACGTGCTCGCTGCGCTACCAGCTGCGCAACATGACACAGACGTTCCGAGTGTTGAAGAAGAAGATTGAGTCAAACTCTGTCCCGGTGCACCACCTGCCGCCACCCACGGGTGGCGGTTCCTCGCGAACCGGAGTTAACAGTGATGCGCACGGATTCACGCCGCTCGTGCTGCCGCAACCCGACCTCACAACGGCACACGTGCATGGCCCGAAGCGGACCGGTCTACTGAAGAGTGTCAGTAAGAACTGAGTAAACCGTTCACGTGCATCGTTTGGGAAAATTCGAAGCACTATTCTTGCTGGCATTGATCAGCTGACGACAAGCATTGCCTGCAAGGTTCTGCGCTACGGTGCTCGCCATTACGCTCCTATTCGTTGACCTTCCCATCGTTCCGCTTCTGTTTCTTCTGTCGGCCCACTGTCCTCGCTAACCATTATCGATTGCATCAGCGGCACACAAAAACCTGTCATAACGGTGAAGCAAGCGGCTTTCCGCGCCAACAACTTCCATATGGACGCATCTCCCGATAGTCCGCTGTGTAGCGTATGATTTCCTTCCAAGAATCGTTCCTGCTGCGCATTCCTGCTTTGGTTTTTCAATGTGAACCCCGTTTATAGTTTTCTCATAAAATCATCATTGATACGAGCAGCGAGTGCTTCATTTCGCCTCCATCGCGTTATCGGTGTTCAGCTCCGTTCATCGCCGTCTCATGCGCCACCACAAGCCGAAAGCTACCGGCAGCCGGTCGTTCAGCATTTGCCCTCCAAGGCATCATACATTCTTTTTCCCCGAAAATCTCCCGGTAGCAGAATGGATGGATAGAGGATAGCAAAATGTCACACGAAGAGCATGTTCGAAGCCCATCATTCGTCTCATAAGTCGACGACGATTTTCATTCCCATAGTCTAGAAGATTGGCAGCAGAAGCAGTTCGAAGCAGTTGTAGTAGGCGAAGCTAGGGTTGTTTGAACGCGTTAATGTTGTTACAGACCGAACTTACGAAACTACCAGCAAAAGCGAATTGATCGAAAGATAGTGAAAGGTCGAATGTTGGCTGACTTATTGACTTAGTTTGCTGTTTGTTTTGTAAATCGATTGCTTTTTTGCGTTATGTTTCTTAGTTTGCGGTTTTTGTGCATTTGCTGTAATCGTCGCTTGATCGATTTTTATGCTTCATGCTCCATCATTTTTATATCTATCACTGTGCAGCCGAGTGTAGTCTATGTTCATGTTTTATATTGACCTCTACGTATAAGTTAGTATCTTTGAACGCTTTATCGTTTTGGCTTTCATGTGGTGCACATTTTGAATTTTCTACTGTTAGTTCGTATGTTCGTATCCTCATTTATGCCGACACTTTTGCATTTTAGATGCACGAACGAACCTGTGTGTGTGTGTGTTTGATAACGAGTGTATTGTATCTATTTTATCCGCACGATCAAACCAAATCAAACACACGAACACGTGGCGCATGTATTTTTGCCATATTTCATCATATTCACGTGATCGAGCACCTTTCGTGCACCAAGTATACACACATTAAGCGTAAAGAAAAACCTACACGCGCCAAAATATATGTCTTAACTATATTCTAAATCACACACATTATGTATTTTTAAATCGTACTAGCAGTAGTTAAAGTGAAATGTAGACAATGAAACGAATTCGCGCCCCAAGAGGGTGCGAATTAGTGGTGACTTTGTTCCATGTTATATGTAAGAGTTAAACCTAGAGAATGGAAAATACTAGCATAAGCAGACCTAGCCTTAGCGGAATTGAATGCACTATGATGTCCTGTTGTAGTACAAGTGTTGGTTGATGTTTTTACTCAAGCAATTGAATGGTTCCTTTTCACGCTTTTATAAGTTTGCTTAGAAAACCCATTTCCCCGAATATGCACTGGTTTGATTGTTAGGGCAATGCCAAATTTGCTGCTTTGTTGCACCTTTTTCTGTTTCATTCTTGTATCTTTTAGTACCATAGCATAAGCAGTTTGCCGCATGTTACAATATTATCACGTATGACGACACCTTGCCTCACAACATTACCCCGTTGCCGCAACCCGTTGCCGTTTAACGTAACTTCGAATTTTTTCGCACGATGAACGGATGCGGTGAGAGAAGTCTGCAAACAGCGCCGGCGATTTTGTCGACAAGATCCGATCCGTGCTGTTTCCAATTCTTCACCGCCATAACACAACAAGTTGCGATCCTTGCACAGATTTGATCAGCTTCCGTCTTCCGGCTGAGTGAGGAGTGAGGATGTTTTTCGTTTCTTTTTTTTCTATTGTAGGGCAAACGAAAGCCAGCACAGAACGTACGTATACTTTACAAACTATTAGTACCTGACTTGGTTTGGACCATTTTTTACGCAAATATTTGGGGTCGCAGCGTTTCCGGCTACTGTAGACTGTAGAAGGAAATATGGTAGCCGATACATCCTGTTTGCAAAATCCTCTTCTAATGGCGGTATGATTCTAAGCGGAAGTAAAGGCTACAACGACGCGAAGACTGGCGGTTCAGGCGAGCGTGTGTATGAACACAATTAGATTTTATTTCAAGTGAGTAATTGAACAAACTGTTTCATGTGTCAAATTCGAAAGTGGAGCTGGCAATTCCAAAAGAAATCGTGTTGGGTGGAATAACTGGAAAATCGTTATTGATTTTTTCGCTAAACTGCAAAATGTTGCCCTTAGATTTCAAGCGCAGTTGTTGCTCAACTTACTGGACCATGGTTTGCAGTACTGGAAATTTTACATTGTTTAGATAGTTTCCTTTGCCATATAGACTCGTTTACCGATCTCGCAATCCCGACTGGAAATAAAAGGATGAATCTCATATAACACAATAAAAGAAGGAATTTTCGAAGATGAGAAGATAATAAATGTTTCGAACCGTGGAATATAAAGAGTGGAGTTTGCATATAATTACTGAGAAAATGACTTCAAAATGAGAGCAAATTTAGTGTTCGACACGATTTAAAATACGGCCATTTGCACAAACTGTCCGAAAACGGTCGGCTCAGCCCTGTAATCGCGGTGCAACGTCGTCATACGATTTCGCCCCATTTTCGCTCGGCTCCTGAAAGTGACGGCCGACGGAGTTTCGCCCGTCCCTGATGTAGCACAGTTTGCTTCACTCGAAGATCAAGATTCGGAAGCATTGGCTGCGACAATTGTTCGGTGTTCTATCTCACTACGCAGAGGCCAGGAAATCGAACGTTTGGCCCGTTTTCTTCACCGTTGCCTTGTAGTGTAGTGTGGCCCAGCACCGAAGCGAAGAAACGCAACCAGCCCGGAGCAAACGAAGAGTGTTGGTCGGCTAAACGCAGAGCACACACAGCACCGACACAGCAATGGCGGAGAATAGTGGCGCAGAAGGCGGTGGAAAGAAAATCACCATCACGGTGAAAACACAGAAAGATAAGAAGACAGTCGAAATCGACGAGGATGCCGAAATCAAAGATGTAAGTGGCTTCGCGATGATGCGAGTGTGCAGAGAGCGATGCAGACACGATAAGGATGCATATGTGCGTGATTTTCCGTACGCGAATCCGTAAATGCGTTGCGCGATGGGATGAGCGTTCTAGAAGTTTCCGCTTCTCCGCTCCGTGTTCTGCTGTTCTGAGGCCATTGCGGTTGGATCTAGTAAACTACGAACTTGTAGTATGCTCCACCGCAAAGTGGAGAGGTCCCCCACGGAAATATTGACCAATTGACAGTGACTAGTGAAAAATCGAAAACATGACACATGCTTGCGTATGTGTGCGTGCGCGCACGCACACACTGTCACTGGCGGCGGGTGGCGAGGATCGACGGAATGGCGTTAATGAGGCGTGGTGGTGGCGTATATGGGAATGTTTATTATGCATTTGATGGGAGGGATACGTGTGTTTGGCTATGTTTCATCACTTCCGGCCAACGCAGGCAAACCTTATGCCATATGCTGTTTTTACGCACCTCATTTGCCGCAGCGGCTCATCAATAATAATAATGGTTCGTTCTTTCTTTTTTCGGTGGCCGCGTTACACAGCTTAAGGCGATTGTTGCGGAACAGTTCGAGACGAATCCGGAACTGGTTTGTTTGATTTTTGCCGGCAAAATCATGAAGGACGGCGACACACTGAAGACACACAACATCAAGGACGGCCGGTCGGTGCATCTGGTGATAAAGCAGGCACCACGGCCGGAACCCGAGGGTCCAAGGCGCCCTCCGGCCGACGTGAGCCAGACACCCTTCGGGCTGAACCAGCTGGGTGGCCTGTCGGGGATCGGTGTGCTCGGGGGCACCCAGAGCAACTTTATGGACCTTCAGTCCCGCATGCAGAACGAGCTGCTCAACAACCCGGACCTCATGCGTACCGTCTTGGACAACCCGCTCGTGCAGTCGATGATGAACAATCCGGACACGATGCGCCAGATACTGACCTCGAATCCGCAGATGCAGGAGCTGATGCAGCGCAATCCGGAGATTTCGCACATGCTCAACAACCCGGAGCTGTTGCGCCAGACGATGGAGCTGGCCCGCAACCCGTCGATGCTGCAGGAGCTGATGCGCTCGCATGATCGTGCCATTTCAAACCTCGAGAGCGTCCCCGGAGGCTACAGCGCTCTGCAGCGCATTTACCGCGACATCCAGGAGCCGATGATGAACGCCACGCTGCGCAATCCGTACTCGGGGGCGTCGGACTCCGGCGTAGGTGGTGGGCTCGGTGTTGGCACCGGGGCCGCCAATCCACAGCAGGGCACCGAGAACCGTAGCCCCCTGCCCAACCCGTGGGGCGGTGGCAGTGGATCGACCGGAGGCGCCGGCGGTGGTGGTGCCACCGGTGCCACGGGCGCCAGTGGAACGACGGATGCGGCCGGCACACCGCTCGGTTTGCTGAACACACCGACCATGCAAAGTTTGCTGCAGCAAATGAGCGAAAATCCTTCGATGATGTCGAACATGCTAAACTCGACGACCACTCGCAACATGATGGAAGCGATGGCGGCCGATCCGGCCATGGCCACGAACTTGATCAGTCAGAATCCGCTGCTGGCGAACAACCCGGCGCTCCAGGAGCAGATGCGTTCGATGATGCCGCAGATGTTGCGCCAAATGCAAAACCCGGAGGTGCAGCAGATGGTGGCCAACCCACAGGCCCTGAACGCAATCCTGCAGATCCAGCAGGGCATGGAGCAGCTGCGCTCCGTGGCTCCGGGCCTGATGAGTACGATGGGTATTCCGCCGATGCCGGGAGCGCCCACCACCGCTGCCACTGGCACGACTGCCACTACCAACACGACAACGGCGCCCAGCAATACCAACACGAGTGGCGGCGGCGTCGGCGTCGGCGGTGCCGCCAGTGGTCAGGGCAACGAGGCCCTATTCTCGGAGTTTATGGCACGCATGATCAACGGGATGGGGGCCGGCAATGATCCCAACATTCCACCGGAGGAACGCTACCGGTCGCAGCTGGAGCAGCTCGCCTCGATGGGCTTCGTTAACCGGGAGGCCAACCTGCAGGCCTTGATCGCCTCCTTCGGTGACATCAATGCGGCGGTCGAGCGATTGCTGGCCCTCGGACAGCTGTCGCTGAGCTAACAACGTGCGCCCCGCTACTACTGAGAGGCGAGACGGTATCGAGACGGGCATCGCCGCCCGTCTCCGGCGTTCCCGTAGTTCCTGGTCTCTTCTTTCCGGTCCGGGGTGGCTATTTGATCCGAAATTTTTCCTCCATTACCGGTCCCCGAGGGGTGTGAAATTGTTAGTGCGCGAAAGGAGCAACAGGAACCGGAGATTGGCGAGCAGGTGCTGGTGCTTGGCCGAACCCGACAGCAATGGTTGGCTTTGCCGCCCAGGGCATAGCGAGAACTTTGACACGAACCCGAATCGGATGAATGGATAATTAATCTTTAAGGCATAAACTGTAGGGCCGGCACGCGGTGGTGATGCAAAATGTGAGCATTTTTTTTCTTATCACCAGGGGCAGAATTTTATTATCGGCGCAGGAGAAACAACACGAGAATCCCTCTGCTTGCGTTTGTCCCCTCCGTGCGCGCGCGTGTGTGTGTATTGTGTTTTAAGCGTTCCGGTGTCTCCAGCAAAGTGGTACAAAATGGGCTGGCTACGGAGCGGACGAGTTGCTGGTCAGCCTAGAGCGGGCGGCAATTCGGTGGCAATAGAGGGAATTGTAGTCAGAGGAACGGCCGAATGTGTAGGGTAGAGGGGTGGCGATTAGGGGGGAAGTAGAAGCAGAAACTATTTACTAGGTGAATAGGTAAGCATAAGACGGGAACCTTTTGTGGAAAATACCCAACGGTAGCAACGAAACATATTTCTTGACCTCTCTTGAACGTGTACCACAGAGTCAACAACACACACTCCCGGCTTCAACACAGTAGTGTCAGTTCCAAACAATAGAAGAACAGTAGCAAGCATTAAAAAAATCCCGATCAGCAGCCCTTCACAGCAATTTATACTCAAACAAACTGCCCCTGAAACGGGGAATTTCTACCATCTGGACGTTTATCTGCGTAGCGCCTAGTGTATCTGATTCGGTTCTCTAGAAACTTCACGATCACGACGTACCCAAACGATTCCCTTTCCTTTCGATCGTCCGCCACTACCAGGACGTCAGCAACAGCTATACATAGATAAACATATATAATAGCATATTCAATAAAATGTTAAACCAACTGGAACGCACGGTGCTTAGTTCTTTCCCCGTCCTAACCAGGCTTCCATTGCGACAGATTCCGCTCGGCTGAAACTGGCTTCAAAATACTTCTCCTGTCTCAATGATCGGTTAACAACTGGCAAAATTTGAACTGGCATTGCATACAACAATGTTGTAAGCAACGTTGGACACGAACGGAATGGATGTAAAACCCGGTCCACACGTAACTGGGACGCCACACGGTGCGTAACTCATAACAGGCATAACGCTTTGTGGCTCTTTACTTACTGGAAATAATTTAAAATCAAGAAGCGAACCATTTTTTGGCTACATTACCCAAGTTGATAAATTCGGATCGCTCATAGCCAACTTATCTATTTTAGGAAAATATAACTAAAATGCGAACTTTTTAAAGTTTGTTTATGAGCGCCTTTTTCCTATAGTCAACCGTGACACGCACACAGCCATGAAAAAAAAAGAAAAAAGCGAAAGAGACCGAGGTTAGGACCGAGAACGCAGAGTGAGGTTAGGAAATTCAAAGTCAGTGCGTACGGTTGGCCAGTAAAAAACAACATTCGAATTCCAAATTCCAACGGCGTGGTGCGACGCGTGAGTTTCGTGTTTGATGCTGTGCGCGGGTTAAACGGTTTTGTGAGCTACCAGATCGACGGGAAATGGATCGAAACGTTTAGCGGGAACGGATGTGGACCTTCCGTCGCCCCAGTAGGCCAAGTCGCCCAAGTCGCGGTCAGTGAATGGTGATGGTCTGCGGTATTTATCGTCTTCGAGGTCGCAGTGCGTTACGTTTTTGGGCCAACAACTGTTGGAAGAAAATGGACGTTGCTCGGAAGCGCGTCCGTCGTCATCTCGGTGTTCCCATCGTTCCGAAACCCTTAACGCAGGTGCGCGTTCTACCTGGACCTCCTGAGTGCTGCTGTGTGTGTGTGACCTTCAGAAAAGGGTCGCGTTGAGGGAAAATGTGTGACCGAAAATCATATTTTATTAAACCCATTAAAGTTACCTAGAACGCGTTTGTATACATTTTGAAGCTACAATTCGAATGTGCTTGGTTTCCACGTAACGGGCGTCGTTACCATAGACGACGGAAGAGTTGCTACGCATTCACAACAAATCCAAGCGGCCCATGTTTGGGTGCTTTCGGCGTTTCGCACTGACTCCCGCGGCAAAGATCACAATAATGTTAACGATCCTAAACGCTGTGTGCTTTCGAAAGCCACCCAAACCCCGCGTCTTAGCCAAGCCCGTTAAAGCTGCGGTACCGAAACGACCGTTAAGTGGTTCTCGTTCCGTCGAAAAGGGCGCGTATTTTGCATGTGCGCCGAGGCCGGGCGGGCGGGCGGTCAGCTCGAACCCCGGCATCGCGCGGTAATCCGCGAAACCGGTTTCAAGGAGAACCGGCCACGAAATATTTGTTGGCCGCTCTGTTTGTTTTTTTCCCTCTTTCGGTGGCCGGTTTCTTTTCCGTTTTCGTTTGTTTTCTACATTTTTCGAATACCGCTGGCGTCGATTGAACGGGTTGAAACTTTGCTATTGAATAATTGCTGGCGAAAAATGGCTAATGAAATCGAACGATTAATCAATGTATGATTCAGCGAAATCGAATCGCTCGGCTGCCAAAAAGGTGCCAACGTTTGCTGGTTCAATGTTTGCTGCGTGCCGTTTTGTTGCTGTTGGTTGCAATCGGATCGTTTCAGAACGGGCTTAATTAACCGTTGCGTCGGAAGGAACAAGCACTTCGGAAGATAGTTTGAAGTCTTAATTATGATCATCATAGGTTGTGCCGTTTAAGGTGCAGGCTCGTTTCAAGAATCGGCACAATGAAAACAACAATTGAGCCTACGAGGTTTTTATAGGCTTGATGTGCATAATGTTGTCACCATTCCGTAAAGCATTCTCAATGTCGTCGGCTAATAAGTACCGTGTGCCGACCGGTCAGATCGCCGACGGTGGCAGCTCAACCGTGGCTGGCAAATTGTTTGAATTACTATGGTTCCTGTAATTACATACGTATGCGGAACCGACGATCTTCAAGCTTGGCCTCCACAACCGGCTGCGATTTACATAATCGACGTGTAGTCGTTTTGCCTTCAGCTGGTCCCGCATTGATGTCATTCGATCGGTCGGATCAACGATCGGTTTGGCCCCAGCAGCAAGCCAGGCGCTTGGAGCATAATTTTTCAATACTTTCCAATTACCACCATCTTCCGTGTGTACCGTTCTAATATTTCTTCTTCCTTCTCGGCCCATCGAACGGGAATCCAGTCCGGCGCGCCACGGGTGGGATTGGAATAAAAACTAAAACTGGAGCCCAATCGCCCCGGCGTCGACGTCGCTTGACGACAGGTGGAAAATAGAACGGCCGGGAAAATGGTCGGAAAGACACGGAAAACGGAGAAAAAATCCCGGCAAAGAGAAATAGAGAGAGGCAGAGAGCGATCTGCACGGTGCAAACCGGACCCTAGGTGTTGTTCAATTATGCGGCCATCCGACGATGGACGATGGTTGCCGCGCCCGTAATGATGGCAGAATGTAGATTGGCAGGGTCGTGGAAATAATTATGCACCGCAGCGCCGTAGATTACAGTCTCTGCAGCTGGCTCTGCAGGGCTACAGCGTTGGGCCGGGTTGGGCTCGTCGCGATGGCCGCGATCGCTCTACGAACACTATTCTCCTCTGCTGCTCTGCTGCTTCGATCATTCGATCAGGTGCAAAGACCTGGCGGAGAAGCTTTCCGGTTTCCGGTCTGCGGCCCCGCCATGGCGCGGCACTTTCCGGGATCGCAGCTCGCAGTCCGCCGTCCGCAGTCGTTTGCATAGATTGAAGCTGGGCTAAGTTACGTGAAAAAAGTGTGTCATAGAACCTTCTTATAATCTCACGATGGTGCCTGGCGCTGCCTTGGCAAACTCGCCCATTATCTCGCCGGTCGTCGTCTTCAGGGTTATTAAAAGAGTTACAAATTAAAACTCGGTCCTCGGGCCTTGAACGTTGATTAGCAGAAAAATGCGACAACTTCCGGGGGACCCATTACTAGCGCCAAGCACCGCCGAAATGAGACGAAAACCCCGTTAAGGTGACCCATCATGTGGCGGGGTTGGCATACCACCCAAGAGGTCCACTCGGGGGAATTGGGTGAGAATCGGCGGCTGCCGATTCTTGGGACGGCGACTTTAAACAAACACCACCACCATGACATCTGCCGCAATCTGCCGAAAAGCATCAATTATTAATGTGTTTGGATTACGAAACGCTCCCGCGCCATGATGGCCCACAGCTTCTGGACTGGGAGTGGCGGGGGGGTTTTTGCTTTCCGGTTTGTCTCCCGTTGGCCCCACACTTTGCCATCGTCACCATCAGTCGGCTACCTTTTTCCACTCGGGCTAAGGCCCGTTCTCAGCCGCGTTCCACCCGCGGGACGGCGCATTCTGTTGTTTAACTTTGACCACCGGTTGCGCCACCACCTGCCACCGACAGTGATTATCTTAAATCTTGAGCGATTGAGCCCGAGGCCCGAGAACTAGGTCCAGATCCACGGCTAAACGAGCAGACTGGGCCCGTGAAGGCCAATTGCGTTTGCATCGGAATAATGAATTGGTTCGCAAGATTAAAGCATAATCAAACTCCCATGCTGGCTGGCTGGCTGGCTGGCGAGACTTTATTGTCTCGGAACGGAGCACTGGAGATGCTCTTTCTAGCTTCCCGCGCTTCTGCCTTCTGGGGGCCGTGCAGCGCCCATTTAAAGCCCCACAGGGTAATGGAAGAGTCGGAAGGCCACCTTCGAAGCAATAAGCGTTTCGTCGTCGACGAAAAAATTATGCCATCTCGGACAGCGGGTAGCAGGCTGGATTGCATAAGTTCGCGGCGACGACTTTCGACAGACTCATTATGTCCACCGGTGCGGCGATTTGCGATAGAGAGACGAGAAAATGATTTACCTTGGGAATAAGCTAGGCGAACCTTTCAATTACCCGCATTCGGCGGACGGTGTAAGCCCGGGTCCCGGGTTTCGTTTACAAAACTTCTAACTGGACGCTCGTGTTTTGCATCGCATAAATTAAAAGCCGACAAGTTCCGTTAGAAGCTTCCCCTGGGACCCGGCACCGGAAATTATGCAACCAACTTCCTACGCGCGCACACGTTCCGTGCCAAAGTCGTAAACCCGCGAATGGCGCAACGCCATTTCTGGCGGTACAAGGCGATGATCTACGTACTGCCGGCCGGCTGACCGGCACGCAACATAAAACTTCTGCCCGAAAACTTCCCAAAAACCCGGTCTGTGTGTGTTGTGGGTAAACAAACAAATAAACCGATCAAAAGCAAGGCGATGCATTCCGTGAACCTCCAGCGGCTCCGACTTGGTACGAGGGCCGTTCAAGAAGTATCGTGACCTTTGCATTTCCTCGAGCTACGTATATTCGATTTTAGATTTTCTTGTGGTATTATGTTGCTATTTATGTCACTGACTTATGGTGACAAGTTCGGCCATTTTGAATGTTTAGTTAATTTTTGACAGCTGTTTTGCTTGGACGTGTTTTGGCTCATCTTCGACTTTTGTCTCTTCCAAAAAGGGGAAGACAAAGAATCTTTATCAAATTTTGTGTGAAAAACGAAGTTAAGAGCGCGGACACATTCGAAATGTTGACTGTGGCTTATGGTGAAGCTATTATGACCCAAAGCAGCGTTTATCGGTGGTTCACAATGTTCTCAGAGGACCAAAAAGATGTGAACGACGAGGAGTCAAGTTCGGTCGAATGTGAAGGTTTTCCTAACAGTTTTCTTCGATTGCAGGGGCGTGGTGCATCATGAGTTGTTGACAAAGGATAGAACGGTCAATAAGGAATATTACCTGCAAGTTATGCGCAATTTGCGCGAAGCAATCCGCCACAAACGCCCGGATTTGTGGGAAAACAAAAATGCTCACACAGCGTTGTTGAGCACACGGCCGGAGGCACTGAACAAGGTCACAAAACACGAATTTTTGAAGTGCTTCGAGGATTGAAAAAACGCTGGCACAAGTGTATTGTATAAGTGTGTATTAATAAACCAAGTTTTTGAAAAAACAAAAATGTGGCGATACTTTTTGAATTCCCCTCAAATACCCGGGTGCGTACCGACACGCGCATTCCGATCCGGCGGGGCTCAGGTTGTTTGGGGTTGGTTCATTGGCCCGATGGGTGGCGGCGGGCACTTGGTGGAGTGCGTGGCCCGCTTCAGCGCGCGAGCCGCGGGTTTTGGGCCGTGTTGGCCTTTTTTGCCCACACCACGGGGCTACCATGGGCTCCCAATGAAGCCGTATACATAGAGCGCGCGCACCGCGTGTCACAATTTTATGCTGAATGTGTGGTCAGTGTGGTCGGCCGATGGCCGATTTTATGCTCCGTGTTGCCATTTGCTTACCCAGGCGATGATGATGATGATGGATGCCGGGTGCGGCGGCAAGACCTTGCCCCGCGCCGTGTGCGCGCGAACAAGTGTGTCCTGTCCGCGGTGGTCCGCCACACGCACACAAAAGCGCAGCGCATCGGGCCCTTTGCAGCAGGTGAGCCCGGCCCGAAAAACGGTTTCGATTCGAAAACCCCGCCGCAACCGAGAACTCGTTGGCGGCAACCTTCGAGGCGATCGATGGACGAGCAAATTGGCTTAGCAGTTAAGCCTTTGCCCTTGTCTCGCCAGCAAACTCAGCTTGTTGTAGTTGAGGTTTGTTTTTTGCAGCATAATTTTCATTCTATGCTCAAAATTATGTTACCCCATAGCAAGGGCGACCGCCAAAGGTCGGACAGGATGGGGCGATGGACCCAGAAACCTCGAGCGTTGTTTTCGCTTTTCGTACCAGGCCTTTTTGCCGTCTTCTTCCACCTCAGATTCTCTCTCTCGCTCGCTCTGGATCGTGATCACTATACTCCGCGTGCCGATCGTTGCCTGCCGTGGAGGGCTCTCTGGCGTGGCGTGTTTGACACATATTACCGGTTGCGTCCTTATTGTGTGTGTGTGAGTGGGGAGCCCGCGAGATGAGAATGGGGCCTACTCCAGCAGCCGCGCGAGAAGATGCTGCTCTCCAGCGCGAGATCGAAGGTATTCGATCGCCGGAACACCGTGCGCTTGTGTGAGTGCTCCAGGGTCCTCTAGTCGTCCACACCAACGCCAACGGGGTGACCAAAGTGGCGGCTCTCTCGAAGCCACCTTTCGATCGCCGGCCAGATCCGTCTCTTTCTTTCGCACCCGATTCCCACACAACCTACCACACGGGAACCGGCTTCCCGTGCCACCTCCCATAACGGTGTGCCGCCGGGGGCTCCCAGAAGCCCAGATTCCTGTTTTTCAACTGCCAAGCTCTTTTCGAGCTTCTCGCTTCGGTTCTTTCATTCTCATTTCTCCCTTCGACCACCGCATTCTTTCGTGCCCCTGAACCATCCGTGTGTGTGAGGTGGCTCCGAGGCTGTTGGCTCCGACAAATCTCCAAGAGTCTCCAAGAAAAAGCCAGAATGAGCCCCAAACAGCCCCGGGGAAAAAAAGAGCCCCCAAAAGGGTGCTGCTGCTGCTAAAGACTTATCAGAGAGCTTGAAGAGCGCTTGCTGAAGATGACTTTGAAGGGCCTTCTTGTTGGACAGAGCTTGCCTGCAAAAAGCGAACGAGCGCTGGGAACCAGCCGCGATCTCGCCATTCAATTCCAAGTGTCGTGGCGTTCGCATCGCACACTTACGAGAGAGAGAGAGAAAGAGAGAGGGCGGACAGAGTGAGAGCGATGGATGGCCGCCACGGCAGACTCCCCGGACCGCCGGACAGAGTGATCTGGCGATGCTCCGGCAGAGCGCAGACGAGAGACGATGAGACAAGATCGAGCGCACGCTCTGGTGACGTGGGCCACGATCATCTTGCCTCAGTTCACGCGTTCAGGATGTGGACTAAAACAGTGTGATTAGTGCAAAAGAGGAAGACGTTAAGTGTCGACGATCGATCGAGCGGTCGAGTTCCGTTACGATCCGGTGTTCCGGTGTACACTCTTCGACGCTGGAGACGCTGATACGCAAAAGTGTCCCGTGCTCTCTCTGTCACCGTCTCTCTCGCTCACTCGTTCTCGCTGATCTCTCCGGATAGCAACCCGGTTTTGGTGGCGATCTCTTGGGTCCGTGTTTGGCACACAACGTCCGTGTAGTGGAATGTCAACGCGTAATTCTTCAATTATCTTGTTTTTCTCAGTTGCTCCGTGCGTCCGTGTGTGTGATTGGTTCTGTGTAGCGCATAAATTGGTTTAACAACCGCCCGAAAGTTCGTTGTTGCGAAAGTTGTTTTTCAAAAAGCGAAGCAGCAGCGTCTGGAGACACCTGTGTTTGCGTTCGATCGTTTGCGTTTGTGCCAGTGACTCTGAGTTTCGAACGGCTGTGATGTGTTTCCACGCGTCGAAAGGCAACGGCCGCGTGGCCGCGAACCCGAGCGGCTAGAATGGCGATCGTCATCAGTGGCCATTCCCGGGGGATACACCCATCATTACATGTTCAATGCTAAAACACATTCATACCGGGCCCGTAACGACGGGCCAGAATCGTTCGATACGGGGCACTGGCGGTGGCGGCGGCGGCGGTGGCCCCGGCGGGGCGCCGTCCAGCACGCCCTCCGGCATCGGCGGGCCGGGGACGGTGGCGGCCAAGCACATGAACGGGGGTCCGCCCAGGTTGCTGTCGTCATCGTTCATGACGCCGCTCGCATCGTCGATCGGCTCGACCGCCAACGGCAATGTGACTGGCGGTGGTGGCGGCGCGGGGCTCCACATCGGCGGTGGACTGACGACACTCGGCAACGGGATGCTGGGCGGTGGAGTTGGTGGAGCTGGTGGCGGAGGAGGCGGCGTCGGCGGACTCTTTAGTCACAGCCACAACTCGACGACGAATAACAACATCCTCAGCAGCACGATCAACATGAACAAGGACCGGATGGGTGCCCGCGAGGCCCTCACCAGTCTCGGGCTGCTGTGTTTGGGTAGGTTATTGAGGGGGTTCAATGTCGCCGGGTGTCGGGTGCCCGGGATGATCCCCGGAGCCGGTCTTTGTTTTGAAGCGACACCTCGAACCGGCGGTCGATCGGTCGACCAGATGGCGTTGCCGGCGCCCCGAAGTGACTCATTGACTCATTTGGGTTTTTTTTGGAAAGTGATAAATGGGCCGCTCGGAAGATGCTTCCCACGAATCGGCGGAACTGTGCTGTGTGGAACCCTTCCCTCTTTGTTACTGGCCAAAAATATAGGGCGGTCCATCATGTGTTTGGATTTTGGGAACTGCGGATTACTTGAATTTTTACTTCATCAACCTTAATCAAACTTTATTCTGAAATTGTAAAGATTTAGTAAACATTTTGACAGTTACGAAATGGGACGCCATACGCTGGCAGAAAATTGAAATGAAATATTGGCTCTTCGAAGAAATTGAAGCTGAAAACTTGGACGACATTTGGTCTCAACAGGACGATGCTACGTGCCACAACCACAATATCGATATTTTGCGCCCCATGTGAATTAACTGAACTGAATTCCGGATTAAAATCTGTTTCTTTGTGCGTTGTTTTACGCTTACACTTAAATTGATACAGTATTTAGTCTCAAGTCGAGCAGAGTCCGAGTCCGTGGGAAGTAATGAAACCACTTTTCATCGTCACATCGTACACTTTACTTCAAGGACAGGGCCTGCTGTCCGAGGATCGAGTTCTATCTTAAGCCGTGTTGCGTCATTTGTCCTTTTTCGTCTGGTTTAATGCTACGCCCACTTGATCCGTAATCCGTGAGGCGTTCTTGAAGAAGATCGTTAACAAGCGATCGTGTACGGTTGATTAATGGTTCCGATTCTCTCGGGCAATACTTTGTTCTGTCGAAAAACCACTCATTCTATGTAGATTTATTCGAAATTCAATTGAAAAAGATTTGCGAGAGAGCATTCCCGCCAATTTCCGGTAGCAGCTCGTCCTCGGACGATCGGAGCACCAAACCCAGGGCTAGAATTAATGCGTTATGAAATCAATACGCAATTCCGAATCAATCATCACATTAGTGGCATTTATGTGTGTATCTCTCTTGCGCCTTGTTGCCCAGACAACATATGCGTGTTTGGTGGCGTGGCGGGGCCATTGGCCATTACTTTTCAATTTTCACACCAAACCAGCCAGTTGGTAAACCAATCAGAGAGGAAGAACCATTATCATCCCGTCGTTTGTGGTCGTCCCCTTTTGGTGGAAATCAAACAAACAAACAAAATCCTCAACTCGACTCAACTCCCAACTCTTTTCCGGCCCTAATTGGAATATATTGTATGCATCCTTCGTTCCGGTTTTCTGTCGCGGTCTGGGGCGCTGCTTCTCTTGCGCTCCGGCATTCCTCTGCCGGTCATCTGCTGGGGGCGCTCGGTCGGAAGATGACTTTGTAATTCTAGAACCTGAGAATTTGTTGCCTACGAAAGATGGTGGTGGCCGATGATGATCCTTTCCGTTTTCTTTTCTGTCTTTCATGTTCGTTCGTGGGACTTGGCCACTGTCGCCACTTGGTAGTTTCGTTGCTGCTGGCGCTACTTTCGTTGATATTTCTACTGAAAATATCGCCCGGCGGTCGGGAACCGCCACCGCCGACGATAGGGCCGGCGGTCCTGGAGGACTACGCCATCGTGTACGACGTGACGCTGGCCCTGTGCGCGCTGTCCCTGTCGCTGAACCTGTGCTGCCTGCTGGTGTGTGCCATTCAGTTCCTGTTTGCCGTCAAGTTGGTCCGCGCACCTGCCACGACCGGAAGGTTAGTGTAACGGGTGCGGGGTGCGACCCTTTTCTGTTCATTCTTTCTTTCCAGGTTTCGGGCGGCCGGGCGACATGAATGACACACGTCGCGTGTTCAGGTCCTCCTTCATTCCTTCTTCTGGCTTTCGGTCCCCACGCACCGCACCGGTTGTCCTTTCTCTCGAGAAGTGCCCATAAATTAAAACAGCACAATGGAATGGATGGACCCCTTCCCGAGCTAGAAGATCCTAGTCGGGGCGGCATCAGGCTCGAGTTCGCCCCCTCACGCCGTAACGGAAAATGGTCATCGAAGCGTGAACTCTAATAAACGGCATGCTCCGAACGGTGTCCGAACGGGGTCCGTTGCATCGAATGGGGACAATATTTTGGGCGTGCGGAAAACATATGCCCATTAACAAGAAGAAGAAGCACCGAGAACGTGTGGCAATGTGAGGCCAAATTAGCGCTCAAGTTGCTGTTGGAACCGGAACCGGGCTGGCTGACAGAGCGCAATTAATGCGCACATGCTGCTACCGGGGCGTGTTGGCCGCACTCGGGGCCAACGGTCCGCACTTCCCCCGACTCGCAGCCAAAATCGAACAAAATTGTATTGGCAACCGTTGGCCGGGCTCTCCCACGGCAAGAGAAGTTTCAATTTATTACCATTACTTCCCTGCCCTCTGGGGTCTGGTTAAAATCTGCGTTCGTCGGCTCGAGGGCCGCCGGTGCTGTACCGTTGGCGTTCGCGATCGTAATCTTTAATGATTACCAACGGGCCCCTCCTTACGCTGGGAGAGGCCTTTTCTTTACGATCGACTTGGGTTGTACCTGCAGCGCTCATTTAGCGATCGTCTATGAAGATGTTACGGTGGATTACGCGGTGGGCTCTAGGCTGTTGGAGTTTCGATACACTTGTGTTGGTCCGCACATGAAACGCACATTTCGTGAAGATCACCCCATATGGGTGCGTGATATCTTGATTTGGGGAAGCTTCGTTCCGTGGTAGTGAATGGTAGATTTTCTGATTTGATTTCATTATTGGCATGATGTGATACACCGTGAAGAGGCGAAGGCGAAGTGGTTCTGCGAATAATAAACAGATGATCTTCACGTGGCTGGCAGACACAACAACAAGTATCGCCAGGAAGGCATAAATCGCATTCTCATGCATCCCTTCTGGGCTTGCTAAACCTGATTACAACACAGCGAGCGAGCTCCGGAGGCTAGGATTAGCCGCCGCTTTTCCAAGGTTTTATTACGCCACACGTCAAAACTAGAGAGCCCTTCGACTAATCCGTGCTATCGGCGAGGGATTTATCGGCGTTTGTTGATCCATTTACTCCAGTCTGGTGGACTGAAATTAGCCGAACGGGGCACGTATGTATGGCTTCGATCGGGCAAAACGTTGAAATTCCTGTCGAACCGCGTTTCTCAATAGTTTATTAATAGCACTTTTTAGTGCGATATCCGGACACACGCACCACGCACCCGGGGGATGGTAAAGAAAGGTTTGGGTTGATCGTGGACTTGATTTAATTATAGATAAATCAGTGAATTGCTCCTCACAGCGGTAGTGTACTGAAGCTGGATCTTTTCCGCTACTTCCAGAGGCAACAAGTATCTGCAGAAGTCGAGTGTTAGCCGTGTGTGCGCCGTGGGAGGATTCTTCATCTCCATACCCATCTTTTTGACCGGTAAGAACTCAGATTAATCGATTCCGAATGAATTACTGACCCAAAACATACTCCCGTTCTGTCTGTCTCGCAGGTATCATCCTGTACACGTTCACGCAGTTCCACTCGACACCGGCGATCGTGACGAGCATCCTGATCGGTGTCGGCATCGTGTTTTGCGGTGGCGCCATGGTGCACAACGTGTTCGTTTGGCAGCGCGAGAAAACGATCAGCGTGCGGCAGGCGCCGCTCAACCTGAACCTGACGCTGTCGCCCCAGATCAGCACGATATCGACGGCGGCCGCGGCAGCAGCGGCTGCTGCCGCCGCCGCCCACCAGTACCAGAACCAGAACGGCCACGGGCCGCACCACATTAGCCTGAACCACGTGTACAGCAACCACCACAACAACACGCCGCTCACCCACAACTCGCAGGCCAGTCACACCACGCCGATCACGCAGCTCACGCCGGTGACGCCGCTGTCCGCGAACCATTCGCACATCAGCTTCAACCATTCCTACGTGCCCCCACCGTACGGTGGCGGGGGCGGGGTGCGGGCGGCCACCGCCACACCACCTACGCCGAAGGTGATCGTCGGCTCGTTGCTGAACCGGGACGCTTCCGGGTCCGTCAGTCCCGGCATGCCGGGTGGCGCCGGTGGCAACAATACGCTCGACACAACGGCCAACTCACCGCACGAACTGTCGACGCTGGTCTGACCCGTGCCTGGAGGACGATCGCTTCCGGAAGGATTCCGATTCCCGATCATGCGCGTGTGTAATGGACATTTTTTGGCTAGGAAAAATGTACGACTTTACCCACCTGATTCGAGTGATCCCAATCTGTGCTCTAAAAAGTGCTAAATATTGGATCGATGAGATTATGCTATTGGCCCGGCCTCGGGAAAGGGCTGCACCTTCTACCTTCTACCTTAGCGTTTAAGCTATGCCGAAATCTGTACAAATCAAAATCCTGTTTGCGTTCCCGTCCGAATGAAAGAGAAGCGTGACCCACGTAAGGAGCTGCCAGAGGAGTGTATCTTTGTAACCTGTGTGTTATAACATAAGTATTTATTAAACGCGTGCTTAGCGTGTTGTGGCCCCGCCGTTTCCCGTCCCGGTGGGACCGAATTATATTTTTAAGGACCGTGAAGTAACTTTGAGAATCGAACTGAGCCGAAGTTTAGGGTTTTACTATTTAAGCTAGGTGCTGCATTTTAATGTTGTTTCGCCATGTGGCGGCTAAAGCGGATGCGGATAGGTTATGTGTTTTTTTATTATTATTTTAAACAAATAGAACTACGAACCGTCGTCACCAAGTGGATATATTTTAAATCGATCGCGTTTGCCTTTTTTTATTGTGCAATTTGAGAAAAGATGAGCCGTTGTCTTACGGCACAACGGAATGGAAGAACATGTTGCCAGTTAACCATTGAGAACTTGTGGCCATTTATGAACTTTTCAATTGAACGGAATCAGATAAATCAATCAAAACAGTAGCTGAGGAATAACGTAATTGAAATGAAACTCACACAAACTTGGCACGTCCATTTGTGATTCCATTACTCACTTGCTCATGAAGGCATTATCATACACCAAACAAGCGCCCTGATCTTCGCAGCTCGACTCCTGCCACAAGATGCAAGTTTCGTCAATCAGGCGCCCGAAGATCATCGGGGCAGGAATGGTGCCCAGCACCCGGACCTTGATCCACTGTATGCCAAGGGCAAACGACCGCTGATCGTCGTGGACACACCGAAGCGTGGCGGATAGGGCTGGCATCGTTGCGAGGAAGGTGAAAAACATCACCAGGAAACAGAGCACGACAAAGATCCACAGATGGTTGCACTGCGACTGGCACATGGTGTTGACCGCATCGTAGCTACTGTAGAAGGTCGCATTGATGCAGGTGCAGTCCCGATACACTTTTGCGTTTTCCAGATTAATCTCCTCACTGCAACCGGCATGGCAGGGTGAAAAGTACATTACACCATCCGCGCCACAAATGGGTTCGTAGTTTCGGAGACTGCAAGCACACCGATCGTTGCACGCGCTGTCCAGACTTTCTGGCCTCTTCGGCACATAGTACTCGTGCTTTGTGCGTGAGGATTTTCTAAATTATCGTGCAGAGAGTCACTCCGGCGTGAAAAGGGCCGCAAATATTGTGGCAAACAAACAGAACTTGATGATCCCCGAACAGGACAGGTGCAACTTCTTCACCAGATAACCACCCAGAAACGTCCCTCCGCCACCCGCAGGAACTGTTATGATACCTGCAATGGAGCATGTCCGAGAAATTTATCCTTTGTTTGGGATCTAAATAATCTTCTGTAACTCGTTTCAATATTCAGGCTTCTGCACAATAACTTACCCATCAACAGCGCTGACCAGACAGCCGTCACACTGAACTGGTTCTCGATCAGCTTTGGCAGGAACACGGCAAACCCGGAAATGACCAGTCCCTCGGAAGCGCCGCCAGCAGTGCCCGAGGAATCTGTTTGATCTTGGTGAACGCTTCCTGCCGTTCGCCTTCAGTGTCGCCCTTGTGCGCCTCGGACACTTTCTCCAGCTTCTCGGAACCTGGCAGCGCGGACGGATACGCGAGGATGAGGATGGGGATGGCTAGCAGACAGAAGGCGGCCATAAAAACGAATCCTATCCACCAGGCACCGACCCACACCTTTGCTGCGACCGAAACGGCACGTGAAAAAATCGGACAAGCGGAACCCAAGGTTCCGACAAGGAACCAAGGTTAATAGAATAATAAAGTTATTTCCAAATTGCAAAAAATTTCAGATTGCGAATTTGATTTCCAAATTGCAAAAAATTTCAGATTGCGAATTTGATTTCCAAATTGCAAAAAAATTTCAGATTGCGAATTTGTTTTCCAAATTGCAAAAAATTTCATAAATGAAATAATTTATCATAAAAGAGAGCGCCATCTGTTGGATTTATCCGCCATAGCGTAGACATGAACCAAGATTGCGCGCCGCAACCGCCACCTAGCGGATAGTAATGGTAACATCTTTTGCTCTCAGCAGTTTGAATGCGGTACCGGCCGTTACGCAGCAGCCGAAGTTCGGAATATTTTGAGCCACCATCAGCCAGACTCGGACAGTTAGATGCGAAAAAACGGACAATAATTTATTTTTTAAATAGCAAATTTTACACTGGACACTGACTCGTATAAAACACATTTGAATTCAGTACTGTTTTACGGGCTACATTGGACACGGCAATGAGGTAACGAAACGCTATGTTACATCGTTAACGCGAAATGGTTCCACAAACTGTGCTCTTTAAACATTACACCTAAACAGTACACTACTCGCCGAAGAGTCTCTATCGAATAACAGCACCGTAATCTAAATAGTTAAAACCGGTATTTGTGAAACCGCCTTCCATTTCTTCGTTTCCACATTTGAGTTCCGCAGTGACATTGCGGTGTTCGCGGAATCGTGATGTAACTGTGAAGTGCGTTGACAACAAGTTGCCGCTAGGCGCTGAGTATAGGGTAAGGTTGGTTCACGGACTAATTGGAGCATGCAAACACGTTGCTAATGGACAGAGTACGCCGATATACACGGATCATGCATGCTGTCCGTCCGTCCGTCGGCCCGTTTAATGATGTCCCTTCGGTGGCGCCCTACATAAGGGCACGCGCTTAAAATTGTTAATTAAATAAGTTTCGCGTCGCTGCTGCGTGTTGCGCGTGTGTGCCCGTGGGACTTGAGTCAATAGTCCCGCCACAGAGTCGCCTGCCCTACTTCGGTCGGGCCGGGACGGGTGAATATCCTTTTTTCTCTGTCACCCGTTGAACCATCTGTTAACTGTCATCCGGCCCGGCCAGAGTGCGGTGCGGTGTCCGGAGGTAGCAACACCTCTCTGCTACCTGCGGATGACGCACCGCACGGCGTCGAAATTCGGACATTCCGGCCCCCATGCCGGCCATTCGGAAAGCAATCAAATCAGCCCGTCTCCGTGCCGTGCTCCCTTCGGCGGGGCGCGCTATAATTAAAAAAAACAAGACAAGGCCATTGATTGCCGCGACAGATTGTGGAGAAATCGGCCGAAACAGTCGTCGTTCTGCATCTTGTGAAATTAAACGACGCCATCCACACACGGCGGGACACCCCCCGGGGACGGGTCGCCCATTTTGGCTGATTACGCTGAAACGGCCACTGGAACCCGCTGTTCGGCCAATCTACCAAATCGCCCGGAACGGCTGTCATTACCGCTCACAGTGGGTGGTGGTGGTGTCCTCGGTGCGATCCAACATCCCATTTGACTCGGAGGGCTAATTGTACCAGCCCGCCGAATCGGAGTCCATGCCGGATCGGATGGAGCCTGCCGGAGGGACAGCTCAACCACCGTGGGCCAAAAGGGCAGGTAAACGTAAACGTTTGCACCCCGGTCGAGCAATCCGAGCCCCGGGTCCGGAAATGATGTGCGAACCGAACCGAGTAGTAGGCTGCGTGAGTGAATCCATCGTCACGTCCTCCTAATTACCGTTACACTACTTTCTCGCCCCGAAACCGCGGTTGGCGAAAGACGAAACAGTCCACGGACACGGCCGAGGCGCGATCAGCGGACGCGAGACCAGCGAACGCGCGGCAAGAAGCGCGTCAGGGGGGCTTACGACTGACGTCTTCGGGCGGCGGACAGGCGCTTCGTCTCTTCGTCGTTTTGTGGGCGCTGCGCGTCTGCGGTGTCGTGGAGTGTTGTGATCTACGGCCCCATAAGAGGCGCCTGCCGAGACCGTTTGGTCAGTACCTCTCAACCGATTGCTGCGATTGCTGCCACTTCTGATGCCTTACAGTGTGTGTGTGTGCGTGTGTGTTTACCCTTGACTTGTGCAAACACACGCGGTATGATAATATTTACATGGAAAGCCGCAGAACCCTGCGGCTCCGGAGCACGGAGAACGAAATGATACTACGAACGGCCACTCTGCCACACTCTGCGGGTGCCACACGCCGAACGTTAGGTTCAACGGCTCTGTGGATGCGCTCCTCAAACGCTGGCTACTTCGATGTACTTCTCCATAAATCTCCCATCGTAGACGGCGGCGGGCTCCTCGGCTCATAAGCCGTCCGCGTTCGACGTGCCGTTGCCGGTGGTGCGCGTGGTTTTCGTCTGCGCCGCCGGCTGGATGGTCAGTGGCGGTGGCCGGCCGCACCACATCACCTGCGCCCCGGGTCCGGGTCCACGTCATAAATCACGCCCGCGCCACCGATCGGGAAAAGGTAAACAGAGACCGCGTGGAAGAGAGAGGTTGGTAATTTTAGAACGGGTTCCAAATTTGGAAGGGTCGGGAAAAAAAATCGGCGGAATGTTTTGAAATCGGACCCGCGGCCCAAAACCCCGAACCGAACCCTGTCGTCGCCGTGTGGTGCGCTTACCTTGCGGAACGCTTTCCGGAAGTTGTCCGACAGGAAGGCGTACAGTACGGGATTGATGCACGAGTTGGTGTAGGCCAGCACGTGGGACACGATTTGAAAAATGATGCTCGCGTGGGTGAGCTCGTACAGCTTCAGTGACTTCAGCAGCAGGATCACCTGCGGCAGGAAATGCGGCAAATGAGTGCAACCTGTAAAGCGACACCGGGCACCCGGGGTACGTACCTGAATGGGGCACCAGCAGAAGGCAAACACCAGGACGACGACGACGACCATTCGGGTGACACGCTTTTTGCCTCTCCTGTTCGGTGAGGGACGAGAGGTGAGATTATTTGCATCAATTTACGACGGACCCCAGTGGTGAAAAGAATCCCTCGAAGTATCACCGCTCCGTTCCGATCGATCAATCAGACGACGGCACTCCAGGAACCGGGGCCGTCGGTGTCGGTGACAAGCTCGTTAAGTTGCATCGCCCACTCCGGGGCGTCTGTTTAATGTCTGGCTCTAATAACGCGCTCGGACTTGGGAGTGACTAACACCACGGGCCGAGATGGCAGCTGAAGGCCAATAATGGAATACCCGTGTTGACCCAGAGACGGAGATGCAACGCAATTGTGTTGCATCTCCGTGTCGACGTGGATCCTAGTCTCTGCCGACAGCATACTGGCGAACAAGTTTGCGTCCTTCGTGACAATGTTTGCAAGAAATAATTTAAATAATTGGCTCCGAGTTTCGAGCCGGCAAGGCAGGGAACACACAGATCTGTGGAAACACCGAGAAGGGATGCAGCAGCGCAGCATTGTTGCGGGCTAAACAAGCATTCGGTACTCGGGAAGACACAGCGCCCGAGTTGTGGGGTGATTGTTTAAAATTAACAGCATCTTGTCGGAGTGCGCACCGCCCTGTGTGTCTGGCCCCGGCCCCGGTACGCAATTTATTATTGTTTCCGAAACTCCAAACTCGAACGGCAAACACTGCAAACGGCGGTACCGGGGCGCTTAGGAAGAGGAGGACGCGCCAAGAAGTCCTGCTCCAGAGTTTCAGTTCGGTCCGGTGTATCCCGTTTTAATTTAACGCATTGCTCGCACGTTCCGATGCCGCTCTGCCAACAACTGGCTTCGATGGCTTCATAAATAACAAGTGCCGGAAATACCTGACTGCAGGCACTAGTCTTCCGTGCCCGTGCAGTACTCGCTCCGTACGGCTAGGCGTATGTGTAACCATAGGACACCATGCACTCTCTGGACCTGGAGGACTAGACCCACAAAAGATGCGCTGCACTCGATGGGGCAAATAATGCAAATGTTTAATGCCCGAGCGATGGAGGCGCATGGTCCGCCACACTGGGTGTTTCAATTTTGCGGGAATTCTTCGCCCATTAGCTTCGCACATCCCCGGGACTGACTGAGCAATGTGATTCGTTCGAGGTCAGTCGATACTGGGTCACTGAGAATCGAATCATCAACTTCTAGTGGCTCGCCTAATGCACATCCGGTGTGCTCCATCCTGTGCTCGTGGCACGTACTGCCTGATCCGGATCCGTGATGCTTGGTTGACTCTTGGCACCACCACGCTTCGAGCAACAGTTGGCTGGCTAGAGTTTGGCCAATTAGTCGGTACGATAATGGAACCTGGCGGGGGGCGGGCCCCCCCCTTGGTTTCGAATTCGTGTACCAACAAATGGCAAGTGTTTGCGGTTGCGGCCCAGTGCGGCCCAGTACGGGCTGCGGTTATTTAATTTACATTCCGCACTTCATAAAGTCTGTGGCTTTCATTTGGTTCGTTTACTGTGTCAACAGAGCACACCGTGTGTGGCACCGATCAATAAAAGATGGCAAGTTATGTGTGTGTCTGTCGCCGTAAAATTATGATTGCAGTCAATCAATTACGCGCAATGTTTTTTCTTTATCGGACAGCGCGAAGATCGAGCGGGCCCGGCCCCCGGATGGTGCACTTCCAATAATAATAATGTAAAATAAACATATCGATGATGCCACGGCTTTTCACGGCCATATTTCAGTCTATCTTGCCGCGGGGCTCTGTTTGCCATCTGCTGCGGCCTGTGGCCACGGCCGCAGTGGATGGTGCGTAAATCAAACCCCTCGACTTGCACGCATAAATAAACTCGGCCAGCCGGCCGACCGGTTCTTGGCTTGGCAGCGAAAGCAAAATTGCGTTTAAATATTTAAATAGACCGTGGAATGCCATTACGCTGACCGCAGGCCGATTTCGGAATGGGCGAAATTAAGGAACACTGGGAATTGGGGAAAATAAAAACATGCTCCGGCACCGTGCGAACGATGAGGGCCCCGGCCTAGGAACGCCGGTTGGTTGGATGGCCAAATTGAATAACGCAAACATTGGCGGCCCCCCAAAAACAAGGCGGTGCGAGGATATCCGACGATTACACCGAGGGAACCTAAGATGCGGCGCTCGTTTTTCCTGATGAGTCGGTCCCAGCGGATATCGAAGGCTAAGCGAGGGGCAAATTCGTCTAATCGGAAGGCCTCGGAACAAGGATACACGCCTGTTGGTTGTTGCTGCGGCGTACGTACCTCGATTCGGCCGAAGCTCGGCCACCTGGTGCGCCCTTCCAGAGCCGGATGAGCATTCCCATGTACAGGAAGGATATCAGCGAGAGTGGCACTACGTACGACGACAGGAAAAACGATACCTGCGAACGAGAGAAGGAAGCGTTAATGGCACCCGGATCCGGACGGGGAAAGACAGCATCAGCACCGAAAAATGGCGTCCCAATATTCTTATCCTTAGCGGCCACATGCTCGCAGACACACTGCCGCGCTGGGCGGAAGGACTGCTATTTAGTGACGAGAAATGTTTGCCCTAAGCGGCTTATAGATTGGATTGGATTGGATTAAAAAAAAACACGAAGCAACGAGACGAGTTCACGAAAACCCACCACGGGTCGTGGTCCTTCGCCGGGCTCAACAGCTTGCGGGCCGACGATATTAACGTATATGGAAAACCGACGCCCGAAATAGGAGCGATGGCTGCCGGCTGTCGGCTGCTCCCCGGGGGTCGTAAAAGCCACGCACACCACCGACCGGATATCATCAATTCCGCCAACGTTCTCGCTGAACCGACCGGCGAACATAATTTGATCAAATTCCATCTGGAAACATCAAACACGGTTCGAGTCGCCGGTCCTCGGTGCGTCGCCTTCGTCGTCGCCGTCGTCGTCCAACGAGCAAAGTTTTTCTAAACCGCAACATCACACGAACCCCGGGAGACCGCCGGGAAACAAGGGGCGATGGTGGTGCGACCCACTGTCTTCGCCCAGGAACCGACCAATCGGTTGGTTGAGCGATGGTTCACCGCACGGTTTCACACTTTCGGCCGGCCAAACCGGGCCAAAAGCTTCTGGCGAGCCAGTCAACCGTCTTGGCATCGCATCGACAGTCTTTCAAACTAATTACAGATTAGCCGGCGTTTGTGGGGGGTGGGGCGAAACTGCGAAGCCCGGTGCCTGGTCGGGGCAGATACTCGGATCCTCCCCCGGGGGCTCGGGGATGCTTTCTGCGAATTGGTTAAATTGAAACTTTTCGCTTCCGAACGATCCGCTCGCTCCGCTTGGCTGCTTCGGCCGTTCGGCGTCCTGCGTCCTGCGTCCTGCCTTGATTCTCTGTTTAAACACTGAATTGAATTAGCGTTAATGCCGGTCAACTTGTCTGCTGGTCAAACACCGGCACTGCGCGCGATCACTTTCCGACAGCCGGCGGCTGGCTTTGGCTTTCGGCGGAATGAAGCTGTTTGGGTAAGACAGTTCAGAAGCCGCAACCGAAACTCGGCAGCTCTCGGTGAGCTGTTGTTCAACAATCTTCTCGGCTTTCAAGCACTCTGATTGTTTCGGTAATTGGATACCGAGTTCGGGATGTCAGGACCTGGGTGGGACCATTAGGCAGCCACGTGAGCCATCACGTATCGTATGTTCGGTTGTTAATGATTTTTTAATGGAAAATATTTATCGTTCGTACGAAAACAACAAAATGTCGACAATATTTACGCGCTAATGACACAGATTTTGGTTTGCGGCAGATTTTGAGCCGCTTCGGAGGTTACTTTTATGAGCTGAACCTAATTTTAATAAACACATTTAATGGCCGTTCAGAATTTACACTAATCTTATTGATGGGATGTATCAGAAAGTCGATATTGTCTGGTTCATCTGTTAGATGTGGCAAGCAGGGTGCTAAGCTAAGCATGGGAGACGTGGGAGATAGTTTCGCAACTTTAAACTTGGTGGTTTCGATCTGAAGGACAGCGACGAGGATTTGCAGGAGCTGTTTGATGCAGACCCTATCCGAACACAAAAAGGGACAGAAACACTAAATAAGCACCGAACAGTAGCATGAAAACGGCTAAATCCGCGAAGGACGCAATGCAAAAACTTAATTGTGAAACGATTTCGGCCCTGGTCTATTCTTCAGACCTGGTCCCCTGTCAGATTATCACCCGGTCCCGGACTTTGAAAAATGGTTCGACGAATGCTTTGGTCGACGAAACAATAAAAGGTTTATTGGCAAGGAATCCACCATTTTACGGAAATGGGTAGCTTCACCGATTACTGCGAATAACAGTGTTTTCAGGCTCTCTTGAAAATTATGCCACTTTTGCCAAGTGCTGCCCTTCACCAAGACTTGGTCAGCAACCGACAGTGCTGAAGTTGATCATCCAAAGATTGGCAATCGGCAACCGAAGAGGACATCGCTTTGCTATGGAAACCTATAAATAGAGTTCGTTTTCCATTCTACGACGATCGAAGGATGCCGAACGATATTAAAATGCCACCGAAGGATAGTTGAGCGAAAAGAAGTGATGTGAAAGTGGCTTTCGACAAAGTAAGCGTCGCAGTCGGGGAGTCCATCCGGAGCTTGAGTTCTCACGGAAGGATATTTTTATATTTTTCACTGGAATTACATCATTACTTTGCATCATTAAGGGTCCCCCCACCAACACATCAGCTGGAAAGTCACACGAAGCTCTCTTTCACCGGAGTCGACAGCATCGAAGGTTACGCGTTCTGCATTCGAACGGCTCGTTATTTGCAATCCCTATCGACACGAAACTTCGGGCGAATCGTGGCGCGCTTTCCGTTTGTTTGATGCTACATTTTAGCGAGCCCCGAAATAGAAAACATTAAAACGATAGCGGCGTGTGCGGCCGTGACGCGAAATCATTCGATGACGCTGACATGTTAGTGTGCGCCATTTTGTGCCTCCCATCCGCAGTGGGACCGTTCAACTTTGGGTTTCGCACCGAAATTGAAATGTTGCTTTTCGAAATGGCTCTCCCGGCGGGGGGTTGCTACGTTCGGTTCGCTTTCGCCGAAGGATGTTGACTTCACGCCCAGAGCGAGCGAGAGAGGGAGCGAAAGAGCGAGCGAGAGGGAGAAGGCGAGAAAGTGCGAAGTTCCGATGAAAGCGTGTGATATAAATTCAATTTTTCAATCACACTCACTGTCGCCGTCGGAGCCATCGGCCAACAATGGACGCCCACTGGAGTGGGCCGCCCAAGCCGGGAAAACACAACAATAATACGAACTAAAAACTTGCCCAGCTCGGGGAGCTGTCCACCTTTCCACTGGGGCGGGACAGCGGAACCCCCCGTGGTTTCTCGCTCTGCCGGCGTGTTCCCGTTTTTCAGCCGTTTTCACGCGAAATGGAAAACCAAAGAAACGGTGTCCGGTTTGGTGCGCACCCCGGGGCGATTAAATGGACAATGATTCGTCGCTTAATCCGTGCGCCGAAGCGTCAAAAGCGTGGCGGGGTTGGCACAAAAAACCTTGGCGGTGGCTAATTGTTTTATTGTGGGGGACATTTCATTTTCCGGCAACCCGCACGCAGCGAGAACGAAGCAGCGAGAAACGAGAGAGATAAAGGACAATCGCACGCGGATAAAACTAATTTGCCGGTCCGGACAGTTATGACAGATTTTTAAATAATTGTTGCTCTTGACGGTGACGCCGGCCCGGACAGCAGAAACTGAGTTCGTTTCGCAAAAACAGCATTCCATTTTCCATGGATTCACAGTAGGCGTATTCGCCGCTTTCTACACAGAATTTGCTCCATGTTCCGGTTAATGCTTTCCAACCCATCGTAAAGCATAAAACATCGCACACACACGCATCGCACGCAAAAATAAAATGTTGTAAAGCTGACAAGTTAATGCCGGTGGCCAGTTGAAGTACCGCACGGAGACCGGAGAAAAGAATAGTGAACGGCGAAAAATGAAAGAAAACGACCAAATTCGGTGGGCTGTGCCATGTTCGGGCCTGTTGCCTTCGGGCGGCCATGCTGGGAACATTTTTCGTCAAATTCATAAATTTCGCAACAGGGCCCACTCCTCGGTGCTTTCCTTTTATTCGACGACGTTCCACTAGTTCCAGCGATCGTCGGAAGTGCAGATTATATTTGGTCCCTCTTTTTTGGGCAAGATTCTAATGGACCCATAAGCTTCATAAATTCGGTTTCGATCCAGTGCCGCTTTCCCGGCGCTGCTAGTGGCGATAGAGAGCAAGGCATCCGTGGGTGCGTTAAAAAGTTACCGACCTAACCAATCTATTTTGACCAATATTTTTCTGAATTTTGGTGTTATTTTTTTATATAGTCACCACATAACTCTACACAGTTCTCCCAGCGATCCCAGCGATCCAGGGAACAAACAGAAGCCACTTGGTACAAGATCTGGGGTGTAGTTCGCGGATTTTCGGCATAGCAACCGCTGAGTAATGTGATTGCAACGTGAGATTTTATATCTCGAAAACACATTCATTTACATGTTCATAATATCTTCTCTCTCGTCCAGTTAATTTGGTGGTCTTTTAGCCTATTTGGTGACCCTCGGCGATGTTTTCTCCGGTGGTTGCAGTTTTCGGACGTCCCGAACATTAATCGTCTCTCAAGCTTAGACTAGTGGCGTCCGAATTGGCTGACATTTTTGTAAGTAACTGTCGGAGGATTGAAAACTAAACTCACTAGCTTTCATCCACTAGTGCTGCTCTCCCCATGTTGAGGTCCGAAACAGATCGAATCACCCTTGGGTTGAGCCCCACATTTCATGTCACATTTTTTCCTCCCTAAAACATTACACCGAACACAGAAACCGGCGGTTTGTCCCCATCGCGCGATGTGGAAGCGGCCCGTCGTAAGTCGGTGCCATGAATTTCGGCACACGCTAATCCGATTGACTGGCGCGACAAAAACCATTCGCAATTCTATTCTACGGTCTACGGTGGCGGCTTAGCGCTGAATGTTTCCGTAAAGGATCAACACCGTAAAGGTTCGCAGTTTAAAGGGGGCATGGCGTGAGTGGCGTACACGTTTATTTACCCACCACTTTGGAGTGTGCGCTGAATGTTTGCCTCCGTAAACCAGCCGCAGGATTTTAAGAGAAAGCGAAGTTGCTTTCAACGAACGAATTGGTCATCGACGGCACGGAATGATCGATGATGGACGAAGCCACCGGAGCGAGCATTCGGTTTCATTCGTCGAACCGGAACGTCGGATGTGTGTGCAGGCGCGTGGATGATGAATCCATTTCGGTGAGATTTTTGGGCAGCGCTGTGGATGATTAATTTTAATGGCGAAACAATTGCACAGTGCGAAATGCTGTACATGGCCACGGGCAATCGCGGGCCTCGGGATCCGTTTCGGAGCGCCAGCTGATGAATGTTCGCTCGTTAATTGGACGCCAGCCGTACGCTGGTGTGCAGATTGCGAGCATAAACATCGTTAATGCGGCCGGCCGGTGCCCGAGGGCTTGCATTGCAATTTGCGGTGAAACTAATGAAAGCCCGCGGAGATAAATATAAATCGTTCATCATGCCGTGGTTTAATATTGCCCTCCAAGAAAATACCATCAATCGTCGTGTGCTCATCGTGTTCGAGAACTCTCTTTCTAGATTAAGATTAGGCAAGTACGCCCGTTTGGCGCGCGCCCGATTAAATATGCTAATTGAGTAAACCATCCCAACCCCGGGCGGCTGGAAGCCAATGTTAGAGATTTTGGTTCGCACGAAAATTAAACATTGAGAGTACACACCGAGTGTAGATGAAGCCGAGCGCCTCCGGCTAGTCGCGGTGGCCCGAGATTTGCGCGATGCTTCGGAACGGAGCGCAAAATCTGTCCGCCCAACCATTTTCTGGCGACCCACGACGATGGGCGATACTTTTTTGCTTGTTTCGCGATGGGACGGTCCGAGCTCCCGGGATGTGCCGGTGTGTGTAGTACAAACGTAGCCTAATTTGTCATAATCAACGTAATTTAGAAAGGGTTCGAAAAGGGCTGCCCGTTTCAGTCGGCAAACAAGCCGTAACAATGCTAATGAAAATCATTAACCAGCGAAGAGAGTTTAAATTAGCAAAACAAGGCCGTCGGGAGCAAAAAAGCGAACCAACTAGGCAGAAGCACATTCTTTTTGCCTTACGCTTTCTTTAAGTCCTTTTAAGCTCCTTGCGTGGTGTATTAACTCGGCGCTTGTTGCCGGCTGATAAGGCGCTCTCCCACATCTGCAAATCTTTAAGACAGCTTCAAGCGGGTGCACAAAAACAGGGCGTCGAGTTTTCCGGAATGTTTGCGTATTTAGCGTTCCGGGTGCAAAAATGTTCCTGGGCAGCTTCCGAGGCCCACGAAGCCGAGGGCTCGCGCGCGCCCAGCACTGACACAAATAGGCATTTCGGGCAAACAATTTGCCGACAGTTGCCGGTGGAATGGGCCAAAGTTTTGCAGATCATTTCGGACGCAAATCAGAAATTTGGGAAACCTACCATTCCCAGGCTGTGGCCCGGTAAAAGAAGTCAACTTTGGTTCGCGCGGTCTGCGAGAAAACCCGAAAAGTTTATCGCACGAAAAGCAATTATAATCCCAAAGCGCAAAGACATGTCAGTCAGGCGACCGCCGGCCGGCTCCGGTTGCCTTTTCGGGCTGCTCAGGCTGGCAGCAAAAAATCCGATCTCCCCAGACAAAACGGGTGACCAACTTTAGATTTTCGACTACACAAAACACACCGGCCGCGCAAAGATCGCGCGAGGAGTTTGGCAGTGTGACAGGTTGGAATAACTGGGTGCCGCCGTCACGTGGATGTACAACACAACAGCTCAGCGCAAGATTGGCTAAATTGACCTCTCACGACGAAGCAAAATGCCACTTCCTGACACGAGACACACGGGATGGTCGTTCCACATTCTCCCGGTTGTCAGGGAAAATGGGGTCCACCGAATTGAACGACGTTCCGGAGCATCTCGTTTCGGAACAGTGACTTGGATGCTGCGCGTTCAGTGACGCGGATGCTTCGCAAAAGAATGTTGCTTCGGGAACCTGCTGCGGGTTGCTGCAGAGCAAAAGTGAATTAAATTACACAACAACTGCTGCGAGGACGGTGCTGCAGCGTCACTTGTAACGGACCGACGACGGAGCAACTTCGTCGCGAGACACGCCGAAAGTATGCACGCCATGCAGGACGGCGGCTACTGCGGTCGTCGCTTGAAGAGTTTGAGAGCACAATTAAGCGGTTTCTAGTTTATAATTTTAAATACTTTCGCTGCAGTTTCATCGAGCACAGTTGGTGAGCCTCGGTTGCATCACGTTAAAGTGGAAGCCATGGTAACGGCATCACGGTCTTTGATTCGATTGCTTTGCCTACTTTGACCCAACTAGCTCCGCAATGTAGTGGAAAAAAGTACCAATTTTAAACATAGTTGGCTAGGAATACAACAACATCTCCTTAAAGTTTCCTCCGAATCGCGCTTAAATTCCGGTGCCGAGTGTTGACACGGATTGCAAAGGATCGAGAAAAGGGCAGCTTCTTGGCGGCGTAATGAAATTAAGATTTCTTTTGTGGCCCCGTCCATTATTAGGTGCCATTGTCGGCGGGCCACTTAAAAGAACCCACGGATTAGTGGATGTTAGCAGCGCCGAGGACCCGTGATCCCAAGGGGGCCCGTGAAGATTTGACGTTTGGGTCGCATCGGATGGGTGTTTTGCGAACCCAAGGGTCGGTAAAGTCACGGGACAAGATAATCCTTCCCGGAACGGACCATCGTCCAGAGCGCACCGGTCACGCTGGCCCCGTTTTACAAAATAGAAAACGGGATGATGAAAAACAGCGAATCCATTCATCGTGCCAGTCCCAGTGGTGTCAAATAATTGACGCCTCAGATTGTGGGTCCCCGGCGTTTGTATCCCACGACGGTGTGCCTTTTATTGGTGGCCTCCAGTGTGGTGATAACTTGCTGATAAGATAAGTATAACGACGTTTCGGGAAGTTCCGAAGTGAGTATGACAATGACAAAGGCATAATTTTCGACTGCCACTAAAGTTTGTGCTATCTCAACATTAGAATCATCCCGGTTTTGGTGCTCTGGCGGACATCCAATTATGGCTTCTCGTTTCCATTACTATGGGTTCAATTGTTATCTTTCCAAAAAGTAGCATACTTATAGACTTTGTGCCCCCCCATAAAAGAGAAGTATTACTTTGGCTCGCCGACGTCTAGCTGTTTCTTGTGCCGTGAATCCAATTGACACTGTTTGGCGACCAACCGAGCTTAAATTAGCTGTCGACTGGCCGCAACTGTTTGACCGCAGAAATCAACATTTGGGCATCGATCGCTGTGCGGCAGATGCCCCGGGGTCGGATCCACCCGAGATGAGAATCTCGGCAAAGTTTTGATTCGATGGTCGTGCCCCAATTTCAACGGAAGCCTTCACGAAAAAAACGAAACAAGCAAAAATCAGAATCCTTTCGACCGAATCTGCCCCGCTGCACGACGATGAGTTATGTTTTATTAGTGAGCTCTCGGAAAACCCCGAAGAGGCGAAAATCGAGCACGAGCATGAGAAGCATAAAGTTTGCCCCTAATGGCTCGTCCTTGCCACCACAAGCTGGCTCAAGTGTGGCCGGCCCGGTTCGCCTGAGAGCGCCGCGAACCCCTTCTACGCTTAAAGTTTATCCGACGAGCAGAAAAGTGAAAAATGTATGCCGTGCGCTCGGGTTTTTTATTCCGGCCGCCTCGATAATTTGCGGGAATGGGCATGGGATTAGCGTGAGTAATGCTATCCTCTCGATTGCGCACAAAGTTGGCAACAATATTTTCATTTCGGCATTAATATGAATGAGCGCAGCGCGAAAGTTGATCATTATGGACCGAGATTCAGCGAAACGAATTTGTGGACCGACGAACGGGCGAAGCATAAACCAGTATTGGCAAAGTTTGTTTTACGACGCTGCGCCAGTATCCAGTTTCAGTATTGACTTTTCGTTCAAATCAGAATCTTTGTTTTGCTGTTTTTCCCGAGAATTTTCAATTCGCGATGTTTTTTAATCCATCCTGGAACCCCCGCTCACAGAGATGAAACGATTTGCCCGTGGAGAGGTCTCGTGACGACATCTCCACGAGCTGCTGCGCTGCATGTGGCCGCTGGCTGCCGAACCTGCCATCAATGCGGATCCGCAGCAGGTTCGAAAGCAATCACGATTATTAAAACACTTTTCGGGTCACCAGCGGTTGCGACTTGCGAACGAAATCTATGAATTTTTCATTCGAATCCATAAGATTTTACGCGACCTTTTTGAAGAAAGTGGGCGCACGAAATGAGGGGCACGAGAGAGAAAAAAAAACCGGCAACTACACATAAAACGATGAAGCCGTGCCGTTGCAGCCAAAAGGGAAGCCTGTTCGGAAGCGAAGAAAAATAAAAAGACTTCGCAACTTTGTACTTGGGCCAAGAATCTTTAATGCACGGACCCGTTCTGGGCACGTCTGGCTCTAGTGGCTCAGCGGAAGCACAGCGTGTCATTCGGAGCACCCGGGCTTACGGATTCCGCGTTACGGGATTCCGCGAATCGTTCCGCCCCCGGAAGTTTGCGTATCGGAACAGGCTCTCGTTGCGTCGTACGTGACGGAACGTACGTGACATCCGGTTGCGACAGTGCGGTGGCCGACGGAAAGTGGAAGCATAATTTAGCATGTTTACTCGGTTCACGCTCCTGGTGACATCCGTACTTTTTGACGAGTTTTGATCGCGCTCCGCCATCAGATACTTGTTTTGGCTTCAACTCGTTTGGCTGGTGGCCATTCTGGGAAGCCTTCGGTAAAGTGCGCCACGAATGCCACGTTGGATCAAACAGGTTTCAAGCTGGGAGCATGCTGAGGGTGAGTTCATTTCGGTTGCGACGGCCAGCACTGGCTGTTTAATAAAAGTAAGCTCTTGCCGACGAAACATTTTACGCATCGGTGGCCCTTATGGTGGGACATAATTTTGCTGGCCCCTTTGCTCCAGAGTTGCGGAAAGAAAGACCTGGAGACCGACTTTCTTCGACCTGCTCTATGTCACTGTCAGAACTTTATTGGAGTCTGGATGTAGCCTTTTGTGACTACCCCAAGGGACACTTTTGTCGACCAAAATGGCTGTCAACAAATCGCACCGGTACGCATTCCCTCTTTTACCTTCAACTATTCAACCAGCTGCTGGCAACCTGAAGGGTGGACCCTTCGCAGCGTCAATATTTTGCGCGCCGAGTGAGGTTCTTCGGGAGAACTCGATACATTGTGCGCTTTATGAGGCGGCCGCCACTCGCCAATCGGACGCAATCAGATGGAAGTGCATCGAAGTGTGTTAACGATTGACCGTAAAAAAGTGTACCCCAAGAGCCAAGGTCCAAGGCGTACCGCGCACGTCGAGAGGAATATCGAGCCGCCGTCCGCGATGGTTCGGTTTTTGAGTTTCCGGCCCCCTATTGGGTTTCCCCTGTCGGGTTTTCTCCACCAGAGTTTTCCATAATGTTTATTGGTTTAAAAAAGGTTCCTCCACCAGCGGATTCGTATTGTTAGCGATCGGTTCGGTTGCCAGGTTTCGGGGGCCAGCGAGCTGCGTTTGTTTATTGCTCAATATAATGCGAGCTGTTGAATCGCGGATCAACCCACGCTCCGGACGCTGCGGCCTGCTGACAGACACCGACCGAATGCGGGGCGGATTCTGAAGCCCTATTTCCGTGGATTTCCTGCAAATTTTCCAGCCTCCTTTCTTTCTTTCTGCCGAGCGGATGGTTTTGGTTCGGGCCGGGAATGGTGGGCGAAACAGGACTTCAAACGTATCGATATCCGCGGCCCGGTGTGATGATATGTCAGAGTCGAGTTGTGGATACCGGTTGATAACGGATCTCGTGGGACAAACGAGATTGGGAAAGACATTGAGTGCATTTGATGGAAGCGTAGAGTGACATTTGGCATTCGTATGGTCATAGGTCGTACGCGAATGGAGTTCAATTCTTCGCAACTGAACGTTATAATTCGATGTAGCGATGTTAGTTGCTTTTGGCCATACGCGACAGTTGGGGCAACATTTCAACTGTAATATTTGACAAACACGGCTAGTCCATGTTCCTTCCATGAAAATTTCTTTTCTTTTTCGCCCCATCGTAGGCTATTTGTTCACTTCGACTGATAAATCTCGTTTGCTCCCTAGATTACATGCCGCTGGTTCTCGTTGAGTATTGTGGACCCTTTTAAGAACATTTTGGCATAACATTTACTGGAATTGGAATAGTGAAAAACTCATAACTTTTGATAACTCGTTTTGCTGGAACCCTTAATCAATGGTCAATGTAAGCAGTTGGATTACTTCTCTTGCATTTCCAAGAGAAGGCTGTGCAGCAAAATGACTGTCAATCTGATGTGCCGTGACAGCATGGCGATTGCGATGTTAAGACAGGAATTCCAGTTGTTGGAAGCGGTTAGCTCATTCACATCCTGAAATGGAATTTCGAACGGAAGACCGGTCAATCTGGGTTAGCAGAGCCAGTCCACAAGAGGGTTTGTGTTTCCATGCCAATCAAAACATCACTTTTCCGATGCTGTCACAACACTCCAAACTGACAGCATTGCAGCCGCTTTGATGATGGTGTGGCGACCGCATCAAAAGCCGCTACATTTGTGCATTTTCAACCAGGGATTAACGGCACTGAAAGAAGGAAACGGTCGAAATCCCCGTCCGGTACTTTATCACACAAAGACCTTCGACACGGGGTCATTCGGAAACCACTGTTCCACCCTGTGCGCCCATGTTTTCCACTTTCCTGTGTGGTGGCATCAAAACCCGGCTCAACCTTCAGGGTCTGCCCCAAGGAAATCCCTTACCAACCGGCGGCATTCGGCTGCACTATGCCCCGGCATGCCGCCGGCGAAAGCCACACAAACGAAAGATTCCGGCCTTTCCACGCGCACTCTGCGACTCATGCAAATAAAGGGATTGTGGCCGGGGGCAAGGATAATAAAAGCGAACCCGAGGGGGCATGGGTTCGGGGGTCTGTGGGTCACCGTTGCTATTTACAGCGGAGTTGTTTGTTTGTTTGTATGTTTGTTTACGTGCATTGTTTGCAACGCCCGACGACGAAGAAAGCAAATCCCCTCGGTTCGCTGGAGAAGCTCGCCCAGGACCTTGGGTGGAATGTTTCCGAGGAGGTGTATTTATCCCACCACCCATGGTGTTGCTGTTGATGCTGACGATGATGATGATGCGTCCCAGAAGAGCCCTACCCCGAGCAGCTGGGCGTAGGTCCGCAGCAACACCGTGGCATTCCGAGGCGTCGCTGTTTTGCTCGACCGACTCACGGCACGGACCGCGACCAGCACCGGAGGTTTTATGAATATATTTTCCGTCCCATCCTTACCGTGAGCGCAACAGGATGCGCTGGTCGTACCGGGCACCGGAAATGGTTAATTGTTGTGCGCACTATTTGTTCATTAAACACGAGGCGAAGACGGGCGGTCCTGGGGGCGGAAAAGTGATAATTTCCGGTTTCTTTCGAGGTGCTAAAAGTAAATCGGTTCCGCTCGGTGGCTTTAAACACGACTGAAATGAGATTCGTTGCCAACGGTGCACCATCGGCTTGCGGCGAGCTTGGTGAGTGAATAAAGACCCGGACCTTTTAATATCGGTAGTGGTGTGCCAGGCGAAGCTAGAGCTGGATCCGGATTCGCTTCCGGTCACGCAGCCTGAATCCCTGAATCGAGGTAGCCTTTCGAGTTGCGGCCAGTGGCCAGCCCCCGGGCCAGTCAATGGCATCAAAGTGAATTAAATTTCCCGCAGAAGTAATCAAGAAGAGCTAACGGGGGCTTCTTTAGACGGAGACAGGATCAGGACCGGAGTCCGGTACTTACATGAAAGGCCACCAAACTGTAGCCCTCGTTGTGCAGGAACAGGCAGGCCGTGTAGTAGCCGCCCTGCCGTGGGTAGAACAGGACACCGTGCGAGACCGCCACCGGAATGGCCGTCGTCAGGATAATGAACCACGTGACACAGATGGCACTGGGAAGCGAGGTGGAATGGAAATGAATTAAACTCACGCTGGAGCCATGGGACACCGAAGAATCTGCCGCCCCTACTCACATCGAGGCGTTCCGTTCCGTGCGGATCGACATGCTGGTGATGGGATGGACGACGGCCAGGAAGCGGTCCAGTGACATCAGCACGAGCGTGTACGCGCTGGCATGTGCCGTCACGACGATCATATACTGGACCTAGAGGGGCGGAACGGACGGACACGCGGAAGAAGAATGCTCGTTTATCTCGCAAAGTCAGCACCCCCTTGGGAGACCACCTCCCTACGGTACTACGTACAAACTTGCACCAATACTCGCCGAATGGCCACTCGGGCAGGACATAGTCGACGGCCGTGAACGGAACACAAAACACCACAAACAGCAAGTCGGCGGCGGCCAGGTTGATGATCAGCAGGTTGGTCGTCGATCGCATGCTCTGGTTGGCGGCCACCACTGTCGAAAAAGTGGAAAGAGAGGGGTTGACCGCAGATTAGGACGTACTTTGATACATTGGCGCCCATTTCTTTCTGCGGCTGCCGCGCCGTCTAAATGAAACCTATCGTCTTTCACTGAGGAGTGTAATGGAGGCGCATGGTCACTGATCCATTGAGATGGAGGCGCCTGGTCACTGATGAAAAACGGAGTCAAATACGCTCACCGGACACTACGATGCGCCCGGTTTGGCCCTGCATGATAAGTTATGCATCAAAACGATCCCACGTGATGATGCGGTCGCAGAGCAGAGCTGCCCGAGTTGGATGATATTGGATAAGTTTCCAACGCGACGCTCGAGGCCAGTCGTTTTATTTCATTTTTCAAAATGTGTTCTATCAACACTCGTTACGCTCGTTCTAAGCGTTCCCATGGCAACGGTGCACGTCGCTGACTTTGTTGCACTCGTGCGGCGCATAAAGGATACATCCTTCGTCGGAATGCAACCGACGAGCAGCACTCGGCAGAATGTGAATAAGGCACCTAACCAACTGGGAGATGGATGGTCCCCGTTTCGTAACTATTCCGTGTTCTCGAAACTGGCTGCACCGGCACACGTTTTTACTTCGGCAACCCGAGGGAGGCTGCTTCGATGAGAGGTTCGTTTTAAGCTCTCATTCAATATGCGCATTACTTTCCGCCTACTCAGATCTGGTGCGGTAGGTTTCTGAGAAGAAATAAACAGGGCATTTCATAACCGCACCGCACCGACAAGCGGTCCCCCCCGCGGCCGGTGGCCTTCAGTGGCTCATCACGTCGATGGAGGCGCCTGGTCGTTCTGAGCTTCCGGCACAGTTAAGGGAACTGAGAAAACGATTTTTCATACACTAAATCACCGAACGCCGTCCGGGGTTTTGCTTGCTGCAAAACCGCAACCGGAGTTGGTCGGTTGGCAAAAATATTGCCACCGAGCTCAGGGCCACCCCCGGGGACTCCGGCTCCGGCAGGCACGTAAAGTCGGTTAGTGAATGTCGGCGGCGGAGGCGGGAATCATCAAAGCCTGGCTGGCTCGAACCGGAAGCTATCTGGGACATCTGGGGCACACTTCCTTCGGCAAACAACCTTTGCCTTTGCGCGCAGCAGCAACGAGTGCAGGAAATTCAAAAGGATACACTGCCACCCTCGCTGTCGTCGAGGGGGCGTTCCGGGGCAGTTCAAGTACGTGCCGGAATGGTGTAGCGTTTCGGCGCGGAGGGGAGTCGATTTCATTCATCACACTGCGCCGAGGGTTCGGCTTCCCGCCACCCTCGGCGGGACGTGATGATGAAGTGAATCACTTGTTGAGCCATCGTGAAGCGTCCCCCCCCGGTTTCGTGAGCGACCCGCCTGGCGGCTGGTGCGCCAAGGGCGGGTCACGGCGGGCGGGTTGTGCTCGGTATCGAACAAGATTAATTACCCATATCATAACCCTGCACACTCCCCCGGACCAGCCAGCTTGCCGGCCGGCGCGATTGAAACGGTCGGATTAGTCGTCTGGCTCATGTTGATTTCCTTTCCATGATGGTAGGGAGGTGGGAAACGGGGTGCCAAGATCGATGGCACCGGGATGATCCGAAGAAACCGAATCCCCAGGCCCCCCACCCGGGGGTTTCGGAGTTGAATATCATTTCCGTTCGCACACACACGCGCCACGCGCTTCGTGGCCGAAATTGAGCTATTCAATCAGCCGGAAATGATGTTTGAGTGTGATGATGTGTGATGTTCACCGGCAGTGGGCATAAAAATGCTATTACGGCCCCCATAAAAGGCCCGTAAGCTGCCGCTAAACGCGGCCCGGGCCAAGGTCCGGGCCAAACGCTTCGGCGCGTAGTCAGTCAGTCGGTGTTACTATTTAACTTCCGGTGTCTGTGTGTGTGTGTATCGGGAAATAAAAGTTTTATCGCCCCACAAGGCGAGTTTCGCATCTACTTCCTGTTCGGACCTTTCTCTTGGTCGAAACGTCAGATCTTTCGACCGAATTTTCCGGGTTCGCCTTTGTCTATTGTTATTTAAAACAGGCAAACAGGGGGCGGGTCGGGTCGGGCGAAATGAAGTTTTTTCCCGCCGCGGGAGCGCCAGCGTGTGATTGATTTTGCCTTTCCTGCCGACTTGACTGCGGCACAATGGGGGATGCTATCGGATTTCGCACCTTGTCGGGGAAAAAAAGGGTGGCCCACCCGAACCCTGTGGCCTTCGGTGCTTCGAATGGTGCGTCGTGTATCGTGCATTGAGTTTCACACCTTAGGCTGCCATTGGAAAGCTTGGTTCCGTTTGGCCTCCACCCGGTTCTGGAGTGCTGGAGAAGTTCTGGCACTTATCGATCGACAACCGCGGGCGCGGTTTCGGTGGGCTTCGATTACAATGAACAGATTGATTGATTTATAAATCGACAACCATGCCCAAAAAGTCTGAAGCCATCAGTCTCCGTCAGTCTGGCTGATGTTCCGCGTGGCGTCGAGGACACACCCGAGCCCGAGCTATGCCCTGGAGCTAGTGTTGCAGAACATCGCATCGCTAGGTGGCCATTTGTAGTAATCATTCCACTCGAACGGCCCGAATATGTTGCTGGGCAACAGAATCACCGTTGGCCATTGGACAGAACGGGTCTGCAAAGCCCCGCTGGAGGCGCCCGGTTTATGAAGTTTATTTATAACCTTACGGTTGTTGATTTTGCTTGTTGATTATGGTCCGATTCTCATGATGGGCCACCCCTTTTTTTGGGGAGGAGAGCGTTGAACTCCGGCGTCCCGTTGTCCGAGGGAGGACACCGGCCCTGCGAAACGGTAGTGTCTACAATTTTGGTCTACTTAAAGCTCGCTACTCACCGAGTACCACCAGCCCGTTACCGAGCAGGCCGGCCAGGCCGATGAAGCCGAAAAAGACGGGCACCATCATCGAGACGATCCGCTCGATCGTGGACGTGTTCACGTGGTACAGGGCATCGTTGCCGAACGTGTAGTTCATGCGCTCGGCCCACGTCAGATTGCCGCCGTCGGCGGCCATCCGCGGGGTCAGGGTGACCATCTCCTCGAGCACGCCGGCAAAAACCGACTCCGTTTCATTCATCGTGTGTCCTTATTAACTCTCTCTCACTCTCTGTAACACTCACTGCGATGATGCACTCACTACAGACGGTCTCATGTTTTGGGTTTTTTTTATTCAAAGCGTCACTGCAATTTGCAGAGTCGTAGGGCGTGGGTTTTTGGGTCACCGTACGATGGTCCGTCCAGAAATCGGCAAACACTGTTCCCGCTCACTGCGGCACCGAACTAACTGCGAACTGGTTCCGGCACGTGCCGCTTTCGATCACGTTCAGTGGGCCATCGCTGGCACCACCCAGACGGGCATCGAAAATGGCGACCCAGCCGCACGCAGTGGACACTGTCCGGCGCTCCGCTCGAATCTGTTTGCGCAGGAAATAAGGCTCAAAATAATAAACAGAAAAATACGGTGCTCATTTTAATCCTTTCACCCCGCGCGTGTGTGTGTGTGTGTGTGTGTGGAAAAGGGTAGCTCACAGCTGGGCACATCCATCGGTTCGTGTTTGTTGTTTGTTTCATTTGTGCCCCGAAGATGCTTTTACGATGTTTTGCCTTTCCTTTTCGGCACTGTTTTCCCACAGCCTACCGTGGTGGAAAGCTTTTCACTGGGCTTCACTTCTTCAGCCAAAACACAGCCTACTCGGCTCGGCTGGTTGATCGATTCGGTTCTTTACTTTTAAACGCTTTACCCCGGAGCGGTACTTTCGGCGTCGGCCGAAAAAGGACAACAAAATGGTTACATTTTTCAACAGCCGCTCACCCGTCGATCACTTTACGATGATAAGCTTTGGAGCATTAAAATGTTGCCCTTCAAAACGAAGCTGCTGCGGTGCGGGATAAAGAAAGATTATTAATATGTTCGCGTTGCTCATCACTCCAGGCCAGGCCGGGCCGGGCCGGAAGGCTCTCCAGGCGTTGTAATCGGTCGTTCCGGGTGAATGGCGCTTCGCCGTTCGCTCGGCCCGTTATTCTGCATGTCAAATAAAAACGCTTAAAATGCTTCGCGGCACCAAACTTAATTAAATAAGCCGCCGGTAAAGGCCGCTACAACCGGCCGTCATCCAGCGGGGGCCCGTTAGCACGACTCTCGAGACACCGCGCATCTTGAGGCACGCGGGACCGAGGCTCTTACCGATTGTGTTTCGCGTGGATTTCGTAATGAAATTTACAGCTTAACGCAACATTGACTCCGTGGAGTTCCCGAGGCACGAGAGCTGTCATAATTTCCGTGAGCCTACCGGCCACTTTCTTATTCGAGTGCCGGTTTTTGTTAACCTACATTTCCGTGCTATAAAAAATAATTCTCTCTCCATTGTATAAAAATAATAAATAATCGAGCAAAACCATTAGACTCAGAAAGCGAGTCAGAAATTGAGTAGCAACACCGCACGACCACTGCGAAGCTACGGCGGCCCACATCTATCGGGCATTAGTTGGCATTAGGTGAAATTAATCTCCTTCCGGGCGTTCCGGCCGGCCGCGGAATCCTTTCCCTGTGCACGGACCAGACCGGAACGGTGAATAAACATAATTGCGCCAGCCGTAGCCCGTACGGATCGTAATAAATTATAACCCTCATCAATCAATGGATGGGTGGCTGGCGAGGAGCCGGTGGCTTCCTTCGTGGTAGCCAACAACACCGACACCAGCACGTGCTGACGAGCGGACCATATGGACAGCTGTGCCGATTGTGCCGTCCTTGCGACTTCTGGAGCGACCAGACCGCCCTCCGCTGCTTGTGCGACGTTTGATCTCCAGCTGGAGCCCCGCCCTGCATGTTTTGGGGGCCCCGAATAAATCGCCCAGCACTGGCCCCAGAAATTAACAGCTAGACTTCACCGAGTTGCCTTCCCCAGAGGACGCCTCTGGAATACGGAAATCATTGCCTTTGCCTCCCCATTCGATCAGGATGAAAGTCACGGAGGAAGGTCTGGGCCCCTCTGCGAGCGAAAAGTTGCCAGCAATTGAAAAGCCTTTTATCGCCCGAAGGCACTTACCGGCTTCGCCCGCAAGTGCTGAGTGTTCCAACAAACCCAAAGATAGGCTCCAGGAGTGGGATGTGTTTGTCCCGGTTTGTTTTTTGTCTCCATTAAACTGTTAACTCGTGAATGGAATGGGCACGGGCGTGGGTTCTTTGTATTTCCCGAAATTCAATCACGCCACCCAGCGAAGGGCATGGAACTCGCCTCCCACACGTGAAGTTAAGCTCTGTCTCGTAGCGCCCTCCATTCATCATCATCTGTTTTGGTGCCGAAAAGAAAATGCAAATTTTGGCCTTTCCTTTGGGCCAACTACAAGTAATTTTCCGACGCCATTAAATTGATTGCGTTTTAATGGCGGTGTGCCCGGGATTCGTGGGACTCCGTGTGAACCTGAACCTGTCGCTGTCCGGGACTCTGGTTGCTGTCCAATCCAGGGCTTCCGTTCCGGCAGCCCACGCGGTCTGGCTTTGGTTTCGAGAGGAGGCGCTCCTTCGGTTAAAACATGTAAACATTTTGTGGTTGAAACTATTAGGACTTCAAATTAATTCATGCGGTTCTATGATTTATGGTAATACTCAATAAATGTCACAAATTTATTTTTATTAAATATGTGTTTGACAGCTACTGTCATTACGCATCTAACGCAGTACCAATAGAGAGCAGGACAGCCAAAAAAGTTTGTTGATGAGGAATTGTCAGCATTGCTCGATCAGGATGCGAGTCAGACGCAAAAAGAACTTGTAAAAATATTAAGAGTTGACCATACGACAGTTTCCCGTCGCCTGAGTGCCGTGAGAATGATTATAAAAATGAAAGTATTGAGAAATGGATCTCTGATGGCGGATGGCTTCTAAGGATGAGGAGGTCTATCGACACGGGATCCGGGAATTCATCAAAATAGTCCTATGTTTAGTTGTTCATACTTAATCCACAATTGTCGAATTAAAACCGCACGAATTAATTGAAAGTCCTAATACCAAAAACAAGTTGGCAGCTCAACTTCGGCGCTACCTTTGGCCTTGAAAGTAGGCACCGGAACGAAGCGAACGCCACATCGAATTATGCGTGAGACACATTTCGGGCGATTGAACATTTCGATTCGGGCCACAATCAGCGCCTCGCGTCGCGGCGACCGGCTGACGAAGTCATTACCAGCCCACGCTCCCCGGACCCCATCCTAACAGGGGCTTCGGCGTCGGCGCCGATCATTGTTGCATATTTATTTTTAAAAGCCTTTACCCTTTCGCCCGTTCCGGAAATCCGTGAGCCACTCGAGGTGGAGCGGAGTCACAGCAGCCATTCGCCGTGCCATGGCTGCTGCTGCTGCCGGTGTTTACGAATATTTATGCAAATCATCGCGCTGTCGCACCGAGAAAACGGCAACGGCCGTCGGGACCGTGGTGGAAATTTACTTACGGTGCCACTCAACGCGTCTTGTTAGCCCATTACCGGCCGGCGGGCGTGCGTGCGTGTGTGTCTTACGCTGTCAAGGTTGTTCCGGAAAGCCAGCCCAAGAAGTCAGCCTTACGCCAGCCACGCTCGAATCCTAACGCTCCTTCCGGTGGTGTGGTGAACGGATGTAGGGGTCCGAAGCCTCCTGAGCGTGTGAGGCGTTAGGAAAATAATTAAACACAGCCCTTAATCGGAAAACCTATTAAACGCTCGGCTCACCGGCGCCGCAACAGGAGAAGGAAGGATTTTCCGAGAAGGATTTCCCCGAAAGTCAAGAACTGGGAAAAGACTGTAGGCCCGCTGGCCGTTGGGCCGTCCCTTCAGGTTGGTTGCCCTTTTTTCGCACACAGCCGTGAAGGTGTGTGCGCACCGGCCACTTACGGCCGAGCATGGGCCGACCAAGAAACAGAGAGAGGGAGATGGCCGAGGCCAAAGGCCAACCAGGCTGGGGCTGGCGGTGGACACTAATAAATGAAGATAAATATTTGTTACCGTACCGTGCCAGGTACGGTGCCAAGACGGTGCAATCGGCGTACGGCGACGCCACGCCGTGTCGTGTCACTCCGCAGAAGCCAGGTTTCGGAACGGCGTGACTGTCCATCATCATTAGGTGGCGGACGGTGGCGACCAGTTCGGGACTAAAAGCAACATCAATCGTGCTGCTGGCACCGGCCGCCGATGGAAGTCCGATCGTCGAAATGGTACTTCCGGCCCGGGATTCGGGAACACGCATCCGTTCGAGGTTTTAAGGGACCCACAGGGACTATAACAGGATTAGCTGGGCCGAAGGTTCAAACCCGGGTACCGGATCCCGGATTCTGCATAAAAGGGCATGGAGCACTTTTGCATGCCAGGACCTCTCGGTTTTCGGGACCGGCGGCTCGAATAATCGAATCGACACCTATCGAGGGTCAGGACCTTTACAGCGCTCGGCGCCCCGTCAGTGTGTGTTTGGGGTGTGCATGTAATTTCCGTCGGGGCTGGTTGTGGATGAATTAAATAAATAATAGAAAGGCCCCATGGACGCACACACAAATACACAGCAACACCAGCCCGGAAGGCGTGTGAGCGCGCGTGAAGTCATTTCTGTGACCGTAAATCATTCCGTATCCATTACGGTTGATAAGTTGAACCGGTAATAGAATTTGTCGCATCCTCTTCGAGTGTTGCTGGCCTCGACTTGCCTGGTGTGCCGGGATGTGTGAAAGTGCTGACCGGAGAAGAGGTCGAACATGACCCCGAGAAAATCGCATCGAAGGCGAAGGCACCGATAAGGAGAGACAGAAATAGGACGCAGATGGAGCAGTGGCACGTACACACTGCTCCTTTCGCGTGGACCGGAGGAGTATCCGGTCCAGGAATGGCGCGGACAGACCGTTTTACTTTTACAGCACTTTTCAACCCCGAACCCTGATTATCGGGTATCGGTTTTATCTTGTCCGACCTCCATCCTCCAGCGCTCGTTCGCCGTGCGCCGCCCATAACTTAGGCACGTGTTCCGGAGCGCCTTTGGGCACCCGAGTCCGAGTGGCCACTCGAGCGCAGCATTATAACGCTGCAAGTGCGCCACGCTTTCGAGTGTCGATTTTTTGTACATTATTTTTTGGCAATAACAAAGTATATTGTTTGTTGTTTGCGGAGCACTCGACACGTTGGACACGTAATTTTCCAACTCGACGCCTTCGGCGCCACGCTGAGTATCGGTTCTTCGTCTGTCGGTTTTTCTGTTTTCTATTTTCGGTTCGCTGTTTCTGGGGGGGCCGGAGCTTGAAATTGTTTACCAGCCGCCGGCAAACGGACTGGCTGACTGGCCGAACATAAGCAACGAAACATGTGGAGCCACTCATGCTGGAAAACCCAAACCGCCGCCGCCACGGTGACAGCCACGCCGGAATCCGCCGGAGGGACGGTTTTCGCTCTACACACACACTCCGATGTTCGATATTATTTTAATTCCCACGTCCACGTTTGCTCGTTTATTTATTTACTCACAGACACCCACCGAGTGCCACGTGGTAAATGGTTCGAAAAGAAAAATGGGCGGCCGACGGATCGCGCGCGCTTAACGCAAACAATGGCGGCCAGGGTTCTTCGTTTCGAATCACTAGCACCGCAGCAGATGGATGTTCACGGGGATCGCACGCCACAGCCTGGCACACACTTAGACTCTGGCACACGCACTCTTTACGCAATGGCGCGAGTTTCCACTTCCTGCGACCGACCGGTGCGAGCTACGTACGGAAACTGACAGCAGCTCGCTGGCTCGGCGTGCGCTTTCGGGAGTTTTCCCGTCGCCGAGGCCTGCCCACGGCCGGAGTCTTATCGGAGACGGCGGAAAATGAGAGACCATGCTGATCACGGTTCGTGTGGCCACATGATGCTGGAAGGAAACTGGGACATCGGGATCGAAGCCCGGAGCACGAAATGCATTCGAGAGCTTAAACGAAAGAGGAGAGAGAGGCAGACATTAAGCATCCATCATGTGGAAGAAAGAGAAAGAGATAAAGAGAGAGAGACACTAATTGGGAGAGAATGCGATGGATAAAGAAATGCTTTACGTGAAGGAAGTTAGTGAGAGAAGTGAATAAGTTTTAGTAAGTTGAATGAGGAGATAGTGTGAAAAAGAGAGAAAAGCGAGAGAGAGAGAGAGGCAGAGCTCGTGTTCTCTCGGAGGCAGGAGGCAAGTTCAGCCTGTGACGGGCGCGTTCGGTAGTGCAGCAACAGGTTGACACGAGTCCTAGTTGCAGTTCTGTCCCTGTTCTAATCTGGTTCTGGGGGGCCCCTCAAGGAGGTAGAACACTTTGAGAAAGTGTTGCTTTCCGCTTGGCAGCCCAATCTGCCGCCGGAACGGGTTCTCGAGGCAGCTGCCGAGGAAATTAAAGCGAGTAGGGCACATTCCGTGCGAGTAATGCGAATTTTCGCCGCCTAGGGGCTGCCCTAGCATTTCGAGCATTTTCCAGCTTCCGTTCCGTGTCCGTTCACAATCACGCTAATTAGGAGCCACCAGCGGGGGAAGGAAAACGAATTGAATTGGGACGGAACTGAGACGGTACTCGGAACTGTGCAGTTTTAATTAACAAGCTCAGGCTCAAGTGGACCACATTCATGCTGGGATAATCGAGATAAACAAGACCCCAAGATTATGTCATTTTCTTTTTATATCTTTTGAAAACGGCAGAAAGGGGATGAGCGCTTCTGTTTCGTCACTAACATTGCGATTCTGTCGGTCGCCGAGAGGTTCTTGTCGAGAATTGCATCATACAAAGCGATCAGTCAAACAGCAGAAGAATGTAGAAAAAATAATTAGTATGTTATGCAAATAGCACAGCTGAGTAATGAAATTGTTATTCGACTTCAAACTCGAGCTAATGATGTGTGCACGTTACTCGGTGCAGTTGCCTCGGTGTCGCTGCTGCACTGCGGTGCAGAGCTCAGACCGGCAATTAATACCCTTGATTCATCGATAACTAGTTTGGCCCGGCAGGCTCGGCACCGGAAACGCCAGACACAGACCACCAAGCCGAGGCATCGGGTGAGCAAATGTTATTACCACAAATCGTGCTCAATGAAGTGCGCAATTGAATATCTTCTAATTGCAATCTGTATGTTCGTGTGCTTCACTTATCCGGCCATAGCGCTCAAATGGTGCGATCTAATTAATGCACCAGGCTACGCCACCAGCACAAAATTCGGCCTACCAAACTAGGGCCTGTTCGGCTGTTAATTGGTCAATTTGGTGTTTTGTTTTCGTGACTCTGTATTTCGGTTTTATAATGAATGCACAATAATTGTGCGTCGATTCTTGCTGACAACTGTATCTAACCAAATTTCGATTTGTTTCACTCTATGTTATGCGGTTTACCCAGATTAGTAACGGCGGTTCTGACTTCCGCTTTTGTTGGTGCCATTTGGCTATTTTCAGAAACCGAACCCAAGATCTGCGAACGCCGATGACGCCCAGTGCAGGCTGTGAAGAGATTCCGCACAGATTGCGTAGGTCCACTAGCTGGAAGTGATTCGTCCGTTACAGAACCGATCGGTGCCGAACGAAAACAGGAAGTGAGTAAAGAATGAACGGTTGAAGGATTTATTTGCGTGACGATGTCACGATGTCCCAGGTTACGCGAAGGTATTGAACCGGGTACTTTAGCATGTTTCATTGTGAGTAATCCAGTGAATTGTAGGAATTGCAAGATGGTCGTGGAAATCATTGCGTTCACATCTTCCGGAGGCGGAAACCGTTGTTCCGATTTTAAAATTTACATTTACAAGACTTTTGGTGTTATCGTCTCAAATGTTAAGGAATTCTGTAACTCGATCCACTGGCTCATTTTTAATTGCTATTATTATTATTATTATTTTGTGCAGCACTGTAGGTTTGTGTCTTCGCTAATGTCAGGCGTCTGACTATCAAGCCAGCTTGAAAGTGCGCTTCATTGCTACAACCCTTTGCGTTCAACGACGATTGAACACCTGAAACCATCACTATCAACAGTGCCGCGTGCAGCTGATTGCGAAACTCAAAGTCACAATCATCAATCATTAATCATTAATCGTCATTGCTCGTTGGTGCTCTACATAAACTGCTTTTTGTGATCAAAATACGCACGGGGGACAAAGTGAAGCGCAAACAATGGACAAACCCTCCCCGCGGGCGCTGCTTGCACGATTGTTCCGTTCGGTGTAACCTTGTTGAGATTGTGTGCCTTTTTCTGTTTGTTTTTCAATTGTTTGTTAAATTGCGCCGAGTGCACCCAAAGCGAGGCGGAAAACGGAACACCGTTTTTCATTCGAGCCGACCAGCCGGACTACCAGACGGTGTGATTCCGGGCGAGTGCGAAAGGGCCACTCCAGGGCCGTTTATTGCAATTCTTATCTCCCCGGCGCGAGTTAAGATTATTGTGACTCCGTGCGAAGTGTTTACACTCTGTCTCTGTCTCGGCTGTCAACCGAAATCGCGCGTAGAGCACGTGAAAATTGGACCGCGCATTCGTGCCAACCCGTGGCCCATTAGGTATTGCACCCCCCGTGCGCCCGGTCCCGGCTAGATGAGTAGATCGCTCCTCTTTGTCATCCCGCAGCGTTTGCTATCAATTGGCCGATGTAACCAGGTTGCAGTGATAACGCGCCATTCGAGCAAGATGAGCGAAAGGCAGGAAAGCAGTGGCAGCACCGTCGTGAAGGGTGCCGATAGCTGGTTTAACAAGTAAGTAGGGCGGCCGAGGTCAGTGGTCGTTCGTACTATTAATAACAAACCCTGTGTTGACTCTCCCGTCATCGACATTGTAGGTACGCGGCCGTGGAAAGCTCTCCCGAAGGCACATTTAAGGGTGTAACCGATCGGTTCAATGGCATCACGGTTGACTCGAACATGGAAACGTGCAGTGCGGACAGTTTCGAAGCCATTCTGAAGCGTACGTGCGAAAGGGGCCAAGCCTAGGGTCTCAAATCATTCTTCCCGATCATTGCTTTCATTCTCCAGGGTCACTCGAGCACTGGATTGAGCGCAAAACACGTGGCGTGTGGTTCAAAGTTCATTTGAATGCGGCCAGCTGGATACCGGAACTAGTCAATGTGCGCATGGTGCCCGATACACGGTGCATCGTCAGCATCTGCTTCATACTTCCTTTTCCATTGTAGAACGGATTTCAATTCCACCATGCCAAAAATACGTTCGTCATGCTGTACCGCTGGCTGCCGGTACACGAGACGGCCAACATTCCACCGTACGCGCACACGATGGTCGGTGTCGGGGCGCTGGTGATAAACGACCGCAAACAGGTGCTGGTCGTAAGCGAGATGCACGCCCTCATTGCCGGATCGTGGAAGCTACCGGGAGGCTACGTTGAACCTAGTACGTATGCGGGGCCACACTGGACTGGACACGGTGGCAGTTAATAGTAGTGTTCCGTCGCGTTTTTCCACACAGATGAGAACTTTATCGACGCCGCGATACGCGAGGTGGCGGAAGAGACGAACATACGCACCAAATTCGAGTCGGTCGTCTCGATCCGGCACGCGCACGGTGCCGGGTTCGGGTGTTCGGATCTGTACATCGTGATGGCCCTGACTCCGCTGTCGGACGATATTAGCAAGTGCGACCGCGAGATTGCCGGTTGCCAGTGGATGGATGTGGACGAGTACATGTCGCACCCGAAGGTGCACGAAACCAACCGCAACTTTCTGCGGACGTACCTGGAGTACAAGCGGGCGGGCGTGCGGATCGACTGTGCCGACGAAGTGCATCAGTTGCTCCGGAAGCGCTACAACATCTACTCGGTGGTTGCCAAGGTGACGGCGGATGGTGAGGCGACAAGCACGCCCAAGTTATAACGGCGGGCCGAACGGTTGTAAGCTAGAGCGGCGGCCTATGAGGCCAGCACGCTGGGTTGGGCACACACAGGTATGTTGCTATGGCAGTGACACGGGAGCGAAGTAAAACATTGTTTTTATTGTTTGTTACACAAAGTGATGCCAGAGTAGAGTGTTTGTGTTTTTCTCTGTCTCTCGCTTTCCTGCAGCATAGTGTTATCTTTTGTTGAATCCCTTCTGTAAATAGAATAAGCCTCATCCGGGTGCCTGTGTTTGCTTTGTCTGTTCAGCGTGTATGTGTGTAATTGTAACTGCGAGCCACACCGGAGCACACTACACCGTTGCTATGATGGTAGTAATCCATGGAATGTATGAAGCAACGTTAACGTACACACCCGGGATACCGTTGCTACCGCACCCGATACCCCAGGCCACCAGGCCCACCACGTACCAGCGTCCACTGGAGGCACACACCAGCGGTGAGCCACCGTCGCCCGTGCACGCATCCTTGCCCTGTTCGCCGCCCGCACACAGGAAGCTGATTGGATCGAGCACAAAGTTCGGCCCCAGGCGTGTCGTTCGCAAGGCCGTCTGACAGTTGGCCGTGGCCACTATGGGCACATCGACCTCTTTGGGGATCGCTTGGTATGCACCGCTCGTGAAATCGTTCCGACCCCAGCCCGACACCCAGCAGCGGTTTCCGACGAATGATGCCGTGGACAGGCAAGCCGTGGCGATGGTTGGTGTCACACCGAGATTGACCACTGCGGAGAGACGCAGCACGGCGATATCGTTCCGCAGGTTGGCCACCGTGAAGTTCGGATGAACGAAGTACCGGGCGACGGTGAAATCTTGCACCGGCAACGATTCCGAGGTCGACGCAGCGTCCCACTCACCGAGACGCACCTTCAATGCTCGGGTGCCGGATCTGTAACAACAAGCGGCTATACTTTGCTCATGATCCACTCAGCTCAGCGCCTACTTACGTGTAGTCGGAAATTTTGTGGGCTGCCGTCAGCACGTTCAAGTTGTCGATCAGGACACCTGACCCGACGTACACATCGCCCGGACCGAGCAGAACCACCTGCCACGGATACTCACCGTAGGCGGCCTGGTTGGCAAAAACGGCCGGAGCCGTCGCAACCGGCGGATACTGTAGTCCGCATTGGTAGCCTCCGGCCATACAGCATCGCTCGAGGCCCGCAGCACAGGTCGTTGGTGACACGATATTCACATTAATGTTCGGGATCGGGGTTGCGGTGGTCGTCGTTGTCGTTGCGGTGGTGTTTACAGCCGTGGCCCCAGGCTGTCGAAATATCGTGGTCAGACGCAAGCTCGCAAACCCTCTCTCAGAAGACTCACGTTGGTTACGATTCTCACGTCCAGCTGTCCAGCGCCATCGGTGCCCGTTGAAGTACCCGTTGTGTTGCAACGGCCCGTGGGGACGCAGATGCACGTTTGGCCGCCTGTATTAACGATATTCGGAGCGAGAACGCCTTCAAAGGGGAGATCGAGAACGGGAAAGCAAATAAAAAAGTGCAAACATTCAAAGCATTAGCGAAAGGGGCTGGGAATGCGGACATTGACACGCGATGGAAGCGGACAAACCAACCCGTTGTTGGCAGTGGTACGGTGCCGGTCAAGACTCCGCTCGTGATGCCGGTGCTCACGTTCGTGGCTTGTCGCGTGAGCAGATCTGACGATGGTGATGTGGTTCGGCGGGGTGACAGAAGCGCACGCAAATCATAAAACGAAGAAGAGAACGAAATCATTTCACGAACAAAAAACCAGGACACTGGAAAACCTGAGAGTCGCTGCCTACCATTGCCGGGTGCTTCTCCTTCTTGGGGAAAGTTAAAGGACCGCGATGCGCCGTCCCACACCGTGATGCAGCCGACGATACAAAGGCATCGGTACAGCAGAAAAGAACGGATTGCAAACTGCTTCATTTTTAATCGTGTAACTCGTGCTCGCCGCGGACTTTCCTCTGCGCATCAATCGGCATCGATCCGCGTGTTCCCGGGAAAGTCAACAGTACAAACCGACCGTCACGCTCTTCTGTAAATAATTAATACCCGTGGAAGGGCTGTCGCTTGGGGTTTCGTGTTAGGAAGGAAAATTGTGTTTCCGTTGGAATTGTTTTAAAGCACGATTTCTATTACTCTATTGCATTCCATTGACTTTTTGTGTGAAGCCGCTCATTTTGTCTGACCTCAAAACCAGAAACACAACCTTCTAACACCTCATAGGTTTTTGTTCGACTTGGATTTTGGATCACTAACTCAAAAAGAATGACCAACAGAGAACACCACAATTGCACTTCCGTTACCGAGACAGAACGTCGTGGGCTTAATGGCTAATCCCGACGACTCGTGCACTCCTTTTATAGCATTCCGAAGCTGGCCGGGAATCAGCCCCGCAATCAGTGGGGTCGCACGCCCACCCGAGGAACACCGTACGGATAGTCGATTACCGATCGCCAGGGATGCGACCGTGAGGACCACCAATTACGGAGGTGACGTTGTTCGCGCTCGCAAACAATGGACGGTCAATTTTCCGTTTTTGCTCCCTCTAATCGATTGTGACCCTTTTTTCCTCGAGGGCCATTCCGCTGCAGGGAAATGGTCCAGAAGTCATAACTGTCGAGGTAGAAAGAAATGAAAAACCAGCTCGTGCAGGTGAGAGGTCTAAAAAACGGGTGCCATTTGTGAAATGGGCTGGTCAAGCGGCAGCATTGTAGCGGCCGATGATGAATGGCAGATTTGTTTGGCTGGCCTTCGGCCTGAGGGAAAAAGAGACCGCTTCCAGTTTACAAGATATACTTATAAATTTTATATTTCATTTATTCTAGTGAGTGTTTGTATAGTACGCTTCGGTTCCCTTGACCGGTTCTTACACACTAAGCCTGTGCTACTCATTTGTTCACTCATCTGCGCACTATCTGCCGCTATTCTCGGTGTCGGCTGTCGGGACCGTCCCGGAACAGTGCTCAACACTTGCTGTACACCGGCGCTTTAGGTGCTGCCGCCGGTTTCTGACTTCGGAAACTCTATGTTGGAAATGTCCCGAATGACGTTCGCCACCCGGTCCTGGTACAGTAGCATATCGGAGTCGGAGAACACGGCCGCCATCTGCTCGAACGTTTCGCGCAGAAAGTCGTCGCGCTTCTGGCGTGTCCGCAGCATCCGATCGATTTCGCGCTTTATCCGCTGCCGCAACCGGTTCTTCGCCTTCTCGATCGTTACCCGTATGTCCTCCTTGTTTTGGCGGCGCCTTCGGTTAAGCTCGGCGTTCCGCTGCCTCCGGAGCGCCTTCTGCTCCGGTGTCTCGTTCTGGCGCTTGATGCGCTGCTGGAGGGTGTGCTTCGCTCGGATCAGTGACTTGATCGTCACTTTGCCTTCAGCCTGCAGCGGTGTCGCTGCTGGTGGTGGGTGCTGCGGTTCGGGCACGGTAAACGAATGCGGATGCTGCTTCGTGTCTGGCTGTTGGTGCTGCTGCTGCTGCTGTTGTTGCTGCTGTTGTGGTTGGTTTGGGTTATTGGTTGGGGCTGGCGCATTCTTTTTCTCTTTCGTCCCACTGCGCCCCTGAGCCGACGGATGGTGGTGCTGGTGCTGGTGGCTGTGGTGTTGATGATGCTGTTGCTGGTGCGGTGGCGGCGGCGGAGGTACAGGCTGCTGCGGCTGGTGCTGCTGATGTTGCTGCTGATGCTTGGTGCTGCCACTGACGCCCTTGGGATGCTTCTGGAAGGAGTTTCGCGCAACACCTGGCCCACCGGCGGCTGACATTTGGTTCGCGTAGAAGGCATTCTTGTCGTACTCCGAGTACGGATTGTACGCGTGCTGGTAGTACAGGTTGAAGTCCTCTATGCTGAACGACGGCGGAATCTCCATCGGGGCTGGGTGCTCTTGCAGATCCACCTGTAAGTAGGTGTACGGAGGTTCCATGGCTTCGTGTTGTGTGTGTGTGTTGTGCACTATTCACTGTCTTACGGTGGGCGAAATTTTATCGCATTATCGACGATCCGGGTCCGGCAGACTCGCTGGAAGTGGTTTACTCCGGTTTGTGGGTCGAATTCACCCGCAGTAAGGCAAAACTAAAAACAATATTGTGAAAGTGAAGCAATATTATTGTTTCCAAGTTTATAGCGTTGACAGCTCGCCACCATCAACACACGTCAAACGCGTGGCCAAGGTTACTATATACAGCAAGCGTCGGTTTCGCATTGTGACTCTAACCAACTTGGGCAAGAAATTTATAGTACACCAATTTGACAGCTAGAGGTCGCCCCATATGGTACAGGGTGTTATCTATCGGTGAATATCGGTACTAATCGACCATTTTGCGCCATTCGAAACACGTTGGCATGGAGAAGGGAATTTGAATCCAATTCACACGTCCAATCCAGGAGGTCAAACTCAGCGATTCATTTTTACATTGACTATTGATTTTATTGTCGTAATTGATAGGAAAAATAACTTGCGACAAATCAGTGCTCGGTTATGCATTCCTTTCGAAGCACGGATTTACAGTTTTTCGTATGGCTTTCGTTAATTTCGCTCGGTTGCAATCGTTCCCTACTTCACTTGGTTTGATTTATTCCTCGTCTAGCGGTTTGGTGCGCTTAGAGTCTAAATTGAAGACCGTTACTTATTGTGGGCAGTTGGCTGAAACGAACTGAGAAGTCAGTGCATCGGACAAATTGGTTAAAAGTATACAGTTAAACGTAAAGATAAACGGAGAGTAAAACGTTACTGAGATTACTTGAAACGTGTAGCAGATTCGTGCCCACCCGGGTAAGCCCGGTTGCGGCAAACGAGTCAATATAGCTTAACGAATGAACACAATTAGCACATCGTCGGAAGAGTAACCGCCGACTGGGACTGAAGACACAAGTTTCCAAAAGTCGCGACTCACGAAAATAAGAAATTAAATAAACGGATCGACCATATACCATATCGAACAAGTTATGCCTATGGAACTAAACTGGCAGTTTGTGGGTGTGTATGGCGCAGTTCTGTAGAACTGGGAGCCGTGTGGCCCCGTTCCGGTATGCCCCATGGCTTGAAAAAATGTTAAGCATGTTTGTCAGATGCATTGTAGTTGCACTGCATTTCGAACTGGGTGTACTTGCACTGGGAAACCTTTCAAAACAAACAGTAAAATAGAGTGCCGGCGAACGAAACTCCGTTAGAGAAGGACATGGTTCGCGGGTGTGATACGGCCTATCATCGCTTGCCGGTTGCTCCGGTCGGTTTCGATAGGCGTTTCCTTTTCGTTTTCGCCTCGTTTTTGTTTTTACATAAATACTACAATTATTTGGCACATTCGTTGTTCGTCACTGTCCGTGTTCCTATGCTTTTTTTATGCTTCTCTGCTCTGTGGCTTTATAGTATAACGCGTACGATAAGGGTTTTAGTAGGCATTTTTTAGTTTCTTTTACTGATTAATGTTTTTCCTTTCCTTTCTCTTCCGACCTCTTTCGCACCAACGATGCTGTCCGGTTCCGTTCGCGCTGTTGGTCCTTGCGAAATTATCGCCACTCCGGCACATCGTAACATTACTGCTTCCGGCAGGAGAGTCGTACAGGGACTCTTGCTGTTCTCGCTTGTCCTCGTGCCTGGGTCTACAGGGTGCGCGTTAGACAACGGGGGGTTCCGTGCCCAGGTCCAGTCTGTGGGGGCAAAGGTAAATGCATTTTCATAAGCAACAAGTCCGCCCATAATCTAGCGTTCCATTAGTTGGTGCATTAAGAGGTGCAGCTCTCCATCAGTACCCTCAGAGTGCTGCTTAGTGGGGACTAGAAGTTAGCCTTGTGAGTTTACTTACGCTTCGATTAAATCTATTCATTGTCCTATAACAGTGTTATTTACATTCGTTGTTTACTTGACTGAGAGGTGCATCGCGCGCGTTGCAGATCAGTTACATTCCATTTAATTGACATTCCTAGTTCACTTAGCCCACATGTACTACCGAAAGAGCCGGAGCCGAGAACAAAAACAGACCAACGGGATTAGCTATCGATTAAAACCGTACCACTCAAACCAGGAATTTGCAACATGAAATGAAATCAACTATCGGTACCATATTTAATGATTATTTACGTGTCTGTACATTTTTATGCTCCTCGGTTGCAGTACTGGTCCTTTAGAGAAAGCGAGAACCGAGGCTTGGCCGTTCGCTCGATTAGGAAAGGGCCACAGAGGGAAGAACATTGAGAACTGGGAGCCCACTGGGAGCCCACTTGGAGCATGGAGTATGTACAATGCGTGGCCGCAGTCCATTTGCGGTATCGATATGACTTTTTTGATCTTTCAAAACATTCCCTTATTCGTATCGTAGCTAACTAAACGGAAGACGGAAACGGGGTTTAGCTTGCGTTTCATAACCGACAACGGGTTCGCTGTGCTACCCAAAGGCTAGCCAGCAGCGGTACTAGTAGCGTGGTCCAACTTGTGACCGAATTGGAAGAGCGCCGCGAGGCACCATTGTTGCCGTACGGTCGCGGATAGATAATGTGCACCGGGGGCGGTTCTTCGATTTCGTCAAACTCGTACGGTCCGAGAGGACTATCGTAATCGGTATACAGCAAGGAGGAAGGAATCCACGAGGGACTAAGGGAACCAGGATTGATATGGTAGTTACCAAAGAATCCATGAGTAGCGTGTGTGTGGGGATATTAAGTTACGATCCGTTAGTGGTTAGGAGTGAGAATTGATAAATTGGTGTGGGGCTTACTCGTCACAAACGTCGACGTTGACCGTGCGGAGCGCATAGTCACGCAGCTCGATCGATCTGCTCTTCTCGTTGTTCTCCACCTTGAACACACACCCGTCAAAGCTCTCGTTGTAGCGATTGCCGGTAACACGCTCGATATCCGGCACACCACCTGTCAGAGAGAACGGTGTAAGCGCATTAAACAAAGGTCCGCTTTTCAGTCCGCTTCAGATCGTAACAGCCGATGTCTTACCGATGTAGATGCTGCCAGGGAGGTTCATCGTCTGCTTGCCCGTCGGGCGCGTCTCTCCGTGCACGGTCATCGAGTCGACCTGCAGATGGAACTGATTGCGGTCACGGCGCACCAGTGCCACGTGCCGTTCGCCATCGGCCACGTATGCGTCCAGATGGCGGATGCTGGACTCCTGCCCGTCCATTCTGATCGTCAGCTCGACGAACCCATCTTGCACGGCCAGCGCAATGTAGTCGTTGCCGAGGAACTCCTCGCCGTTGCGCTGTCCGTACCACAGCAGTAGACCGTTTTTCTCGTTGGCACTGAACAAGATCGCGATTTCGGTGACTAGCTGGTTGGGGCCCTTCTCTAGCGCTTCGGGGTTAATTTCGATGAATCCGTTACCATGGAAGCGGGAAGCGACGATCGCGTTGTACACGCTTTCGCATCGCAGCCCAAGGTAGCCCGGCTGGCAGGTGCAGGTATAGTTGAGGCCTCCAGCGTGCGACAGACATGGGGCACCGTTTTCGCACGGGCGCTCGTCCAGGCAGATGTCGGTGACGATCTCACAATCGACGCCTCCGCGTCCGGGACGACACGTGACCGAACCCTCGTCCTCCTCGTCGCCACGCCGCGCAGGTGGCACCACTTTCTCGTGCCCACAGTGGTACACGTTGGCCGAATCCTGGATGTCTTCGATCATGTTCACCTTGTTGCCGGATGTTTCCAGCTGAAAAGACCCACCAAATAGTACTGTACAGCAGCTTCCCCCGGTAAACACTTGCTACAGACGCCTCACCTCGGCGATGCATCCTTCGAACCCACGGTGGACACCGAGCTCCTGGCTAAGCAACAGTCGCTTATCGTATCCGCCGACGTAAACCTTGGTCTTTAGCAGGATCGGTGGATTGCGGTTCGGCATCTCGTTGATCACCGTTTCTTCGTCGACCTGCAGGTAGCCCACGCCGGCCCGGGAACGGCCCGTTGAAACCCTATGCCAACGGCCGACCTCAATCGGGACAACCGAACGCAATACCGAAGGCTTTATTTCTGGCGAGGGGGCCGTACAAGGAAAACGTTAGCTTGCGGAGTCGTTGCGGTAATCGATCGCCACTTAGCCACTTACTTCCGGCCACGCTGTATCGCAGCTCGATGAAACCATTGTTCAGAATCACCGCCAGGTAGTCACCGTACGCTTGCTCATGTTCGGCCGCGTAGAACAGGACACCATTTTCCAGCGAGTCGGGCTTGAATCGGAACTGAACGCTGCGCTTCGATTGGAATTTACTGAAAGCAAGAGAGAGAGGGGATAGAATAGCTACTAGTTCCTAGGTAAGTGCTGCTGCCGGTTACTTACTCGTAGGCCGCGTAGCTTCCATCCTTAAACGCCAGCGTGGCGTCACTGTAGTGCTCGGTGTACTGGCAACGATCTCCCGTCTTGTGCACGGGACAGTAGCACTCCGGCCCAGCGTCTGTCTCTTGACACCGGCCAACGCCGCACGTGTCCACGGCACACCCGATACCCTCGTGCTCACAGTTGCGTCCCGTGTGGCCTTCGCGGCACAGGCACACGTATCCGCGGACCGTCTGCGACTCCATGCACGTGCCGGCCCCATGGTTGCAGGGATCCTCCGCGCACGGTTCGCACGCCGTCAGCCCGACCGTTGTGATGGCGTCCTCGTACAGCTGCACCTCCCGGTCGTTCAACTTAAGCCGGCTAATGCAACCGACGAATCCTTCGCGCGAGTCCAGCGCATTGGCCGGTACGCTGTCAAAGTTCGGCACACCACCAACGAACAGATGGTCGTCCAGATTGAGTCCGTGGAAGCGGAGCCGCTCGGGGAAGTTCACCGGGGCCTGATCGTCCACCAGCAGGAAGCCGTTGTTGCGCACCCGGTTCACCTTGACCGTGTGCCATTCGCCGCGGCGTACGGGTTGGTCCGGTTGCAGGGTCACGAGCTCACCACCGAACCGGAACCGGAACTGAGGATAGCCGGCGTTCAGCGACAGCGCGATAAAGTCCTCGTGCGGACGCCGTTGGGCACTGTACAGCAGCAGACCGTTCAGTTTCTCGGGCTTGAACGAGATCTCGAAGTAGAACTTTGAGTACACGTTCTCGATCGGCTTGAATTCGATGTAGCTTCGTGGCGACTGCGGGAAGAACGGTATGACGCCGTTGACGACGAGCGTGATCAGTACGTTCGCCGTTTGGCCGCCGTGTTTGGCGGTGCAGACATAGGTTCCGGCGCTCGATGCTTGCACGTCCGGTAGGACGAGGACAGCCTGCGAACACAGGGGCGGGAGACCAATCAAGTGACGTCCGTAAGGCGATCGACAACCTACTTACACTTCGGGTGTCCTCGTCGGCCGCCAGAGAGCCCTCGTTACGGGACCACTGGTAGGACGTTGGGTGCAGGTCGGTGTTGCACTGCAGCTTAACCGTGGTGCCACGGTCTGCGTACTCGACTCGGGCCGTAGTGCGCGGTACGTCCGGGATCGTGTTGTCTTCCACTTGCAGCTCAAAGTCTGAAATGTAGCGCAGCCCGTCTTCCGTGTAGCAGACGCACGTGTACTTGCCCGTGTCATCTTCGCGTGCGTTCGCGATGAACAGCCGGTTTCCGTCTTGCTGTAAATATGAGCGCGGTGAGATGTATTGTATCGGACTGGATACCGAGATACCGGATACTCACACGAATGTTGAACGGCAGCGGTGAGCCATCGCCCTTCTCCCAACGGATCGGTACGGTCGTGCCGGCCGATGAGGTACAATCGACGGCGATCGACTCTCCGGGACGCACGTACGAGCGTGACGGTTCGAGCTGCAGAATTGGCAGTGATTCGGGAGCTGAGCGGGGAGCGGTAAGTGGTTCCGGATAAATAGAAAAACAATCGGGCGTTAGATTCGCAATGGTGTGGCAAGTGGCAAGTTAAACTGGTTTATAACATTCATTACTACTGGACGCTGCTTTTTGTTGGCTCCTCAACACTGCACTTCTTGTCACTGAACTACTTCCACCAGTTAATGGTCTACGAGGTCATACGAGGATTATTTGTGAGACGAAGCCCCATCACTGAGGGCTTCCCTCGAGAGTCTCGCCTAGCGTTACTATATTCCCACCGCAGTTAGCCCCGACAGACGACTACGTTTTTAGCACCATAACCTCACAGTTAGTGGCCGTTAGTACCTTGCTACCAGTTTTATGTTCTATGTTCTGTTAGTATGTCAGAGTGGTACGAGACAGGCACTGATGATTGATGGCGTTAGTTACAAGCAAACACACAGGATTACCACACGATAGCGACAGGATAACGATAGGGAGATCCGCGCAGCACTCTCAAACAAAACGGATCATCCTTTGTTAGGGTCTTTTATGGGGAGCGGTTGGCGAGGACACGAAGACAGCCGATAGTGGGGCGATAGTGGAGAACCACCTGGGCAAAGGCAGTGGCAGTGAGAACAATAGTGAAACAAAAGTCCCAAGTTGAAGAAACAAAGTGTTCCCTTTATGATTCGGGAGAGAACAATAACGAAAGGACAATTTTAAAATTCGTCTGCCGTTTGGTCGAAGATTTGGCTGAGACAAATAGAAGCACACACAAACACACGCAAGCGTACGCATAGAGAGAGAGAGAGAGGAGCATAGAGAGTCAACGGTTGCGTTTGAAACGGGAAAAAATGGAAAACGCACACAAAAGCACACCAAATGGCAAAAATGTATTTAAAAACTACATACCGTCAGGATTACCGTCGGAAGGGTTTATAACATTGGAACGAATAAACTAACGAAACAAAACCTCAAAAATGGCAAACCACGATCTCCTTCAGATTGCCATGCGTTGTGCGCTGCCTGCTCGGCAGTGAACTTGGGGCATTTAAATTTAAGGACACGAATCCTCTCCCTCGAAAGAGGCGGACAATGGGGGGAAAAATCGAATCGAAATGACATTGAAAACCAAAACTACAGCAACGCTATTGGAACAGAACACACATAAGTAATGCATTTAGCACGACGAAGCAGGCGGACGGACTTTCGTACTTAGCACAAAAGCACACTAGATAGACGACTGAATGAGGTGAATGACAAACAAACAAACGAGAGACGAGTTGCTGCCACAAACGGTGTCTCTGCGCCGCACGACGACAAGGGTCCTGTTTACTCTCTGTGGTGTTCTCCGATATTGGTTCGCTGAAATGTGGTCCAAGAGTTGGTTGGTTGGTTTCGAATTTGGAATTTTCCTTTCCGGCCCTTGCACGCGGTGGCGGCTTCGGAGTGACACACAATTTGTTCAAAGGGCTCTCTTCGATTGACGATCAGTGGACTAATAGTACTAAGAGGGAACTAGTGAGAGAGAGCGGGACAGGACAAAGCCTAGGGCTAGGGAGTCTAGTAGTCTAGGGACAAAGGGACCGGGAGTAACTACCGGTTACGGTACAACTATGGGGTTGGACGTGTACTAAACAGATCGGTGGCTTGGAACTGGGCTACGTGAACTAGAGTACACATACACAGAGGGAACGGGGAAATAATAAAAACAACAAACTCATCATAACAAACCGAAATAAAACGTTGGTTTACGCTTCGGACGATCGACATCCTCTTCCTTCAGCTCGTGACCACCGCCGTCACCACGTTTGCCACCGGAGCGCGTTCGGGCGCCATTACGCCCGTTCCGGGGACGGTAGCGAGCCCGCCCACCTCGGGGTCGACCCATCGCGGTGGTGCTGTTGCTGTTGATGCCGGCCGCCACCGCTGACGCTGCCACCGGACTGTGCCGTGGGCCGACGGGCGTACATGAGGCGAAACTGAGCCGATCCCGGCAGATGTACCGCACGTCATCGCAGACCCACTGGCGGGGAACGCACCGGACGTACACCACCACCATGACCACCGGGCACGAGTAGTCGGTGAAGCTGCACGCCTCCTCCGACAGTCCGCGCTCTGCTTCACGAAACAAGGAACGAACGGAACCGGGAACCCGGTCGGCCCAAGGTTGGGTTGCGCGGGGGGCGGTCTAGTGAGTGTCGGGTCGGTCTCGGACTAGGGAGATGCGGCGTGGCAGATGTGGCGAATGGGCAAATTTCGAGATCGATCGAAATTGGGGCTTTCAAACGCCGACGTCACGAATACTGCACCACCCGACCCGACCCGGGGACCCGGGGAATTCTTTTGCGTTTTTTTCTTTGCAGTAGCAGCCAGCGAGCAAACAAAGAAGCCAATCGGATCGGAGTCCACGTGGCTGCGCAGTATTGGTGACGTTCCGGGCGGGCGGTCGGTTTTGGAATTTGGACCCGTCGGACAGGAGCACACGTGGCGCGTAAAAGCGTGGATCGTGGCGGCGCAACCAGGCAACAAACCTGGCCGGGTCGCTCGATCGGTGCGAATGGGATTATTGTTTGTGTTTGTGGTGATAGGAAGGCATGCACCGGTGTATGAACGATATCTAAGCGATCTATCTTGAAGGCTGGTCAAAACAAGCTCACAAACGGGCACACACACACAAACACACGTACTGTGTTCTGTGCGTGTGTTCTGGGATGGCATACAATGATGCAATGATGAACAACTACTACTCGGGCTACTCGGATGATCGGGTGCGGTGCAAGTGCGGTGAAGATATGATAAACGGTATGAGGCATAATGAGTAGGCATAGTTCTATAGTAGTGGACAACTGAAGGTCTATTCTATGTCAAAGTCTGGCCAGTATGAAATGTAAAAACAGCCAACGGCTGCCGTTGTGTCCACCTTGATTCCTTTGCCAACTAGGTCCTGGTGAGGCACATCAAGCCAAGGTCTGCGTTTGTCGACAGATACCACCACAACTACCGGTCGGTACTATGTTCCAATTGCTGGCCTCCAACAGGGGCTGTCCGTACAATCCCGAGTAAGCTCCCACGAAAGACTCACCGAGACCCACGATAAAGGATACGATAATTTCGTCATTCTGCTGCTGCTTCTGGTTCGTTTAAAGCTTTTCATTCATTAGTACACTGGTCTGTTATTTTATTGTCCCGTTTTACAGTGGGTGTCGTTGCAGTGGTAACAAATTAATACTACGTTCCTTCTCGCTAGGACTTCCAATTCATAAACCTCGGTTCCTCGTCGGTTATATAGGGGTTACACAGTTCCGGAAGGAATTTTTGTTTGCTTGGTTGTAGGTTAGTAGTAGTATCATTACAATGTGTGCATGAAACGTGTGTCAGTGTGTATGTATGCATTGTATGTGTGCATGAGTGGGTAGGCAGTAGGTAGGTCAGTTTTACGTACTACAAACGATAGCATGATGATGATACAAAACTAGCTACTGAGGAGGAGTGTGCACTCGTCGCTCGGCCGTAACCTCGAGCTCCACGATTAAGAATCGCTTCCGGTTCTTCTTCTGTACAACATGCGCTTATCTTAAATGCAAAACTACAAGTGTTAGCCACCGGCAACAACCTGGGGGGGGGGTCTGTGTGTAATGTGTGTAATGCAAGTCTGTGGCCTATCGGTCTAAGCGCGGTTACGTTCCTATCCGTTCCTACTCTACGAACTGGCTCTGTGTGCATGATGGTGTGGCAGTTTTCGTTTACCTCGGTACAAACTGAGACTGAGAGGCAGATACTGGAGTTTTGTGTAAAACACTTTAAGCAACCCGAAATGATCACCCTCGTCTGAGGATCTTGACGGAACGAACACTTTTTGGTGCTTCTCGAACGTGATCTCTGCTTCAAACGGCTCCTATGCTTTAGTGGGCAGGGGGCACACATTACACTTAACTTACTTATCGGCAGTCAACTGGCGGGGTGTGTGCCTTCAGTGATCCTGTGTGGTGTTCCAATTGTTTGTGTAATGATTGTAAACAATTTCGTGTCGGTATCAATCGAACTAAATCTGAGTCAAACAGACCGGTAGCTATGTACATATTGTGTGTTCGAACAGCAAGAAAACAAACTGAAATTTCTACAACTCCCGGGACGATCACCGGGCCCATACGTAAGGCTCAACCAAGCTAACTAATAGGCAGCTAATACTACTGTGCGAGAATCAAGTGCTCAAATGCTGTCCGCACTCGTCCGTCCCTGTCTACGGTGAAGCATTAGCCGTCGAAACCATCTACGGTTAGGTGTGTTTAGCATCATCCACTACCGCGGTTAGCCGTGCTACTAATACTACGTGTACCAGCATTTCTTACGGCAGACGAGTGGGCGATTGCACTTAAGAAACTAACTATCCTCGTGGATGGAACGAAAGACCCGCTGAAGGCCCTACCCGGGAGTGGTACGCTTGTGCACACACTCTGCTGTCTGATCTGCACAGTGGCTCGCATTTGGTTTCCTCTCTCATTTGGTCACGCTTTGGGCAGATGGGCATTAATGGTGTACCTTACGTAGTCTGTCTGTGATAAGTTAAAAGCCCACCACCTATACTAGAGGTTGCAGGAGGTTCTGGTTTTGCCACGCTGTTGTTGTGGTTTTGCTGTCGTTGCTAGTGGGACTTGTGCATGAGGCGCAGGAATATCAGTACTACTTACCCATGATCGACAGCACGACCGAGTCATACGCTACTGTGCCGTTGCTGTAGTACATGGCGCACTCGTAGTTACCGGCGTCTTCCCGGTTGACATCGTTCAGCTGCAGCTTCCGGCCGTTCACCTGGGCTTTGCTCGGCAGCGCGCCTTCCTTGCGGGTCCACGTGTACTGTTGCAAAGCGGAACATAAAGTATTGGACGGTCATCGCGCAATTGCACGAACCACTTACGCGAACGCCTGCGTACGAGTAGCCCGTTGGTAGCTGGCATTCCAATCGTATCGAGGAACCTCGCACAACATCGTGGTATCGCTGCCCGTAGATCGGCCCATTGGGAATCATTTCGTTCTCTGCGGAAATTAAGAAAACCGCGGAATGGGTAAGCGAGAACGGGCTCAGTGGTCCGGGATCCGGTGCTGCTTACTGTTGACGATCACTTCGGCCACCTTCGTCGTGTTGCCGTGGTGGTTCCACGCGGTGCAGTAGTACCGGCCGGCGTCCTCCGGGGCGATGCTGTAGAACTGCAGATAGTTGTCGTACACGTGCACCGTGCGGGGCAAGCTGCGGTTATCTTCGACGTGCCAGCGGAACTGAATCGGCTGATCGCCGGTGACGTTGCACAGGACCTCCACCCTATCGCCCGGTCGCACCGTCATCGGCATCGGTGGGCTGAAGCTGATCTTGGGCGGTGCTATCACCTCGACCATGATGCGCACCAGCGTCACCGGTTGCGTGGACAGTGAGTACGTGATGCAGTCATACAGACCGTTCGCATCGTGGCCGGTATTTTCGATCGTCAGGTTGCCGCCCCGCACGAGCGACCCGTACGGAAGGGCGCGCCCGTCCGAACGGCGCCACTCGGTGCGTGCGCTGTGGTGCTCTTCGTTGCAGATCAGCGTCGCCTGTTCGCCCAGCACCGCCTTGTAGGTGTGGTACAACGGCTGTCCCGGTTGCGACGGTGGTAAGGGCTGCGGTCGGTGGATGGGCTGTGGGCCCCGGCCGTCGTCATCGTTGTGCTTGCCAATGTCACCCCGCTTCGGCTCGACCTGCAGTGTCAGGTACTGCGAGTCCTCGCCGGCAGCGTTCTTTGCCGTGCACTCGTACGTGCCGGCATCCTGCAGCTCGGCACGGTGCAGCTGTAGCGAAACCTCGCGCAACCCTTCCACCGGCGCACTGTACGATCGGAGCGCTCCGCGGGGGGGTGTTAGGGTGAGCGTCGGCGCCGGTTTACCGCTGGCCGAGCAGTAGATCGTGAAATCGTCGTTCTCCGTGATCTTGTGGTATTCGTTCGGTTCGAGGGTGATCATCGGTGGCTGTAGTACCTCGAGCGTGGTCGAAAGGGCTGCCGAGCCGGCAACATTCTCCGCCCGGCACTCATACTCGCCCGCATCTTCCAGCTTGGCTTCGAGCAGTCTGTCGGATGAATGGCATCTCGTTTAGCGAACCAAGCGATGATAGCGTAGACCACCACCCCGACATTCTACTTACGTTATCACTCCCTCTGCATCGTTGGTGAAGCGAGTGGAGAGCGGCATGCGATCCTTGCGGACCCAGCTAATCGTCGGGTACGGTACTCCGGCCGACGCACGACAGCTCAAGCGGACCGACTCACCAACCTTGATCGTTTGCGGTTCGCTTGGGTACAGCTCCAACACGGGCCTCTCGCGACCTGCATACGAAAAATTAGATTCATTAGAAGAGAGTACATCCTTCGTGTCATAATAAACGTTGTCCTATCGGTTGGAACGCTTCCCATTTACCGGTGATCGCTTCGAGGGCTTGTAAATAGTAACAACACACAACTCTTAGTGCCATGATATGAGGCCCGTAAGGCCATATTTCGAGAATGAAATGCTCATCGCACAACACTTACGATCGATTTCGATAACGGTGTAGGCCCGGTCCATGCCCTCCTCGTTGTTGGCGACGCAAATGTACACTCCACCGTTGCTGGGCTGGGCGTTGAAAATGCGCAACACGTTGCTGCTCTGCTGGACGTTGCTCTCGAACGGCTTGCCGCTCAGCGTCCACTTGATCGTCGGGAACGGTGTTCCGGTAGCTTCGCACGGGAGCGAAAAGTCCGAACCTTGCACCAGCATGTAGTTTTTGTTTAGCGGATTCACGCGTGGTGCGATTCTGGCGAAGGAAAGAACGCGCGAAAGGTAAACAGGTTGGCCATCGTTTGCCAATCAATGGCCCGGCGAAAGACGTACTTGTTCGGTTGCGGTGGCAGACTATCGGTGACGAGCACATCGACGGTGGACACTTTGACGCGACCGGTTGGGAAGTAGGCCGTGCAGCTATAGCGACCGCTGTTCTCTTGGGACGCGTGCTCGATGATCAGAATCTCGTTGCGTACGTTGGCATTCGGTGGCAGCCGCGTTTCGCCCTGCTTGTTCCAGGTGACGCGAGCCGTCGGGGAGCACTGACACACCAGCCGGATCTGTTGGCCCGGTTGGCCATCGAAGCTGCTGGGCATGATTACAACTTGCTCCTCTACCCCGTTCGAGGACGGTGGCGGTACAACCGGACCACCGACGGTCCGGACGTACACCGTCAACAGGGCATCGGCCTCACCGACGTCGTTCCGAGCGAGACACCGGTAAGTGCCGGCGTCCTGCAGTCGGAGCGAGTTGAACCGCAGCAAACCGTGCTCGTTGACCGTGTTGAAGGGCATCGGCTGATCGACGCGCTCCCAAACAATGGTCGGTGTTGGGTAACCCGTGGCAACGCACCGCACCTCGACCCGTTGATACTCGTTCTGGTCGACCAACTGAGGCGAGAGCTTTACCGCTGGGCGCACAAGTTCTTGTTCTGCGAATGGAGACGGAGAGATTGTGGGGCTTGAGTTCACCGCGGCACACCAGCGCCATCGCCATACTTACTGCTGACGTTAATGGTGACCTGTTTGTAGACCACCTCGGGTCCACTGCCGGCGCGACAGACGTACGATCCACCGTCAGTGATCTGGATGTTGGTGATCACCAGCGTACCGCGATCGGTGTACGCGTGATCGGGCATGCGGCCATTCTCTCTGTTCCATTGCACTTCGATTGGATGCTGAAATTAAAGGTCCACAGGACGATTGAAGCGACGCCGTTCACGAAACATTTCGCTGGCACTCGGGTTCACATACCTTCGACACCAGATGACGTGCGTGACAGTCGGCCCGGAAGTCATTGCCGACCTCGACAATTTGGATGGACGGCACGTTGATGTTCACTTCGATCACGGGACTCGGCGGTGGCACGATCGGCCGCGAATCGACATCTGTCGAGTTCGAGAAGTGGACAGAGACAGAGAACACATTCAACGTTAGTACCGAGGCACTCGGAAGGTACACGGCTGTCTGTACATTGTTATTCGGTGATGGTTAACTGCCTACTTATGCCCTTGTTAGTTACCGGATTATTAACTATCTATAAATTAACTTTCAGGTGACTTCGGGGCAAACTGACGCCAAATCGGAACCCTCGTATGGTGGTGTTTAGGTCACCTCCGGAGTGCTCCAAACTAGTTTGACTATGTACAGCGGTATGTCCCGGCGGTCCCGGTGCTTTGTTGCGCAACGCAATACTATATATACAATACTTTGGAGCGAAAAGTGTGATTATAGTGGTTATAGGTGTACGTTGCGCCTAAGGTCTGTACCTTGTGTATTAATTTTTGTAAACGGCCGGCATGCATGATGTTGTAATGTTTGGCTGATTAGAGAAATAGTAGATCATTTTCGGTAGTTAAGTCCCTGGAGCACGGGAGTAAGTAGGAAGGCAAGCGTTCGTGTTATGACCAACCAAAGCGCTTAAACATTCAGGTAGCAAACCACCAACAACCACCTTTATGAGATCGCTTGTTCTTGCTTTTGTATATCACTTCGATTACGGCGCCATATTTGTCGCACTTCAAGTACTGATCGTAGTGAGGGCGGTACGATGCCTCAAACGTCGCACCGTTCGAGCAGTTGATTTTAGTAGGTGCACTAGCGACAACGTTAGCGGCCGCAGGTCTACGTCTACCCGGTGCCAACCGGGCGGTCTTAGGTTTCCGTGCTCCTGTGCGGTGCATGATGATGATGATGATGAGATTAACGATGCAAAAAAGGGTGTTATGCGTGTGGTTGAAAAACAATTACATTCGAACCCGGAACGTTAAGAAGAGTTACCCATACCACGACTAATGGGCCCCCAAACTTCTTGCCACTGTAAAGGCCAACTTCTTACCATTTGGTTAAATCAATGCCCATTTTGTAAACCAGTTGCGTGTAAACTATTTTGTGTGAACTCTTCCGTTGCAATTCAAAGGTTATTAGTGCAATTTAAAGGCGAATGTGCGGGTTAACCCCTTTAACTGTTAGCCTGCGGCAAACCATTCCGTGAGTGTGAGCGTGCAATTGATGAAGCTACGTGGTAACAACGAGAACAAAAACGGATATCCAGAGCCACATTTACATGCGGCAGCACGACGGCGGGGAGAGAAAGAGGAACACCTCGTTACGCGCTACGCCTAGCCGCGTAAATGCGTGCACCCGGGGGCCAACACTTACGGTTATCGCAGTTTACGCCCGTGTAACCTTCGCGACAGTTGCACGATACCTCACCGCGGCTGTCCATCTGACACGAGTCAGCGTTTTCGCAGGGACACCGCTTGCAGACACTGGGCATGCCGGCACGCCGGTTGTAGATGTCACGATAGTGCAAATCTTCGCAGAGCTAGAAACATGAAGAATGCTGTCAATCTCCAGTGAAACGCGGCGCCATGGTGCCACGGCCATACCTCGCAGCTAGTACCACGATAGCCCGGCGGACAGCGGCACATCTCTACATCTTCGGCAATGCCGTTGTAGTTGCGAGTGGTAACGGCGGTTCCGAGTGTGATGTCGCTCATGCTGGACTGGCGCGTACCCTCTTTGGTGGTGGCGCGGATCAGGATGTGATCCAAATTGGCCAGCACGGTCAACAGATCGCTTCGGGAAGCCGGGTAGGACGTACGGCGATTAATGACCGTCCAGTATGACTCATGCAACGGTACGATGTAGGTCTGAAAAGCCAGAGCAGCGAAGGTTAGCCAATCCGAAATATCCGGCATCGCACAGCAGACTTACGCCATCCTCGTAGTGGTCCCGAGACCACACCAGCTTCAGCCCGTTGCCAATGAGAATTATATCCTGGTCCGGCAACGGTCGTCCACCGTCGACCTGCTGCGTTACGGTTAGGTTAGCGCCGTACGACAGAATCTGGCTGCCCAGCACCTGGCTCGGCAGGTTCCAGTAGTACGTATCGCGATCGCGGAACACGTAGCTAATGACGTTTATGCTCGGGTTGATGTTGAAGTTGTCCCGCACCAGCACCTTACCGTCGCGGTCGGCCAACGTGATCGTGTTGTCGAACTCATCCACAATGACCGGCAGTTCCTCGCGGTACATGTTCGAGATGCCGCACGACTTCGTTACACCGGAGCAGAAACACTCCAGACACCCGGACCCGTGCCGACTGCTCAGTCCGAACGAACCTTCGCGGCACTGGTCACACCGACTCCCTTCGACCAGCTCCTTACACTCACAGCCGTAGCTGGTGCACCGGCCTCCCCGTGCATCACAATCCCGGCTGCAGTCAACCTGCTCGCTCGGTTTGCTCGGTCTGCAGTCGAACGGAGTGCCACCGGTTGCGTTGCCGGTGAACTGTGGCAAACAGTACTCGCAGCTACTACCGTAGGTGTTATCACGACACCGGAGACAGGCACCCGTCTGAGAATCGCACTCCTCCGAGTGGCCATTACACTGACACCGTTCGCACAGCCCCAGGTAGATACCACTGTCGCCCTTGTAGTATCCGGGCGCGCAGTCTTCGCACGATAGGCCGATGTGACCCTGCGGACACTGGCACTGCTCGACGGGCCAGGCACGCGCTCCCGATCCACCGAACGGATGCTCTCGGGCAATGTCCAGGCTGACGTGCGACAGGGCGGCCTCGTTCGAAACGGTGTTGTACGTTGCCTTGATGAAGATATCACTAACGTTCGCTAGTGCCATAAGCAGGTACTCTCTGTTGGCCGTGTTACCGTCTTCGTAGTTCTGCCAGAAGTCCTCCAGCACCGGGACGGAGTTGGTGCTCGATCCGAACGGTGAGCTGCCGCTGTTGGCCCGGTAGTGGTGCAGCTTAATCTTGTTGCCCTGTAAACGAAGCATAGTTACGGTTACTTAGGGTGCAGTTCAGCAATTCTGGGCGCGATCGTGATCTTACACTGTGCAGCACTACATCTGGAGAGTTGTTACGCGAGACTCCACCGGACGAGTGGGGCGTGTAGCGTAGCGTGTAGTTCAGATGGCCACCGAAAGAGGTTAGCTTGTTGCCCAAAAACCTAGAAAAGTGTATTCGTAGTGTATCAAGCTCTCTCTCTCTCTCTTGCAGATAACGCCACCAAAATATCAGCTTACTGTGTCGGAAGTCTCCAGTAGAACGTTTCGTCGCTCACTCCGAAGTTACGGTACACTATTTCTCTGTTCGAAATCGGTAAACTGTTGGCGACGACCGACGGGTTGGTATAATCGGAGACCAGCGAGAACGACGATCGGCCGTCGGCGAACGAGGCCTGCACTACGTCCCGCGTTTGTGTGGTGCTGGAGCACAGATTCGATACGCCCATGCAGAAGCACTCGACGCAGCCCTTGTCGTGCATGTAGAAGTGCTGCGCCGAGCACCGGTCACAGTACTGCCCCTCGACACCCGATTTGCAGTAGCAGCGACCATCTCCGAGCGCTCGCTCCGTACCGAGTGAGTTACAGTTGGAGACCGGCCGCGGGAAGCAACCCTCGCCGAGAGGGTTTCCGACGTAACCAACGTCACATTCCATGCACCGTTCGCCGGCATAACCTCGATCGCACTTGCAGACTACATTGTCGCGAGCATCCAGGTAGCAGGAGCGAGCACGAGACTTCTCACCCGCCACCGGACACGGACACGGTTGGCACGGTATGCCACGGTTCGGATCACCGTAGTATCCCGGACGGCACTCTTCCGCCCGCGGTACACAGCGTCCCAGCCAGGGACCGCTGCTCTGGCGGACGTAGTCGTAATCGCAGCTCTCGCAGGACAACCCCCGGTAGCCGGGTGGACAGCGGCATTCCTCGACGAGCGAAGCGGAACCCAGTCCACGATCGTCGTACCCGGCCGAGTCCATCATGATGTTCACGAGCTCAATGTTGCGCTCGATGGCGTCGATGTACTGCATGCGGATCAGAATGCTGTCGATGCTGGCCAGCAGCATCATGATGTCGCCACGGGTCGCCGGAGTCTGGTCTGGTTTCTGCCACAGCCCCGGCAACAAGCTAACTGTCACGTGGTTCTTCACGTCCGGATAGAACGTCTGGTTGTGGCTGTACAGCAGAGTGATTCCGTTGCCCTACAACCGTACGAGAATTCGGTCATTCGGACGAACTTTGTTGAGCTGGATCGTTTATTACCTGCAGTATGACATCCGGTGCTAGGATGGGACGTCCGTGACCGTCATACTCGACGTCGTATCGGATGGAACCACCGTAAGATTTCAACTGATTGCCCTTGTACTCCTCGGGAAGCGAGTAGTACGGGATTCGGCGTCCCGGCACCAGGTTTGTCAACCGGAGCTGCACCCCGTGCCGTTGGGCGGTTAGATTGTGGTTCTCGAACTCACCGACCACCAGCTCTCGTCGTCCGGACCACGGTCCTTCAACACCAACCACCGTCAATGACGAGACCGGAGGCTTTAACTGCAAGACACACAGAGACCCGGATTAAGTAGCTGCACTAGACCCGTGGGGGTCAGGGCGAAGTAGACTCACCGCATACGTGTACAGATCGGCACTCTTGCACGTGCTCGTTACGCCGAAGCAGAAACAATTGATGCAGTCGTTCGGATTGCGTGCCTTGTTGTTGAAGTATCCCTGCTGACACACCTGACCAGCACCGGTCACTATCACGATGGTGTCCGGCGACACGAAGTGTGTGCCCATCGAGTTGATGATTTCGCACGAGTACGCACCGGCATCGATCGGTTGCATGTCCTCGCAGGTCAATCGCCCGAACCCACGATCGCTTTGTGAGTTGCACTTCTCCGGCACATGGTTCCAGTTCAGACGCCAAACAATGAGCGGCACCGGAATACCCGTTGCGCGACACGTAATGTTCAGGATGCCCCCAACGGGGATGGTTAGCGATGGTGGAGGCGGCTGAACGACGGAAGGTGCCACTGGAATTGGAAGGCAACGGATAAGGAACTAGACACTAGACGCGGAGTCGGGTCGTCGGCACTTACTGCAACCAACTTCGTCCGATTTGTCCAGACAGTCGGCGTGGGTGTCGCACTGGAATGACTTCGGAATGCACTGCCCAGAGCGGCACTGATACTCATCGTACCGGCAGGGCGAGTTTGGTGGCAAGGTGGCGCAGTTCTCCTCGTCCGAACCGTCATTACAATCCAGTTCCCCGTCGCAGAGCCAGGTTTTCAGGATGCACTTGTTGTTGCGGCACTTGAACTGGTTCGGTTCACACTTCTGGTACCGGCTGCAGCTCGTCTCGTCGGAGCCATCCTGGCAGTCCCGGTTGCCGTCGCAGATCTGGGTCTTCAGTATGCAGTCACCGTTCGAGCAGGTGGCTTCATTCACCGCACACGCTGTCGGTGGGCGTTGGTAGTTGTCTAAGGAGCAACCGAAAGATCAGCATTAACATCCCGATGGGCGTGCGTAATGGTGATGCGTAATCCTTTTTGGAAACTTAAATACAATTCAATTTCATTTACTAACCACGTATCACATTCAATCCAATGGGATTGCAAATCCGTTGGCGAATGCATGAAAAACAATTGGACATTTGAGAGTATTTCTCGAAAAACAAAAAAACGGTATCAACCGCCTAGATTACCTGGTCCAAAGAACGTAAACCCGATGTGCGGTACTGTACCGTACTTTAAGGCCCCATTCCTGAGATTACTATACTTAACGTTCCATGCTGACGGCGGAAACACAACAATTGTAACAAGTAGTCGTTTGTAGCATACTATATGATCTTTTCCTAGAGAGTGACTTACATCTTTCCACGTTCAGACTGACGCTTTTGCTGCTGCCGAGGGTTGACTTTGGATATCCGACCGCCTCGCAGACGTATTCGCCACTGTGGTCAATCTAGTTTGGAACGCAAGCGAACGGAACATGTTAAACGCTGCAGAAGAAGGATGACACGGAAGGGAGCTTACCCGAATGTTGGGGATCTCCAAACGACCGTTAAGGTCGCGCGTTCCCGGTGGTAGCGGTTGACCGTTCAGACGAACCCACTTCACTTTGGCGTGCATGGGACCCTCGTCGCGGCACTGGAACACGACCTCATTGCCTGGAATGTGTGCAACCATATTTGTGTGAATATTTGGTCAACGAAACAACCAACAATCCCATTGTGCATTCATGATAACGAGAATTGTGTTACATTTTGTAATGGTTAACTGAGTTAAATAGGTTGAAATAACTAATATTTTGCGACGATTTTCTACCCTTTGTTTTGGCGAATGATTTAACCGCTAATGAAAGAAATTTATATTTAAATTTATTTCGTCTAACTTGAAAGATCGTCAAAGTATTTAGTCAAGATGAGAAAATAGTATTCAATGATAACTATCTTGAATCCAATCCGATTCCAGTAACGGGTGTGGGTTCTCTAGCGTGCAGTTCGTGCAGAAAAAAAGCATGCACCTTAAAGACCGAGCCGTCTGCTCGAAACTTACCCTCAACAATATCCTCTACACATTTTCAAGCACAAGAGTGATTAGAAAGCATATAAAAAGGGAAGAAGATTGGCGTTAGAGCAGAGCGAGGGCACAGGTTTTATTTTAGGTACAGCAGCAGAAGTTTGGAGAAGCGAAAAGTTCAGAAGAAACCACGCCAAAGTACGACGAAAAGGTACTTACTTTCCTTGATGCTCTGCTCGTTCGGGTAGGTCTTCAGATCGAGGCGCGGCTGATCGAACGGTGGTGGCACGACATCTGCATGGTTTCATTTTGAAGTGTAGGTAAAACATGACAGGAATGAAGAAATCGATTAACATATGCTCCTATACAAAACGAAAGAACTCCCCGAGGATTCTGTTAACAGTCGTGATTTCGGAATGCAACGCCGTGACATTAGTGAACTCCACGCAAAACCAATTCGCTGAGTGATTTTAGTTCAATTTTGGGACAAGCAGCAGCCATAACTGGTTACAGGAGATTTATTTCCACGAAGATAAACGAAGAAACGAGAAGCGAAGAATATAAATCGTTCCGCAAGGTGGCTGCATATACTGTTTGGGAAGGCGAATCAAGTTAAAACCTGGGTTAAATCTGTAAACCGGAGTTAATCGTGAAGTCAACCATTTTATTTCGTGAGTAGAGTTGTCAGTTGTGAAAGCAATCCAAACGAACTTTCAAAAGTAATTTGAAAAGAGTGATGCATTGATCGATTCCTTGCGTTCTTTATAGAAGCACGGGAGATCATTTTTAATTGTTGGTCATAGCATTTGTTTAGTCGAAAAATAAACTAAAGGATTTTTTTCCTTCAACAAAATTAATCAATCCTTAGTTGTAGTGTGTTACGAAAAAGCAAACGTGAACGTGGTGGTTCAAGCTTAGAACTGGCCGCATTAGCTTAGCCTGCTCTGCGCAACTTACGCCCGAAACAATCAAGCTCATCACTAGTGTCATAGGGACAGTCTACTCTGCCGTTGCACTTCAACGACAGGTCAATGCAGGGACCGTTCTCACATCGGAACATGTTCGGTGCACAGCTGTCTGTTTTGTCCGGAGCGGAATCAGCGACGCCAGTTTTGGAAGGGAAAGAAAGGATTGAGTATGACCGAAAGAATCGAAGAGACCGTACAACCGCCGACAGGATAAAAATAAGGTACGAAAATAATGAAGCCGATGGAAATTAAAGTAAAACGGTCAGACGGTCGGCCGGACGAACACAGTAACATAAACACAGTAGGCCGATAAAGAGCAGAGGACACTTACGACAACCCATCTCATCGCTACGATCGGGACATTCGAACCGACGGTTGCATCGCTGCTCGAGTCGGATGCAGTGGCCACTGTGGCACCTCCACTCGTGCGATCTACACTCTACATGTCCTGCGGATGGCGATGCACAGCACGCGGTAATGGTGGTGGATTGATCGCGGAATGATAGTTTGGCAACCGGTTCACCGCACCCCCAGAACCGGACGTCGATGAAATGGTTTGGAAAATTAACATGAAAAAGGAAAAGAACAGTGAAATGACAACGAAATGAACGAAATGGCGGAATGGGGATCCGGAAGGGGCCATGTTTGCGGAAGCACTGTCCCGACACTTACTGCAATCTCGCTCGTCCGATCCGTCCGAGCAGTCCACACGCTGATCACAGCGACGGCTCTCGTCGATACACTGGCCAGTTCCGCAGCGGTACTCGTTTCGAGAGCAAGAACCTAGGAAAAATGGACGTCATGTTGGCGTACATTGGTCCACGGATACAGGGAGCTGCATAAATGGTTCGTGCTTACAGTTCCGTTCGTCGGACTCGTCCCGACAGTCCGCTCGTTTGTTGCACACTTGGTAGCTGGGAATGCAGTGGCCATCGCCGCAGGTGAATTCATTCGAACGGCAAGCTGGAAGTATTGTTGCGGAGCAGAGACGGTAGATTAGATTGTGCGCAATGACTGTTTAAACTTTAACGGTAAATCGTACACTAAACTACCAACACGATGCATGACTCCGTTCTCTACAATAAAACCGACGACAGACGTGCATAGGAGAGTGCAGAAAGAAAATAAAGATTATCAAAATATATCGAACGGAACGTTCCAGGAAGAAAAGATTAGTCTTCGGTAAAAACTAAGACCTACCCAAAGATCCATCCGCCCATCAACAACTCAAACATCGAACAGTAGAAAGGATGGAACAGAAAATGTGAAAATTGACCAAGACATGAGCGGAATTTCTTTGTTGATGATAAACACAAGAACTCCAACGTCCGCGTTCACACTGAGCACAAAATCGAAACAAAGTCATTGTTTAAAGGCATAAACATGCAAAAGAAGAAACAAAACAATTGAAACACTGAACAGAGACAAACGAATGGCAAAGACAAACGAAGAAAGAACGGTTAAAAAATTCCCACATTGGTACATTGGTATTAACCGAAACAGTTCTGCTCGTCGGAGAAGTCTTTGCAATCGTAGAAACTGTCGCACCGCAGCGCGATGTCAATGCAAAAGTGCCCGTCTAAGCAGGTGAACTCAGTCTGATTGCAGGACCCTGCGCGCGCCAGGACATGGGTGCGTAAGTGTGGTGCATTATTGCATGTTGGCAGAGACAGAGTGCAGTGATTTCAAGGCGGCATCGGAACGGAATACACACACAGAGAGAACACACACGTGTGGAAGTTACAGAGGCGTGCAGTTTGGTGAAAGTAGAGAGAGAAAGAGAGAAAGGTATTTAGAGAGAGAAGTAAGCAGCATTAGTGTGGCGCATTGTTTGCGTTCACTGCAAGTCGGTGTGTTTAGAACGTTGGTGCGTCGCGGATGTACAGGTTTTTGGACTCCGGTAGCCACTGGCCGGTTGGGCATTTCAAAAGTAACACTACTTCAGGTCGGGCGGTGAGTACTTACGGCAACCCTGCTCATCGTAGCCATCGGCACAATCCCGACGGCCGTCACAGCGCTGCGAGTGCTCGAAACACGTCCCGTCGGGGCACTGAAGCTGGCTGCATCGCTACAATCACCACAGGGACAAGAAACAGCGAAAGCTTTAGTTACGCTGATGCAGATCCGGTCGGCCCGGGGTCACTTACTTCCACTGGCGGTTCCAAGCAGTCTTCCTCGTCGGCATTATCGACACAATCCTGTCGCCCATCGCAACGACGATCCATGTCCATGCACCGGCCATCGCATAGGAACTCCTCGTCCGTGCATCGCTCGTGGGGAACTGTTTTGTGGCCACCAAGAATCGTGAGAAAAAAACACGCCAAACACGCGAAGAAAATAGATTAATGCCGTGTAACGTGTCCGTCCAGAATTCACCCTGAAAAGATCTCAAACACTCTCACAGATCGTTTGGTTTTACCAGTTCCCAGCGGGGGGGCGCACTGGGTCCTATTCGAGATTGTTGATGCCCGATTGTGATGATTGTGCACTCAACTCAACAAAAATTTCTTAGCGTAAAACTTTACTATACGAAGGGTTATTAACAGAGCGCAACAAAGCAGAAAGCAAGAGGCACAAAGGTTATTCGTCCTTGAGTGGGCTGGATGGTTTTTTTCTGCGAAATTTTCATTCGAATGCGATTGCTTATGCTGGCAGCGAACGCTTATGCTGGCAGCCCGGCCACTTACCTTCCGCTTCGCAGTCCTCCTCGTCCGAACCGTCGGCGCAGTCGTGATTTCCGTCGCAGCGGAAATCACTGTTAAGGCACAAGCCATTTCTACACTGCCACTGGTCCCGACCGCAGCTGACACTGGTGTCTGGCGGGCATGAGAGGAAGGTGGTGAGCAGGCGCGAATCATACAGCGAAGAGAAAAGGGTGTTTTGTGGGAAGGGTTGGTTGAACAAAAGTGTTAGTGCGTTTTGGGAGTATATGTGTCGGCGAACAATTGTTTCGTGCTGACAGACGAGACGATTGCGATATGTGTCGAGAAAGATTCACCCAATTGTGTTCTAGCTAAACTAGCAGTTAGTATTAAACTAGTGAACTAGTATCGGCTGCGATTGGTAAGCAGAAATTAGTAACACACGGACAGGCCACATGCAAATACGCAATATGAAGAGACACTTACTACAGCCATGTTCATCGCTACCGTCACTACAATGCGCGAAACCGTCGCAACGATGCTCCGGGGGAATGCATTGTTTACTGTGGCAGCTGCATTGAGACCGTGCACGGGTGGGATAGGTGGTTTGGGTTGGTGCAAACAGAAAGGGCACAATATACAGGGCATATGTACACGGGGTGGGCGAGTTCACGAGACACAAATGTACCGAAAAGATAGGGAAAACAAACAACAGATTATTTAGAATCCACACTCTATATACACGGTGCGCGCCAGGCGGTGGTAATGGAGGCCCCACCACCGCAGCCACCTCGACCGCGACCACGATCCTCGAAGGACACTTACTGAAAGGCATCACCGTGACAGGTGATGCAGTTCCGTTCGTCACTGCCGTCGGCGCAATCGGGCATGCCGTTGCAAAAGATCCGCAGCTCGAAGCATTGGCCATCGCAAGAGAACTCGTTTATACTACAATCATCTGTGTGTGTGTTTTTGCATGTGTATGAGATACATTTGTACAAAAATGGGAAACAGTAATAGTACGGTGAGTTTTCTGTTAGCAGCAAACGTTGGCCTGCGGCAATCTATGCAATTTAGTGTGCGCAGCGTGCAGCTTTGGTTAACATAATTCCATATCCACATTTTTTCTGATTAGCCAACGCCATTCGGTGATTGCTGAAACTGGCCGAATTTGCCCGAAAACCCCACAAGATGGGTTTCCTTCTTTCGGTTCCTGATGAACGGGAACGAAAAACTTAAACGAAAGCGCAGGCCAGGAACCTTCGCCACAGGTTAATTCAGGTTAGCTTAGGGAGCTTAGCGTTTAGTTTAGACCTATCGCATGGTTTTGAAGGAAGACGACAGTGGAACTAGAAGCGAAGTGGGTAGTGAAGTAGATTCGCCGATAGTGGGCATGCACTTTACGGTAGTCCGCTATCCCTTCGACCAGGTACTTTGTGAGTTACGTTAATCAAGTCCAAGGAACCATCATTCGTCATGCGGCCCAGTCTTTTGTCCGAATTTTAAACCCAATGTTGGAAGTAGTGCTTCAGTGTTACGTGATTGAAACAATTGTTCAGACAGAGAAGGTGGTACTCTAACAAACCGAACCCAAAGTGAGTAATTTAATCGAAAAGACAAAAATACGATCATGCTATACCCGAGTTGCAGCTCGTCTCGTCGGACTCATCGTGGCAGTCCACGATGCCGTTACAGTGCTTATAGTCCGCAATGCATATACCGTCGTTACATTCGAACTGGCCCTGGCCGCAGCGACTCAGTGATTTGACCGGCGTTTTGTTCTCTACGAAAAAGATTGGGGGCAATTTTGGGGTGATTGTGGTCGAATTTGTGGTACGATGCTTGTCGAATTATCGCTTTGACCATGGTCGAAGGTTGAGTTTCCCAAATTTATGACACGCTCGTTTGGGACAAAATTGAAAGCCGCAGAAGCAAACGGGAAGGCGAAGCTCACTTGAGGCTGGAGGCTTTAGTTCTTGGGCAATATTGTGAGCTTCTTGTGAGGTTCTTTTGCGAAAAGATTATGCAGCTTTTGCTTTCAATTGGTAACTGATCGGATGATGGTAACGGATCGGATTTCGGGGGCTCTTTGTTTAGCTTGGGTGTAAGCTAACTAAGTAATGCATTCACTTCAATTACAAAACACAACAGTAAAATGGAACATGAAGGACGGATACAAGCGTAATGCATTTTACAACATTTAAACACAGAGCTGATGCAAATGGCAAGGCAAATAACATTTAAACAATGATCGATGTATCTACACGGAAATCAGCCAAGGGAAAGGTTTGGCACTGCTGGTTGCCGGTTTTTTTCTTTGCGAAGTATCACGCAAATCACGACGATTCGTACTTACCACCGCACGCACTCTCATCGGTTTGGTCACGGCAGTCGTAGCGACCGTCACAAACGGCACTCTTCGGAATGCAGTCCCCATCGTAACACGTAAACTAAAAGATAAACAACCGAAAAGTCGTCCCAACAAAAAAAAAGGATAATCATAATAAATATACGAGAACGAAATAATAAATTTCACGTCAAAAAAAAGAAAAGGAAATGCCTCGTACCTCGTCGGGCCGGCAGGTTGCAAGCGAAGCTTCACACACATCATCGGCTTCGTCAGTATTGTCGCCGCAGTCGTTGTGACCGTTACAAATATCCTCGTTCGAAATGCATCGCCCATTGCCGCACTGGAACTCGTTTTCACGGCAAACCTCATCTAGAGGTGAACGCACAAATCAACAAATTAAAGAAACAGAAAGAAAAATGCACGAAACAATTAATGAAAATAATGAAACAAACGCAACATACTGTCAACTGAAAGGTAGAAAGTAAAATAAAATTGAACTTCGCAGTCGATCGCGAAAAGGCAAGTGATTAAAATGGAGGAGAAGGGAAATAAAATGTCGGTTTCGATCGCCAGCAATCGACGCCGGAAGCCTACTTGACGGCGTGTCGCAGCCCATTTCGTCGGATCCGTCGCTGCAGTGGTTCCAGCGATCGCAGTGATGCTCCATCGGAATGCAGTGGCCGTTCTGGCACCGGAACTCGTGGGGCCGACAGTCTGCGGCGTTTCGGTTTTCGTGTGTGTGTTCGCGCGGGATTTACGGGGCGAGGACAGCGCAGCATGCAGCATGCAAAACATTGGTTAGAGCGTTCAAAGAGAGATCGGGCACGCGGGCGCAGGGAAGAGAGAAACAGCGGTCATCATGCCGATTAGTGAAAAACGTAAGAAAAACAGGGAAAATAAAGACAGGCCTTCCTACCACCGAAGAGCGGGGGGATCGTTTAAGGGTATGTTAATTACGTTGTTAGTAAACGGCTGAAATGCCGGGTACGGTTAGTTCGGAAGGTTTAGTAGTGACACAGTGCGGGGTACATGTAGGAGGTAATGCTTTTTCAGAGATTAGAAAATGTCCAGTTTGAGATTCTTTTCTATGACTCTCGTTGTTGGGTGGAATAATTATTTATGAGTGATGTTGAATAATTATTTATGAGTGATCAAAGGTAAAAAGTTAACAAACACGAACACTATACTGAGAGTTAATTCGCTGATATTTCCTCCACCATTGTTACCGTATTTCTGTTTCCAACTATTTGTTAAATATCATTAAAATAAGGTTTGCAAACTAACTTTCTTTAAAATAAACAACAGACTACCGATACATGATTTTATGAAACCAAAAGATAGGGCAAGCCAAGCTTGAGTAAACCGTCACCAACAATCGCAACAATCCAACAGAAATTCTTTAAACGATTGGCCATTAATCAAATAAATGAATGGAGCATCCTCCGGACATTAACACAGTGGACGCTTCAGTGGACACATACGACAAACACATAGATTTGGATGGTGGAGGATACATTGACGGAAAGACAGGTCCAGGAGGCTGATGGACACACGGTTCGATGGAAAGGCGAACACCGAACTTACCGCAAACCTTCTCATCCGATCCATCGGCACAGTCATACACCCGATTGCAGTGCTTTTCGACCGGAATGCACCGGCGGTCCGAACGGCACTGGAACTCGTAGGCCGTGCAGCTTCGTGACGCTAAAACACACCGCGAATTATTGAGATACCCAAGTGGTGTTGGTTGTCGGGGGTCGCAGAAAGTTATAGAGTCGTCGTCTTGAGCTGGTCCGAACCCCCTTTGGCACTCGATTGGTGCAGTAAAATGCGCCACGAAATTCCCCCTGTCAATGGCGATCGGGCAGCAGCAGCAACGGAGATATGGGCCGTCTGCCTTCTTTCGCAAAATTCTTGGGACGCAAATCACTCCAAGTGAGCGACACCCAAGGAAAGGGGACGGCCAAAACGGCACCAATTTCGAAATGGGAATTCGAATCCGGACAGCGAAGACATCAATATCGCAATGCCTCACTGAGCGGGCCGCTGCAGTGAAAATCTCACACGCACTCACGAAATCCCATTAAGGCTCGACACGGAAGTCAATTAATATCAATCAGTCGGGAGGGCGGTGGGGGAGGAATCGGTGTGGCTTCAATTATTTTTCGAATATGTTTTTATTGAAACCTGGGCCCCTTTTCCGCGTGAAGGGATTTTCCGAACCTCCCACAGGCACAGGCGAATTGACAACCCACAAATAGCGTATGGCGGGGGCTAATCAACGCGCGCAACGCAAGGAATTTCAACGCTCAAAACATGGCCCGTTCGCAGACGTTCCAAATGTCCATCAAACAAAAATCATGCGCTACGGGCGGACGGCACGAAATTATTGATTCGCCTCGAAAGAGGCCCGGTTCCTCGGCGTCTGACAGCCTGTGGCAGGGATAACGCGGGGCGAATGGGGCATCCTGTCGATTCGCCCCCCCCACCCCCCCGTTGGAGGCTAGACTTCCAGCCATGTCCATAATTATCGTGTGGCTACGGTTTTTCATTCAGCAGATTTACAGATTTTCTTCCATTTCACAGGTCCATAATTTCTCGACATGCCGCGCTCGTCATGCAACAGTAAACGGGGAAAAGCATTAAACACTACCAACTCTACCATGCAACCCCAGGCCTGGCCCCCGTTTACGAACTAACTAACTCTACTCTACCGATACGCTACTACCGTGCGAAGGGTTAATGCCATGTTAATGATGGTAATGAGCCCTGACTGTACTGTCTCTTGCTCCGCTTGCTTCGGTCACACAGCCCTCCCGCTCACTCAGGCATACCCCTGCTGATGGCTTACTGGGACAGTTGCGCTCGTCGGAAATGTCGTCCGGGCAGTCGATGTTGCCGTCGCACTTCTGCTCCTGCGGGATGCACTGCCCGTAGTCACACTGCCAGGTGCTTCTGGGGCACGCTACCCGTTTGCGCGTGTTGCGTTTAAAGAGACACAAAGTTCAAAGTCATGGTCAGGATTTTAGTGGTTTGTTTAGTGGTGCCCAAAAATGGCCTACCAAAAAAAGCATAAAAACGCACTCCATCGAAGTGGTGCAAATAATGAAAAAAGCGCTTCGATTTCTTTCGACGGAACGAAGAAAACGAAAACATCGAAACAAAAAGGATAAGAAACGAAGGAGCAACCGCTTTACAAAACAAGGACCTACGGCACTCGTCCTCGTCGGCCCGGTCCCGGGGGCAGTCGACTTTGCCATCGCACCGGCCCAGAATCGTCACGCACGACCCGTCGCCGCACGTAAACTTGCCCAGCGGACAGAACTTCGCTTTTCTGCCCTTTCCTTGGACACAATCCCAGCCGTCGTGGTCCGGTGGTTTAGTCGTCGTCGTGGTTTGATTAGCGTTGAAAGTAGAAAGTAGCATAAACGGACAATTGTTTTGGCAAGTAATTGGTTAACGCAGGTCGCGGGTCTGATTTTCGGTGCGTGAAAAGTGCGGCTTTTGGGGGGGATAACGCCGGTAATTGCGCGCGGTCCGATGGTCCGTTCAGTACTGTGGGCTGTGGGTTGGTTGGGAGGTGGCGTCGGCTTACCTTCGTGGTCACAGTCTTCGTCCTCGCCGTTCTTGCAGTCGGGGTGCCGATCGCAGAGTGCGGTCCGGGGAATGCAGCTACCGTCGTGGCACATGAACTCGACGGTCTCGTCGCACCGGCCACCTTCGGTGTCTGCAAAAGGGGAACCAGAAAAGGGATGCTATAGTCACCGGCTGCAATACGGCCCCGCTCGGTACCTACGGCAGTCGTTCTCGTCCTCGCTGTAACGGCAGTCGGGTCGGCCATCGCAGCGCTGCGCAAACGGAATACACACCCCGTCCTCGCAGGTGAACTCATTGGGGCGACATTCTGTGAACAAAAAAAAGGGGAAACATGGGTTAACTCGAAACAAATACCGTATCCGCCTTTCTTTGGCGGGTCTTTAAGATGTTTAAAAAAAACGGGATCAGTAGAAACAACGGAACGGAACCACACATCGTACATCCTGTCACGTGCCGCAGTCGGCGAAAGTCGATGATTACGGAGCGGCAAAACTGTCCTTAGCCGGGGTGGTTTTCTTGGCCCACAGCGGCCCGGAAGCGAGCTCAGCCACAATCAGCTCCGAGCTCCGAGGGTGTAAGTACCGCGGGTAGACAGGATCATGCTCTACAGCCCGGCCGGCCGATTGACTCTGATCCCATATTTATATTCCACCGTTACGCGGCCGGGCTTTTCCCCCTTTCGGGCATTATAGTCTCAGCGCTAGCTGGCGGCTGGCCAAAGCGGAAGGGCTCTGATTTTTCGCGCAACACATATGAACACGGAATAATAACGAACATGCTTGAGCTTCGCTAGACTTCAAACCGCAGTTTTGCGAGAGCCTGTCGAGCAACGTCGGATGAGATTTTCTATCATACCGTCATTCGCACTTTGGCGATTTGCCAGCTACGGTTAGCCTGGCACCTCTGCTCTGGGGGCCATTACATCAGCACCCGTACCTCATAACTGTGCGAAGGGCAAGTTCAACGGTACAAACCGTTGCTAATTGTTGCTAATTGGAGCATTGATCTACCCTCGCCCCGTCGTTGGACTGCGTGGTCAATTGAGGCCGAGGAGACTTGCATGCCATAGAGCGCTATCATAAATTGCAACTGAGAATCATTGTGAGAGAATCATAAAGAGTGCCCGCCGAAATTTGGGAAAAAGTTGTTGAATATTGTTCCAAAACGCCTTTAAAACACATCACGAATCTAGCTTCGAGTTAGAGAGTTCGGTGGTTTTTGAGGGAAATGAAACAGAATGGCTCTGGTTGCAGGGCGGAAAAGCCGGGAAAACTGAAACTCCACAACCGGAACGGGGATGGAACCAGAAAAACCCGATCAAATGTCAACTGTTGGACAGGTTGCGCTCTCTGGCCCGTTTGGAGTGGTCCATTGCGCGTGGTTCGTGGGCCTCCGAACGACTGTAAGTGGCCAGCCCGACGTGCACTTGTTGGCACGCCAAACTTTTGGCGTGAAAGTTTTTAGTGGAAGCCCTTTCAAGAGCCATCCGATGCCGGCTATCGTTCCGCTCACGGACCATTGCGACATGAGCGTGTTGTCATTGATATTTGATCCACGCGGCCACCTTTCACTCGTTACGCACACACACTTGGCGTGGCCCCGTTGCTGGTGATGTCCTGGCTGCCCCAGAACGCGTGGTAATACCATCCGCGCCCTTCAGTCGAGCACTGTTGAGCTTCTGGCACTGGGGTTTGAGTCATGTTTTTTGTCTGGTTGACCAGTCCGGGTTGGTTTTAGCGTGGTTTATTTCGCACTTGCACTGTTGCAGGAGCCCGCCGCCGTAGAGCCCTGAATCGATTCTCAAGGTGGCCAGACAGCAGATGGTTGCGATCATTCAATTTTTCCCCCGGTAGGTGCGCTGATGCTGGACGGACGGAACAGCCAATTTACGTCATGGCGGAGAGAGAAATAGATGGATGAGCCATGGCAGTTCCGAGCGGTGGAAGCCCCGTGTCCGAGTTGCTAACGGAATCCTTAGGGCGATCCTTCGAACTTCTGGCGCTACCAAACAGAGCTGGCTGGGAACCAGAAAAGTTGCATGCCCTGGTGAGGTTTCAAGTTCAACCTGAAGGTTGAGAGTCGCAGCCACACAACTGAACTGGAGTTGTTGGGAAACTATGATTCAAACTCTAATTCTCTGTGAATTCTATTCTTACTTCAACCGATATCAGGGCATTTGGCTGGGTCTCGGTGGTCACCTGTTGCTTGAGAATGGCCTCATAGGGCGGGTGTATCCTCCTCAATGCAGGGGCCATCCAGTTGCTGCAACTCACAACAATTTTATAGCTTCCGTAGCGTATCGAGTGTGGAAATAATTTTGCAATTCTTCGAATGCATCTTCGCCAGCGCCAGACTATTGGCTTCGACGGGCAACCGTCAGACCGTCAGGACCGGGCCCGGCGCTGGTCGGATCCCGTTTCACGCGAACAAAACTCACATCAACATCAACATCGTCCGGAACTATCCGTTCCTGTGTGCTCGGCGGTGCTCCCGGGCTACCCGATGCTCGGTGTTTGATGGCATCACCGCCTCGTCCAGCATGACGGGGACCTCCCGGGCCGAAACACTCGGGTGGAGCATTAGATAAATGCAGGAAGCACAACAATTTGGCCACCGGTGTAATCCAATCAAGTTCAAAAAACGTTGGACCAAAAACGCCGACTCCTTTGCAACGGGCGCGCCCCTCAACAACGTGAATCAAATTCTCGCTCTCTCTCTTTCTATATCAGGTCTTCTCCTTCAGCATGTGTGTGTGTGTGCAGTATTCACCCAAGTTTTGCTTTATTTCGGCCAGGATTTAGCGGATTTGTTAGGAACGGGGACGGGAACCGACACGGAAGTAACGCGATATTATTCGTAGTGCTGCGCTCGTCAAATCGCTGGCTAAACTTTCGAACAATTATAGGCGAGAGTGGCTCCAGTTTCGCGCCACTTCGCGCCGCGTATGGCTTGCCTCACTGGCAAGTGGTAAGACTTCGGTTTGTAAATTTTCACATCCCCAAAACGGTAGCCACCGGAAACGGAATGGGACGAAAAAATGGTACAAAATTTTCAATGGAACATTTAAATAGTTTTTCACGCTACAGTCACCTCATTAGGTTCTGTGAAAGCCTCTGCCAAGGGACATAATGTTGCCGTTGTCCATTCGACGTCGGGAAGACGAATCCGTCCAGCGAAACAGCGGAAAAGCATGAAAACACGGCAGGATATTGAAAAACTTCAACCCCAGTACCCAGGACGACGTTTGCCGTGACGTTTTAGGCTAATGAAAAGGGGGCTACGGGTTGTTCAATGATTTTCCGCCAGCGGGCATGACGTGACACAAACCGAAAGCCGCCGCCTGCAACAGCGGGCCGCGTGTGTCGCGTGAAACTATAATTTCGAATTACTTATGCTTGGTCGATTGTCAACATTTGCCTTACTTTCAATTACTGCACACGAAATCGGACTCTTTTTTTGTAACTAATATTAACGTAATGGATAAATTGTTTCTAATTATAGAATCTGATGTTGATGAGCCGCGAATAGATTCTGAGTCATGTCGCGGCTTGCTCGTTAAATACTTTAGTGGCCACTCACGATGCTACGCAGCAAAACGAGATAATTGTCATTCACCGGCAGACAGCAAACAAACTTCCGTGTGCACTCCAAAAATAAAAAAAGGATAGAAATGGAAGTGGAAGTCATCAGTTAAGAGCAAAACGTGCAGCAGACCACTCCACGAACTGGTACCAGGTAATCAATGCCGGCAGCTTCGGCGCAAGAAAAGAACAAACTTCGCCCGCGGCCCGAGACCAGCGAACTGCGCGCGAAGGGCACATGTAGATTCGCGCCCGGCCCGGACATTCTGTCGATTCATCATTCTATGAAGGGTACTCGCCGTCGAGCGGTGTGGTCCGATGCTTCCCGTGGGAGGGAGCAACAGGAGCCGTCTAGTGCAGCGGCACTAGAAATAGGATCGGAGTTCCAGCGAAGGGGCCGACCACGCGTTACCACGCTGTAAGAAAGTTGAGAGAACACAAATTTCTGTCCCCGGGACGGGCGGGACAGGACCCCCACCCGGCCGCTGCAGGGGACGCAACCGGGTGGAAGTGTCTTTTTTGCAGAGGTGACGAATAATTATCGCACTCAGCGGGCATCACTTTGATCTCCGGCGTTCTTCCCAGTTTCAGGTAACTTGGCATGGAGTGCCAGCGCTTCACCAGAATCTGGTGCAAACTGCAAGCCAGAGGCACACCCGTTGGAGAGAAAGAGAGACGGTGAGAGAAAAGTAAAGCGAAAGAGGCCATTTTAAATGCTTTTAAGCGCATAACTTGCCACCGCAAACCCTGCGAGATGAGCTATAAAGTGAGGACTTTATCGAAGGTAATATTCAGAATGTTGTAACTATAAATCACAAACAAATCAAACGAAACGTTACTCAATGCCCATCATACAGTTTGGTGGGCTTTTGTTTGTATCAACAACCTTCGGGATCTCTAAAACATTGACCGAGTTCCCCCAAGTACCAGGGTACGTTTGATGGATTGGTGCGGATCGCTCGCCATAGGCGAAAATCCGCGAACTCCTTGACAGTAACGCGCCATTATAATGATAATAATTTTGGCTTCATAATCAAAGTCGGCCGCCACAAACAGCGAATCGCTTCCATAAACTGGAGCGCTGGGGAAGAGATGATGAATATTTGTCGAACGTCGACGGCCGGCTGACCGAAAAGGGGGGACCTCGAACGACGAAAGCATGAGCACAGCATGTTCGCTGTCCTAGGGACCGCAAATGTCTACATTTGTGGATGCCTCATGCCTACAGCAAGGCAGCTAGGCGGCCCATACACCCGGCCTAAGCGTCGATAAATAAGAACAAACGGAACTTCAAGTATCCACCACTCTTTTCCTGACCGGGCGGTGGGACCACTGAGGCGCACGGCGCAGTAATGAGCATCATCAACCCTCGGGTTGCTCGAGTTGTTCGGGTTGCGCTCTCTGTAGGTCGGGCGTCAAACGGACGTTACTAGCATCGGGGCCCGCCGATAACGTGACTGTAAACAATTTTAGAGCCCGCCAAACACACGGGACTCGGTTTTGTCGACTACTAAATGCAAATCAAAGAAAAAGATTCGATTTTATTCATGCCGCACGGCCTGGCCAACCCGCCGGTGCACGCGTATTTCGGGAGCTTCCTAACTCGCGCTTCCCTTTGGTGCCCCGTGGGTCTGGAAGCCGGGGGTCATGTCACAAATCATTCGCGTAGCTCGACGCGGATTATGGATTCCCCGGTGGAAGTATAATTTGTTTCAATAAGTCGAAGGCGATTGCGAGACGCACCGGCGGATTACGCGGATGTTTGATTTAGTCTCCTATTCGTCCACTTTCGGCCGCGGCAAACCGGAGAATTTATCGTTATGGCATTCGGCCGCAATCGCTGTTCGCTTGTTGTGTTGTCTAGACGCTCAGGGACGCAACTCCACCAAACAACGGGGACCCATTAGTGGGCTTTGGGTACAATTATACGGAGGAGCACGAAAATGACGGAATCGCTTACCAAAACTAAAACAAACCTATCACATAACCTCAATATGGACGACGGAAAAGCGGACCTTCGAACGGGGTTTCTTGGTGGAACAGGAACCTGGAGCTCCTGGGTACAGCCGCGAAAGCGAAAACTACCATCCGGCCGGACGGGTCCATTTGTACGATTGGCCACGGAGCGGGTATCGTGGGGCGGTCCATCCTCTCTACCTGGGGCCTCACCCAAGGAGCTCCAAGTAATTGGATAAACTTTTCCCCGATTTCGTGCCCGATCCCGGGAACAAACCAAAGACACGACACGAATGACAAAAGGCCACTGCGAAAAAGTGGAATAAATATTAGATCATTATTCGCTGCACAACCACACACACACACTCACATCCACGTGTTAGCCTTTTAAAAAAGAGGGTAAAAAAAGAACCCTTTTTTAAATCCACTTTCTCCGGCCCAACGAAACAGACGACAGAGAGAGAGAGAGAGGGACTGCACTTTTCTATTAAATACGTGACACGCCGATGTCACGGATCCACGGTAGTGTGGGGTCAGAATGTTGGTGCACCGGACTGCAGACCGGTGGTCGGGGCGGTGCACCCACCCAGGGCGAGGACTGCTGAGCATCATTTGTATCGGCCGTGTTACCGTCATCATCGGCATCATCGACAGTCGCCTGCTGATCAGTCGCAGGTCCATTAGTTTGGAAAAGTGATTCCTTCGCCTGATGCCAGGGTGTTGTCAGTTGGCATCACGTCGCAAAGGATTGTTAAAGTTTAGCCAACGTGAGACTGAAGTCGTTGGAGGAAAGGATTAGTGTGCAAACATATTTACTTCCGCGACAAGACTATATGATTAACTTGATATGAACACTAAACATTTAAACTAAATAACACAAGGGAAAAAATATAAGCAACAAAATGGAACATAAAAATATTGAAAAATACAATATTCGCTGAAGTAAATAAGAACAGACTAAACAACACTAATAGACGATCCAACATAAGCATTGCACGATGTAATAAATATGGGTCTTTGGTCGCCCATTTCCCATTGTTGAAAGCAACCTCCGCCGTGAAAAGGTTAATGCATAATAAACGAAGTAAATAAAATCAACAATGACTGTACTAATTAGAGGGCTAAAAATCGAAACAACCATTTTCGTTACAATTTTCGGATCATTGGAACGCTACCACAACCAGATACTGTGTTTTCATTATTTTTTCTACCACCCGAGAACCAGAAAAGGGTTGTCTCCGTTCGCCCGTAATACGATACGCGATGTTTTGACTTTATTCATTAGGATTGCTCCGTGTATCCATGGCTCTGGAAAAAAGAAGGGTTCCGTCGGCCATCTCATTAGGGGAAACCGGGAGACAAATACACCTGCAAAGGATCGACGGATTTTTCCGACAGCCATGGCGAAGGTTTGAGAAGAAAGAATCCACTTCCCAAAACAGAAACAATATGATTGACGATCGCCACCATCTCCGAGTGATGGTGGCTCACTCGAAATCGAAAAGTACTCCTTCCGACTGGCGTTTAAAAGTCCATCGGTGTGGAGTGCCACTTTGTCATCATCTCCGTAAATGGATCCCATTTTCCTGGCAAGTGAAATGATTTTAATTATTCTCTGGCCAACGAAACCACGGTAGCAGTTTTCCACAAAACCTCCGAAAGTCTCCAATCAATCATAATGAAGAAATCGGGATCGGGAAAAATCGAACTCCCGGCTGCAACGGCAAACCGTGGGCCAAGTCGTTAGCCCTGTCCAGTCCTGCTTTCTTCCCCACACACACACAAACACACACACACACAACGCGACCCCCTTTGTTGGTGCCGGGGTGCTGACGGATTCCATTAGACCGTTGAGTTGGATTCGGGAAATTCGGTGGAAAAGTTGGATCAACACGACCGATCGGGCCCCGGCGCGCTCGGGAGATGTCTTCATTTTCGTCTTGGCCCCTTTGTCTCGCCGTCGGCGCCGTCGCTCATTTTCGGCCACCTGTCGCGGCGGGCGGGACGCGGGTGCGGGACCGGTTCGAAATTAGATCACGATGCACATTTTTCATTTCCAACGGACGGGCTCCAAATTCCATCCCGCGGGGGCCGAGGGAAACCTTTTTCCAAACACTCGCCGTGTGTGTGTGTTTGTGGGCGACGCAATGCATGTTGGTGTTTCGGTCCATCGCGTTGAGTAGCTAAATATTGCCACCCGAGCCGAGCCGAACCGATCCGAGAAACATCTGAAACAACGGAAAAGGAAAACTCGGTTCCCGTCCGGAGTGTATGACAACGAGAAAAACCTCCTGCCGTACGGTGACCGGTGTGGCGCGAAAACTTAATCACTTACGGCGCGCGCGGCGCTCCGTGCCGTGGACATCGCGGCCAGGCGCCAAAATCGATGCCCAGGTCGATAGCTGGGCTACTGACGATGATGGCGCCGACAACGATGATGATGCTGATGAGGAGTGCATCGCATCGTTGTGTTGTGGCCTTGCGGCGCGCGCGTCAGAACCGAAATAGAATGTTGTCAATTAGTTCCGAAAGTCCGGGCCCGGGTCCGTCGAGGGACAGACCAGACCACGGCGTCGACGACTTGTGGAAAATGTTCAGACAAGAAGTTGTTACCGAGTTTTTTTTTGTTTGGTCGGTTCTACAGGCCCGTTCCTAATTTATATCACGGGCTGCGACCAAAACCCGATGTAACACCGGTGTTGGAACTGGTGTTGGAACCGGTGTTGGAAAGTCGAACAACAAAAATCACAATAAAATGCAACCGACTATGGCGGCGAGGACTCTCTCTCGCTCGCTCACTCTCACTTCTGCCTCCAGGCCGGCGATGGCGATTTTAATGAAATGCGACAAATGATCCGTCCAATTGGAATCGTTAGGCTGTCAGGCCACTCGGCGAACCGAATCTGTTGCACTTCGATCCGGATCAGTCCAAACGGACCAGTTCCCCACCCCCCTAACGGTGAGCTGTCGGTGTAGGCGAAGAAAAACAATCTCCGAACATCGCGCCATGCGAGGAAAAACAAATGCAAACTGCTCGAACGTGCTGCCACGGATTTTTGTCCGAAGCGGGCGTCGGCCACGAATTGTAAACGACTGGAGCCGTCTGTCCGTTCACTGTGCAGCTGTGTTTCGGTGAGTGTTATCTGCCGCAACAATGGTATGCCAAGTGAACGAAAGCGCGTTTGATCGGAAAAATTGCGACAAATCGAAACAAACTCCTGGCGTTGGAGCTAAAGTTTCACCAAAGGGGTCGACTATGTTTATTTTACCTGCTTATTTGAGTAACTTGTTTTCTTTTTTACTACAAAATAGTGAACAACGATTGTGACGCAGTTCCGCTGGAAGGGCCCCTTTGCATCTACAAATTACCCCACAAATGGAAACAAATTAAATGGCACGAGAACCAGCCTCCAGACTGGTCCACACAAAAAAGGGCGCCCTCTGATTGATTGATTTCTGTAACTCCCTGATGCCGCAATTATAAACGATTTGCCGGCCGGCATGTGTTTGGGGTTTTCCCATTTATTGGATCGAGAAATTAATTTCCTCAAAATCCGTTCTTCATAAAAACCGAACATCACTTCGTACACATTTAATTGGGGATCCCGAATGGCCCAAAAAAACCCTCAGAAAAATGCCGCCGAAATTGTGATACGCAACGAGGGGCTCAGGAATTGATGAACCTTCGAATTTATGGGGTTTTGTTTTCCCTCTCTCTCTCTCTCGCTCGTGTTGTGTCCTCTATCCCACCAGCTGTCACTTGTTTCACGAGAGCTGTGGCCGCGGGTGTGTCCGGCACCTCGCGCATACCACCCCGGAGCGTCACGCACTGAATTATTCATCGTTTGCCCAGCACACCCAGAGCAAGGGGCCCAGAAGATCGGGGAAGTGTCCGGCGTGGGTTGAGCGCGTTGCATCGAAATGCTCTGGAACGCGGAATTCGGGAACGCAGATTAGTGCTATAAAATTCGTGCTCAATCGCTGGCCGTCGGACACCAGCGAACATGGACACTGGCACGGCACGCAGAACCGACGGTTGTAAAATGGTTGCAGCGCGCGAAGTCGGTTAAAGTCCTTAAAATAACTCCGCTCAACCACGCGGTGCAATAGATGCACCACAATGGATGGCAAGCTGGATCGTTTCCTGCGTGTGCGATCGAGCGGCGGTGTTGACACACCCCGTCACCTAAGGTGGGTAGCAGATGAGCAAATCATTTGTGGCCGTTGCCACACGGATGATATCAGAGTTGAGTCAGGAATATGGGAAAATAACGCGCCAGCCGGTGCCACATTAACATTCTAATTTAGTTCAGGGGCAATCAGGAAGTTTAACGGTGATTGATAGAGAACCGTACAAAGAATGTGACCCTAAGATGAACAACACCGTGACAGGACTACATAAAACTGGCCATTGTAAGAAGCATTGTTTAACGTGCTCAGAGGATTGCTAAATTTGGTTGATTAAGCCTCAGCAGCTTCATCAATCAAACAAAAATAGAATTTTTCCAGAATATTGAAGAATATTCGAAAAAAAATTAGTTAACTCCATCAGAAAGTGCTCAAAATGTGTAAATGTACTTTTAAATTAAAATGTGTTAAAAAGCATAACATTTTCTTAAGTGTTTTGTGAGGCGTTGTTTTATCTGTACCAATGTTACATCAGACCATTTATACATAAAAGCATTTAAATTAGAGTAGAACATACTTTAGGAATTATCCAGGTTATTATAACAATACATAAGATAACGTAACGTGGGAGCGATTATTGTTCCTTAATAGTTTAATAATTTCCCATTTTTCTGCCCCATTTTTTTCAAAAAGAATAACATCATCAGAAAATTTCCCATGAAAGGATTACATTCTCGAGTCGATACACTGAAGCATCCAATTGTGCAACAAACTGAAATAGCCGTGAAACGGTCTTAGGTCATCCTGGCGTCCATCACACGTTTTCTTACCTTGCCCTTGGGCGCCACCCAACGCCACCAACACCAACGCCAACCAGCAGAGGGCGGGCGCCATTGCTTTCGCTAAACTCATCGCTCATCCAACGGATCGCACACTATTCGGGTGTTGAATTTTCACTCGCCAAGCACGGAACGTGGTTCGCTGCCCGGCAACAACTGGCCCGGCCGGGTGCTGTTGCTGATCACCGGCAACAATCGCAGCGCCACACACACACACACACTCACTGCACTATGCAGCCCGGCTGCACGTCGTCTTCCTCTGTTGGGATTCCCTGCTGCAGCACAGCACTAGCAGAACATTGTGTATTTGGGTTTGCGGAAAATATTAATAATCTAAAAATAAACAATTGCACACATCAAGCGTGCAAGGAGCCACCCACAGAAACCAACACACACGCGTGAGAACGAGCACTTTCTTGACGGTTATGCGAAAGGTTCCCCACCGGGGCTAGGAACACCGACACCGGACGCCGGAGATTCGGATCTACTAGTTGCTAATAGTTGTGGTGTCCTATCGCTGGCCCGCCTAAAGTCCGAGCACGGGCCGATGCCAATTAATATTAATAGTTTTCATTATGCATACACTTTTCAAGCTGACCAACCGACCGGACTACCCGGATGTGAGCAGCCCCGTCCCCTGCTGGTGATGAATGACATGGGCTCCGCCGTCAGGAAGCGCCCGTCCGAGCACCAGGAAGGGATAGCAAATTAAAATAAGATTCGTTGGGAATCCAGGAGAAGCGGAACTCCGAACTCGTTACAAACCCAAGACTCCAAAGTACGGAGTGTACTTCGGTACTACTCAGCGCTCGGGCCAGGCTCCTCGGGTGGGATATAGGGCCTGAGAAGGGCGGCCCGCGTTAATCTATATTAATTTATCAACCTCTGAACGCTTGGAGGATCGGTAGCTTGGCCTGCCCTGTCAGCTGTTGGAACAGGCTTGTCTATTCATCCTGCTGGGGTGATCCAACCACTGGTGGTCTCCTATGTGACTTCTTGACCCGCGAGAAGGTCCCGGACGGTTCGCTCGGCCCAGCTTCCGTAAGACCCGGGGCTCCAATTGAAATGAATTTCTAAAGTTTACATTGATTCTAATTGAGGCGATTTACGCCGCGGCCCCGGCCAATAGCTGGGACACGTCCGACGGCGGCGATGGGCGATCTGCGAACAAGGCCACCACGAAGGCGCGCTGAATGCGTGCGTGTTGTTTCTATACGATCGATCCCGGACCGGACCACCGTCCATCGGCGACCGTCCGGACCGATGGGCGAGCTGGGCCGATCAGCGTCATAATTCTCCGCCTTGCGCCTGGCGCCAAGAAACTACTAAACGGCCGATGCGAATCCGGCAGCCGTTCGGTGCGCCACGGAACCGATCCTCCACGAGTAGGACTCGGACGATCGAACCATCATCTTGCGAAGCGTTCCTCTTGCACATCACTTAAACGCTTCACACCACGCGAGTTGCTGCAATTGCTCCAATTACTGTGCTTCCGGAACGGACCAGACATATTGGGCGGACGGGCGATCGATTGGGCCATTTTGTTGTTGTCACCCTCCGCTTTACCCATATCTTTTCACCGCGGGTCCGCTTCTGTCTGCCATCCGAGGCGCGCGTCGTACAACCCCACAGCTTCGTTTTACTTCCTCCTTCGGGCGCCCAACTCAATTAATTTCCGGAGAACCATTAACGTTTTAATGTCATTATCCTACGCGTCGGCATCGGCGGACGCACCGAAGACGGCGAAAGGTTCTCCCGTTCCGTCGGACTGTTTCCACTCTGGTTCTGTGGCCCTTTCTTTATCCATTTAGTGGCTGGCGTTCTTGGCGGCACTCGCTTACTTCTTCGGCAGGAGGCAACCGGTTTTTCGGGGACTCATTTAGTATACTCATTTTAAAACAGTTTTGGTTTCCGGGATTTCATTAGCAAGCCGCCGAAGGTACAAACAGCGTGTAGTGGGCCATTTTTCATGGGCTGATCGATAATTCAGCAAAAGCTGTCGACTGGTTTGGTGTCAAATTAATCGTAATTCGTCGTACCACACATCGGTGGCCGTTACACGGATGTTCCATTTCGGCCACCGAGGGTAGAACAGCCAACCGACGGACGGTTGAGTGAGGTCTTCCCGACATGATCCCGGTGACCCCGTAATCCCCCCCGTTCCCGTCACATTCAGGAAGCAAGCCGCATGCTGACGGTTGACCGAACATTAATTTGTGTTGCTGTTGTCAATGTAGCAGTTACTTTGCGCCGCCATTGCGCCACGTCCCCCCAGTGAATGTGTGAAGAATGAAATCATAAAAATCGTAAATCAAATCTCGGACATCGGGCGTCTAAGAATGGGACAAAAGAAAGGCGTATTCAATTGACCGTGTCGGCAGATTGTGTCAAAAGCTTAGTAAATTATTGTTATTGCCCATCAAAACGTGAGTTGTGACGAAGAAAGAGTTGAAGAACCCCATTCTTAAGGGACTCATTCTTTGCGTATGTTACAGCGTTTGTCGGAAAAACCCGGACTGACACACTCCTAATACATTCACCCCTCTTCTGAGCGCAAATCACCGCCGGATGTATTGATTTTAATGGGGCATCATCACCGAGAGATGTCAATGATTCAGCGATTTACTACCCGTCTGGAGTCCGAGGTCGACCCGTGGCTCGGGGGTTTATACAAACCATTCGCGGCGCGTGAAAGTGAAAATAATGTTAAACGGATCGAACCGCGAGGATGGAGCGATTACACTATCGCTTCGCTGGGCAAGGGGTTTTTCCAAACTTATGTTAAACTTCTTAGCACGGTTTGCGACCGTCGCCACGTCACTACGTTCTTATCGAAACGGCAGCGGTTTGTTTAAAATGTTTTCCTCATCTTCTAGCGACCTTAATCCCGGGGGTTATCGGCGAGCCGCAAGGGCTAAACGCTGCTGTGTGTTTTAATTTTAAATTTTTACGAGGCCGACCGGCAATGCGCCTTTGCTGTGCCGTGCCGCCGCCAATCCGTAACGAATTGTTTGAATTTACCAACAACGGTAAATTAAAAACAAGAAAGATGAAATCTGAAAACCTGCCAGAAACGTGTGACTTTCAAGCAAAACTTTCAAACTCTAAGGGATCTAATACGAGTAATAGTAACTCAAAAAAGAGATGAATTAATACAATAAATGAGCCAAGCACTTTCCGTGTTTATAACTCTAAGCCGGCACTTGTAACTCGATGGAAACCAAAGTTTGCAAATATCACGCATTAATCGGATAACATTGCGGAACGTCGCAACATGTCGAAAAATTCAAGTATATGTCACTTGTTTTTTCCCGGCCGAGTCGGGCTTGAAGGATGGCCACAGTAAGCAACCATTAGCGGTGGCAAAGAAAAGCAAAAAATTAAATTTCAGCCCTAAAACTCGCGTATGCTATATTCCTTCCTTCACCGCTCCGTTTCCATCAGAAAGAACGTAAAAGCTTCCGATATTTCTCCCAGCCGAAAAAAGGACATACTCTTTCCGCCTTTTCGCATCGCACTCTTGGAAAGGGAACCCATATTCTCTGTGCCATCGCAATCTGTCACAGGTCCTGGGGCAGAAGTCAGCCCGAGCTGCCGGCGTCGCCTGCCTGCTATCTAACGGCCTTCGCCTTCTTGTGTCCTAGAATGTTTCTGGCTGTTTTTTTTTTTTTAGACGAATCCAATGCCACCACCATAACCTAACGCAACCAAATCAGCGACGCAAACAAATTGACAGAAAATTTAATAATTTCTTAGACCCTCTGGCTGGGCGGCGTTGGAGCGTATTTCTGGGAGACATAGGAGAAACATCATCCGAAGGAGAGGAAAAAAACTCCCCAGCTCATGGCCGTCTAATGTGTTTTTGAAGCGGCGCTGCAGGACACGCCGCCGCGGTAAGCTCTCTGAGTGCAACGGTAATAAAGTTTAACTTTTATCCTGCTCCCAGAAGCTTTACATTAGCCGCGCTGCGCTGACAGGCTAAACAGGCACCAAAAGACGCTAACGACGGCGGAAAGTGTTGTTTGCTTATGCTATTATGTTGCACTTTGTTTGACTTTATTTCGGGGAAGGTGTCCTGCGACAAACTTTTTGCTTCAAGCTGTGCACATCACGGCAGGCCACGATCACCCTCTTCTCAACATCCACTAACATCACGGTGTCTGATAACTATGATGGTCATCTTTGGCTATTATCTCACTTTTAAGGCACTTTTAGCCCAAGAATTTAATTCGAATGTTGGGTTCACTCTTTTGAAATAGAATTGGCCTGTCGGGCTGATGATCTTATTTAGCTTGAAGTGAATGTGGTACAGGGTCTCCGTCTTAGTGGAGCAAATAATCTATGCTGCTATCACCTCACATGCGAAAAGGTCAGCCGATTAGAGTGGCTGAAATTCTTAGCTCATTCATTTGGCCAGACAGCACATTCTGGTGGCTATTCTAGTACTCATTGGAATCCATACGATTCAATCCAGTTCGCCGATTCAATGGCCACTTCGATAATGAAGACAAATAGACCAACACTATGTTGCACATTTTAAATGCTTTCAAAAGCGAAATACCGTTAAGCAAAAACTGCAAGTTGCAGTTAACTCAGAAGCATGTAAAACATCGCGCCACGAGAAGCGAGCACAAAACAGAGGTTTTCACGGTGATCATCTAAAACATTGTTCGCGATCGTTAATAACCCGTTAAAACGCGATACCGTGACACCCAAACCCGTTTGACCGTCCTGCAGTTCGCGTCTTCACTGGCTTCACTGATCCGACTGGCCGACGGACGACAAACGACGGAACTGTCCCTGAAAGGTTTGTGCGAATTTGCTGCACAATTTGCACATTCCAACTGCTGCACCAGTTGAGTTGACGAAGGAGTTCGACGAACGGTTTTTTCGAAAACCGCGCAACTCGATCACTTCGTACGGGGCACGGCGTTCGGGGAAGTAACTGATAGGCCCGCCCTCTTGTATGTACCCTCTTCACACGATCACCACTTTAGCCGCCCGCCACGATCCTTCCGCAGTAAATCGAAAAAATAATAAAATTACAAATTACAGTCTGTGCACACGAGCATCACGAGGGAGAGAAGTAAAAAAAATAGTAACCGACACAGCACTCTATGATGGCAGCGTTTGAGTAAACAGCGCGGAGGCGGTTCGCTGTTTAAACTGTCGTTCAGTTTCAACTGTCAGCGCGCACCTGTGCCCATCACAGCAAACACACGGATCAGCGGCCGGGCGCAAATAAAAACCCACCGCGTGAAAACGATAACGAACAATCACCGAAAATGAAGAGTTTAAACAAACAAATTCACTGCCAGGCGAGGCGGCACACTTCTGGACACTTCTCTCCTCGGATAAGGACTTTGTCGCGCGCGCGCGTACCTTGGCTTCACTCTCGGTTTTCCTAGATGCGTCCGAACCGCACCGAATCCGGACGCTGACTGTTCAGTCCGCGAACGAATTGCTACCGAGAATTGCCGCCTGCCCGCCCAAGATTCGAGCAGTGCACAATTCGAGCGCCCGAACGGATGCGAGTGCGTGAGTTCGCGCGAACCGAACGCGGTGAAAATGAGCACCCCGATGAGTGGCGCCCGTTTGGGTGGCGTTTGCCCACAAACTGCTCGAATCACAGCTGTTTTTGGCGTACCGTGGGCCAGGCCAGGAACATTTTCGCGATAAAAGCCGTCCGGGTGGTCCGGTTGTCCGATTCGGTTTGAAGTTGATCGCTAATATATTGCCCTCGAGCTCCAGATTGCTGCGGCTCGATATCTACCAACCGGCGGCACATAAATCCACACATTCCGGGTCGCATTAATATTTTCAAATGCACACACAATTGCATCTTCAAATCTTCAGCCGCTTGCTTGGCTTTACGTCAGCACTGCGGCGCCCGTGCCAGACATGAGAAAGAATGCCGACCTCGAGACGGTTCTAGGATCCGTTCTAGGTCCTACGCATCGTGCGCCGTCGCTGATCGCTGATTTGTGTTTACATTCCGGTGCCATCAGCTGGCGGTACATTATGCAAAACTGTTGTGGAGTGGAAAAAAAGAGGCCCTCATCAGGAATGTCAAGTATTTCCGTGGCGTGCCGGGGGGGCCCACGGCAAACAAGAAACACAAAACCGCTGCAATCACATCGGATCAATCGGGCTGATGAGGAGTGCATTAATCAACCAGGTGGTGCACCTGCCGGAACGGGGCTTCGATTGAACGAATACGGAATCCACATGGATATCTGGATACTTCAACCGGCGGACGGATGCGTGTGGCAACGAATGTTAATTTGGGTTTTAGTTTTTAAGGCATTCCAAGCCCACAGATCTCCTGATTTTGGCTGTTTTGGCTGAGCCAAAAAACCCTAAAAAGGTGCCAATTTCGGCGCTCTCATTACAGTCTCTCTCGGTGGGTGTGTGTTCCAGCAAGCCAAAGGACCCATCTAGGGGCCCCAAACGGAATGGCGGAATGATTTGAATTGAATAAGTCATAAAAAAGCTACCTTCATAACCACTCGGCCCAAGTCAGTTGAGCGTGAGCCATTTCTATCTTTTGGGGAAATTTCTTGAACTGACGTGACTTTGCGAAGTCACCGGGCGAATGTCGGAGTCTCTTTAGAAAGTTGCCGGTGGCCAACAGTTCGAAAGGAGACCGGAAAGAGACCGAGAGAAAGAGAGAGGTGAGTTCTCAGCAGCATTAAGTAAATATTTTCTGCAAACATTTTGTGTGTGGAGCCATGGGACCAGACCATCAGGTCCTCGGGTCGTCAGCCCAGAGCACCGCGCCCGGCAGGGTTTTTTTAATGTAATTATCGATTTAATAAAAATAAAGAACACGATCCGGGGACAACAATTTGTTAGCCAGCTTGTCGTCGCCGACCGAGACTTTATCTTTCCAAATGAGGTCCTTAGCGCTGTGCTGAGTAGCGCAAACCCCAGCTGGGCGCGCTGGGGTTTAAATGGTCACGAACCCCACAGGACAACACACACACACACACACACCGCGGCGCGTCCTTTCGCTCAATCAGTCCACGACGGATTACGACTAGTAATGAACGCTGTGGCAACGATAACGTCGCCGGAAAGGTCGGGGAAATTGATCAAACTGATTCAACAACATCGTGGCCCGTGGCGCTGGATCGGCGGACTAGGACGCAGGATGATGTCGCAGGAAATTTGCACCGCCATAAATTATCACGCAGACGTGCCACGGACGCCCCAGCCCGACGTTTGCGTCTGAAGTGTGGCCGCCTTTTTTAAAAACGCTTAACACCAATTTGCGGCTCCATGTTTAAGACCCGTGCCGGCAATAAACACTCTTCCACTTCACGGTACTTGTTTCGGAGGCACGATGGCTGATCGTGTCACGCACTGACCCCTACGAAGGGCTGGCAATTGCTGGCGTGTGAGTTTTAGTGGCCCGACCCGTGTGTACCAAATCGAACCCAATTGAACCAATCAAATGAGGCGCCCGTGTGATAACAAAGCCGGGCGAAGTTATAAATAAATTTGGTTAGAAATGCGCGCGCCGGCACGATTGGCCCCGGTGGCCGGTGTGTCCTGACTCGCCCCTCGGAAGGGGCCAAATGGATCAAATCAACGGAGCGCGGAGCACTTAGATACTCGCCCGACAAATAGCCGGACATTCCAGAGTGGCACAGTAAGCACTTAAAAATAATACGGCAGAACCGTTTTTTCGCGGAACCTCCAGCAGCCGCGCGATCGGGCCGCGATCGTGTCGGTTAATGTAAATAATGTGCAGCACCAATTGCAGTTTCAGTTGCAGTTGCAGTGGTAGAGTGTGTGTGTGTGCCGCAGGCGACGATGATGATATCAACATACGGGTGCGCGCAATACTCGATGCAATCGTTCCGTTGTTGCTGCGCTCTCGGCGTCGTCGAGGGGCCGCGGCCAATGCCTCCCTCTGTGTCTTGTAAGATTTACGATCCGAGGCCAGTTTTTGCCACCCCTCAGAGCGGTTTCAATTCCAATTTTTTTCGTTTCGTTCGCAACAATGACCGTGAAATGTCTGCTTTGTGCAACCGTGCAAATGGTTGCCGCTTTATTGGCGCGTGAGTCAGGACCAAGCAGGAGAACTACAGGGAAATGCTTGGCGCACTGTTTTGTACATAACAATAACGGATCGTCGTGGGAGCGAAAAGTGTGGACTTCACTGTACTTTCAGTAATTTATGCCTATTCAGCCTCCGATTCCGATCGTGAGGATTGGGAGTGGTTCGCAGCGATTCTAACTTTAAGGTGACAAGGGCAAAGCAATGGGTTTCGATGGTCCAGTTAGATCGTGGATTATCAAAGGAATCGCCCACGTCAAAAGTATCGCGTTGATCAGTCTCATTCGATCTCAGGCTTGATGTTTGAGTTAGGCTCAATGACTTATTGTGAAAAAATTGTACAAGGTACTAACAACTAGGAGTACCCAATGTTTTACCGGGAATTCGATGGTGGTTTGATATGTTTCGGACCTCAATATGAGGAACGCAGCACTAGTAAATGAAGGCTAGTGAATTTGATTGTGAATTTTTTGACAGTTACTCAACAACACTTCGGCCAGATTGGACGCGCAGTTTTGGTCCCACAATAGTTTGAATGTATTGATGTAAATGTTTTTGTGAAAAAGTACAAAATCGAGTATCGGGGTGTCATTAAATATTTGTTTTTGAAAGACAATACGTCTACGCAAATCAAAGATGAGCTCTGTGTATGGCGACTCTGTAGCATCATTTACCATTACCATTTACCATCATCTGTGAAATTTTGGTCATTAACATTTAAACGATGCCGTAAGAGCTTGGGAGACATTGAACGTTCCGGACGTCCAAACACTGCAGCTACATCACCAAAGATCGTCAAATGGTACTAGAGGACCACCAAATCAACTGCAGCAGATAGAAGAGGTTATGAACATGTCAGAAAAACATGTCTGTCACATTTAAAATCAACATTGAGATATGAGAAAGCTGTCTGGGCGTTGTCTGCTGCGTTTGCTCACGTTGCCATCACGTTGTCCAGCGGTTGCCATGGCGAAAACCCGCGAATTACGGTTTGAGCTGTATGACTATCCGCGTTATTCACCAGATTTGGCCCGATAGTGACTTCTTTTTGTTCCCCGGTTCGGAAAATTTCGCTCGCAGTACAGGGATGTTCGTAAAATCGTTTGACAGGGACGTTGCGTGCAAATTAAAAATGGCAAACCCCTCGCAACCATTTAGCCGAGGTCGTGCCTCTCTCCATTTCTTAGACACCGGGTTTGCGCTTCATTGTAAGTCACAAGTTTTTATTCTTGCCAAAACTACTTCTAGGCCAATGAGTTTTACGTTTAGTCACTCTCTTAGCTCGGTTCGGGGAAAGGTCCGTGCCCAAGGGCCCGGCAAGAGTGGTGAGGCCACCGGTGCCCAAAACTTCCAACAATTCGATTTCAGCCGCAATGTCCTTCCCGGCCGGTCCTTGCCTGTGGGGCCTGTGTGTGCGGTCCGTAATAAATATTTGAAGTCACGCAAACGAATCGAACGAAGCCATATCGTTTGTATTAATATAACGAAAAAGTGCACGAAAGAAGCATTAACATAAAACTCCGTTGGCGTGGCTATCTATATGACGGGGAGGCCGTTGAGTTTTCAAAAAGCGATTGCCACTGTCCAATTTGAGTTGGTGACTGCTAACTTTGCCCAACGCGAACCACGATGCCACGCCGTGTCGTGCTTATGGGAGATTGACTTTGGCCCAGGCGACCGACGCAGGCGAACAGTGTCCTGGCGCAGGATTCTCCCAACCACGGGGGCATCTATTTTGTAATTTATTCTCGGTCTTCTGTTCGGCATTGTTTTACCTGTTTGCGATACGATTTGACTGGCCACAAGCGGGCTCCAGCGTACGGCCCGTCAACACACGAGCCACGAGCCACGAGCCTTGGCATGTTTTCGCTAATTATCTTTGTTTTTCGGCAGAAACTTTAGTTTGCAATCACAGAGCGCGGCACGGAGCTGCAGTCAATACTGCCGGTCCCGGCAAGGTTTCGGGAGTCCTACCGGGAGTCCCTGAAAGCCTACAACTGGTGGCGTATAATTAGCTCTGGACGCTGGACGTTGCCAAAGGTCAGGTATCGCGCTCCCGGCTAGAATCGACCATCGATCGAACATTTGTACTATGGAGGTGCACAATTGTGGATTTAGAGGTTTATCTAAGTTTTGACGTGTTTCATGAGGTCGCTCTTTAGCAACAGACGTAATCGGTTGCTTTCAAGCGCTTGAATCTTTCCCGCAGAAAAGTGTGTCATCACGGTGACTTTCTTGGAGAACACTTTAGCCTGTTGGATGACCAACATAATCCGAAGCACAAACTGGAGGGTAAATGTCTATGTCCTCAAAATGGCACGGGCAAAGTTTGTTTGTGTTTGCTCTCTGTTCGCTCAGCCCGACGGACACGGCAAGGTGTGCGATTATTACATTATTTTTCCACCTTGTTTCGTGCGTCCTGGCGACTGTGGGAGCTTTTTGCTCCAAAACAGTAAACCGTCCCCGAAAGAATAGCTCATATCCTTGGTAAATATCGTCCTTTTAACTTTCGGGAGCGATGGAAAAGTCAACAGAACAGTGGTTGAGATGATGAAAACAATTATCCAACACCGTGGTCCATGGTGAGTTTTCCTTCCAAATAAAAAGTCCTGACATCTTTTCCATCATCTTCTTCTTTCTTTAGAAGAAAAGCATTATTAAACCCTGTGCTGTTGTTCGCATCTGGTTTATTCCATCTGCAGCGTCCCACGACAGCCCGGATGCTCTATTACTTCTTAATCACCGATGTAAAACGTAAAGATACGCGTGTCGGTCCCTTTCAACGCAACGCTTCCGCGGAACTCGCGTTTGATGACGTCGGTCTGCCCTAGTTAAGTGGCGGCTCCACACAAAGCTCGAGTTCTTAGCAAAATCACAATTTCGCTGCTCTCGTAGCGGCAACCCGTTTCCCGTTAAATGACGCGAAACATGACTTTCCCAGAGACCCCCAGGAAGTGAACGGTACTCTAGCTGCCTTTAGGAAGTGCCTAAGCGAAACGCACGCTGTACTTCCCATTGCACTTCGTAGCTTGATTCTAATTTCGTGCTGTTTTGCAGATGCCGGCTTGAAATAGTTTCACTTTTCCTGTACCATTTCTCCATCTTTTATTTTTCTGTTTTGGGGTCGCATCAGACAAACGCCTCGCTTCAAGTGGCGTTACTCGAAAAGAGGCTCCACGAAAGGGTAGTCCGCGCGCGTCGTGTGTTTTCCTTTAACCTGACAGAGCTTGCCGCCGCTTCGACTGTTGCCTGCGTAATTACGTTCGACCAATTAGCATTATGCATATTGCACTTTGCATTTGCATACATCCACAAGACGAGCAAAAGGCGACCTCCATTCGGGTCCATGGTAAAAAAAAAGAAACACAGCAGTGTGGATGGATCGTACGAACACTTTTGCAAACACTCGAGCCCCGGCCAGCTTGCCAGTTTTTCTGCACCATCGCCCGCGATTTGGCCCAAATCGTGGATGCTCATCTGCTGTACACCAATCCGGTCCGAACGCCTGGCGAAAAACTCGCTCCGGAACCGTACCGAACATATTTCAAACCGGCACCGTCAATCGACGAGGCCATCGCGCGCGGTGTCAAATGGGAGCTACCTGCCGTTTCGGGGTTTCAAATGTCCACACGTACACGTGGTCCCGGGCTCCGGGGGAGGAAAGCTTATGCCCCGAATCCGGGCCTCGCACTTGAAGGAGAATTTTAAATCGCAGTCCATCACCAAACCCAAAAGGACCAAAAATCAGAAGGGCACGAGGTGTCTGCCTCTGCTTTCGCCCGGGGGCCCGATTCTTTTTATCGATGTCGTTGCTAGGCGAGCCACCAAAGCTGGTACTAGGTTACTAGCTGACCTTCGGCATCCAGCGTGTTGTTAGGTGACACTTTTAATTAGTTTAGTAACGCGACAAGGGTGAAGTAACACTGATTCGTTGATGTAGATTTTTTTGTCCGGTTCTAACGTCTAACACCAAATTGAGGATCGATTCAATGGGCATGCTTCATGCTGTGTTCGGTCCTGTGTTCGGGGTGCAATATTTTCCCGCTTGGTGCGAAGAATTACCCCAAGTGGGCGCCACCGGCATCTTCCGGTTGCGATAGATTGATTTTTGCGCCGCTTTTGTAGCACAACAAAAGAGATTCGTGGGGATTTCGGGAAAACTAGTTAACGTGCGGACCGATATTTGAACTGATCCTTTCCAAGCCCTTCATTCCGTCATTTGAATGATGAAGAAAAGCCGAGAGGGAAATAAATTTCATTTCACATAAATTGAGTTTTGAAAAACGTAGAATCAAATCCAAAGTTGAAGCAAATCAATTGTACTAAACATATAACAACATTCAGTTCTTCTTCAATCTAATCCGCCGTACAACAGGTTTAGTTTCTTGTCGATGTCGAGTGAATATTCCAGCAGCTTCCAGAGTCCTAGCTTTCCCTGCTCACGCTCAGCGCATCGATTTATGAACCCCGAAAGCATAATAATACGACCCACGAACAGTAAACCCACTGCCTTTTTACTGCCCATCTTTAAAGTGTATCTTCAACGAGATCTGTTTGTCCACTTCGAGCATCGAGCATTTAGTAAACATTTAAAAAAAACGCGGCCATCGAAGCATGGCAAACGCGTGCATTAGTCGCGCTCGGCGGGTGGCGATCGCCGTGTCCCGACTGTGGGCAGTTTGTTGACCGAGCCCGGGAGCTGGAGCTGCCGAAATCACAACAGCGGAACGCACCGGCCAAAAAGTCAACCAGAGTTGGGGGAGAAAAAGACAAATTGTTTCCCCGTTTTTAAGGGACCGCTTTCAGGACACACCGCAAAATGGGGCGTAAACTTTGCGGCGCGCACTCGAGCATGAAGCACACACCCCCAGAACTCGACACCCGTCCCGTCCCGGGAGCTACGGGGCATCCCGGCAGACCAAGGAGCAGTCTCTCGTGCACTCTCTCTCCCGCGACGAGTGTATCTCACGAAACCGCACACCGAGGAACGCTCTCAGGATCGACACACACACGCATGTACGTGATGTGGCCAAGGAGCTCCCCGGTTTTTTGGGGGCGAGACCAAAAAAGCGGACGCGATGAGATTGTGCCGCTCTGAGGGTCGTCTTCTAATCAAAGCAGCGAACAACCACCCGCTGGTTCGTGGCCTTCGGGATCGGGAGCATCATCGGGCGAAGGGGGGATTCGTGGACCGTGGGACAAGGAATTACATATTTAATGCCGATTCGGAACGGCCCAGCGGGTGGTGTCGGGTTTTTTGGTAGCATTGCTACCGTTCGGTTACGGGAAACGGAACCGCTCTGGAATGCAAGGGGACAAAAAAAAAAGGGATTTGTACTCACCATGGACGGGCTCCTCTTCCTCCTCTTCGTCCTCCTCGTCCTCCTCCTTGGCGCAGTCCCGCTCGTCCGTGCCCTCAACACAGTCCCTGTGACCGTCGCAAAGCTTCGCCCGCGTGATGCACCGATGGTCGCAGAAGAACTCCTCCTTGCTGCAATCGCTCGGAACCTCTGAGGGGTGGTGGATCAGAGGAAAAAGGAAACGAAGCACATTAGGCAGTATTCAAGTGCGGCCACGAGATGATTGTGAAGCGAGTAGAGTTGTTGGTTGAGGGTTATCTTTTCCATCCCAACAGACCGCACAGCGATGAAGGATGTAGCAAATGGCTGTAGCTGCTCTGTCCGGGTTCTTAACGTCGAACAGGTGTTTTCGCCAATCATTAGTAGCTCGGTGACAATGTGATTTTAGGTAGCGACGTACACGATGACACACACAAACACGCACACACAGGGGGCAAGTTAGAGATTAGTTCCGGCGCAGAGATACGGGGCGTCGATGGGCGAATTGTGTTTTGGAAGATGTGGACACACTAGATAAGATGCGAGCATGAGCGATGAGTTCGGTGAATGGTATGGCAGATGGAATACGGACATCTTTGCGGACTAATTATTCAAAAATTGAGCGAGAAAATGGATGTACTAATCACGAAACATTTTAAACGGTAATTGTTTACACGTTTCGCTTGTCAGTTAGCAACGAAAAGAGACTAAAGATGAGTGAATAAGCGTACAAAATGGTCAAAATGATGCTGTAAAATTAGTCTGGCAACGAACACGAACACGTAGAAGAAACTAGTCCAAGTGGTTGACCGCGACCTAATGAAAATCAAGCTATGGAGTTGAAGATCGATGAATCCTGAAAGCGTGTGAATGGAATGGAAATCAAAGACACAACCAAACGAGGCCAAACAGAAAACACAAAACCCGAAAACAGTAAACACAAAGAAGCACACTGGCACAGTAAGAAGAAAATAAGCCGCATCAGGACACCAATGTGTCCCACACCAAGGAGAAGCCACCCAAAAGAGAGAGTGAAACAAACAGACAAAGAACAAAACAACACAACACAAGAAATGCCGAAATAGTGATGCGGAAAAAAGAGGAATAAAATCAAAACAAAACCAACTTGGGCACCGATCGGGATCTTCGTCCTCGCCGTTCGGGCAGTCGACGTGGCCGTCGCACTTTTGGATCGCACAAATGAACACCGGCGTTTGGCCGCAGCGGACCTTATCGTCGCCCCGGCACTTGTCCAGCAGCGGCCCGTCGTCCTTGATCGCCGGCACCGTCGTCGTCTCGCGGGCACCGTCGTCCTCGGTTCGCTCGTGCAGCAACCTATTCTCCACCAACTCTTCTTCTTCCTCTTCCTCATCATCATCCTCGTCCTCCTCACCGTAGGCGTTGTCTTCCGAACCGTCCGAACCGGACGGGGTATCCTCCGTGACCGGATCGAGAATCACTTCGTCGGTGGCGACCTCACGCGGCGCGTCTGAAGGTACGCGGCGCGCATAGGGGAGAGAGAGGGTTAATAGTGGGCAGCCGCCATTAGTCGGAACCAGGAACGGGAGGTGCTGGGGTGGGGGCGGTCACAAACATTCATCACATTGTGGTGCGGAAGAAACAAAAAAAACTCGCCCAAAACACCACAAACGGTCGTGTGTGGTGTGACCTAAAGTATTAATCCTAAAGTAACTCCTCGCAAACTCAGAAAAGACCAAATCACATTCCTACGATCGAAACACAACCCGGTGCTCCCGGCTGGTTCCTCTCGCTATGGTGGAGCAGGAATGGACCAAAACAACGAGAAAATCTAGCGGCTAGGTGGAGCGAAAAGTAGTGCCCGGCCCCGGCCAGACAACAACGGCAGCGTCAATTTACCGGCATCGTCCGCCAGCGTCAGCGAGAGTCCTTCCGGGCGCAGCGAGTACCGGGTGCCGCTCTGCAGCTGGGCGCGTATCTTCTCCTCCATGTCGTCCAGGTTGAAGTCCTTTGGAGCGGTCAGCTCGAGCGTCACCAGTGTGAGCTTCTTGTCGGAGGGATAGGGGCTGAAAAACAGAAGGTCAAAATAAGTGCGTTTAGTACAAGAAAAGGGACAATCAACAATTCGTCGTTAAGTTTTCGTTTATCGTTTTTATCAATGAGCTATCTGGCCTGCGATTAGATCCTCAGATCAGATCAAATCCTTGCAAATTATTAAATATGGCGATGATGTAAAAATGTTGTAAAACTCAGGACTAGGGTAGTTTAACCCGGCAAATGTTACGAGCAGTAGATTTAATCATGTGTACGAGTTCTTTGGCTTTAATCAATTGTTATCTGTGTGTTGCGTGATAAACAAAAGCTACACAAATCCCTGATATCCATGCGAAGTCGTATCCGAGCACGTGCTGACCGAGGAAAAGCGCGCCAAATTGGGGCAAATGAACATCCAAGTGTGTGCAATGTATGCAACATTGCACACAACTCGCGTCGGTTCATCCGAACTTTTCCGAACTGATCCGTTCGGATAAACGCGGATGAACGCGTTCATCCGACGGCTGATCCGATTCGGATTTCGGTCGCGCGCGTAAAAACGCTATACGAAGTAGATAGCGAAAAGAAGTTTAGAAAGAAGAAAGCTTTGAATATGAGGTTAAAAGAGCAAAATTATGACGCTTAAATGACATTTCAATTTAATCTCGCCCTTTGTGGTCATACGTCTAGACCTGGTATACTTACTCCATCTGCTTGGCGGTGGCCAGCGAGTCTGTCACGAGTGCGTTGTCGACCAGCCGCTTCACTTCGCCGGAAATGCGTGCCAGCCGGTCGGAGTTGCGGGCCGGATCGCGCAGACTGGTCTCGAACGGTTCCGGAACCGTGAGCATAATTTTATCTGTCAAAACAAAAGAGAGTGCACCGGGGTCAATCACGAAGCAAGGCCTGTCGGGGGACCAGTCACTTACACGTCGCCCAGCTGTCATCGGTCAGACCGTTTTCACCGGAACCCTCGAACCCGCTGCCCTCATCGTCGACGGGTCCCTCGTCGAACTGGCGTTTCGAGCGGACACCGGCGAAACGGCCGGACTTGCCCGTGAACGCCGGCGCTGCTCGGCTCTGACCGACCGCAAGCTTGCGGGGCTTGCCGTGCGGTCGATCCTGTTTGACCACGGGCACTCCTCTGTTCGATGCCGATGGCTTCGAGCCTTTCTCCACGCGCTTCCGCTGCTTCTGCATCTTTTTCTTCGCTTCTCTGGCCTTCTTTCGTTTGGCCCGCTTCGTTTCGTTCCGGTCACCGCTGGAAGTGGCCATTTTGGGAGTTTTCGGATCGGTGCCACTATCCGTGGATGCACTCCACAGGTTGTCGATGCTACGCTTGATCCGCTTTACACTACGCATCAACCAGCTCTGGTCGTCGCCCTGGTTGGTGTCCCTGGGTGGTAAACCGACCTCGTTGGCCGACTCATCCTCCTGGTCCTCTTCCTCGTCGGCGTCCAGCTCCTCCGCGCCGTCCTCGGTGGACAAGTCAGCGTACCACGCTTCCTCCGTGTCCCGCTCGGTGGACTCGGATTCGGCCAGCAGGGCCGCCACCGGACGGCCCGTTACGCGATCGGCATCGTCCAGCAGGAGCGGCTTTGTGTCCACCAGCGTTGCCACCGAAGGCGAACTTTCGTCCTCGAACACCAGATCGTTGTCGTAGGATTTCTGGGAAGAAACGGATCAAGGGGTTACTTTGATTTGCTAAGGTGTAATACGAACAGGATTCTGTCAGTAAAACGATTGTTTTCGAAACGTCAAAGTGGTAAAACAGTTGGCAAACAAACAACACAAAGTAGTCTGGTTGCGTAAGTGGAAGGAAGTACACAAACCTTAAGTTTCCCAAAGTAAACAAAGAACCAATTAAATCACAACAAGAAAATGTAAAGAACAAAGAATAAATATAAGTGAAAGAACGCAAACCCAAAAACTATACTCGAACGGTAATGTTTCTCAGTCTTAAAAAAGTGTGATTTGTTTAACGAAACTGTTGAATGTTCGGCAAAGTCCATAGCGTACTAATGTGATTCTTAAAAACTTTCCAACTTTCACCACGAAGGGCTTTGCAAATAGCGCATGAAGAGCAGTGAAAGAAAATTAGAAAGGGCGAGAAGTAAACGAAACAATAATGACTTAATCCCGCACACCAAGAGAGTTGTTTAAAGAGAAGATAAAAAGCGAAGCTCCACACGGGAACGGAAAAGTTCGGCGATCTATAGGTCGATTTCTTTCCGAGTTCGAAAAAAGTTTGTAAACGAATCCCTGCAATCAAGATGAAAAATCGATCGTCGCGGTGCCGCAAGAAAGATCCGTGGTCGGGCCGTGGTGGAGTGGTTCACACCCTCTCTCGGAGGGTAGGTACCTTACTTCGACGATGATGGCGACAACGACGACGAACACCCATTAATGCACAAAAGACAAGGCTAAAGCATCTTCGAAACGTGCTCGTCCTTTCGCGGATGGGGCCCCGCAAAAAGACAATTCCCCATTCGCAACTGCATCCATAACGAGCCGGCTGATGGGCCCTCGCCGTCAGCGAAGGAGCCCACCCTGTCGCCAACCCAGTACCCAGTTCTTAAATTTCCATCGAAACGGATCCTCAACCACCCGAACCGGGGGAGCTTTGACTGACTGACGGCGCCCGTACCGTACGACCGGAGCCGGGGCCGAAAATGTTTAATCAAATATTCCGGGCACGCGACGGCAATTTTAACCGCTCGTGCGGCGTGCTCATTTCGTGCGCCCAGCAGCCCCCCGCCTGGTTTCCCGGACCGCACCGGGCGGTTTTTCCACTTGGCACCGGTCCAACCAGAGTAACGTGGAACGTTTGCCTGGACGGAACCGTTAGGAAAGCGATCGAAACGGTGGCCGTCCTCGGCCATGAAGCCTTGGGCCTTCAAGGGCCAAGTTCATTCATGGTGGACCGTATCCTTCTGCTTTCTTCTGCGAAACGGTCACTGCACTTGTGTCCGGTGGTGGTCAGAACACTTCCGACTGAATCCGGTCGCTCACTAGCTGATCAGGAGAATGCACCGAGCACTGGGCATAACTTCTGAAGTGTTTAAGTCAAATTATGCTGTAAAAATTGACGCTGGAGTTCATTCACTTCCCATCAAACAACAGCGATAAATGGCGTTTGGCTTGTTGCTTGCGCCCTCGGTCCCCTTTGCGGTGGTCGGAAAGAAAAACACGTTGTTTGCGAGGGAGAGTGAACGATTCGATGCTGGACGAGAGGCGCAGCACCGCGCGAAAAAAAATTACGTGCCACGCTGGAAGCCCGAGAATTGATGAGATTTTTCCCACAAACAGCAAGCTGGCGGTGGGAGCCCATTTGCGCGGATCATTAATGTTACGTCCGTTCGGTCGGACGAAGGCGGGCTCCGGCGTTTTTATATTTCTGCACCCGCTTTCGTGCCTGACCAGACCAGGGGAGTCGGTCTTCGGTGGCTTCGGGAAAACAACACTGATTTTACAAGCAAAGGACCATCGCAGGAAGGACCGTGGTGTTGTTTGCGGCGAGCGTACTTTACGCGCCGTTAACATTCCGAACATGTTTTGCGCCTCACGAAAGGGGCGCACATCATCGTGCCGGAAGTGGTTTTATGCTGCGAATGAATTGTCTAATATTTTGACCGTCATTCACCCTGATCCTGGGCGGCTAATGGCACACTTGATTTGTACAGGCGAAGGGCGATCGACAAGCAGCAGCAGAGGTTTACTTGGGCCATTTGTTTGGGTCATCGGAAGTCATTCCCAATTGAAGAGATAATTGTAAACGTCTTTCGATAATTTAAGCTAATAAAAAGGTTTAATTCAAAAAGGTCCTGATGCAGCAAAGATCAAAAACTCATCCGGCCCCACCAAACGAGTACCAGAGCTTGCTTCCTGCGATCTCTGCGCACTACCAAACATGGTCTTGCCGTTGCCGACCAACCTGCCCAACCCACCGACGAACCTAACCTACATTTCGGTCCGTTTCCGCCACGGACGACGGCGGCCACGTTGCGCAAGCGGCTAAAAGCCATTCCTAGTTACAGCGCCCCCCAAGCCTCAACATATTAGAGCGCTGTCGCAATCGTGGCCAGCATATCCCCTTGGTCCACTGCCACGAACAGGAAGGAACCGAGCCCCCACATCCGATGCCGACGGACGCAAAGTGATCGACTGGCGGCGCGACAGTGCGGCCCGCGAAAAGGCGCCAGAACCTCGTAACACCCAACATTTGTCACATCTAGCAGGGAATGCGTTAAATCAGAAACCGCCCGGCCCGGCCCCGGGGCCGGTTGATTGATTTATGATGGCACGGCAAGTGGCAAGGGTTGGGATATCGATGCGGGAACTAAAAATAGGGCCAGCGAGCACCGGAGAGCGCGAGAATTGAAACAAATCACTCGATCCTCGGTCCCTCCGTTAAGAGCGTCCCAGTAATTGGGCCCGACACTGATGGTTAGAGATAGTTGATGAACTTGGCCGGCCTACCTCCCGAATCGCTGGTGGCAAACGAATTGAAGACTTGCCGAGCGCACGGGCTTGATTAATTCGATTCGCCCCCGGAGCCGATGCTACAATGTTGCTGGACCGCGGTGATCGAGTGCAGCGAAAAATGCGGTGGTTCCTGTGTTGAGGCCATCATTCTAGCGGCACGATCGTGGGACGACTGTAAATGGAGCTGATTGCCGCCGCGGACAAGCCAACAACATCCTTGTGTCCAGGCACCGGAGATTCCTCCAAGTCTATGGTCTATGTGGCTAAGAACGTTGCGTGGTCCGCAAGTAAATTGACTCGTCGGCGGCCGTCGGTGTCCGGAATGGATTTGCATGACAACACACCCGACAACGGCGCCCGTGTCCGAATGATATCATCCTATGCTCGCCGATGCTCGCCTGTGAGAAGTACGCCGGAAGCGAACACTTTGTCAGCCCCAGGAATCAAGAGTGACAGACCGACGAACATGGTGCGCTCGCCACGTGCCCCGATTACGGCAATTGCGCGCCCCGACGCTAGTTGAAACGCGACCCCTCCCGAGGAAGATCGCCACCAATCCGGCATTCTGGATCGCATTGAAAAGTCACACCGATCGGAAGTCACGGTCGTCTCGCCGCATCGGAAAATGACACCCCGGAACACCGATATATAGGGCAGGCGACGCTCGGGCAGGCACTAAAAATAGACCTCCATCATCTGGCTATTTTGAACGGCGTCCCAAGAAATGCGTGCGTGTGTGCTGGTGTGTTGGGAGGGCCACCCCGCCCCGGTCCGGAGCAACAGACAACCGCAGAAACCACGCCACGGCCAGGCCAGTAAACATCGTAAAAACCCCAGCCCCAGGTCGGTCCGATGCGAAAGATCGTGCCTCTATCGCGACTGTTGACTTTGGACCCCTATCGCATACCGACTGGTCACAAGTCCAAGACGACCAGCACACACACACGCAAAGGGAAACAATCGATGTTTTGTTCGAAGGCTTGATGGGGCTGGAACACACATTAGTCGCTGATGGAACTAGCGCGAAGTCTCATCGTGAGAAAATGCCTCATACAAAGTGTTACACATTTAACGTTTTCGTCACTAAAATTATTAACTGTATCTTCTATTCCTTTGCTGTCTGTTTTATTCACTTCTGCTTAATTCACAACTTTCGCTGTTCTTCCTTTAATAAAGTTTCGTTATTGTTTTCTTATTTTTAAGTCTTGTGTTTGTTTTTCATTTTAACACAAACTATTTGCCCTTTACGTTCTCGCAATTCGTGCGAAAAATCGGAACCAAATACTTCCCTCAACATGCTTCGAAAATACGGCGTTTTGAGTGGTTCTTCTTGGAACCCTGAATGCAGTCACCTTCAGTCCGCGCTGCATTGAGCGCGCGCGCGTACGTCATCGTTACGACGACGGGCGTGATCTCATCTGTATCAGTCGTTTGGCCGATCCACACACGACACCCGGCCCCCGGACTGCCGGAGAACATGGATCGCGTTGGGTGACACATGATATTCATAATTAACGGTCATCTTGCTATCATCGGACACTGATGGGCCCCTTCACGCGCGGTCGGCTCACACATTTAAATGAGATATAATTAAGACAAAGCGGACGCGGCTCTAACGACAGAAGGAATTATCGTGGAAAGAAGACGATCCCGCAACCCGAAGACGTTCGCCGGTTGGGGCAAGAAAAATGGCGCACCATTTCTCCATCCCGCAAACGATCGGAAAATCGTGCCGCCGCGTGAAAAGTGCGCCGGGAGAAGGATCGCGGCGATCGACGGGCGAGTTTTGCCCATTTTCACACGCACTTTTTCGCGGCTCGCGCCGATGATGTCATGCGTCTTTTATTGCTTCGCCCCTGACTGGATATGAACGAATTTTTATTTCTGACCCGAAACGAAACATTCATCTTCATCCCGGCCGGGCCGGGCCGGGCCGGCGTATGATGTAATGGCCCAGCAGCGCCGGGCCATCCAAAGGGCGCATCGTTTTATCACTTTACATTAACTGGGGGGCCCTATTAACCGGAAAGCGCAAGCTGTGGCTGTGGGGGTTATGGCTTTTAATGGACGACAAATGTTTAACCTGCCTCGTTGAGCGTGCGAGTCTCTTTTACGATTTTGTCGCAATTTCACAAGCGCCATTTCAATTATGGGGTTGTTAAAGTTTAAAACATACTGTTACTAGACGAACTTCGCAACAGAAAATTTGCAGTACCTGTTCAAGAAATCATTTTAAAACAAAGTTTATGTAATTTAAATTATGTGGTCGATACTAGAAACTGATGATCGCACTGTATGGCAGATGGTATGGGGAACTAGGTTACCATTCGACCAGTTTTACAGATGAAATGCCGCTCTCCGTTACCATCTAAGGTGTCGAGACATTAGCTCGAAGACACATCATAGCCCCGCGGTCCGGTGGGATAGGTCTAAGTCGCTGGGGAAGCCGGTTTTCCCCACTTCAGTTCAGCCGAAGTAGCTCGAGCCGTGTGTTGTCCTTCCCTCCGAGGGTTGGGCTTAGGTCTTCGGTAAACACCTGGCGACGGCGTGACGAAGGGTGTCCCTAAAACTGTTGTTTATTACACCGTCCGCCTTGTTGTGTTGAGACCTTGAATTACGGATTCAGCCTTGTCGATGGGCGGCCCCTTCGGTTCGCAGTTCCAGCTCACTAATCTGACTAAACACTCCGATCTTCTTCGAGCGCATCAATTTGTCGGAGCGACTTTTATTTACGGCCAATCAGGAGCTGGAGCTGTTTCGAATTAGTTCCAACTGGGTGGCAGGTGCTTCGACGAGAAGAAGCCAGGTCCCAGACGAGAATGGCTGAATTTATTGAGCATTGGTTGAAAAGCAGTAATCAGGAATCCAGGAAAGCGTTAGATGGATCATTCATAAACAATCGACCAGCCCACGGTCCGTCTAGTGACGGCCGCAGGGAGCTTCTTCTTCCGTGGGCGATGCCACCACCGATGGAAGCACCAGTAACCACTTTAGGGTAGGCAGAAATGAAAATATTTTCACATGACCGTTTCGGGCCACCGGTGAGCCTACGCGGAGAAGACGCGCATCACCAGCACCTCAAAATTGCTCGACCCCATTACATTTTTATAACGCTTCAAAAAGTTTGATTTCTGACTTGACTCTCGCAGGCCGCGCTGTTCCTAATAACCACAAATGGGCGATCATCGCGTCGCGACAATACCCGGAGCTGATTGAGGCTAAACACCAATTGGGCGTGAAGCCTCCGGAGGTTACCCATTAATCAGTGAACGACGGGTCGAGCTTAGCGGTGATCTTAGACCGCAAAAAGGCGGTGACCTCCTGGAGACTTCTGAGCCTTAAACCGCGGGTCTAACCCGAAGAAGTAATCAACACAAAATTGGAGACACTTTTCAAGGTTACTGGCCCACTGCAAGGGCGGCGCACCTGACACGGAGATAGGCGGACTGTAAATCACGGGCTTTATGATAATCTTGCGCAATCTCAGTCCGCAAACCGGCTGCCGTGCGCCTGCTGTTGGCTTATGACGAGCCATGCACACACCCCTCACGCTGCGCGGAGGCAGAATGTCAAAGGACGCGGAATATCTAAATGCGTTCGCAAACATCGTCACCCTCATGCGAATCGCCAACTGTTTGGATAGGCTGCGTTTCGTTCTTTTTTCCTCTTCTACGTTTGGCTATCAATTGAAGACATTGACGATGGGAAGTGTCTTCGGTACTTCGGGAGTTGGTGAAAAAGTGTTTCGACCACTATAGCTGATGATTGAATAAAGCTGGAGAGCACGAAGACGGTGATCTTGATCGGTCGACGAAAAGTCTTCGAAACAAAAGGAAAGAAAAAGCATACAGAAGACCATCTATGAACCATGAAGACGAACTGACAAATCATAACCATTCACTGAGTGACGTTTACAGTCAATGAATAGTAGATAATAAACGGACTACTAGCAAGATGTCCGGTATGATATTGAGCAGCCTTGAGCTGTCAAATCAAAATGACCGAAGTGACCTGGTTTATAATCTAGGTTGATCAAATGAATCCCCAATTGATACTTTCAAATAGGGTTAAGAAATTGGAATATGATTACGAATTCAATGCCATAAAACAGAACAACTTTTCGAACCACCCTCGAACCGTCAACTGGAATCACCAACAAAGCGGTGCCCGCGGAACCGGCGAAAACGACCGCAAGCAGCTGATGCAATCACCGCGAAGCGCCATCGCTCTGTCGTCGCAGAGTCGTTAATAAAAGGAAGGTGAAAGATACTGTCACTTTACAGCGCCTGTACTCGTGAGGTGATTCGCGAGTATCTCTCGTTGCTTTCGCACGTCCAGATAACGCCTCCGGCTCATTCCCATCCTTCGTGCACCACGCTATAGCTCACAGGTCGTTCGTCACGCAGCCTCGACGGTACTGCAACGCGGCAGATAGTCCGAATGCGCTCAGTCCGACATCAGCTCGCCGGCGGTAAATAACGCATCGGTCAATATTTGCCCAACCACGGAACGTCCTCCGACGGGTCCGATTGACCGACCACGACATGTGCCAAGCCAAGACCGCGCACGACGGAAGCCGCCGGAATGCGGTGAACGGTTAACGGTTGGTCGCACTAATTAGGATCGCTCGACTCGCGGCTCGAGAGTTCGCGACATCGGCCCCCAATCGACGTGCCGGACCGTCTTCGGTCATCGTCAAAAAAGTCGACACTTCAGCACCGTGCCACTCGAGGGGATCGAAGATGTTTACCGAGCAGAGCCGGACCGGCGTGAACCCGACTCGTTCAGGTTAATGGCAAAGTTAATGTCATCACCATATTGATTGGCCGTAAAATCGGCGGACAACGGCGGGGCGCGGGATCATGTTTACCGATACCGGCCTTTGACGTGACGTGCCGTTTTTCCTGTGCTCTGTTCATAATAATTTGCACTCTCCTGGGACTGGACACCCGCCGGAGGGGGACACTGCCCACCTAGCAGCTCCTCATTAAGGTCGTGCGGATCATATTTGCTGTGCGATCGATTCGCATCCGGAAATTCAATCCGGCAACTTAACGACACTCAACGACCGGCCCCCTGCCAGAAGGCGGGGAAGTACACCCGAGTATCGGGCCGACCTCTGGTGACACGGATTGCAAATAAAATCTCCACGACGGATGACGCTTCGTGTCAACAGCGAAGCCGTTAAATATTCATTGACACCGTCAGCCAGCGGAGAACGGAGAAGAAAGATATTTCGGAGCTCGGAGTTTCGGAGACACACTTCAGACACAGTTTGACGTGGGGGGAAAACGATAGATTACGGTGTATTATAGTGTCACCACCGGGTCGGGATCACGGCCGGGAGCACTGTCCAGTTCGCGGTGCCCTGATGTTGACTTAGTTCGGGTCGCGTTCTTCACGCTGAACAAATCGTACAATATTTGGCAATTCTCAGACACAAAGCGTTGCGCTTGAACTGTTAGCAATGAGTGTGTTTGGATATGGTTTGTTGGTTCTTCTCAAGAATAGTGGCCGGGTAATGCCATCGATCACCGTGCGTCTCCATGCGCTGCAGTAGACGTTTTAAGCCTTGGGATAACCACTAGAAATTGTGTTTTTTTGTAGAACACTCATATATTGTCGTAAGTAAACAGACCTATAGTCAGCATAACAAATTTGCCTAAATGCGATGCAGATACATGGTCATTCCAAAATATCATTTCAATGGGCTTCTTATGTGTTTAAAATTTAACGACTCATTTACATTCTTCTATCTCCTAAGAAAGAAATGGAGAATGTTCCTTCACACACTGAAGAAAAACATAGAAACATAAAAGATAATCAAAAATAGTTTATTCCTTCCAACCAATAACCGTTTGGAAACTGTGTTCTATTGCCAGCGAACTACAACCATACTCCGAATATGAAGTTATGCAATAAATCTAGGAAGTAAAATTCCCGCCCCAAGTCCAAAGCCATCATTAGTGGCGACGCGTGAATAATCTTCACTCAAGTGCTTAGCGCGCCCCAAACGACGCCCAACGGTCACGGGCTCTTTACATTTTTCATAAGTGCTTCACGCTCAAAATGGGCCTCACCACATTATAACTCTCATCTAAACGATCATCTACCGACACTGCCAGACGCAGTCGTACTGAGGGTGCGCATCGGCAGACCCCAACACGACGCGTAGTGTATTAAGCGATCGCCCCGTTCTTTTCCGGCTAACGATGCACTTCTCGTGCAGCCAATAAACAATGACGAAATAATGCTCGCGCCGTCACGGGGACGGGGCTTAGAGCATAATTTTTCATCCCATGCAACTCTACCACCCGCCCGTGATGGGACCGCGAACCGTAAGCCTTCAAGTTGTTCGGGAATAAAAAATTATTATTACACCACAGCACCACCAGCGCCGTTCTGTCGCGCGTTCCAGTTCGCGCATTGCTGGTCCGTGTCCTCGCCTGCCATGTGGTTTGCAGAAGCGAACTTCGAGATGGGCCCCCGAAACAGTGGGCCCCTCAATGGCTGAACGATAAAACTTGAGACCTTTGGGGTAACTTTTCTTCATTAGCTCGCGTTTCAACCCAGTTTTTGGCATCACTTCTTCGAGTGGGCGATTTCGGAGCGCGAAGGGAGGCCCAGAAGAGGCTTCGAACATCGCCAGTTAACCGATCGATCGTATGCATAATGCATTGTTATTGTAAAGCATGTTCGGTGGGCCAATTTTTCGTCTTCGTTGGCATTTCACCGGCATAAACATTCCGCCGGGTTTCGCGCGGGCCACCGTGGGCTCGCAATCTCTTTGAAAGTCTTTACGATATCCTATCACACCCGGCGCGGTCTACAATCTGTGAATAATGATGGCCTCTCATACCCAGGCCCACACGCGGACCGCCAGGGGCGAAAGTTTCAGTACACGGGAGGGGCATAGTCAGTCAGCATAGCACAGCAGTCAGCATATTTTTGACTCGGAATTCATCCGGAAAGTTTAATGTTTGGCAGGGAAAACTTATTATTAGGTAAAAACAAAACGTTACAGTAAGCAACAGACATTAATCACTTAAGAAGAAGTCCATTGGGTATTCCATTCCCTAAAAAAAGAATAACAAAAATCTGAACATTCAATCGATTTGAGGCAGAATTTGTACGACTCAAGAGTTGTGGTAGAGTCCTGCCACCGGAGTGACTGCTGTCCGAATACTTTCGATCACCAGTGTCAACCGAAGACAGACCCCACGAACGAGACCGGCTGTTCCGGGGCCGATGGACGGTTTGCAGTGACTTGAGCACTTGAGAATGGCATTTTTTTGTTGGTGGGTGCCAACCCCGTCCCGTGGGGCGCCCGGGCCCAAAAGGTAAGCTTAAGAGCTTAACAAGAGAAACGTGACCAAACTTCCGGAACGGTTGGGCCACGCCGGCGGACACTGTGGCACGCCAGGTTCAGGCACCGTAGGTGTGGCTGAATCTGTCACCACGCGCCAAGAAGTCGCGTGGTCCGCGCACCGCGTTCTTGGGCAACCAATTTGGTCGACAGATGAATTTTGGGGCAGCACCGCACCGCGGATGACCTCTCTCAATTTACTCCGGGGGGTGGCTCGTGACGATGGCGCCAGAATTTGATAACGGTGACGGACACCCCCGACCACCCCATAATTGGGCGGTCCCGGGGCGGGAGGTCTTTTACATATAAATTTACTCGCGGAGCCCCCACTCACCCTTCGGGAGCTGGGGCCACGTGTACGTGTTTTCACGCATCATCAACTGCATCCCTAAGTATCCATCATCGGACGCTATCGTCGTCGTCGTCGCCCTCGAGACGTGGTGTTCCGGACGACCCCACCCAGCGTCGCTCATTAAGTGAGATTGATGGAATACGAGCTTATGCTGCGGAGCTTTGTTTTGGGCTTCCGTTTTCTTCCCGGGAAAGAGCCATGCCAACCATCTCGTAATGTTGTGCGCGAATGTGAAACGTTTGAAGTATGTGTTTATTGCGACTCGCTGTGCCCCTTTGCGATGGTCATAGGACAGACCCATTAGGGACTCATCAATTGAGCGACGATCGTAAATGCTAGCGTGTTGAAAGTAGTAACGCTGCCTGCAATCATTCGCGCGTCCGTTTGACACGAATCGAAAACGACTAAGTGAATGACATAAAAGCATAAATTTGCGATACGCTCGCCAAGACTCGCAGCCAAGACACGAAACGGCTCGGCGTGATTGCAATTTACGAGCTCGCCGTCGATCGAGGCGAATGAAAAACTCATTACGGTTCAATTCAAAACTCGTTAAAACGCGTCCCATAAAGTGATGGTCAGTCAGGCTGATTACCGGCTGATAAAATGAAGAAGTTTGACAGGTCGGGTGACTGGAAATGGACGTGCTGAATCGTGCCTCGTGCTAATGAGAGATTGGGGATTTGCGAAAGACACAGGGTCTACACGCTAACTCAAAGGTTGATCAATCTTGCAAGGCTCCAGACATTCTCTAAACCCCAACTAGGAGATCCTCGTGATGATCGCGTGTAATTGTCACGAGTCGCGCGGAAAAGTAAATCAATATATCTTTTCAAACAAGCCAACCGCGCCACTGGCAACATATACGGCCCCAGAACGCAGCATAGAATGGACGCGCGAAATGACGACACCCCTCGGTTCGGTTCGTGCACTACCGCCGAAACGTGATACAATTCAACAATAATGTCCCGCGCGACTTCCCGGTTGATGGAACACTGCAAAATGACGACACACACTGCCCGGGGCCAGAAATGTCGTGAACGCGCGCGGGTTGCTGAAACTGCCACTGCCTAATTGAAACGATCTCACGCCGTGGCACCGAAGCCCGAGATCGCGCACTTTTCTCTTCGTGGGTTTTGCCAATTGAGACACGCCACAGAATGGCGGGAATACCACGATTTCGATGATTTATTAACCCGCACCCGGGTGTCGAGCTGAAATGGAAAGACGGAACATGAAAATGATGTTCGGCCGGCAGCAGGCGAAATAAAATGGTACCCGAATCGAAACCCATTTCTAGCGCCTGCAGCGCTGGCGTACATAAAACAAACATCCCCAAACGGCGAAGAATGTGCGCGAACGGACGACCGCAACGCCGGGCATGTTCTTAAACATCTCTCCACCCCGACAGCGCCGCGGACTGCTACAACATTAGTCACTCTCGGCCGGCCGCGGCAGACCAGCGACTGTTTCACAACATTTCGAAAGACGGTGTCTAAAAATACTATCGCCAGCCACGGTCCTGTCTGCCCCGCGCGATCGAGCAAGAGCGAGAGCGAGATGGTCCTCCAGCAAACGCGGCCGCGTGCACGGATGTAGGTGGCGAGGAAGAAATTAAGCCTTGGCCGCGCGCGCGCGAAAGGCGTCGAAGAAAACCCGTTTTTCGTACGCGCAGCGCACGATTAGTGATCACGCGAACCGACGGACGACCCCGGTCAGGATCGCCAGGATCAGACCGGAGGGTGTGGACAGCGACGGGTGCTGAGACGAAAGTCTGAGCTGAGTGCTCCGGTGCTGCGTGTTGCTGCGCCCCGAACCGCGCGTCCTTTCTTCGTCCGGCGATCGTGCATTTGTTTTGACTCCGTGCGACCTTTCTGAACGGAGCCGTGGCAAAACACTGTGACACTTTGAATGACTTTAAGCATCCACAAACGACGAACGCGATTGTGAGCTTTGGTGAGTCGGTCGAAGTGAGCCATGCTTTGATTATTTTGTGTAGAACTGCCTGGGTTGGGGTCTTCATTATTTATCATCCCACTGAATGCCCGAAGTCGCGTTGATAGGCCATCAGGTAAGTGGCATTTTAAGTGGTCGCCAAAATGCTTGATTTAGATGTCTTATAATTTGCAGTCCATTACCATGGCTACGCCATTGACATTTGTTTCACATTCGAAACGAAGAGGATGCAGTGATTAATAAATATTCCGGTGTCTCCGAAAACAACCCACAGCCAGCCGGACAACCCGCAAGGTGTCGAGCATACAAATGGGCCGATTATAGGCCTTAAGTGGTTCTAATGTCCGAAGCATAACCATTCATTACGGGCTACTAAAGCGTTTGCATGCTAATATAAATGTTATTAGAAAAACGATGACTGACACGCGTTTTTGGCAACAAAATGATACTTCGAAATACTCCGAAAGTGACATTGACATTAAAATTTGAAAAAAACGTTATGAAACGAAACGTGACCCTTTCCAGTGGCCACCGCATTAAAATGCATCCAAGCAAATTCATCCTCAGCGCTACGGCTGCGCAATCTGACCACGGAAACCGGTTCCAAACGGTGCGCCTCTCAAGGGTCCGCGCGACCGCGACCACTCCAGAGACTCCAGGCACCTTCGTACAGTACACACACACACAGACATAATCGTAAACCATCGTTCGCCCACGTGTGCGCACCCCCGCTATGCTGGCCGGCCGGCCCGTATCATAATAAAGGCAATTGCCCATCGCGCACTTTCCCGCACGCTCCACAGTTCCACGGCACGAATTATTTAACCGCACGACAGGCGAGGCCAGCCACAACAACCAAGACGACGACGCGGTCGGCGACAAAACAGCCCGGAAAAGGCACTCTCCAGGAAGCGGGGCCACCGGGAGACTGTGACACAGATATCAAGAAAGTGATTGAGGATGCTTATGGTTTCTCATGTTGTGTCTCGGATGTTTCTTTTTTTTTTGTTTTCGTTCTCCGAGTCGGGTCTGCGTTGCAAAACCTCCCAATATCCTTCACGGGACGGGAGATTTCGAGGTTGTTGTGGGGATGTTTTTTTCGCGCCCCCTGGCTTGTTACTCCTTTTGGCGCGCTTCGTTAGTCACGGCCCTGAGATGCATGCTCTTCGTTTCTGTCGCCCGTCTGCCGGCTACAATGTGGATCCTCCCTCCTCTTCGTGTCTCGCTGGCAGAAGAGGACACACTTTTTCCAGCCCGGAGCTACAGTCAGTCACCGGTTGGCTACCGAAAAGAAGAACAATGTTATTTTAATCCAAATTTCTCATATTAGGTTGGGCGGAAAAGAAATCCATTATCTTCTCGGTAGATGCAATTTCGCATTCGTCGATTCCTTTCGGGCATTTTTGATGTTAAAGATGCACCTCGAATGCTCGAAATGATCGAAATGCTAGTATTGGTGGTATCGCTTAGGAGCTAAAGATCAATCATCAAACATTTTTAAGCCATTTACGAACAGGAAAATATTTTTCTAATGACTAGGAAAATATTTTTAGCAGGACCCGCAATTCCGCATCGCACTGTAGAACCCATCTCCCGGGTGGTTGATAGGTTTTTGCGTGCAAATCTTTTGTCAGTGCTTCGTCTGCGCCGCTCACTGCTCACTCGAAGACGCTTCTTTGCCACGATCGCTAGGCCCCGGCGAGCGAGAGAAAGACACTGCGGTCGTTCGAGGCCGGCTGTCTGCATTAAAGTGCATCATACACACCACACACAAGTGCAGTTGCATTGCACCCACGACGAACCGCTCGCAACGCGCATCAACAATCCATCATCATGTGTCGCGCGTTGACGTGCGACGGTGGTGACCGCGACGACGGCGGCGACGGCTAACGAACTGGCAAGAGTTTGCCGACGGGAAAGGAAGGAAGAAGTCACACATTCCTCGCCACAAGTGCAGCGCTGAGGACCCGTGCACCCCTCTTGGGTTGCGTACGCGGCTAATGAATCGTCCGATATGCTGCTTCACCCCGCGCGCTCTGTCTTCGGTTGAAAGTGTGGGCCCATGTTCAAGGCCAACCACTGTGGCTCGTGGTGGGGTGTGGACCTCGTGTGTGTGTGTATATGTTTTTCAGTTCTAAAAATCCGCCGGCGGACCATCGAATGCAAAACTTCGTAAAATGAGTGGCGCAAAAATTCAAAATCACAAAATGCCCCCTGAAGCCAAAGCCGAGAGAGGTGCAGAAGAAACCAGAAACAAGCAGAAAACATTGGCCCCGTCAGCCAAGCATTAGAGCCAAGCGCCCCGCGATGTGGTCTCGCATAAACGCGCTGATTAAACATAATTCTTTTGTGTGCTTCTTGGCGCTTCGCTCCGTTCGCTGTTTTTCGTCCACGCCATTCATCCCTTTTCCGCACCGAATCGTGGGTCGGGGCGGTTCAGGTGGAGAACGGAACGTGTGCCGTGTCGCGACGCGGCGCGGACAACACTGTTGCAGACTGTCAGACTGTCGGTCCCACCGGAGGAACCACGTTTAGAGCATGGCACCGCAATTCATAACTCCCTCACAGTCATTCAAAAAGTGGCGTGTTGTGGCCCGGTGGTGATAATTTTGACAACATATGACATCACGTGGCCAACAAAGAGTCTGTACAAACACGATCGTCGATCATAAATTTATTAATGTTTTCAAACACTAACCCACGTTCCGGGATTCGGTTCGATGTTTGCCCAACGGGTAGCCCAACTTGTGTCAATTTGTATTTAAATCCGGCTTGCCAACGAGTGGACATAAGCAAATATCGCAACAAATGACGAAACCGTTCTGTGAATGTTCCTAAAATCTCCCAACTCTCAGTCGATCGTTAACAAATGATTATAATGTTAATTGAACAAATTACAACACATGATTAGGAGTTACATTATTGCAACTACACGGTTCTCTGTCTGTTTAAGTGACACTTTACCATTCGGCTTGTTAGTAGCCACTTTTTCCGATTACTTTTGCTGTTTCGAGCATAGCCACACAAAAAATGAAACAGAAACGGCGTAAGGTCGCGGTTGACGAACGTTATGCCGGCGTAGCATAAGTAGTTGGGAATCGGCTGCGGAACGAGAATGTGAATGTGAGGCACTTGTAGAACACGCCGTACACGCATGTTCGGTCCGGTCTGTCTTTTGTGCTCCGTGCAGCAAATTAAAAAAAGACACACACAGCCCGTTCTGGCAACGGGCACCTAATTAACGGGCACACTAGGGATCTTTAGAACTTATTGGCACGGATGTTGCGTAATTGAGTAATTATACCCAATATTTTATGGTTTCATTTGAAGCGGTTTAGGCACCAGCACTTAATGACTCTCTTTTTGTTCCTTCTAGCCATGTGTCACTTGCCACAAATGATTCACACGCCCTGTCACAGAGGCAACAACAAAATTAATTGTGTCCCAATTTTCAGTGTCCCCAGATGTTGGCGGCCGTACGCGGGTGCATTCCGTTGTGCCAAAGCGCACAAAAAAGTTAAAGTGAACCAATATTTCACTCTCACGCTCGGCTCGGCTCAGCAAACCGCAAGAATATATGTAGGCCGTTGCAACGAGGGGGCCGAGAACGGGATAAGGAAAGCCGCTTCCTGACGCAGCATAAATTAAAACAAGTCAACCACATGCCGGGAGCGCGAGAGAGCGCGACTTCATTTGGCGTGCCGGCAACAACACGGAACGTTGCAAAAGATCAGCCTCACCGACAGGCGGCTGTGCTCAGCGTCACCCTTTTGTCGTCGGGTGGACATTTACGAAGCACGAAGACGCACGCACGCTCACGATGCGCGATGGCATATTGTCACAAGCGGGCGCGCGCAACACGAATCCCACTGGCCCACTGGTTGAAATATTTTTTTGACGGATCGCACTGTGTTTACAAGCTGCGCTATAAATATGCTGCCTTCCGAGCATCGGCACCAACTTCGACGCAGTGCCGGCAATAAAAGAAAGGCCCATGATGATGATGATGATGGTGGTTGGTGGTCCTGCCTGGCGCGTACGTTCGCTGCACAGCAAATTTGCAGTCCCCGTGCGTGAGTCGAGACTGTTGCAAGCGCCTGTGACTCAAGCAGGCGGTGAAAATAGAGGATTTTCCCGGATTTTTCCTTCAATCGCAAACAAACAACTCCCGGCGCGGACGCTGTCGACCTGACGGGCACCAGAAGCGCAAGGGGAAAAAAACGTAAAAATATAATAACAATAACATTGCGAGCCCAGACTGATGTTCTGGAATGCTTGTATTTATGAAATGCTTACACCGTTTCCGCGGCCGGTGGCCGCTATAAAGCAGATCACCCCCCGTAGCCGGCCCGAGGGGTCTTTCGCAATCTTTCGCTACTGACGGGTGCTACATTCAACATTTCAATCCATCTTCTTGGCAGTGCCCCCAAAAACTAACAAATTTCGGTGTCAACGAAATATCTCATTAGTTCTATCCAAACACTGCACGTGCCACAGTGAGGCAAAACATGATCAACACGGCGATCCTGTTGAGTGTTTTCGGGCACTTTGATTGCGAAAAATCTCTGGCCTCCCGCGGACTACTAATCCGGCCGTTGATGGGTAGCAAAGGTTTGTTTACGGTAACACTCGCCGATATTTGGACCGCTGCGGGAAACGAAAAACACCCAGCAAATGCAACGTTGTTCACACGTTCCGGTGTGTGTCCGGTATAACGTCAAGATCTACGCAAGTCCGGGGTCGCCGATGGAGATGCCTGGTGTTTGGTGGATGATCGCCGACAGAGTGGTGCCAACACCTTAACGGTGCTAAGTGACACTGCTGAAGACTAAGTTTGAGTTTGTTACATACTGGATCGACCGCCCAAAAGGACGATACTCACTGCCTGGTGTTTCACCTTGGTCACTACTAATAAAACTGTACGAAAAGTAAGCATCGCCTGCTGTGTGACCGCCATTGCATTTGTAGCCACATGAAAAATGTATCGACAGCCCAACAGCCGGACAATATGGTTCACGTCGCGTAGACATAAGCGTCACCAATTTTTTATGATGGACAGCCGGCGAAAATACGCTAATCACTTCATGCAACAAGCGGAACACGAAAATGTTAGCCACAAAAAACCGAAAAGAACCGACGCCGACAGCTTCGTGACATCATCACAAAAAATGCGTCAAAAGACGATCATCGCGGACCGCGGAGATGTCGGAGATTTTACGGCGGCTCCCGTAAAGCGATGGCCATTAAAAATAGAGAAACATGTGTAACGACGATACGGTGTCATCGGGTTCCCGGGTGGGCGCCATAATCTCTCTCGCACTAATGATAGTACCATAAAAAATGTTTTTTTAACTGCTGTTCAATTTAAATTCGTTGAAAAAAACGATGAAGTTATCACCTAAACAATCCGGTGTTTAGTGGCTGAGGCGATAAAATTATTTTCGCAAAACTGCGGCATCCAGCACCGGTCCATCTGCTGCCGGCCGATTGGCGAAATTCACATTTTCACCTTCACCGATTTTCCTTCCGGTCGCCGGCGGGAGTATCGGGAGTAAACATTGCATCCCGACAGACGGATGGATGCGAATTTTCCCGAACCGAACCCGAATTTAGCCATTAGGTCATCTCGGGAAATGCCGGCGTCTGGGGCCAGCACTGCAGCCCTCTTAAATCAATATTTTCTCCTGTCACGGCCACGGCATGGCACGGCACCGATCGGGCACGTTCTGGTGCCGATGGTCACCACGTGTTTGTTCACCGACACCATAGACCGGAGCATAGACGGTCGGTCGGTGGTTTGCGTACCAATAAACAAATGAACAATCGCGACTCCCGAAGCTCCCGTCTTCGCGAAGGATTAGATGCTGCTCAGCCAATGCTGGCCAATACATTGGCAACCCGCGGGATGTGCGTACGTAGCAACGTGTTGTTGCACGGCCGCCGTCTGCTGCTGTGATCAATCGGGTGTTTTTTGCTGCACTTTTCGTGTTCGGCTCGGCTAGCTGCCATTTGCCCGTTGCTGGCTGGCAGCTGAAATAACATCGCGGTCGGCGCGTTTCATGTTGCCCCAGACAGTGGCCACAGAATGCGTAAGATGGCGGCCACGGGGTGGCGGGTTGGCAAGGAAAACAGCGCCGTCGTCGGCGAAGAAATATCGACGATGGGACGACCTTTGACACGACTTTGGCGTTTGTCAGTTTAGAATGGCAACACGGAACTCAACCGGAAGCGGATCAGGAAATTCTTGACTAACACAATGCAGATCAATCACAGTGATTACGAAACTAATCCAAACATACGAGACCGAGACCCATGTTAAGCATGCTAAAAGAAACATTATGGCCGGGAATCTAAGCACTGTGTTCCTATTACTATTACGTTATTTTAATTATTTATAAACTTTTCTGCATTCCGAGATGTTTATTTTGTTCAAACTATTTAAACTAATTTATGTTTCAATTTATGTTCAATGAATTGCAAAAGTTCAATTGCAGATTCAATTGCAAAAATGCAAAAGAAAGGCATTGCAAACCAAAAAAAATCGGAACATTTAAACTCCGGTTCTTGTTCGCCGTGAGACGCCAAGTACGTGTTCCCCATTCAGCCGAAGCTCAGCATGATCTCTCCCGACACACCATAAGTAAATAGGTATTTACTCTTCGCGGGGCGTTAAAAGCACACGAAGCAAACGAAAGCATTGCGCACGGCTAAGTGACTTTTAGCGGCCAGGAATCATGGTGGTTCGGTTGATTGGCGGTTGCCGTCGTTCGCCTTTTTTGGAGAGTCGGAGACCCTCCCGCAAGCCAGCCGCAGGCCAACCGAAATTATCATCATTAAGTTTATCGTTCTGCTGACGCCACGAACGCCCCGAACTGAACGGAACCGAGCACCAAGCGTTGCTGCATCGACTGCAGCGCATCACCCGGCCTGGCCTGGTCTGGCCTGGTGGTCTTGCGTAAGCCGTGAGTCATCCCGTGAACCGTCCATAAGCGAACCGCGCACATCTCGCGCGAAATTGTATTGTCTTGTAAATGTCAGGCCGCGGAATTAATCGATTGTGGCCAAACGCGGCCGTGCACGAGCTTTCGTTTCGTCTTGCGGTTCACTTTCGTCGACTCGACGCAAACCGGTTGCCCTGTGGACGATCCGGCCCCTCTCAGTCCGCCGAGCCACGCCGGAGAATGCTAATCCGCTGCACGACGGCCAGACGGCGACGCAATGTTACGGTGCATTATATTTGCATAGAAAAGAACCATTTCATCACGCCCCGAGCCGGCGCCGGACTGCATAAGCGTTTTGATCGAAAACCGGCGAGGTAGATCCGTCAATGATTGATGTGGCTGGATTTGAGCCTGAACACATGAGGCCTCCGCTTTACTGGGGAGCGGCCGGTGGTCGTGATCGTCACGATCAGGGTCCGTAGAAAAACGCTCCTTTTGCATAATAACGGTACGTTCCAAATCAAACCCGTGAACCCTTCTAATCGCTTCTGAGCTCATGCAGCTCCAATCTGCAAACGTCTCCGTGAAGAAAAAGGGAACGAAAAGTAGAACCAATCGAATGTCGCTACAGCAAAACGCTTCGTGTGGGCCCTTCGCGCGAGATTAGTTGTTCGGAACCTCTGTCAAATGCGTCAACTACAAGCCATAACCGAGCCCGCATCGAGTGGCACCAATGAAGAGCAACAGAACGGTGGCATCGCATCGCAGTCCATTGAATTTTGATTGAAAAATTAATTTTTATGTGCCACTTAAACGGCCCGATAAACATGGGCCAATAATGACGATAACGATCTAATTGACCTTCGGTCAACTGGTCGCACTAGAGTGGAGCGTTTTGAGCAGCCCTCCCCATGCGGCAGAACCAGAACACGAACTAGGTTACGGACTTTTTCCCCCAAAAATAATCGTTACTTCGCCCGGTCAATTCGAGGCACTTATCGACAATGTAAAGTGCCGGCAACAGATCGAAAACGGTCGATTAACATCTATCGGCCGCCAATGTCATTCAATCGGGGGTCTGCTCGTGGCAATAACTTAGCACACGATTTGGACTATCAATATCGAACAGATCCTCAGTTTCGAGCAAGCCCTGGGCCTTCAGGTTCAGGCTCCAGAACCGAGGGGACTCCTCGGGACGAGGCTTTCGCCGAGCACGATAATCTATTTTATCACTGATCCGAAACCAGAAAATTAATTGATTCCACACCTCAGCACGTCGAGAGCCGGCAGGTCAAGCAGGAGCAGCATTCTTGCTCCTGCGGCCCCCAACCAGGCACCACACCGCAGCATGGAGACCACAGCTGCCCATCACGCTCGACACTGGAAACAATCAGCGCACGTTCCGAGGGCAACATCATCAACTTCAGCAAAACTCACGGCACTAATCCCGGCAGCCGGCGGTCGGCTACCGGAAGGCGGATTCATCTATCACCTTAAGCCACCGAGTGGGTGCAATTATGTGACGTGAAAACGATGCCAACGGCGTCGGGCTGGGATGATTAATGGTACGGTGAAATGAGACAGCCAAAGGGGTGGTGTCGAATGTTCATCCAGCGCACGGGATTCCGTTTGTCAGTTCCACGACAGCAGCCCGCTAAACGGGGGGTAAAGTTAATCTCGATGTGCGTTATTAAACGTATGATAGGATTTCATTTTTTCCTTCATAAAATGAAGCGTTAATTTGGAGTGTATTATCTGCTGTCTCATTAGATCAAATTCCACCAACTAAGTTGAAGAAATGATTGGTTGTTTTCTTGGTCAGTAAATCTCGGCACAGCTTGGGGAGAGAATGAAAATGGTCCAAAACAATAGAAAAGAAAGCTAGAGGAAAGGGATATTTACTCTCTATAAAATAAAATCTTTAACAATAATCATTCCAACGGCCAACGGACGCTCCCGGGACGCGAATCAAGCAGCGCAGCAATAGCGAGAAAAAAGTTACCATCTCCAAATTGCGCCTAATTGCGTCACTTAATTTATCGTTATTAGGCGAATAAATTAACATCGCTCCCGGCATCGGTCCACACCGGTGCCGGGCGGGTGACAACATTAGAACGCATCTTCCACTCGGCTCCACTCCACGTGTCTCGTGTTCCTGTTGCATCGCCACGCGTGGCCGCGCAGCGCGTCGAGAGGCGTTGTTGTTGGTCGTAAATTCGAATTAAAGCCCCTGATCGAAACGGGTTGCCGAATGAGTGATGGCTGGCTGGCGGGTTGTTTGCTCGGGGAAATGGATTAATAAATTGTGACCTCCGCGTCCGTGCGCCAGAAGGGGAGAGGCTGTAGGAAGCGAATCAGTTAAAAATGTGCTTTCCCCGGACAAGCATCCAAATCCACTGTTAACGTGGATGTCTTTTCCGGGCGGACAGCACCAACGTTATCCAGCCCTGTGTCCCACAGCCCTGCGACCTATGTAGGGCTGTAAATCAGGATTACGGCGATCGGGACACGGCTGGAAACTCCAGTCACGTCAGGATTGCAGGTTGCATCATACAAGCGATCTTCTCCGAGATTGTTCGCGAGTTTTCGCTGTACTAGACCAGAGCAAATACTTCAAGATTTACTGCACTGCACAACCATATCCCTTCGCACGCTGAGGTCTTAAATAGGTTGGCTACAGTCCCGGTTGGCACACGGAAAGTCCCGAGCTGGCTAGGCCGATGAGAAGAAAAGTGGAAAAACTAAATTAATCAACGAACCATAAACGTCGGCACCTGTGTTAGACAGAGTGCAAGGTGCGGTAACGGTGGTAATCCACCCCCGACGTTGGCCGGTCGGCAAGCGAGCGTGAAAATAAAATCTTTTATGAATCCGGTCCCGGTTTTTTGGTCCGAAACTCCGCAGGACAACCCACCGGGTGGCGCGTAATTTGTGGAGCGATTATAAAAAAATTCTTCATCCGTCCATCAAGCGGATTTGAGTTTCTACCGTCCAGCCAGTTCGGCCCGTCGTGGCCGGGAAAATTAGGAAAAATTAGAGACGAAATAAAAAACTAATTATTTGCTGAATAATTCATGCGGGCCTTCATGGCGGGCCGGAAAGAATTATTGGCAAGCAGCAACGTAAGCTACGGGCTGCTACGGTGTTCCTGAAGGATTCTGTGGCTATGCGTCCGGTATCCTGTTGATGGGGCCCCTTGTTTCAACCGAAAATCCAGTAGGATTCGGGCGCAGTTTTAGGAGCAATCTTAGACTCTTCTTTAGCTTTGGACTCACCGGACGTAGCTAATGGGGGTTTCTTTTGCAAAAATTTAAAAAAGGCGAACGAGATAGCAAATCTGATAGTAAGCGTGCTGCCCAAATAGAGTTATCCCCCATCATGGCATCGCCCGTATTTTAAACAAATAAATGTCAAACGCAAGCGATAAATATGCTAACAAAATGATTTGACCGATTCGATTCGACCAATTTTACGACCATCAGATTGGGACAGTTCGACGCTTTTACACTAAAATCGAAGCCAAGTGGCCCGAGCCGGTTCGCCACCAACCGCCGACTCAGCTTTCCTTAAGCGGATCAGCGGATTGTTTCATAAATTACCGAACGTGTGAACGATGAGATGTTAATTATTGCCGCGACCCCTAGGCATTCGTGTCGGCCCCTAAGCCAATCCCCTAATTTCACCGACTTTGCACAACACCGCCTTGTGGCGCGAAGAAACCCAAAACCGGCACCCGAAGAGGTGGGAAACAGGTTGGTCGCGCTGTAGCCGAGAGATTATGGCCGGTAGAATTAATCATCAGCCCACCGGCCACCGGGCAGATAGCATCTTTAAGGCGCGAAAAGAAAGACACGAAATTGTGCGGCACTTTTGCGAACGGTTCGCTTCTAAAGCATGACTTCAATGTCAAGGAATGCCAATGTAGTGTCCAGGAATTGCTCCAGCCACTGTCCTCTTTGATTTGCAGTAAAATATTCGTACCTTACCTTTCTTACTCTTTTTTAAGCAACAGAATACGTCCACAAAAGTCTATGCTGTCAAAAATTCAGCAGACCATCGACGGTTACTCGAACCATCTTTGGGCGGAACGAAGCCTGCGAAATCGGCTTCGTATTCTGTGACTTTAAACCTGCTGTAGTTCTTAGGGTGCTAAATATGTGGACAAATTAAAGAAAAACAAACCACACCGCGAAACCGTAGCCGCGTCGATCACGCTCCAGTGTGTCGCCAATTGGATGCATTATAAAATTTCACTTTCTTGCCACATCTGCGACGCTAATCTGTGAGTCCCGAGGTTGGGGGGAAGGTTGATCAATTTGCTCAACGGCTTCCCGTGACATAATCGTGCCGACAGGTCGTCGTGGCCATCTCCCCAGCTCCGTTTTCTGGCCCCAAGTTTTCTCGCAATCAATCGCTGAACTCCACGCCGAACGCCGAAGTGCTTCAGATATCTCTCTTAAGCATTCACTTCATGTTTATGGAATTTCGTTTCTGTTCCCCCCGCTGCGCTGCGCTGTTTATACAATCGATGTTTATTTTTGTGTGCCCTGGGAAACTGGGGCAGTTCTTCGAGCCCTAGACCCTAGACGGGTCTCGACACTTGCGCTCGAGTTGACGGATCGACAGTCCCCCAGAAAGTGTAATCGACTGCACGAAAACTCTCGATTGAAGAGCGCAACAAATTCGTCGCCTGACTCAACTCCCGGCCGACAAATTAGGATTTGTGGCCACCATTCGGGCATTCCACACGGAGAGCTGAGACCGTCGGCGTACACCCGCGCACATGGGCCCCCATATCAGTTTACAAATAGTTCGGAAAGTCCACCAATCGGCCGAAGATTAGCGTCGTATTCGGTAGCAGATAAAATGTTCGTCATCATCACAAATAAGGTTGCGTGTGTGTGTTCGTGGCTTTCGTGGAAAAAACGAATGCTAACCCAGCACCAGCATCATCGGTGACATCTGGCAACTATGGGGCAACTCTGAACAACGTACGCATTGTTTCGCGTGAAACAAGGCTGACACCGCTTCCAGATACTCCAAATGTAGAACCGCGTGTCGTGCGAGATAAGAGTTTGATTCATCGGTTTCTGGAGAAGTGTGACAGCATTTGAAGAGAGTACTTCAATTTGTTAACCCACTCGCAGCGCGCAGTACAATAACTTCACCGGTTTCCCCGTATCGTAGGGATTTGTTTGAAGTGATGATAATAAGCCATCAATTCCCTGTACACATTCGCCAGAGATCCCCGAAAAGCGCCTGGTATTACTCAGATCATTGTACAATTAGTTGGCAGTATCAGATATGCACTTCATATCCCTGAGTATTGGTCCTTACACCTTCATGTCTTTTACTGTAACACAACTATGATCACTATCCCAACTAAAGCTACTTCATTCTCTCTCCTAAACGTCCAAAACTGTATTGTTTCATGTGGTGCACACTTGACCTACACAACCCTTGGTTACGCCAATTAGGAACTTCAACGCCTGCCAGACACCCAGTGCCTCGGGCCAAATAACACCAATCTGACGCGAAGCCACTGTCACTTGGCGGCGGGCGCCACTTCAGCGGACGAAATCGAGCAAATTGATTCCGAGTCCCGGCACAAGACACCGAGAGTTGCCAAGGGGTTCGGGTCTACTTCAAACCCGGGCGGCCCGCTCGCGCTGATATGATAATTAGCCGATCCGTTACGGTTCCGGAAGGTGAAATGAAATGAAAGACACCGCGCATCGACGCCGCCGCGGCCGCCCGAGGGAAGCGAAAACGGCGAGCTAACATGTAAGTGGCCGATCCGAATACGAGCAACCCGAGTGATGTTGCCGGGTTCACCGAAAACCAAAAATCTACCGCATCATCAGCATTTGGCGCCTTATTCGACAGCCCCATATTCGGAGCATAAATCGGCGTTCGGGGGGCGTTTTTCTGAGCTCACCGGACTGCAGGTCGCCACTGGTACCGTGTTTACGGGGTCATTGGATTGCGTGGCGCGCCTTTTATGGCGGTGACCGTGAACGGAGCTCCGCGTGAGCTCCTTCGTGTCTGCCCGGACATATCTCGGACATGCGTGCACCGCAAGACATTGGAGCGCTGCGTCGCAGACCGATGTCTTTCGGCCGAAACGAAACCGCAGGCGCATACTCGAAACCGGAGGCTGGGTCAGAGTAGGCTGGTGAGCTGCTGTCACTTTCCAATTTGTTGCTTCTATCGGCTGCCCTGGACAGCAAGATTTGATGTCCAGATATCGACATGGAAGCCCAGAAGCTGGACCACAGGGCGGCTCTCCGAGCGAGGCCACAGAGCTAATGAAGATGGACTGTCTCCGAAGAAGTCTTATCCTTCCAGAATCTCTGGAACTCTTTCTCTCTCTCTCCCTAGCTTTCTTACTTTTCTTCGTTTCTTTTCCGTGCGCCACAAACCGCACGCTGTGATGCGATGCAAATGAATCACGCCAATCGTACGAAGCGATCAAATGGTCAAATGGCACCAACCCCAGCAGTCCGTTGGCTCAAGGCCCGAAGAACAAATCCGTGAAGATGGAGCAGCCCAGATAGACTGTCTGAAGTCTGCACGATCCCCGGAGCGTGTGTGTGTGTGTGCGTGTCTGTGTTAATTGAAAACAGGTTCTCGGACCGGCGAATACCTATACCGCGGCCAGGCGGCCAAGTCTGGTTCGAGTGTGGTTTTTATTTTTAGCAAAAAATAAAAGCAACAATAAATGGGAAGCACCTCCGGATCGTGAAGAAAGTCCGGACGAAGGCCTGACGTTGCAACAATAAAACCGAGCCCCGGAGCAGCGGAGACCGCAAGAATTGCCGCACTAACGGATGGCCGAAAAGTAAAACACTCATTTACACATTGGCACTGCGTTCTGCATCGTCAATCACCAAAACTCCGGGCGTACCGGTTCTACCGGCGAAGAAGTGAAGATTTCGCATACCCATGGACCATAAAAGCAGCGAAGTTGGCTGAAGTGCTGTAGTGTCCTAAACGCAGACATAGTCGCACATGAAGACCTGGGCCAAATTACACACGGGTCCGGAAGTCTGATCTGATTCGCCCGGACCAGATTGAAATGTGAGACTCCCTTCGATAACTCGTGCCAGCTCAAGTTTTTAAATAGCCCTAATCCAGATCGTAATCTAGACCCGCGCTGTGATATCAGCTGGACGGCATTCCGGCGTCCGGTATTCCGTCAAAGCCCAACTCAAAATCCAACCCACGGAATCCCTAAATAGCACATGTAACCATTGGCCTGGAAGACGCGCTCGGTGTGTGTGCGGTGTCGAGCAAAGAACCCTGCCTTATCTACCAACACCGAGCTACCACGGGATCGCTCCTTATCACGGGCGCGATATGCGGTCCAAGTCCAGCCGCTGACATCATGTGCACGCGGCCAGGTGCACCATGCGTACCGGTGCACAAGACCAAGACCCGAGGCCGCTCGGGTTTCTGAGCACTCTCGCTTATCAGAGCGGGCAGCGCGTCACCTGCGCTATGCGCCGGTACAATCTGTTCGGAATTTTTTAATCAAGATCACACGACCCTGGGTTGAGAGGAGAGTGTCCCCGTACCCCACCAGGTGGAACCAGCAAACTGGATCAGCGATCGTGGTACTTCACGGCACACAATGTGAACACATTGTTGCTTCTGAAGGGTTCCCAACTAAGGCTCTGCCAGTGTCTTTCGGATGACGGGTGGATAAGACGAGCTCGTCCGGATGCGGGAAGTAGATAAACTTTCCACCTTTGCTCAAGCCCATTGGGCCAGGCGAAGCACTGGGCCATCGGTGCCACCATTACTTAACATGGCTCTCCAAGTTCTTGAGGAAGCACTCGAAGCCTCGGCATAGTAAGTGCTCGATAAGTCAACAGCATGGCGGCCTCGATAACCTGCTGCCACCGCTGCTGCTGCTGCTGCTGCTGCTGCTGTTTGCTCTCCTAAAGTGTCGCACCGAGGGCACGGAGTTGGGCGGAGTTATTTGTGTTCCGCGTGCGTTTCTTCACTTACCTCGACCAGGAGCGGCGCCGGTTGCTGCGCTTGATCCGCGCTAGAGGCCCGCGCGACCAGCAATAGCCATAGCTGCACTGCCACCCAACACCTTACGGCCGCCATTGCCGTGGCGGCGTTCCTACTGTTCCCCGCCGGATGCTCGTCGCTGCTCACGCTGGCTCTGGAGGGTCCGTGGCGAAAGGCACACCGTGACACACCCTTTGCGTCGCCCTCGTCCGCAGGTGACGCACTGCACTAACTATACTGCACCAGAGAACTATCCACACTATCAAACGCAAACACGGTCACGCATAAATACAAAAAAGAAAAACACTACAACGACTTCTGCAGGTACAGGAAGTGAGGAAGAAACGATAAGCCGAAGAACGATATCAGACGACGGGCCCTTAGCTGGGACTCTCTGCTCTGTCCCGCTATTAGACTAGGCGATCAAAACTCTTGGAGCGCCCTTGGAACCTCTAAGATATGACATAATGTAAAAAGGGTTAACACTGTTACAGAAAGCAACAGAGATTAACATTGTCTGTGATGCAGACCAAGAAGAAGAAGAAAGTTCCAAACAGATCAAACCACCTCTCAGGTCCAAATCGGCCCGAGACAGCGAAAAAAGCAAACCAACTGCATTGCGTCACTCTCGATCACGAAATCCAAATCACCACCAGCGCCCAGAGAAGAGCAAATATTTGCGAACCATTCTGTAACGATGGCCGCCCGGATCGACCGCACGGGTTTGCATATCACGTCATCGTTTTATCGGACGATTGCTGATCTAATATTTTGTGTTCGGCGCTCAGGTGTTCAGGTGCACACCACATGGTCACTGATCTGTCTTCGGTGCCGATCTGTCCCACGACGTCCCAGACGAGACACCGGAATCCAACCTCGAGACGGGGGTAGGTTACACTGTCAAAAGGGTAGGAATGCACAGATGCGCGCATTCGTTATCGTCTAATTTTGGCCACGATCACCGAAGACACGGAGGGGGGGTTGACGCCAGTGACGCCGGCGACGGCGGTTCTCCTAACGGTCTCACGAGACGTCAACCCGCGGCCGGTTCCTCGCGAGCGCGCGCGCGCGCGATCGCCTGTTCTGAAGGCGCACCGTCAGCAATCTTCGCGGCTGGCTCGGAGTCCTCGGCACGACGATTAGCCTCGACGGCCAAGCCTTGCATTGGACCCGCGGGCCCCGGGGCCGGCCTGCCGGGTGCAAGATGACGAGTCAGCGGCTCTCCATATCGAACATGATCTTGTTTCAACGGAGCTGTCAAATTCCGTGCGCTCCGGGGGCTGTTGCCGAGGAAACGAAAACCTGTGTCCATCAGTGGGCGGCCCATCCGGCAGGCGACGGGGAGTTAGAGGAGCGCTCACACACACAAACACGCACACACACACTGGGAAGGAGCACAAACACCGGGCGCGCGTGTGTCAGACCGCGGCACCGGTAGACGCTCAATCCGTCGTCGAACAATCGGTAATGTATAAAAATACACGCGTGCACACCTCACTCACGCACGCACGCACTATCCCGCCCCTCGCGCACACACCGAACCACAGAGTATTGGGCCGAGATATCGAGCGACCAACAAGGAGGTTCTGAGAGCGACGAATACCGAAAAAACCGAACCAGACCGGTTGAGCCGCGGCCACGAACTGAACGGAACTGAACAGTGGCACGCAGCGCATGACCCACGGGCGCACGCGGTTCCCTGGTGAATGAACCTGACCGCCCCACGCCACACGCGGCAAAGGGTTCATCGCCACGCCGGTTACGCACGCCGGCGGCTAAATGAATGGAAACCCTGTTTGGGGAATGAAACACGGCTCCGAGGCGCCCGAAGCCCGCGAAAAAGCGAGATGGTGCGTCGGTCAACGCCACAAACGGCAGCGATTGGCCCGCGCCTGTCACGAGAAGGTGGAGTTCAGCATCAGGACCAGGACCAGAGAGTAAGGACGATGGGGCAACGGTTCCGGTCTCGGTCCTCGTGGGAAACGGGCGCTCGGAAAATGCGCCGACTCGTGCCGCAGCAAGCATCGTGTGCCACGTGGGTTTCCGTCGTCGAGCCGGTGGTGTTCATTCGCCGGCATCAGCTGTTTACGATGCTCGAAGTGCGTTGTCGAAGCAGCCGCCACGGACTGCGAGGGCGGCGTAGTCGTCGGCGGCCACCAAGGAAAGCTGCGATCCGGAGAACCGCTGGAGCTTTCCTTGGTGCTTTGTGTTTCTCTGGCCACAGCCGCTTAGAGGGCAGTGCCAGAGGATTCAAATGGAACCGTTGCAACGTTCGTCGAAATTAACGGTTGCGAAATAATCTAGTAGCTGATGCAATGAAGAATTCAGTAGAATATCGCCTTGCCATCTAGCAATTAGTGATATTTGAAGCCTTTCTGAGATGTGGAACTTGTAAGAAACTAATTCATCCCATTGTAAGCTTTTGCTTTCAACTCTGTTGGACCTTCTATTATTGCAATTCTGGGGTAGTACAAATCTAACATAAACAGTCTTTTCAAGACCTTCAAAGGCAGTCACAGAACGTTCGCCATTTCGCACAGTCGAACGAAAGTTTTTGGCTACTTAACAATTCTACAATCTTAAAGACACATGTAGACTTACAGGTCTTTTAAATCATTCTTTAAAACCCAGTTTAGTTGGTTTTAAAGGATGATCCCTACTATTCTTATACATAATAAGTTAGTTAAACACCCGAAATGTGCAAAAGTGAAATGTGCCCTAAACGTTTAAAAAAGTGCATAATGAGTGCATAGAAAAGTGCATCAGCATAACGAGCCGTCAGTCTTAATTTCGCGTCCAAAGTCACAACTAACTATTTCGAACAATTTTGTATTAGTCTTAATCTATTTTTTTTACATTCGAACCCTTGGCACGCCAATAAAATCGTCAACCTTCTGACTGCTGGACTTCTGTCTCATGATGAACATTTTTTAAAGTATTTTCAAAGAATTCCTCAAATGTTCGGATTCTGGGGAATGTTAAACTTATCTGGACCGAACGCTACGTTTGTTTTGATCTTTCCATGAGCATTAAAAACAGAAAACAGAAACATTTGCCGCGGAGTAAAGAATAAAGCAGATATCTCGACAACGAAGAGGCAACAGCTGGCAGTTCCTTTACATACTTGCCGGTGGAATAATTAACTGAATAATTAATCAACTTCAAATAAAGTTCACGGCAAAACTCAACCGAACAATCTTTCGAAAGGATTGCCGTCAATCGGTAAACGTGTGGCAATTCGATGGTTTCGTCACGTGGCGCAACGCAATCGCGCGTTGTCGCGCTTCGTCAGCAATGTGTTCAAACTCCTCGCAAACTTTGGCCCTTTTTTTTGTCCTCTATCTCCGTCTATCTCCCAATTCGTGGCCGCCTTTTTAGTTTTACGCTGTTGAAAGGCGCACTTTTTTCCGCAACACCCGGTCCCGGTCTGTGGTGCAGATGTTGGAAAACTTCTCGTCCCGCTGAACTCTCGCTGGAAAAGGGACCCGGGAAGCTCACCAAGTGGCGGCACTTTCAGCAAGCCAACCTGCAGGATACGGCCGGAGTGCGAAAAGTGTGACATACACTTTCAATGGAACGTTTTGCCTGCGGCTCGCAGGCCTCCCGCTCGCTGTCGGGGCATTGTCGATGAGGGTAGGGCAGGGAGCAAAGGACGGGAGACATTTCGACGCTTTGTCTTACTTGTTGAACGCATTACACGTGACTGGCCGACGAGTGCGTCGACCAGCGCTCGACCCGGAACCGGAACCGGCATGGAGAGGTAGAGCTTAGAACGTTCCTGCCGTCTGCCGTCGACACATTTCGACTGCCGGTGGCACCGGCCAGATCCTCGCATCCCTTGCTGACAGTTAAATCGAACCGCTCGATAATCTGAGGGAACAAATTGGATCGTTGGTCCAACGACATTGGGGAGCGTACGATGAGGGTTTGTTGAGGGAAATGCTGAAATGAATCACATTCACGCCGAACAAACTCTTTTCCTTGACACAAGTTTATGAACAAAGCGTTCAACAAGTCTATTTAAATCGACTCGGCCTGACGCACGTCTGACGTAAGTACGGTGGAGTTACGTACACGAGCGTTACTTCTGGGAACTTTAGAACTCAGCTATGCTCACACACAAAACGCAATCTTTCCATCGGGGCACGCGAGCGAAGCCGAGCCGATACATAAATGTCACATAAACAGCATGAAAGGACACCATTGGAGGAGAGTGCTGTTGTTTCCGCTGTCACCAGTAACCTGGCCGGTTTCAGAACATTTATCCTTTACAACCGCCCCGGTCACTAGATGTGCTTTGTGTTCCAAGAAGCGTACGGTTTACAGAACCAATAGAGCATATTATGATTAGTTGATTTTCTCGAAATACCACAGGAATATGTCAAGAGCAGACCAATGTGGGTCACAACATACGATTGGATGAGAAATGTGTTGAAATAATCGACAATTTTGTCATGGAATTTTCCAGGAAACGTTCATTTCAATTGAAGTTGATGACCAACTTATTTTATGAGCCCAATCATCACACCAGTGTAATGTTATGCATAATTGAGTAATGATGCTAGAAGCGTTATCAAATCGATTTCATTTTCCATCAACTCGGTTAACCAACATTCCATAAGTAGTTGGGCTAAACATACCTATAAAAACCATGTTGCAATGACATTGATTTGTTTCTAGTTATGTGAACCTATTTTGCATCTCGTATACAGATTGTGTGATATGTGGATTGTGCGGTGCGTACACTGATTTGATGTAATTAAATTAAAAATAACTATTTATGTGGTGTTCCGAAGAGAAAAGTCTATCTGTGGTGCCACACGGCACGAAACTGTTACGCGCAACATGTAACTTGGTGTCAAATCTGTTTCGTGCCGTGTGGCAGGTCTGAAATATTACAGCAACAGAAACAACTAGTAAGAGAAATGTCAAACTTGTTTACATTCGTGTTTTTGGCCCGAGAAAATAGAAATCGGAGAGGTAAGTTGATTTCTGAATAATCTTTTCGCTTTTTTTAGATATTGTTGCTGTACCAGGAAGATGGGATTGAACAAAGTGACAAAAGGCCAATCGTCCGGCACCAGGACCGCACATCCAGGATCATTGCTAGCCAAACAGAGCTGATGAAAGAGATGACCATTACGGCGAACAGGATTATGAAGGCGATAGATGTAGAATTTACGAAAAAGCCACACTAATTCACGTTATTTCCCGAACATCCGGATTCATATAATACTGGGAGTGATCACGAAGAAATAAATGCTTGGTGCCATGCTTGGAATTATGCTGGTTTATTCTCTGCTAAGATTGTTTTGTACAGGAATCTGTAAGCTTGTGTTTCCAGCTATGCCTCGGGGAAATCCCGGACGGCGTCTGGCGTGCAGCTTGTTACTCGTCGCGAAGGGATGGGCGACGCCGAGTCCGTCGGTGAATGGTTTATAGTAAAAACCGCATGTAGGAGCGAGAGATGGTTCCATGGATAACATACGCGTCATTATTTATGCTGAAGTCGAAAGAAGCACTTGCTGTTGGTTTCAGTTTAGAGTTTCAGTTACTACGATTGTGGAACTTCATTCTCTTCGTCTCGCTACGTTAAAGGTTGGTGCTTTTGTTCTATAGTTAGGTAGTTCGGCAACAGTGTTTTAAAGTGAATTTGATTTAAAAATTTTTGTTAGTAGAAATGGCACTGATTGTTAACGATCCGGAGTGGATTCATAATTTACGGATCATCATCAACAATGTGCAGAGGCGTCGAGATGAGCGGAGACGCGGTCGACGAACATGGTGGGTGCGACCAATCTTCTTTCATCGGAAAGAAGACGGCAACGTTCTGCTCCACCGCATACAACAAGAGTTTCGATGTTCATAACTAATTGTTCCGTCCACCGGATCCGGAGCGTTCCGGATAACCAAGCTCACTACGCATTTATCCGAAACATACTTTCCAGTTTTACGTATCTTTTTTGCTCAGGTTTGCTATCCATTTTATTGCTGAAATGGAGATAAACTTATAATTAAAATACAAAATAACATCACAAATAAGAATCTTTGCTTGTTAACAAACCCCTGTTTTCGTCTGTTTGTAAACAAACCTCTGTTTTCGTCTGTTGACGTCGTGTTATGCGCCCTGTTATAGGGTCTGCAGACCCACAAAGCTTTTGACACCTACTGATCGCTTTACTGTCAAAATTGTCGCGGTAGGAGGCTGTTATATCCGTTGTTTCGTGCCGTGTGGCACCACAGTATCACTGATCAAATATTCATCATGTGGCAGATCCTTGCAAAGATCAAGTACTGGGTTGTTCAAAAAGTTTGGCGCTGCTACTATTTGTGCATTTTCATTCGAGTTCGTTCAGTCTTCTCTGGGATGTTAATGGAACGAACTCAGTGAATAATTTCAAAGTGTAAAATAATCTAACAAAACGGGACGTGCTGTTGTGTTGTTCAATAAAAACATTCTTTCAGTTAATCAAAAGCTTTAAGGGTGATGTTTCAGGTAGATAGGGACCCGGTGATACGAATATAAATAAAAGTAATAACAAAAAAACTCATTTTGCGATCGATAATTTCAGAAATGAGTCTACAGAAAGAAACAAAATGCTCTACTGTTTCAACAGCAGTAAATTAATAAGAAAAAATACTTAGTCCTTATAGAGCTATTTACTGCTGTCCTTCTTTCATCCAATTTGTTAACTATTTTCAGATCAATCAATCAATTTTGATTCAAAACCGCAGCAAATAAACCAATCTAGATGCAACTCACTCACCGTCACAGCCGAAAGGCCGAAAGTGGTCGGAGCCTTCCAAACCAGATATGGCTGTTTATGTTCGTTTTGCCAACATTTTGTTTTGCCAAAAACACGGTACTTCGATCGCGATCCCCCGTCGCGATGCGTAGGGACCCTTGCTGGGCTGGGCTCCCCAGCTGCGCACGTTCCACGGCGGGTCCGTTGGCTCCTAAAGCTCCTTCCGGCACTTCCGGCGGCATGGCGGCTAATCGAAGAAAACGTGTCCTGGCGGCGAAATGGCAAATTAAATGACCATAAAACAAATCGAACGCTTGTCAGCCACAGACTGTCAGCGGCGCCGACAGCCGATCGAGCGCGACGCTTGGCCGCCTACGCCGCGTGGAACCATTTTGGCGGCCGCCGACCGACGGCCAACAAATTGACGTGGAAAGTGGAAAAGTATTTGTTGATGTTGCCCAACTTGCCCATTTTTCCGATGTATCGATAAACAAACTTCGCTTCTTCCGAGTTGGGTTGGCTCCTTCCGGGACACCGGGTTCACTTTCCCCATCACTCTTGCCCACTTTCCCTCTCCCTCGCACCGGGTTTCTCGTGCACTCGGTCACTCCGTCATTATACCCACCAACAGCAGTCGGATCAGTGTTTTCTTAGTTGAACCGAGCCGGCTGACAACCCACCGAAGCGGAAGAGGAAATTACAGGCTGGAAAAACAGTTCCCTCGCCAGCTCCCTTAACCCGCCTGCGAGCGGGAACGGTGAGTGCGCTGCGTCCACTCACCGGTCAAGTGCATGTCCGGGTGGTTCGTGGCGTGGTTGTGCACAAGATACACCATCGACCGCCCGTTCATATCAACATGTCCCGACAGTGCCGTGCACCACATCCGGATCCGGCATAGCCCGGTCCGGCCCGGCCCCGCCCGGCCCGAGTGCAACTGACGATTAGCCGCACATGCCGCACGCTGATCGATCATGTGCAAAAAATGTTAATTATTGCGATAGACACGCTTCGTGGCACATTCCAATTACACTACGGGCCGAGAGATTATGCCGACGGCCGCCGAAAAGTGGCGGGCGGACGTAATGGACCCGGGAAAGGGAATAACATTACCGTCCCAAGAGACACCCACCGGTTCAGTCGTTCGCATCCTGTTGGCCACACATCCTTGCGCTCACGTGTTCCTCCGGGCTCCTCGGAGCCTTATTTCAAAGTTTCTCATTTCGCTGACAGAACACCGCCCTCCGTTGCTGTCTCTCGCTCTCTGTCTCGCCCCGGGTCAACGGGGGATCCCCGGGCTCTTCCGAGGCCGAAACTTTCACTGCACTCCGGCAATAGTGCCGGACTGGTGGCGAAAGTTCGATTTCACGCTCTTGAAACTATCGTTTCGCCTGAAAACAAACTCATCGTTTAGCGACTCGGGCTGCCGACGTCACGACGTCAGGCACATCACGGGCACGGGCTCAAAAGTCATCAGAACTCGCTCGCTCGCTCGGTGTCGCCTGCGGAAAGGTTACGCTAATTATACCGGCAATCAGTGACGGCTCGGAAATAAGTTAATTTGTCATCGCACCGAAGCCGCCGTCGAAATTGGAATCGAAAACAGATTCGAGTCTGTTTACTGCCGCCGACACTAGCAGCCTGAAACTATGGAGCCCACGGTAACGGGTAAACGGTGTCTAAGTGCCACCAAGATTGGCTCCTGGTGTTTATCAACGGAAGATCCCGATTCCGAATGTCATGTTCTGTCCAGCCACCAAGAACGACTAGTAACTGCACGAGAAAGGTCAGACTAGAATTCGGAAGAACTCTACAAAAGCAACGGGGTAACATATCTGGCAGCAAGCCGTAGTTTCCAAAAACGCCTAAAGGCAATAGGCATCATATGAAACAAAGATGAGAATCATCGCACGGTCTAGTACCTTCTAATTCTTGCTTTCGATGAGCCTCAGATGAGCAGACTTCAAGAAGCAGGACTATTATTACCACTCTGCTTATTACTTGGCCATTTGCACTAAACTAACTACCCGGTGATTCTTCGCACCCATTATCAGGGACTCCTATGCCGGCAACATAAGGGCAATCCAGGCTCCTTTCGGTCGCCCACGGTACTCGTTTTGCGTAATTGAAATTGTAACATCTCGGCCACCCGATCGGCCCGACTGGCGGCACATACGAGCAAGCACATCCCGGTCGATGCCGGCGTTCCTCGTTCTATCGGCCGAAATTACCCATTGTGGCCGCACCGCATCACGAAAACGATGAAAGCGAAAATCCCCTACCTGTTTGTGTAAGACGGACCCGGCCCGGGCCTGGACTCCGCCCGGGGCCCCAAAAGAAACGTCCCAAAGTCGTCGGCTCGCACAAGAATGGCTAAGTTGCAGTAAAAGCTGTCATTATGTGCTTTACATCAAATTGATTTTAATAATTGATGCGACGGCCCGGCCTCACCGACAGGCCGCAAAGGAACCGTTACGCTCCTTCGACGGAATGCCGGCAAAAACTCACTGCATCGGGACCGTGGGCGGGAGGCGCAGCTTAATTCCGCCATGTTACGCCAACGCCAACGGGAATAAAAAGAACTATCCGCTTCCGCCGTGGCCACCACGGCATTGTTCCTGTTGCTCGAGCCTGTTCGGGTCGTTAAACATCATCACCAGTCCCAGTGTTCCGCGTCACTTCCGGTGTGCGCTCTCACAAGCCTCCCTCTCTCTCTCTCTCGCTACGATTTGCCGAGCTTTATCGCGCACGACCTTTTGTAATCCGTCAACACCGCGCGTGGCGGCCAGTTTCCCAACGAAGGGGCTGTGCCCGGTGGGTATGCAGCAATTGTAAAGCCAACTGCACACACACACACACGCCACACGGAGCCAGTTCCGAGCCCTATTATACCGCCCATCGGGAGACTTAAATCTATCGCAGACCACGTGGATTTTTCAGTCAGTTCATTGTCGCTCCCGGGAGGTTACCGTGGAAGCCGGCACCGGCAGAACGTGGCAGAAACGTGTACCCAAGATTCGGGGTCGTTCGCATCCTTGGAGCGTGTTCACGGGATTTTTACCGGATCATCACACGCACGCATCACGGTCGTGTAATGTGGGCCAATGTGGCCGAACGAAACTTTTCCAATAATACCTACTACAGTCTGCCCATTGTTGGTCCATTGTTAAAAAACACCGCCATCTTCAACCGAAAGGTCAGCTCAAGAGACACACTTCAAACACGCAACCAGCGCGCACCGCCGGAAGTTCCATTTCACCCTCTTCACGAGCCGAACGCCGAACTCTCCGAACGGTGTTTCGTAGTTTCACCCGCGCCAACTTTAACGTCGGCGAACGGGCGAACATTACCGTGTCGCGGGAAGAGCGTGTGCGCGGGGCGGAAGTGCTCTCGTAACAGTCCCGAACGGCCAAACGGTCGGGCCCCGAATGGTAAATATAAAAAGGAGATTATTAAGTGAAGACCCAGCAGCCCAAGGAAAAGGATCCATCTTTCGAGCACCATTGTCGTCGTCGTCGACGGCACGGGCTGGTATGAATGCAAATGACACAACTGTCTCACCGCGTACATGTCATAATCAAGGCGACCGGTAGTAGTAGTAGGCCGCTCGCCCGGCACCGGGGCCGGGCTTGGTGGGGCCCTGTGCCGGTTCGCATAAAATGGTTACAGTTACGAGGGATAATGTTATGTTGCGTTCGGTTAATGGGCATGCCACCCCCAGGTTTTGTGGCTCATTTCATCGCATATTATAGTCAGGGCAACGACCACCCATAATAAATAATAATAAAAGTAGTGTAAATGACTGCCTAACGCTACTCGGTTACAGATGTCTGTTTTGCGCATTATTTGGAAAACCTTTGCCTATTCATACGCACGAATTTATATTGATTTGTTGATTGATTATTCCAAAGCATCGCCACTGTTTTAGAAAGTGTCGCTTTACTGTTTCCACTTTTTCTATTGGCTTCTTAAAGTTTTAGTAAATATAATATTGTGGAAATAAATCTAACGATAATTTTATAAATCTAACACTTCACGTTGATAAGTTTATAGTACTTTAAATATTGTTAAAATCTTATCGCTATAGGGTACGTTTATTTGAAAACTGCCAAAAATGTATGGAGTGTTTCTGGCACTGTCCCCCGCTGGTGTCACCACTGGCGACCCACCACATCATCACATCTTAACGATGATTTCGTTGCTCGGTGGTCCTTCACTGGACCGAGTGGTTCGAGGATCCGGTCTAACTCACGCGTCCACCGTGGACACCGAGGACCGCACGATAAGGAGCAGCAAAAGATGGTGAAGCATAAGAAAACACTTTACGATCATTTTCTTTTCATAATACTGGCCTGGCCCTGGCCCATTGTGGCCAGCCGGAATGTCAGTTTCACGGCAGTGTGATAATTGGGAAACGCACCGCCGCTCCGACCGGATGAAGTCCGAAGGATCCGGGTGAAGAACGCGTCGAGGGCTTTCCGTCGTCGGTCGTTATGTAATTCGTCCACTTCGTCGTCCGGGGACTCTCCGCACCGGACCATTGTTCGATCCGGCTGCGTTGCTGCCGTTGCTCGCATTGGCTCGCTCCACCTCAAACCTGCGGCCCAGCTAATCCCGGTACCAGGCGCCTCCATTGCGTGTCCCCAGCCCGGATCCGGATCCGCCCGCTTTATAACCCTCATTAAACTTTAATTGCCAACCTGTTACGCAGTGCAGCGTGTGACGACTGTCCGGCGATCGTTACATCTTCTTCCGGGCAGGATTGTGTCCGAAAGTTCGCCACATTTTGGCCATCTTTCGGTCACGGTCGTTAGTTCTGTAACCACGAATGCAGCACTGTACTTGCGCAAGGATGCAGTTTGGTCTCTAATGAATTCTTCGCCTGACAGTTTATTAACATTTAAAACTTTCCTTTCCTTGCTTGAAGTTTGAAAATTTTTTGCATAGCTTTCGTAGGGATTTCCGAATAAAACTATTCAAACTAACTTCGCTTTACACGTTTCGGGACGAACGCGAGCATCGTTAGTGCTCCAGGTGGGTAGTGGACGTAAAAAGGCCAACCTTTCCCGCTCAAATCGATACACGACCGATGAAATCGATACGTACCTTCCCTCATCAATCTCAATCCACGTTGATTACCAGCAAGGGCGCACCGGCTAAACAAATTTCACACAACCGAAATAAGAATGTAGCGATACATATCACCGGAGTTGATTGTGAATCGGGGAGGTCCTCGAAAACCCAGAACTTCCCGGGAATGCCGGGATTACATTGCATTAACCGACCGGACGGACAAAGGAAAATCCGGGGGGTCCCGTTTTCCAGTTCCTGCTCGAGGTACGCTTTTGCGGTGGAACTCTACAATAGCCGAAACGCCAGGTACAACCCGCATCTATAGGTAACCCCAGGGGTTCCGGCGGTTCCTCTAATGTTGTGGATGGTTAATTCAATTTCACCCCAAACGGCGCGGCAGAGGAATGGCACGTCTCGTTTACGCAACCAGAGCACCACGTCGAACACGTCAGCAATCAATGCACATTCTGATTCTGGAATGCGGTGTCGCAGCCACTGCAAGTCGGATGCAATATGCATCGGATCGGCGCCATGTGCTGTGGTGGTAGCCGCTACCCGTTACCGGTCCGGATGCGTTGTAATGCAATATGCAGCTGGACCAATTTCATAACCAACACGCAGGCACGTGACACCGTTATCGTGCCGTTCATTACTTCCGACCGTTTAGGGCTTCGTTAACGCGTTAAATTCACGCAGTGTGGTGAACGGGTTCAATCGAAGGCAAACCAGTTCAATCGGTGTCTATTAACACTACTTCCGCGACACTGAAGATAGCACTTGAAATGCCACCGTTCATTTCGCGCACGCCGCACAACGATTTAAACTGGATCACATTACAATGGGCGGCTGAGAAATTACAACAGCACCGCTCAGCACCTCTTTTAAAATCGCACCCAACACGCACTTCCGGTGGTGGCGCTTTCCATCTCGGTACACTCGGTCAACGGCACCGGCCGCTTCCGGGCCGGCGGGGGGCATTAGATTCCAAGCCCCATTTAGCTTCGATCATTTCGGTTAATCCTTTTTAAAACGAACCACAGAAGCTCTCCCGTAATGGGGGGCGGTCCCTTTTGAGGGTGGTTTAATTTAATTTCGGTCCCAAAATCAAACAAAACAAAAAGAAAGATTATCCCGGCCGCGACCTTTTCCTGCGCTCCCGCCTCCCCATTTGATGCAACATTCTAACGTCTTCCGGTCGCCGTCACGAAAGGGGCCCGCCGCCAACGGCTGTTTGCGGCCATACAGTTGGCAAGGGTTCTTTAACGGCTATCCTTCTCTCTCTCTCTCACACACACTTTTAAGCGCGAAAGACGCAAAAGACGGTCATCGTTTGATGATCGAACTGGATTCCCGAACCCTTCGACGGTGGAGGCCGAAACTTGCCAGAAGTGTTCCGGGCCCGGGCCGTGTTTATTTGTCCGGAGCGGGCCTAGGAGTGAGTGATTTGTGCGCTTTCATGTGCAGGGTTTCACTATTTTTACAACCACCACCCAGCCCCAAACCGAACCACGGAAACCAAGCAACGAAACAGAACAGTCCAGTGTCCCAGGTTCGAATAAAGTGCATTTGGCACAACTAATTCCGAACCCGGGGCGGCCGTAGGAGGACGCTGTCAGAAGCAGAAGTGAACTTTGCTACTTTGCTAGTAACCGGGGCGGCGCTAATAGCGACACGTGGCACCTTTCGAAGCTTCACAACAAATCCCATAATTAGGTGGCGGGTGTTCGACCACCAAGTTTTGGAGCAATGATTTTGCGCTCTCTAATCGCAGTTACCGACGCGCAGTTTCGTTCTAAACCAAGTGACGTCATTGTTACAATTCAACTTTCAAACGGGAAGTTTTCACTTATGTGAGTTTGCAAATCACTCTTAATGAAAGACTCACTGACAGGAAGCCAGCAAACTTAGATCAGTTTAGATGATCCTGATGAATTTGGGCTAAACTCTGTACCGTAATGTGCCTACCTGTATGGCTAGAGTCCAACCAATAAAAATTTCGATTACATTTTAAAAGAAGTCTTAGATCGCAACTATTTTGATCCAGAGGCCGTTTCCGGAGATTCCTGTGCGACCGGATCAATCAGATAATGGTTCCCCAACTTAATTGAAAATAAATCACCAAAACAGGACCACTGGCCAGGAGTGCGGACGAGAAGTCCCTACCTACCCCGGCTAGGCAACGTGCGTGCGACTCGTCAGCTGTGCAGGTTCTTAAGAATGCGAAAGTTTAATTACATTTCTCGCACCCTTCCGGGGGGGCTCGGTTCGATCCCGAGCAGATCGATTCATCGAGGCCGCCACCATCGGTGGTCATCGACCACAGACATCCTTGAGCGGTGCCTAAACCCCGTAACGATTACGAAGACGCCAACGCCAGCACTTTCCGGTGACCACTGGCCGGGGCCGGGAACCAGGTAGGATTGATTTGTAGGTCGGCCACCGCCACGATTGTTAACTGTTTGCCGGCAGCCCGGACGACAGGTGGGTTCAGTGGGGCGGGTGGGAGAGGGCATTTGGAGCGAAATACTATAACAACAAACCCACGGCACGACTATCCGGAACGGTCGGCGTGCGGCGTGGCCGTGTCATTCCTTGTTCGTCGTCGTCTTTTTTTCCTTCTATTCTCTCATTTACGCTAGGCCGTCAAACATCCGGTACAAATCCGGTGCAAAGGAAAACAACCGGAACACGAACCACCGGGCCGGGCCCGACCGGTGCCGAAGCCGATCCGAAGCGTAACGTCCGTCGGTCTGCGAAGCGCTCGGGTGTTCCGACGTGTGTCATATGGTAGCGCGGACGCGGCCACTTCCTGTCAGTCGACTGCTGGCACTCGGGACGGTGACACAGTCTGCGCGGTCTCGGTTCCAGCCTCAGTTCGCCACGGTACAGGATCAGTCGGTGGCACAGGGTGTGGGTGCAGTGTAGTGCCAAATCCCGGGCAGTCGCCGAAGTGTCACATCCGTGCCGAACACGTGCTTGCACTGATAACGGACGTCGGTGGGGCAATCTTTTTGACCGGTCCATGTCCCAGTCTTTCGTCGAACGGCTCGGACTCAAATATTCGCCAAACAGCTCCATGGTGCGCCATGTTGCAATTACTTTTGCACGAGGTGACCGTTTGAAATTCAACACCTGCCGTCACCGCGCGTAATTGTAACGATTCCTTGGGCTCCGGGTGCGCTCGGAAGTGTCCAAGCAGCCCACAGTGTAGGACGATCGTGAGTCGAATCTGCATCTGCTCTGGGGGCCGGAAGTGCAATCAATCGAAAACCCGCGGGGTAGAAAAAAATTAAGTGAAAAAGGCCCGGCCCAGTGGCCAATCAATAGTAGATCACCTCTCGGCGAGTGGCCAAACTGCACGTGCATCCGTGCACCGGAGGACCGCCCCCGCCCCGGAGAGAGTTTCGTTTGGTGTAACTTGGTGCTCCATACGGAACCGGCGAAATGGTGAAACGTGGCAGTGAGTGAAGCGAGCGCCTCTCCAGCGCCCAAGCAGCGATTCCAGGAAACGTCAGCAACATTCTCCCAAAATCCGTCCTCCCCTCGAGGGCCCTAGTGGCCAGCAGCGCTCCTGTAGGCGAAGTTGACTGATCCCAAAAGCTTCCACTGCTGTTACCTATTGGCAGGTTAGTGCTCTTTCGATTGCCCGGCAGCGGTACGGTTGGGCTGTCACTTGCTGGGCTCCCCGGGTCCGGTGAGCCGGTGTTTTTGCGTCCGGACCGGGCGCAAAAATCATTCGGGAGCCAGTAATTCAGAACTGGGCCGACGAACAACAGACCGAGGCATGGTCGCACCACAATTACAGGTGTGGTCGCCACGGCGCATCCTTTGCCGTAACAATTACCACCCGAACGGCCACAGTCAGTTTGAGGTTAGGGGGGTGCCGTTACGAGAGGATGGCAGCCGACAGCTCGCCGGGGGCTTACGTAAAGCAGGTTATCTACCGATCAGAGGCACACTCGGCGAGCACTTGCTGTGCAGCAGCAGCAGCCGAGTGCATGGGGGAATCTTTAATCATTCCACCCAGCAAGGCCAGCGGGCACCGTAGTTCAAAAGTTCCAGCCCCAGCAAACCGGCTCACCCGGAGCCGCTGGCTGACGGAAGCTCGCTACCTCCGCCGATCGCCGCCGCCGCCGTTGTACGATTGTTGTGATTGTATAATTAAAACCTGCGGTTTGCCGTAAGCCTTCGGTGCGCCAACAATAAGTTACCAAGACGCCTGGCCAGGTCCTCGAGACGGGGCCGGGGTGGCTGGCTGGGGTCGCTTTACCGTTTGCGCCGTCTAGCGATACGGTACCGCACCGCACTGCACCGCACAGGTCCTATCCGATTTCAGACCAACGGCGACGACTACGACGGGCATTCCGATGCAGCTTCAGCGGGCCACAATGTGTCCGTTACGTAGATATCACAGCGAGATAGCTTGGCCCCGCTTATGGTGACAGCTACGTATGCACGCCGGGTCAAAGCGAACCGATTGCCTATTCGGCCGGCCGCAAGGATAGGGTTACCATGCCGTGCACGTTCCGGTGCCCGGTCGAACCGCTTGGGTCTTGGGGGAAGCGTCAACACGCACGCCACGCAACGGAGACACCTCGGCCCAACTAAGCAGACCCCGATGGTCGCTGGAATTGAATACCCGGCTACTGCTGCTGCTGCTGCTGAGGCTATGGTCGGTTGCGCTCCAACTGTCCAACTGCCGACTGTCCGAGTGTCCCGATGTTGATTTAAACTTGAATGCGGCGGTCGCTTCTGGCTCGAACGAACCGAACCGCTGGTCCCGACGGCGTCAAAAGCTGCATAAAGTAACCCGCATCTTAGGGCATACCGGCTTTCGCCGGAGTTCGGGGAACGACGGAGCCGACGTACGAAGTTTGCGGTATGCCGCAGTCTTACGGTGCAATAATATTAGCCAGATGTTTTCGGCGAAGCTTGGTCGATTAAAGCCAAGATAATAACGGCAAGCTGGTGGCAAGGCGTGCGACGAAAGAAAAGCCACGCATGGCCCACCGGTTCAGGGAATTTCCATTAATCGGCTGAAAGCTTGTTCGGAGCTCAGCTAAGCTTGCTCCGCGATCAGCATCTCAACGGATGGCCAGGCCAGGAAGGATCGGTGGAATTTTTGGCATCCAGGATTCCTGCTGCGCCGGACGCACGGGCGCGGATTTCGGCCATCGGTTTTCTTCCCGCGGTGCCGGTTATTAACCTGCATTTTTTTGCTCACCCAGCCGACCCCGAATACTTTTTCGCATCGGCCGAAGCAAGATGTTGGCGACGGCCATGTTGAACACATTTTGGGACATTCACGTGATGTAAAAGTAGCAACAGCAACGAAAAGGACATTCCGTTCCGGGACATGCTGCCGCCGGCTTTCGGGTGTAGTGCCCGGGTTCTAATCTTGCGGAATGATATTTATCTTAGGTGGCTCATGTTTTGCTCTCTTCATCGACCTTTTTTCCGCCGGCCGCGCGTGGCTCGGCCTCGGCCAGATTTACCAATTTCGGTAATGCTTTTTCTAGCCACGGAACTTTTTCCTCGGCCGTTTATCTTTAAGAAAAATACGATCGAAGTTCGCGTTATTTGCCTTACGTTGCTCAAAGGCTAACAAAAACACGGACCACTCGAGATGACGGCGCGGTCGTGTGTGTGTGTATACTAAAATCTTTCGACGCCCATTTCGCGTGCCGAAAGTCCGCCGAAGAAGGCAAACTTCTGATGCGAAACGTTAAGGTCAGGTTAGCACTGATTTCGGGTTTACTCGTTTTTTTTTTTCTTATGATGTACCACAAAAGTGATAAGCCGGCCGCCTACCGTACTGCTGAGCCAACGGATGTTGTTTGCCCGAAGGAAAAACTGCACCAGAACCGCTATTTCTAGCGAAACTCTGCGAGAAAGACTATAACGGAACGTACTGAGCACACAACGTATCTAGCTGTTTAACGTCTCGATTCTCCTGTCAAACAACGAGCTGATTCGAAGCAAGCAACATTTGAACACTGCTTCCAGTGAAGCTCCCAGTGTCCCAGTACACGATTGTGTCTTTGTAGGAATTGTGTCTCTCCAATCCGATTAGCCAGCGAACCCCAGAAGGTATTGACAAATCCATTTCTAATTGTGACCTTCCTTGCCTAAGGTGATTACATGCCGCCCGGCCCCCGCACTCTCTCGGAATCGAATTATTAACGAGCTGTACCCCGGCTGCCATGAATTCGGATGAAAATTGAAATCAAAGAAACCCTACCAGCCAGCAGTGTCCTTGACCATCCAGGGGCTGCCCACACCCTCCTTGCGTCACACTTCGGGAATGGGTTTGCCCAGGTTCCGGCCCAGGAATGCAACCGGATTTTCTCGTCGACGCTGCCGCCGGGGAATACATTTCGTTTCGTTTCCTGTGGCCTTTGATCTCCGGCCACACTGCAATTAGATGATGAGATAGCGGCGCAGCTTCGTCAACGCCCGTCGTTCCCTGCTGCTGCTTTCAAAATAATATCCTGACGCTGTCGCTGTAAAGCCCCCACCAGCGCAAAGGATCGAACCGGGAGGAGTGGCGTGAGAACCGGAATCGAAGCACCACACTTTCTTTCGCCCACCCGGCGTGCGTTCGGTGTGTGCTTTGATCTCTTCTGCAGGGCGGGCGTCACGTTGCACGCGAACGAACCACGAGTTAGCCGACATCCGATCGGCGCCGTGGCTAGATTTTCGGCAGGAACCGATCGAAACGCGGCCAACACCAACAGTTCTTACCAACCAGGTACCATGCGCCCCGGCCGGGTGTCCTTTTGCACCGGCACGGTTCGCCAAAAGGTTCGCGCATCGGGCCAGGTGCAAACGCCATCCGTCACCCGCGGAATTCATAAACAACCATTTTGTAGATGCCTTTGACGGGCGTGCGTTTTTTTTCGCAATCTCAGCACCATCACGAAACCCGCCGCCGCGACCACCGGTTAACCGGAAGCGGGTGTGAAAAAATGGAAATAACACGAGAAACGTGAAGGAATTTTTGGCGGCGTTTGGGCGGCGCTGACGCTCCGAAGTGGGTGCTAAAATAATTGCTTTCCGATAGGGGCTCGGGCTCGTTGAGAAATGGCCACAGTGGCAGTAGATCATGTTTTAATGTCCGTCCAAACGCGGCGCCGAAAATCCGACCACGGATCAGTGGCACGTCTTGCGCGTTTACGAGGGTTGGTCATAAATCAAAATCAAAAGATCTTTTAGCAGAGCGAACCGCCGCATCTTCACGCGGAAAGATGTGTAAATGATATGCCACGCCTGCTTCCGGTTTCGGTCCTCAAAGGCCGCTCAAAGTGCTGTTCCGTGTCGGGTGCTCGAGAACGGTTGTTTGCTGCCGGCCGGTCGCGCGCGCGCCCGTGCGGTGCAATCAATTTCAAGTGCGTTCTGCGGCGTTCGGAAATCGGAATTTGTTTACAAATTCGAGTTCGATCCGCATTGCCGGTCCCGGCCCCGAGTGGCCAACCCGAGGGGTGAGCCTCGGGATGGGTGGCACGAAATGGCAGAGAGATCGCGTGACGTGCTAAACGGCGTGAACCGCGCCGTGACTCAACCGGCGGCCGGTGCATGGTTGCAAAATGCAAGGTTGGCACCGAGGATACTAAAGTGTACCGCCGGTCGGAGACTTTGTGTGTGAAAGAGTCGGTCACGGTCTTGGAGAGCCTGCTCTAGTCAAGGTTCTGCGACATTGGCCCACTGCGGGCTCCAACCTTTCTAGCATGGCTATCAATTATTATTTAAACTATATTGCACCGCTGTCCACCCAAAACGGTGCCGCCGGAACGGAAGGGGTTCCCCAGTAGAATCCATTACCGGATCGGGTTGGAGAATCGGTAGAAATTCAATTGCGGAACGTATAAACGTTCAACTTTCAAACTTTCGTTTTCGAAGGGCCAGCGCTTGCTAGTGGACCAGACAAGAAACAACGCTCCGGAACTGCTCCGGCGTTAGAAAGTACAATTGCAACTTATAATTGGACGATCTATTGGTCCCCGGTGTATTTTACAGTATGCTAACGGCGCATGTGTTTGTTGGAAAATCAATAGCAATGCACTCTCCGTCCGTGAATTAGCTTCTTGATGGTGCAAAAGGTGCCAATTTTTATTTGAATAACGCCGTGAGTTCCGCGTTGGTTCGATTGTAGTTTTTCATGTTCAAAATATTATGCCAATTAATTGGCGCACATCGAACTACCGTTTTCTTCTGTCTGTTGTTAAGTAATTTGTTATTTAATTGTTTAAAAATATTATAATTACTGAACGTTTCGTGGACATGCAAATTGTGATTACACAACATGAAGTGTTCTGCCATCGTTTCTAATCCAAAGGTTACGAATGGCCAACGAATGGTCATGGTAGTCATCTTCTGCATTTTAGATAATCACGACCATACGGTCAGTTTCCGATTACTCTTCCTCTGTTCGTCCGACCAAAGGCTACGGCGCATTGATTACGGTTCATCCCGAAGTCGATGCCACCTTGAAACTCTGGGCAACCTTCACCGATTCGTAATATCGCAAGCCTTACGAGGGCACGAGTCAATAGAAGCAATAGACCGATAGGAAAATGGGTTGCAGTCCTAGAATGTTTAATTGACTTTTGTTGCCAACTAGGGCGGTTACACACAAAACTATCCCTTTTGCCGTTCCTACGCATATGTGGCCGCTCCGGAACGCTCAAATGGAAAGCAAATCAATCAGAATTCCCACGACGGCATGCTCCACATTTGAAACCCTACTGACGCTGCGGTTTGATCGATTTATCTGGACAATGAGGCAGTTTTGCGTATATCGGCCAATGTGCATACAATCCTTTCAGTGTTGTACCTGTACCTGTTGTGCTGTGGTCCCTCCTCTACGGCATTTATGAGCACTATGCATTCATCACACTGCTGTGTGTGATTTATCAAATCAAAAATTCATTCGAAAAATCGCAATGAAAAATCAAGTTCCTCTCCGAGTCAACATGGTGGCTAAACGAGAGAGCTGAATAAACGGTTCAACGGACAAATAACCGATGCAAAGCTAAGCACAACTTTCTCGGCCAACCGAACGTTTCCGCACAACGAACGTTTTCTCTTGGGATGAATTGTTTATGAAAAAATATTCGTAGGACTTAAAGGTCTCCGTAGCCGCAAGCAACGCTTTGCACGGACACACGGAGATTTCAATTGTTAATCACATTTCTTTCCCGCTTTTAGTTTGCGTGTCCGCGTGCGCTGCAGCACAAAAAGACCATGTAACAGAAGATGATGCTGGGCAAAACCGTAGAACGGAGTCTTTTATTTGCACAGCTGGGGTAATTTAAAACCGAGCACCTGGGCCGGCCTAGTGAAAGGGGAGAGCTGTCTTCCGTATCTTCCCCCTCGTTTCGGACCGCGACTCTGATTCAACCACTATATTTAGTGACGTACTAGACACTTTCGAGCTCAATGCTCTACTACGCTACATTTTATTCTACGTTTCACGCAAATGTACTTCATTGGGTCGTTTCGCTGGCCGGCTCGCTGACTGTCGGTCCACTTTGGAGCTTCCTTCTGATCTCGTACAGCAACACGCTCAGGGCCGACGCAGTGTTTAGACTTTCGACACCATTCGCTAATGGAATGTGCGCCACAACCTTCCGATCGTAGGCCCGATCGTCGCTCATCGCTGTGAGTTGACGGACGAACCTGCATTGCGGGGGGGAAAACAAACATCCAAACCACTCAAGCAGATTCCACCGTTTGCTCCGCAGCGTTAGACTTACTTTCTGATATCATCACTAACACCGTATGTTTCCCCGCCGATAAAGAGCACCACATGATCGGCGCACCCGTAATCGATGCGATCGTAGTGATCCCAGTGAAAACCTTCCTGTCCGTCGTCGGGTTTTTTATTGTCAGCAATCACAAACATCGAACCGGGGCGCGTCTGCTCCGGCAACTGGTACAGCTCGATCGGTCCGCGAATCGGAATGCGAAAGTGGGCCCCCGAGCTGCCGCGCAGACACTTCAAATCCCACGGGTGAGCGCAACCTTTTAGCAGAATTACTTCCTCCGCCGAAACAGCCGCACAGCTGCGTATGACACTGCCCAGGTTGTTCGGTTCGCGGATATTATCACAAACAACCGTCACCGGAAGACGCTTACTGGCGCTGGTGTTGCGAGCGACCACTTCCGCCAGATTTGGTGGCTCTGCAAAAATACCTACAAAACAGCGAGCCATTTAAGTATTGCTTTTTATAAATCTACCCATCGGGCATCCTACCGATTAATCCGGGGCTCGTCGTGAGCGAAGACCATTCCATCATGGTTTGCCGACTAACGAGAAAGAAGGGACAATCTTTCGGGTTCCCTTTCAGCCCCAGCTCCGCGAGTAGCTTCAAATCGCTGGCCACCACCGCCTCCAGGTGTAAACCGGCGCTGCAACCGTCCAGTATCAAGCGTCTGCCCTCCAGCACCAGTATCTTCTCTCGCTCTCGCCGCTTCCTCGAACTGATCAGCATTTTAAGGTCCCCGAAGCGGGCATCGTTGGAGTGCAGATTTGTGTAGGGCACTTTCAGCTGTTTATCGTACCGCTCCGCTGACTCGCACGGATCCTGGTACCGGTGTTGCAAAATCTTGAGCGTATCTTTCTCGATTGCCGTCTTCCTGTGAACCGGTTGGGGCTCCTTCGTGCGTTCGTGTGGAACGTCCGCGGAACGCTTGCGCTCCACTTTGGTTCGTGGTACATTTTTCAGCAACTCCGACACCTTCAGGTTGGCTATGTTTTGGCGATTATTGAACAGTTCGTCTTCGGCGCCCAACTCTTCGCGATCTGGCCGGTAAACGGGTACCGCACCGTCGGCCGCCGGTAGTGCGTCCGATGCCGTTGGTTGTACGTGCTCGGTTGGTCGTGAACCGCGTGGCGCTAATAGCGCCGATGAAAACCTCTGCCGAGCACATTTAACTACGCTAAGGTGCCGATAACACTGTACATCTACACTTTTCGCACAGGCACGCACCACTTGAAGGCCACGAAACATGCCGACCGCTCCGTTTCGATGGTACGAATGTAAACGTAAACAACACGGACCGGCGCGCGCGCGCTAGCTGTCAAAACCAGATGGCTAGCGAACCTGGCGGACAGTAGCGTGCTCGTTACGATTCGAATCGGGTTCGAAATACCTCGATGAACCGCGTGGAACACGTGGGAAAAGATTCGGACAGGTAATTAGATTTGCTCATTCGATTACCTGGTAGAAGTAATTGATTTGGCAATCTTGTAAAGCAATAACGAAGTATGAAAAGAGAACTCCAAGATGAGGAGAATGTTTAAAGCGAATAGTAATGGCGTCGATTGGAAAACTCCGTCGTTCGGGGGAAATACTGAATTAAATCCGCTTCCCAATTCCGACGATTATGTCCAGCGCGTCCAGCGACTGCGCTCAACTTTAAAACCAAGAAAAGTGAAGTGATCACCGACCGCGTGTCGGCTTTGTGCCAAAGATCAATAATTCCCCGCGCCTGCACGCCCTGGACAGCGAAATGGCCAACCAGCCTCGCGTGGCGTTGCTCACACTCGCTTTAAAACGCGCTGGTCCTCGGAAGGAACGAGGGTCGTCGTTGAGTAGATCCCTACGTCTACCACTTGTGTCTTGTGGCTCATGGTTAATGAGCTCGTCGCCGCCACTGCAAAGACTGGGCGCTGACAATGGCATTTTTCCACTCAATGACATCCTCGCGTGAATGAAAAGCACGTCAAATGAATGAAAATTTTCATTCCCTTTTGGAGGCGCACGGATTGCTCGCGTTTCACGGACCCGCGCTAGCCCTCTGTTTATTTTGCACCATTGGCAACCTTTAATGTGAATCTCAACCGAGCGAAAGGGGTTTATGGTTGCCGCTGCAAACGGCGAAGATACTTGGCTTCCCAAAAATTAAAAGAGAAACGAGGTACCAGCATGCGGGGCCACCGGATGGAATCGCCGGCCACGAAACGAGCAGGGAAACTATTGATTAAAGAACTATCTTTCTCAAGCTCTCACGGCACGTTGCGCCTTCTTCGTAACATAGAGAGGCACCCCGGAATGTGGCACCCGTTTGGGGGCGCGTTTGGCGCGCGGGGGCATAATCGCAACTGTTGATGACACTTGAAATAATACTTCAAAAACTCCTGATGTTGCAGTTTCTCCGCCCGTTCCGAGCTTTTATTATGCTCGTATTCGTTCGCTCGCCTGCCATAGACATGGCTTTCTTCCCCACGCCTTTTCGCTGGGTGGGAAGGACGCGGCAGCGCGTCCTTCCGGTGTCGCCCACCATGACCGCCGGTACCTTTGTCCTCCGCACCACCATGGAACAAGTATTGTTATTAACCACCCAACCCCCAATAGAGAGACCATGTAACGGCCATCCGGTCAGGCCACAAAGTCCATTTGTGGCTCGTTTGCAACTCCGATGGCCGATTTTTATCTTCTCCGCTTCGCACCCAACCAAGGGGATGATTCGTACTTTTGCCGCTTTTCCCACGGCTGCGGCAATGGAAAAACCGAAAGATGAACTAGTTAGATGACCCCGCCGGACCGGGGTCGCTGGAGCATTAAAAAGCCACGGCTCGTTTTTCGGGAAGTAGCTTGAATATTGTGCAAAGTGGAAATTGTTTCGTATTCTGCTGCTGCTGCCACCGCGGTGCCCGGTTGGCATCATCGACAAGAATCTTGCAGCTTCATTTCCAACTCACGGCCGAATTTCGGTTTTCCATCCACAGAGTTCCTCGGCGAATATGGGCCACTGCTTGGAGTAGCGTAAAATTGGAAAATTCTTTCGGCCGAAACCAGAAAAGCATACCAGGACTCCAATTCTGGCGACGGTCACGTTACGGTCACCGCACACCGGTCACTGCACGGCACACAGCAGGACGCGTAAGTAACGTGCCGCAAAACCCGTGGCCGGTTTCGTCGTTCGAAGCGAAGCGCCGGTGCCCAGCTCCGCCCGGAGATATGGTCCGTCATGGTGTCAACAATTGGTGGCCCATCTACTGTCGCTGCTGCTGCTGGCGCTGCTGCTACTGCTGCGGCCGTTACGGCGATCTCCAGCAGCACCGATGCAACGCAGCTGTTCATCAACACAACGCTTGACTCATGTGCCCTTAAGTATGAAGAGTTCGTTATACCAACCACAGGTAAGTGGCCCGCCCTCCGCGCCCCACCGCGGTTACCATCGTCGTGACATCGTCGTTTGTCGTCCTTTACAGTTCCTTACTGCAACTGGACGTGGGATAGCATTCTGTGCTGGCCACCAACGCCGGCCAATTTGACAATAAGACAGCGATGCCCTCCAGCACACGGAATCGATACCTCAAGTAAGTGTCTCTGACGCGGCCCACCCCCAAAAAACCCAACTGAAGTGCCCCTCGACTTGTAGGGGGTACTCGCGTCTCACGAGAGCACGGATTTGCGGCGCACAAAGTGGCGATAATGCCGTGTGCAGTGGCCCGTTAAAGGGAGATCTAAGATGGAAAATTGAATATAATGAGCGCGTGATGTTTTAAGACGATTAATAGCTACGCACCAGCGGACATTCGCTCTTCCGGGTTTAATCTGTCCCGGTGTTTTTTGCGGTTTGGTTTAAAAAGAATCCGTGCACTGCGATAAATATTGTTTCGCGTAGTGAGACTTTAATTGGAAAGGATCAACGCAATAATGAACTGCGTAACTGGGGCCATTATCTCGAAGAATGTAAAAGGATACTTGTATTACATGCCTCGACGTTGGTTCCACGTGTGGCCCAAACAAAAAGCAAAAATCCCCGCTGCACAGTTCCGCAGCATCCACGAAACGCCCTAATTGATGGCACCCTTGCGTAACCGGGAACCCATAACAAACACACATCATGCTCCCGCAAGCCAGAACCGTACTCGGCGGCGTTCGATAGCTCATGCATGTTTGATAAACTCGTTACCTTTTGCCACACGTTGAACGTTGCGTAACGTGCCCACCGTCGGATCGGTTCCGAGCTGTGTCGGTTATTGTGTAATGACACCCGTACACCTGATCCTGACGCTACCACCTCTGTCGATGGCGCGGAAACGGAAACCTTCCGAAACATTCTCTTCCCCTGCCGGGCTGTTATAGTAATTCACGAAATTGCTACCTATTTTTGGTGCTCCAACCCTCATAGTTAATCTGGTTTGGCCAGACAAACCGGGGCGATTGGACACGCACGTAACCGTCTTCGCATCTGGTTTCGAGGACTAGAAGCACAGGAAACAATCTACCACGTAACAATCATAATCGGTTTTTCGCGCGGGGCGAAAAAAGCTTTTGGTGGCCAGCCATTTTGGCGCCATGATTTACGTAACCTTATTTGTTGCACGCGAAACCATCTCGCTGCGAACGTTACTGGTAAAAAGTTTGCGATTTGATGAAAAACTTACCAACAACGAATGGTCAACGAATGGCCACAGCTCAAGCACCCAGAAGTACTAGCGGGCAACCTGTTGGACGCGAAAAGTCTCCCTGGAATGTTTAAACTTTTATGCGCCAACCGACGCGCCCGCAGGGTGTCGGGCGCGCTTCGCCACAAAAAAAACTACCAACGGGTGGCCATTGCACAATGAACTTTAGCAACAGATTTTCTTCCCCCGATTTATTCCGGTTTGGTGTTCTGCTTCTTTTCTCTCGCCCACGAAGAGTTCGCCGAGCGACGATGCAGTGCCGAGGGCCAGTGGGAAGGCAGACCGGGCACCCCAGCGACCCTTTCCGGATGGACCAACTATACGCCCTGTTACAGCCCGGAAGTTATACAACTGTTTAGAAAACTTTACGCCGGCGGCAGCGACGACGAAGCGAATGTACGCGACATGACATCCTCGTGCCAACGCACGCACACAGAACACAAATAACCACCCCATCCCGCCAACAACAAGGGCCGCCGGGTGGATACTATTGTTTCTTGCGCTTTCAACTCCGCATTCGATTGCGTGTGACGCTGTACGGGGAAAGCGCTGGAAGCTTAGCAACCACTTGGACGGCACGTTGTTGTGCCACCCTTCGGGAGGAGTTTTCTTCGGGGAACCCTTCCAACCCGAAACCTGTATTTCAGACGGATAATCGTTTTCCCGTTTACTTTTGCAGGTTAAAATTGACATTGCCGAGCGGACGCGTACGCTGGAGACCGTAGGATTTAGTCTTTCCCTCGCAGCACTGATTATTTCCTTGATAATATTCTGCAAATTCCGGTAAGTAACCACCGTCGGCCTCAGCAGCGTCGGCCACAGCACACCGGGGATGACATTTTCCATTCGCTAACAGCATTGGAGATGATGATGAGCGAATCATAACCGGATCACTTAGTGGTGAATATGCCGATTCCCCGGTGTGTCTGACAGGATAATACAATTGAGTCTTATCAAAGGATCTTATCCTCGAGGATATTAAAGATTTCCCTTTCTACACTTTCTTCTCCACTCCCCAGCGGGCTGCGAAACAACCGCACGAGAATACACAAAAATCTGTTCGTCGCCATGGTGATACAAGTGGTGATCCGACTAACGCTATACATCGACCAAGCGATCATACGTAGTGGCGTCAAAAAGTTTGGCAACGAAAGTTCGCGACAAGGAATCGACAACACGGTAAGCAGCTAGGACACGGCGGGTAGCCCTGGGAACGGTGCGGCCAAATGTGCACCGCAAATGTTTGATCGTCCCTCTCGATTGTGGGCCCCATTAAAAGGGTGTTCCGCTCAGCAAACTCGTGCGGGGGCTCCTGCAACTGCACTCCAAATATTGACCATTTTCGCATTTGGCATCGTGTACCGGCATCGATTACTACTCTATTGATCTTCAATACTACCACCACTACCGGTGGCGTTTGTCCTTTGCAGCCATTTTTGTGTGAAGCATCGTACGTACTGCTAGAGTACGCCAGGACCTGCATGTTCATGTGGATGTTTATAGAAGGATTATATTTACACAACGTGGTCACGGTTACAGTATTCCAAGGGAGGTTTCCCCACACGATTTATGCTGCCGTCGGCTGGGGCGGACCGATAGTGCTGACGGTCGTCTGGGCCATCACGACCGCGCAGTACATCCGGCAGCAGAAGTAAGTGGAGCGCGTAACGAAGCGAAAGAGCAACCAGCCAGGAGTTGCTTTTGTGGGAACGTTATTGTTTTGTTAATTGTAAGACTAATCTTGCTCCGAACTGCCCTACCTTCAACAGATGCTGGTGGGGATACAACCTGACGCCTTATTACTGGATTCTGGAAGGTCCAAGACTAGCAGTAGTCGTGGTAAGGTACCGCTGACGACCGCAATAGTATTGGGACAATCTGTCACAACTAATCGGCCACTGTCGTTGCAGTTGAATTTCATATTTTTACTTAACATTATAAGAGTACTGATCGTAAAGTTACGCCAAAGTCACACCAGCGATGTGGAGCAGGTTCGCAAAGCGGTCCGGGCGGCAGTCGTGCTCGTGCCACTGCTGGGTATCACCAACATACTCAACATGACGCAGGCCCCTCTGGACAAAACGGCCCTGGAGTTTGCCATCTGGTCGTACGTGACCCATTTTCTCACCTCGTTCCAAGGATTCTTCATAGCGCTGCTGTACTGCTTCCTCAACGGTGAGGTAAGTTACCGGATCCTCCGTCTGAGCCGTTGCAGTTTCTATCGTATGCATTCAATGCGAGGCGTGTCTTTCTCCACCGGTTGCAGGTGCGTACGGCACTCATGAAGAGCATAAGCGTTTACCTTTCGCTCCGCGGTCATCACGATTGGGCAGTGCGTAGACAGTCGCTCTTCTCGGCCGGCTATCCGACGGCTCCCGTCGTTGATGCACCACAACACACGGTAGACACCAATCGGTAAGCTAGTCCGGCAGCAAGGAACCGACTTCAGTCGTAGGGTCTAATGGGTGCGTTCCCGTTCTAGAACCGCCGCCGCCCGAAACGCCACGGATAACCTGCTGGCGACCGGTGGCAACAACAAGCACACCGCCAACGGAGGTTCAACCAGCAACGGTGGCAACTGCAGCGGTGGTAACGGCTGGTTTAGCCGTTGGTTTTTAGTACAAAAAAATGTCAATCCGGCCGCCCCGGAACCGGCGCCACCCGAGTCAGTGGTTTTCGATATTTCCGATTAACGTCATCCGTTCTTCTGTTCCGTTCTGTTTCTTTTCGTGTCACACTTTATCGTTTCCTGTAAGTTCGGCCCGATCCGGTGTCTATTCATCGCAAGTTGTGTACTGGTTTGTGTTGTTTCACAGCTACATCATCATCATCATCATCTCACTAGACTCGAAACACTGTTGTTGCCAGTGTGGTACGCTAAGAAGCACGCACACCGGAGGGTTAAACTAGCTTTTTTTGTCTCGATTCCGTTGGCAGGACCAGCGTGTGATGGCCTGTTCCGGTGTAACGGTGGAGCATCACGCACGATTATCGAAGAGACTTTTCGTACAGCTTTACATCATCATCATAATCACCAACCAGAGCAACTTTCATGGGAGTGCGCACCAGAGAACGTAGTATTTAGCGCTTCCGCCATGATGGACGAACCACGGGCCACATACGCAGAGTAATTTTACACAACGATGCACCACGCGCGCTACCGTGCCCGCGGTACGGTATCCGATTTGTTCCGACAAGTCTGCTTTTTTATTCGGTGCGCTGCGTGGAGCACAAAGGTGTCAGTAGTTAGTAAGAAAATGAGCGATTGTCTAATCATTGCGATGCATCCGACGAACGAATCAAATTATGATATACAAATTTGCCGGCGGAAAACGCTTTGTACGCGCCCTACTTGCTGCACTGCATAAGTACATAATATATTTTTGCGATTGCGTGTAACAGAAGGGCCTGCGAACCAAATGTCGATTGATTTTTGTCGATTTCATATCTGTCGTCGTGTCGGGTGATAAGAGAGTAAAACTATTCGCCGTACAACAAACCAGAGGCGCAACAAACACGGCGCACGAGAATCCACACGGATTTGGAGACGATCTTTGATTAATTTATATTTAAGAGAAACTGTAATTGAACGAAATTTAATGAAATGTTATGTCTGTTTTTATACTGAAAAAAATGCCAAACAAGAAGCGCTGTGTAAGAAAGGGCTTTTATTGTAATTTTACACATGGATTAACAACTTTACAGTGCAATAGGGTGATGTGCGTGGGACGACTCTTGGAGAGTAGTCCCTCAATTATGGCTGTGCTCGTATCGGTTTCACCGTTAAGCTTACGAGTTCTTCACCGGAATTCGGGTGATCACGCTCTTCACCTCAGTGTACGCCTGCAGCCCGTACTCACCGTTTTCGCGCCCATGGCCCGACATCTTGTAGCCACCGAACGGAGCCTGGGCCGACAGCACATTGTAGGTATTGACCCAAACGGTTCCGGCGCGCAGTCCCTGCACCAGATAGTTCACCTTGTCGATGTCCTTGGAAAAGACGGCCGCAGCAAGCCCGTAGTCGGTGTTGTTCGCCCGCTCGATCACTTCGTCGAGCGACTTGAAGCGGATCAGCTGCTGGACGGGGCCAAAAATCTCCTCCTTCGCGATCGTCATGTCGTCCTGCACATCCGCAAACACCGTCGGCTGGATAAAGTATCCGGGCAAATCGGCACACTTACCGCCACCCGCCACCAAGCGAGCACCCTGCTGCTTGCCGGTGTCGATGAGGCCAAGAATTTTATCGTACTGCTCCTTGTCCACCTGCGGGCCGTGCTCGGTGGTAAGATCGAACGGATTACCGACCGTGCGTTTGGCCGCCCGCTCGGCACTACGTTCCACGAACTCGTCGTAGATTTTGTCCTCGACAAACGTGCGCGAACCGGCACAACAGCATTGGCCCATGTTGAAGAATAGCCCAAAGTGCGCGGTCTCCACGGCGTGCTTCATGTCCACATCGGACAAGATAATGTTCGGGCTTTTGCCTCCCAGCTCGAGGGTCGTGCGCTTCAGATTGCTCAGACCCGAACCCTGCTGGATCTTTTTACCCACCTCGGTCGACCCGGTGAACGCCACCTTATCCACGTCCGGGTGGTCAACGAGCGCAGCGCCCGCATCACCGTAGCCGGGAACCACATTGATCACACCGGGCGGAAAGCCCGCTTCCTTCGTTAGCTGCGCCATGTACAGTGCCGTAAGGCTCGTTTGTTCGGCCGGTTTCAACACGACCGTGTTCCCGGTGGCCAGGGCAGGGCCAAACTTCCAAGCCGCCATCAGGATGGGAAAGTTCCAGGGGATGATCTGTCCGCACACACCGACCGGTTCGTGGCGTGTGTAGACGAAAAATTCACCGTCCATCGGTATGACCTTGCCGTGATTCTTATCGGCCCAGCCCGCGTAGTAGCGCAGATTGCTGATGGCCATCGGTACGTCCGCGTTGTACGACATAAAGTACGGTTTGCCATTATCCAACGTTTCCAGGCTCTACAAACGGAAGGACGAAGACAACGGTGTTCAAACTAGAATCGCAGGATCCGAAAGCAAACTAACCGCCAAATAAACTCGATCGCGTTCCATCAGATCGGCCAAACGGTACAGCAGTTGTCCTCGCCTGGAGGCATCCATTCGACGCCACGGAGAACCGAGACTGGAGAACGGAAGAAAAGATAATGGAGCCATCCGATTTACGCTTCAGGTGATCTGCAGCATACCGGAATGCTTCACGTGCGGCAACGACCGCCTTATCGATATCATCCTTCGAACCTTGCTGGATTTCAGCGATCACTTTCTCGTTGGTCGGGTTGATTGAGGGAAACGTTTTGCCGGTGGAGCTCTTGTGCCACTCATTGTTGATGAAGATCTGTCGTTAGAAAGCGGAAACACGTTAGCGGAAACCTGTTGCGGGGATGCAAAATGTCCTCCAATGTCACAAACGCACTCCGGTGTACAAAATTTCTGGCGATAATTTTGGAGCCGGAATCGAGTACTGCCGGCAGCCGGTAACGGCACGGGAAACGACGGACGATCTTAGTAAACGCAACATTCTCTGCCTAATGCACTGCTATTCTGCAACGAAAGATAGCACACCGTTAAACCGGTTCTCCTATCTAGTTAACCTCTGCCAAAGGACGGGCGATAAGAACTTGGTAATCGGTACAATCTGTAAAACATCAACGCTTAGCTCGGCTACCCGATGATCTTGCTCCGCACATTTATCACAATCGAACACGATTATTTATGACTATGAAAGTACTTACGATCGGCAGTAAATCCCACAAACGTTCTTAATGACCGCTCCAATGTTCTAACTTCGCCGCAAAAATGTCTAACCCTCGTGCGCGTACCGATAAATACATAAACGGCGGCAACAACAATCGTTATGTGCTGTGAGCTAGAGATGCTCAACAACACCGGGCTGAACTTTTGGAATATGGTGCTAATCAAAACCAAAAAACATACTTTTATTTATCAGTGATAAATAAATCACCGGCTTGGTTCACAGTATTTTTATACAATTTTAAAGGAAAACGCGTTGTAATCTTCGTTTTCCAATAATACTCCGTACGAGCGCTAGAATTTAGCCCACTTCGTTGCGTGAAGATAGCCCACTGTCGAGCTCGGTGCGTGAAGATAGCCTCCGCCGCACAGAGCCTTGTCTGTCAAACATTGCAAATGTCAGACGAAAAAAAGGGTGACGACCAAAACGCCGCCTGCTTCGGTATACATATTTATTGGCCAGGGAACAGGCCTTTTTAGCAGATTTAAGTCGCCAGTAGCCACTGTTCAAGTATTACAAAAGAGATTATTACAACAAACCATAACGATGAGGGTTGCACTAATGGTGGCGGAGAAGCCATCGCTCGCCGCGTCGCTTGCCGGTATCCTGAGCAATGGGAAGTGTTCGGTGCGGAAAGGTACGCGTTGGAGGGGGAGCTTCCCACCCGGTAGCATGCTACTGACCCGATAGTAACGATAACTTCTCGCACCTTTCCGGCAGGATCGAATAATGCATGCTCCGTGCACGAATGGGTAGGCCAGTTCCGCGGTGAAACGGTGCGCTTCAAGATGACCTCCGTGTGCGGGCACATCATGGGGTTAGAGTTCGTCGGCAAGTACAACTCGTGGGATCGCGTCGACCCGGTGGAGCTGTTCTCGTGCCCCACGGAGAAGAAGGAAGCGACACCCAACCTTCGAATGCCCTCTTTCCTGGGCCAGGAGGCGAAAGGATGTGAATATCTAATACTGTGGCTGGATTGTGACAAGGAAGGAGAAAACATTTGCTTCGAAGTGATGTCGGCCGTGTCCGGCTCGATACACAACGTAAACTCCAACCGAGTAACGTACAGGGCGAAGTTCTCCGCCATCACCGAGAAGGACATCAAGTACGCGATGGACAATCTAATACACCCGAACGAGAACGAAGCGAAATCGGTGGACGCACGGCAGGAGCTAGATTTGCGCATCGGCTGTGCGTTCACCCGCTTCCAGACCAAGTTCTTCCAGGGAAAGTATGCCGATCTGGACGCGTCGCTCATCTCGTACGGCCCCTGCCAAACACCGACGCTTGGGTTTTGCGTTCAACGCCACGATGAAATACAAACCTTCAAACCGGAAACGTTCTGGTACGTACAGGTAACGGTGGGCGAGAATCCGGAGGTGAAACTGGAATGGCACCGAGTTCGGGTGTTTGAGAAGGAGATTGCCTGCATTTATCTTAACAAAGTGAAGGAACACAAAGAAGCTCTGTAAGTCAAGCCAAGTTTGTTTTCGCGGTTCCCATGGTTTTGACGCCTTTCGTTTTTGCTCTTCTTTAGGGTTGAAGCGGTTACCTCAAAGGACCAGACCCGCCCGAGACCTCAGGCCCTGAACACCGTTGAGCTGATGCGTGCAGCAAGCTCGGGCTTAGGCATTGGTCCGCATATGGCAATGCAACTTGCGGAAAAGTAAATTTGTAAAAGGTATGACCCCTTTCAAGATTCGTTCTAACGTCCAATTTCATTGTCAGGCTCTACACCCGCGGATACATCAGTTACCCGCGAACGGAAACCACGCAATATCCAGCCAACTTTGATCTGAGGTAAGTGACAGCTCAGTTCAGTCGCCATGGTTCCCATAAATCGAATGTTTGCTCTTCAGTGGTGTCGTCCGGTTGCTGCAACCGTCGGCGGAATTCGGCGAGGAAGCAAAGGCAATTGGGCGCGATATGACCAACCCGAAGAAGGGTAACGATGCCGGTGACCATCCACCGATTACCCCGATGCGACTAGCCACACGCAACGAGCTGGACGGGGACAGCTGGCGGGTGTATGATTACATCTGTCGGCACTTCCTCGGCACCATCTCGCGTGATCTGAAGTATCGTTCGCACACGACCAAGTTCCGCATCGGAGGCGAACTGTTTACGGCCACCACCAGTGTGCTGCTCGATCCCGGATTCACCAAGGTGATGACTTGGCAGAGTTTCGCCAAAAACGAACTCGGCCACCAGTACACGGTGAACGAGAAGGTAAAGATCAGCGACATCCGGTTGGTTGAAAGCCAAACCGGACCGCCGGACTACCTGACCGAGTCGGAGCTGATCACGTTGATGGAAAAACACGGCATCGGGACGGACGCGTCGATTCCGGTGCACATAAACAATATCTGCCAGCGTAACTACGTGGCGATCGGTGGCGGTCGCACGCTAACGCCAACCAATCTCGGGATTGTGCTCGTGCACGGTTATCAGAAGGTAGGTTCGCGCGGCCAAATGCCAGGATGGGAGCAGGTTCTTCATTTTGCAATCATTCTACAGATCGATCCCGAGCTGGTCCTGCCAACGATGCGGTCCGCCGTGGAGCAGCAATTGAATCTCATCTCGCAAGGCTCCGCCGACTTTCGGCTCGTGCTGAAGCATGCGGTCGAGATATTTCGCCTCAAGTTTCTCTACTTCGTGCAGAACATTAGCAACATGGACATGCTGTTCGAAGCCACCTTTTCCTCGCTGTGTTCATCGGGCAAGTCGCTGTCGCGTTGCGGCAAATGTCGCCGGTACATGAAATACATACAGACGAAACCGCCCCGGTTACACTGCTCGACGTGCGACGAAACGTACACACTGCCACTGAAGGGTATTATACGCGTGTACCGCGAGCTCAAGTGTCCGCTCGATGACTTCGAGCTGGTCGCATGGACGAACGGGGCGAAGGGCAAGTCGTTCCCGCTCTGCCCGTACTGCTACAATCACCCACCGTTCAGGGATATGCCGAAAAGCTCGGGCTGCAACAGCTGCCTCCATCCGACCTGTGCTCACTCGCTCTCGACGCTCGGTGTTTCCAGCTGCTTCGAGTGCGATCGCGGCGTGCTGGTGCTGGACTGTACGATGGCACCGAAAACGTGGCGTTTGGTTTGCAATGTGTGCGACGTTATCATCAGCTGTTTCGAGGACGCCATGAAGGTGACGGTAGAAGGTAAGTACCGGCCGGCCGTAGAGTGCATCGTTGGACAACGCACCGGACCACTTTACGCTTTCTTTGTGTGTAGATTCCTGTGAAGAATGCGGTGCGCAACAGGTAACTGCCGTCTACAAGCAGGACAAGTCACCCTTCGCGGACGGGGTTACAGAGAAGAAGGGCTGCATTTTCTGTTTTGCCGATTTTGTACCCTTGGTAAGTGGCCACCGGGGGCACTCAGGCAAACGATTCCCTGTTGATAATTGCCGTTCCTCTTTTCTCTTACAATCTAGGTTGAAAAGCACAAAGCGGTGGAAATGCGACGCAACCAAGCCGGTGGCCGTGGTGGCCGGAGCCGTGGTTTCCGCGGCCGAGGAGGCAAAGGTGGACGTGGCCGCAACAAACCTCCCAAGGATAAGATGGCACAGCTGGCGGCCTATTTTGTGTAGTTTTTGTACTCCCTACTTTTTCATTTTGCAAACGGAGCGAATCAGGCGTCAACCGGCATCAAGCCCGGCCCAGCGCATTTCGCATTGAGTTAAGGCACACTCTATGGAATCGATTTGTGAACCCCCCGCAACCCAATAAAGCAGAACCGTTCGTTTCGAACTTCGAAATTTCGGCGCTAGGCTTCGATTTCTTTTCGCCCAGTATTAATCAGTTATCAATTACACACTAGAGACAACATGACACACACATCTTCCTGATAATGTTTACAACATTTGGTCGATAATTTAATAAACAGCTCTTATACATTACACATTTGTACGCATTGCCAGTAAGTGCGTAGGTTATTGAGGCGTCAGCGCGTCGCTTGCGTGTCACGAGTTTTAATCTTATGAGATGCGGCTTTCAATACTGTGTGTGCTTGCTGAGTGGCCCCGCAGAGTGCTGGTGTCGTAAAGTGAAATACTGTGCCGCGTTTAGCATTCTATCGCCGTCGACGTTCCGTTCGTTGCGGCCCACAAGCGTTCGACCACTGACGACAGCGTTGGCTTCGTTGCGCTACTCTTTGGAAGCCGATCGAGCGCCGCGGTGAAGAAATATGCCAGACCCGTCGCATCGATCATGTGTTGGTCGAGAATCGCTTCCGTATCGCGAAGGCTTAAGTACAGCCACCTGCCGTGGCGCACCGCGGGCAAACCGGAGGTCGCGAAATTGCGCACGACATCGGCGGACACCAAAACGGGCAAAGAAGTATCACAGACGACGCCACTCGGATGGCGCCGCTGCTGCGGCGGATGGTGATGAGTGACGGAATGCGAGCCACAGAGTATGAATTCTGCCGTCGGCAATGCACGTTCAATCGAGTCGAGCACAAAGCGGGTGTTGACAAAGAAACGATCGTCGACGAACAAGAAATAGCGCACATTCTCGATCATCCCGCGGCGCCGCATTACTCGGCGCATTTTTGTTGTCAGATTTTCTGCACGTTGACCGCCGCCGCCGCCACCAACGAGAACAAACTTCCGCACGACACCACGACACGAGTCGGGAGTGATTCGTGCCCAGGTTTTGCGGATTGTTTTACGCAGCAAAAGATTTCCTTTCGCCGATCGTATGATGATCGCCAACAGGGGGTCGGCAGGTGTTTGAGTGTAATCAACGGCAGGGCCCGTTTCGTTTCCAAGCTGGACTTCTCGCTGCCGCAGAGTGTGGAACTGTTCCAGCAGCGCATAGTTTTCACGATTGATGACATCTTCCAGCCGGTGCAGCAACTGCACCGTCGCTATTAGCATACACGACAGAGACGCGATCACTATTACCACGCAGCAAACGGTAAACTTTTCGAACCACCCCATACTGGATGCGACCCACCAACAACAGCAACGAAGAACTTGGGGCGCCGCAGACTCCAAAAGGTAGCTTCCGCCATTTATCTCCTTAACAAAGGGCGCGCGCGCAAACGGCCGCGGAAACCATCGATACGCGAGACTACGCGCAGCGCATATGGGACTCAACTAATTCTCGCGACGCGACGCGGCCAAGGCCAGCATCACAGCACACTCCTACGGTATGTTACCGGTATTTGTGAAACCGAACGCAAGCAAACACAGACGCGCACGAGAAGCCGCGGGCACCCGCGGCTTATCGCGTCTCTAACAACGTTAAACCACGCGCGCCAATTATCCAATCGTTGTTCGACGGGGGGAGGCTATTCGAAACCATCTTTCCGCTTCACGGGGTTTTCTGATCAAACTGGAACATGATCACGATGTACGTGGCTGACGCCGCAAGGGTCTATAAAGATATTGGAGACAACAGTGCGTACAAATAGATAAAGTTCTTTTGAAAAATGGAGGCGCTTGGTGCAGAATTTTGTACGGAGCATACATTACCGAACAGAACAGCCCGTAGTTTATGGCGTACAGTCCGTTGGCCGTAAATTCGAAAGGGTGCAGCTGGATACGAACGGCGAAGCGGTTCACCTGGTCCCAGAAAGACGTCCGATAGGAGGGCTTCAACAATGCGCGTTCTATATCGGCTACCTGCGGAATTAAAAGCGTTAGGACACAAATGTGGCATCTCGCCTGCAGTAACTTACACAGGAAGTCGCTACCGTTGACGCATGGCACAGCATGAACAGGAAAATGATCGCATGTAGGACATCGACAAGCGAGGCTAAAATGAAAGTGCCACGTGTTTCAAGAATTCCAGCTTTTTGAGCAACTGAAGAATACCCCTACCATACAGAGGCAGCGGACTCAGTGGGTATCGCAGCTGGAATGTGATGAGGACAAAAGAAAACACTACGATCGCTGCGGTTGACCAGCCGAAGAGGGAATTCATCATAATCAAACACTTTTGCAGCCTCCCGAACACGCTCTCCGTTCGTTGAAGCACAGCAGCGCAACGAGTTTCCTCGGGCTCGACATTTTGAACCGAGCCTCCTAACTCACAATCCGCACTAGCATCGCCAGTTAGTGAGGAAAGTTCATCCAGAATGGAACGCAGCTTCAAACCGATTAGTTGCATCAGATAGATTTGCAGATTTATGCGCACCAAAATGACCAGTGACGGTGCCAACAGACACAGGGCGATCCAGAAGGGCCGAACGGCAAGCACAACCATCAGCACGGTTCGGAAAATCCCTCGCAATAAACCGACTGCGTAAAGGGCGAACAGTGTGGCACGCTGCGCGCATCCTGCCCCGCGTGTTGGCACAACGCAAAACGTGGCCCCTATGGAGCAGTCTATTTCCGTTAGCTCCTGCAGCAACAATCGGATCCCTTTCGAGGATACCAAAGATTGAATGAGGATCACAAAGCAGGTGAGCAGTGTGCTGGTGCTGATGAACCAGCCAGCAAAGTCCTCCTCGATGTGCATCCGATAAATGGCAATCTGCAGAGTCAGTAGTAGCGAAATGAGTAGCAACTTGTAACACTCGTTGAACACCATTTTCCAGCCGACGGTGTCTCCGCTTGCAAAAATGGGCATTAAGCCGAACAATTTAAACAAACCGTGGTTGGCGGATTCCTCCATGGTTGACCAACAACGTTCTGTTCCTGCCGGTCGTTCGATTCTTGACCCATGCATGGTATGCATCTGACAAAGCTAACAGATTGATGTTCGGTTTTCTAGTATTCATAACCATCATAAAACGGCTTGGCTAATGTTCCCTAAAGAAAGGTTATTGCATAGTGCTAATGTCCTCGTTGAATGTTACTTTTGTTAATGAAAGCATTAATTTTGCAAGCCTATCATTACGATACGGGACACTCACGGTGCATTGCTTTTACCCGATTACTCCGTGCTAATTGTTAAAATCGAACTGAAGTAGAATGATAAGATAAGTCCCAACGGATGCCATAATCTGTTGGTGAAACGGATAGTCGATAGTCACGGAGCGATGCCAATACAGTTTTCTCTCGAAAGTCTTACCAAGTGGAAAAACCGAAGGTCGATCTGAAAGAAATTTAAAACTGTGAAGGCAATCGGTTGGTGGATTATTTGATGACCCAACTGTTCGATCTGCACGGAGGAACGTAAAAACAAGTCAATCAATTTTTTGTATTAATTTTGCTACCAATTTACGAGAAAAATTACCTCGTTTGTGTTATCGCTGAACAGCCCGAACGAGTCTGATTTTTCTAACAACGATTCAAATTTATGCAGGTTGTTAACTACTAACTGCATCTGCAATGTTGATGTTTCTAATCATACGATAAAGCTGATTTACAATTGTACCTTTACCTCTTTTAATACCATCTCGCCGGTGTATGTGCTGATCGAAAGGTACCCAAACGTGACCATAAGTAAAGTAACAGGTTCTAAAGTGGAAGGAACACTTAAAAATGTTACGTTTGCATCAAACGATGCGATAGGTTGAAAGAGGTATTACCCAAAAATTCGGTGAACGCAAGGTCGAGATTCAAATCCAAATGTTTTGAGCAAGTGTAAAACAGCTGAAAGCTTTTGGACGTAAGAATATAAAAGACCAACGCTGCTTGCAGAAAACGGTAATCATGCTAATGCTTCATCAATATTCACTATTCTACTAATCGGTTGCTCGTTGCTACTAACTTACCAAACAAGGACACATTAGTTAAGCCACATTCATCATTTAGGCAATTGGCTGCCCGGAAACACTCGCTGTGAATGATTGCCAGCGATTGCAGGTCCCTGATTCTCGAGCGGATATTGCGACGGTTAGCGATGTCAACTATTTTATTCAAATGGCTTCCTATGCATTTTATTCTGAATCTCAGCTGTTGACACAGCACCAAAAACAGGCCACACATCACAAAGATGGCAAACAGACCGTAAGCTTTGAAGGCGACTGTTACAGATTTTGCACTATCTTGCGTATGGAGATAGTGGGAAGCGAAATGCAGCAGCACAATAGAAACAGAGACCACCAACACTGCGGCACAGTTGGTAGCCAGAGTCTTCGAAGGATCACGGTGCATGTTTAACGTGTACATATGTCCATCGATATCAGCTAAACAGCGAAAAAAGGACACACGAGATCTGGTCATATATCTGCCAATGGCCGAAATGTGCATTGAGAAAAGGGTCGATGCAATACCGAGCAATAGCAACAGATCGATCACACTTAGCACCAAATCCTGGCTGTACAGAATCGCTCTAAGCTCAGTCACGCTGAACGCGAAAAACGTTAAACTACAACAACTGACCAGAATGGTTGCAATGAAGCGTCCGGGAAGATTCGAATGTGATCCATCGTTAGAAATTGGTCCGCCCAGCAAATCATGGACTAGAAACACAATTCGGTCTGCACTATACGACACCATGTTGAACTGATTAGTGATTGGAGAACCTCTTTACGCGTTGTGTTGAAGGCGATTGCCTTTTATAACAGTCGGGCTGTTGAAAAAAGCATCCAAATTTGCTAGATAGGACGTAATCAATCTTTGAACCTTGCCTTAATGGTGCATCATGAATCACTTCGAACGTTTCGGGATAAGTAAGACTATACAAGCATAGATTCTATTGGGCTTCGATCTGAATTATTTGTATACGTTTATTCTAATTTCACTACAAACTGCTCAGGACATGTTTCACAATCGGAATCAATTGCTTTCGAGACGCCTTCAAATTGTGTTGCTGGAAAAATATGGCTCCATCAGCCACATTTTCTGTCTCTATTTTCTCTAAACCAAAACTTGTCGATTTGTCCCCTAGCAGAGCTGCAACAATCTGTGGAAATATAAATGCGTAAGTAAAGTGGAAAAATAAACAATCACGGCACGCCTACCTTTTCCGCCAACCGCTTGTCGTCGATGGGAACCACTCCAATGTCACGACGGACGCTGCCATCGGGCAGAACCTTTAGCCCGAGCAGCAGCACCACGTTACTTTTTGTAGTGCTAGCAAATCGGGATAGGTGTTCCTTGCATCCGCTCAGTCGCAGATACTCTTGCACGGACGTAGGAAAACCAGGTAAGGTGACCACCCGATTGTTTTCGGACAAAATTTTCAAATCCTTCAACAGAAGCTGATACGCGTTCAGCTCCGAGACATCACTTCTGGCTGCAACGAGGGATTTAAACAACGATTTTCTGTGGGAGTCCCGGTTCTCCGGAGTGGTGGAATGCGTTTCCGCTTCGATGGACTCTGCAATTTCATAGTCGAGTGGCTTCGCTTTATCTGCTTCTTTTGAAAAGTTTACAGTATCTAACACGATGGCACCTGTAGGAGACAATTGAAAATCACGATTGTCGTTGAGGGAATGGTTTTATCGGTTGGGGCATAAAAACAGTATCCCTACCATACAAGAGCTCCAATGCATCCTCATAGCCCTCAGTTAGCTGCTTCTCTGTTGCGCTCTTCAAAATTTCCCTTCCGACGAGTGTAGCGCAAGAACCCACCAAGTCGATCGTTCGAAATGCTTGCGGATTAATCCGCTCCACCCCGGCGTCAACGGGACGGTGATCGATGATACCGATTACCGGTTGTCCGAGTTTGGTCAGATGGTGGTCAACCAAAATGAGATCCGTGTTTGTTTCGTCTTCCCACTTGATCTCATCGCTGCAGGTCAAGTTGTTTAAGGAAATGCCCCTCTGCTTGAGAAAGTACGTTACTTCCGTTTTCAACGGCAATTCGCTGCGAAGCACATTCAGCACCGGGAACATTACAGTATCCTTTGTGTGCCACGGTTCTACTAGCGTTGGCCGTTGGTGCAAGTGAAACGCTAGCGCCAGCGCGCTTACAGCCGAATCCAAATCACAGCTTTCGTTGCCGATGATGGCTATTTTGTGGGTCTACGGTAAGAAAAGGAAACAATGTAGGTGAACCTTTCGAAATATTTGCTCCAATAGTCAATTATTGTCCCTCACCGCACTTTGGAGCAACCCTTTACATTGTTGTAAATATTTATTCATTGTGTCCTCGGTTCCGGCACGGATAATTGGGTTTGATCCGGAATAAATGCAACGCTAATGCGATTTAGTTTGTTTACCATTGCCAGCTGATTGATGTGGTTCAGTCAAAATGAAATGCGACTCATGAACAGAAGGTGATAAACCAAAAAATATTGGGAAATATTTACGAAAATTATAATTTGCCGCTGAACGATTAAATGCGAAAAATATTAATCGTAAAATCGTCATTAATTGCGTTTTAAATATATCGCGACATTAAAGTGAACACAAATCGACCACACGAACAAAAAAAGGCAAAGGCGATGTCACCAATTTGACAACTGTGCTTACGAAAAGCTGTCTGTGTTTGTGTTTTGGTTGGTACAGAAAAATTTTCGTCGTAAATAATCGTCTCAAGTGTTTTGGTGGACTTTGTGCAGGAAATTCTACCAGAAACGTGAAGATTATCTGTTCTCCAATAGAGGCCAGTTAGTATCGATCTGGTGTTCACCGAATTCAACAAATAGACACAAAGAAAAGTTAATAAAAAAGATAAATCGTCGATAAGTCGCCATTAGGTCGCGAGCGACGACAACGTGTCGATGTGTTAGGTTATTTTCTTCGCACACACGCTCATTTCTGGTGCAAACCGAGGCAGGATAGTGAAAAATGTCCTTTCGCCTGCTTACCACACGGCTGTACAAACATGGTCGCCTGCTGGTGCAGAGCTATCTCAAGCGGGATATTCACATCAGCAACGTTTGGACGAGTCCGACCGACGGCGTAAAAGTGAACAACATAAACGAAGCATTAAAGCATGATCTACGGATCAACGAGTTCCGGAGCAACAGCTTTCTGCGATTCGGTAATCACGCCCGGCGGTTGTTTATCGATAATGTGCTAAATCGGGTCACCAATCCGTACTCGGTCGATTTGCGCTTGCAGGCCACAAAAAAGTATGTGCACGATATCTGCCCGATGGACCCATTATCAGCCGATTAATTTCTATTGCTTTCGACAGGCTTTTTTACGGTGACTCGACGCCCTTCTTTGCGCTTGTAGGCGTCAGCTTGGCTTCCGGCGATGGAGTTCTTACCAAGAACGATGAACTGGAAGGTGTCTGCTGGGAGATTAGAGTACGAATGCACCCTGCATACTTTTTCATTGTATTTTATTGGTCTAATTTCTGCCTACACGATCTGTTTTGCAGCGTGCCATGTCGAAGTTCCAGCAGAAGGTGGGTGAGAAAGATATCGAGTCCCGCTTGGATGAAGAGTTCGGTATCGACAACCTAAACATAGGCCCACCGATCGCAAAAGGATGTTCCGCCGTTGTTTATGCCGCTTCCTTGAAGGAACCTTCCGTAAGTGAGGTCCACAATGGCCAAGGGAAACTGTTTTCGTCTTCCCCGGACCTTCATGCACACCTGAGACAACCGTACGAAGCTTCGGTAAGCGAAGAGTTCCCCGAAAAACCATTGCTGCTTCCGGATCGTAACCCTGCGGTGGCGCTTCAGCAAATGGTAAACGAAGGCATGTTCCCAACAAAACCGCCTCCCACCAAGGGACGAAAGGTTCGTTTCAATAGTGAAACTCGAACAAGAACTGTATCGGAGAACGTTGCCGAAAGTCACGATACATCGGCTAGCTTTGTTCGCGACACCGCAGAAACGGAGTGTGACATTGCCGAGTACCCTTTCGCTCTGAAAATGATGTTCAACTACGACATCCAAAGCAACGCCATGGCCATCATTAAGGCAATGTACCGCGAAACGGTTCCGGCAAAGAGAAGAACGGTGGAAACGGCCTGGGAACAAAGGTAACGCGTTGGAAACGCATTCAGCGAAAGAGTGGAATTATATTCGGGGAACCATGTTGTTCGTTTCAGCCTGCTCGAGAAAACCAACTTTCTGCCACCACACCCGAATGTGGTGGAAATGTATGGCGTTTTCTGTGACCAGGTTCCGGATTTGTCCATGTCTACCACACTGTACCCAATGGCGTTGCCCCAGCGTCTGAATCCCCAAGGATACGGACGGAATATGAGTCTCTTTCTGCTGATGAAACGATACGAGGGGAACCTGAAAGAGTATCTTGAACAGCACAGCGATATGGATATGCGGACGCGAATTCTTCTCTTCGCACAGCTACTGGAAGCGGTGGCCCACTTGAATCGGCACGGTGTCGCCCATCGCGACCTGAAATTCGACAACATCCTGATCGAAGTGCGACCCAACATGCCTCCTACATTAGTGCTGTCCGATTTTGGATGCTGCATTGCAGATAAACAGCACGGGCTGCGCATTCCCTATACGTCGGACGAAATTGACAAAGGCGGGAATGCGGCACTGATGGCACCGGAAATTATCACTCAAACAGCGGGCACGTTCGCCTTGCTTAACTACAGCAAAGCGGATCTGTGGGCCTGTGGAACGATTGCTTACGAAATTTTTGGACACAGCAACCCATTTTACACTGGAGAGGTCAGCAAGCGGGCAGCCCCAGGCATAGGAATGTTTTTCACAACGTTTCTTTCTTCTTTCACAGCAATCGGCACTTAGAAACAGCACATACACTGATGATATGCTGCCGGAACTGAACCCGAGCGTGCCCAAGTTAATCCAGCACCTAGTAAAGAATATCCTTCAGAAGAACCCGAAAAAGGTAGGTGAACACCCACCTCGATGCTCTATGATCATTAACCGATTCCAATTCGCTACTCTAGCGCCTGAGCCCTGATATTGCGGCGAATGTTGTGCAGTTGTTCCTGTGGTCGCCCTCCGCATGGCTGCGTGGCGGCTGCTCACCGTCCAGCAACGAGATCCTGCAGTGGTTACTCAGTCTCACAACGAAAATCTTGTGCGAAGGTCCGTTGCGCATCACACCGGATGATACGATGGGCCGAAGGACGTACACGGAGTACTTACTGATTGGCAGCTTCTTAGCACGTGCCCGCCTCGAGCGCATCAGGCGTGCCATCGATTGGACACACACTGTTATCGACAGTTCGTAAATTATGTGATATTGTTTCTGTAATCGGAACGAGCTATAGTGCGGGTTGAAATAAACATTATTTATTTTTACATTGGAGCCGTAGACATATTGTTGGTAACTACGTGCTTTTTACGCAAAACTGTTAAAAATCCAATCAAATCATTTGTTTCCCGAAAATGTGACCGAATCGTTTCGATGTTGTCCAGCGGTGGGTGCAAATCAGTTACTGAAAGAATTGGGTGGTTCTAATAATGTTCTATGTAAATTTCTAAGAAATGCCTACATTCAATTCCGGTATTGTTGTACGCAAAGGATGCTCTCGTTCCTCGTTCGTCCTTGAAATGTATCTAGAATTAGGAAAGCGATTCAGCGAAGGTTTTGTATGTATGTAAAAACATTGTGTCATGAGCCACACTTACTTCAAACTCCTTACAATCAGCAACGCAAACTATCGTTATTCCAAGAATTCTCTGAAGTTCTGTTAACAGTGGTGTTTTTGTGCTAGGTTTGCGCGATTCAACCAGGCTCACATTTTCCGAATCATTTTCAACCGAATGTGCATTTTGCTGGCCAAAGATGATTTGTTTTGCATTCAAATCTTCTTCCCTTAAAGCGGCATCTCGGAGCTTTGCCAACACAACGTTCAGTTCGTTTGAAAGGACATTTCTTCTGGTTTCTTCCTCAGAAACAGTGTCTTTAATTGCTAGTACTTTCAGCAAGAAATCTTCCAAAAAAACTTTCAAATCTAGAATAATAAAAGTTGTGAAAACATGCACAAAACAAAGGATTGTCCTGGGCGCACCTGAAACCGAACTAGATTGTAAATATTCATCCATGATCGTGCGACGAACATGTATGTGTGTTGTCGGCAAACAATAGAAACACAAGTACACTAAAACAACAACAACTTAGTGAAATTGTATCTTTTCCAACACAAAACCGTTTGATAAACAAACTCGGTCACTGTTTCGACGCCAAATTAAATCTGCTGTCAAATTCGAACTATCCGCGTTCTGCTGACAACCAGCATGTGCTGAATGCTTCGCAATAAACAAAACCAAGTAATTTTAATAACATTTGCAGTATTAACTTTGATTGAGTACATTAGCTTTGCAGCGAATAAATAAATTGTGCATTTTATAAATTTATTTTGTGATTCCAGGATCTAGAACTGAGAGTGTGGTAAACATTTAGCCACCCATTTCACCACAGCTTACCACTATTCACCTTGTGTTGCCAGCGTTTGAAACCAACCGTCAAAAACGATAATCACGAAAGAAGCAGCACAGAAGAGACGCAAGTTTACCAGCAAACTCGGCCGTCCAATATTTGCAATGGATTTGGAGGATAAAAAGGAAAACATTCAACCTCTTCGCGGGGGAAGAAATATTGAGCAGTTGGAGTACGCATTCCTAACGCCCGAACGATGGGAAGAGGATCGAAAGTAAGTTTGGAATGTATTCCCAATGTGACTTGTGTCGGCATCTGCGAGACGGCAAACATTCAAGATGGAGATTTCGGCTTCCTTCGAATAGTGTTTGTACGTATAATCGTTTACATTGTTCCCTTCCGTTCCCACTTAAAGGTTGCGCGAGGAGGCGATTGAAAAGGATGGTGGCGATGATCCGCTTGCAGCCTGGTTCGATTATGTTTACTGGATGGAACAAACCAATCCGAGCAGCGCGAAACCGGCAGTACTGAACGATGCAATCCGTCGGTGTGTGCAAACGTTCGAAAACGATGCACGCTACGCACAAGACCGGCGGTTTATCAAGCTGTGCATCAAATATGTAAGAATCGCTCAGAGTGCGGTGCGAAAAAGTGATGAATCAAAATGTTCCGTTGTGTTCCCCCCAGATTGACACACAGTCCGCCCCGGTAGAGCTGTACAACGAGCTTTACAATCGCGGCGTCGGAACGCTCTGCTCGGATCTGTACATTGCCTGGGCCTACTATTATGATGCCGTGGATAATTTTGCCAAAACTGAGGAAATCTTCCAGAAGGGTATCGCAGCTGGCGCTGAACCAAAGGCCGAGCTGGAGCAAGCCCACACTGCCTTTGGGTTTTCCATGTCCCAAAGGTTCCTGCACAAGGACGAGTACAGCAAGCTCAAGTTCAAAACATCACTCGAAGACCGCCGCAATGCACTTACGTCCCTAAAATCGGTGCGCAAAAAGCACGTCGGTAGTGTGCGTACCGGGCTGGCCGTGAAAAGTTACCAACCGGGCGTTGTGAATCAAGAAAATGTTGCCACAAACAGCATCTGCCGAAACGCTCCCGGTGGCGGCGCAATCGTGTACACGGGCGAGCCAGACGGTGGTGGCATTGTGGCCGCATCCATCGTGCATCCCTTTTCTAGCGTTCACAACGAAGCGGAAAACATTGTCGAAGCGGCTCGGTTGGCCAAATCGGGCACAAACAAGAAACCGGTTTTATTTGGCAAACATCAGTCCCCTTGTTTCGATATACCGATGGACGAGGACATTTTCGAACCGATTCCGTTGCTGGTGGATAACTACGGTCGGGGGTTGAATTTGTCCGCGAAGTTTCACCGCCGCAATATGCCGCAAACGCCGTTCGAGCTAAGCGTGTGCGTCGGAGACAAAATGGAAAGGGCCATTCCAATGTACGACAAAATCAGGCTGTATTGTCGGGCCAAGCGAAATGAGGAATATTCGCCCGAGGAATTGCGTGCCTATCGGTACTTCCTTCGCAAAGCAATCGACAACAAGTTCGTAGACACGATGAGCCGCGTTTGGGGTCGTGGAGCTGAGCTCGGGATTCGCTTGCATCCGCTGCACTTACGTAACAACAACGTACCCAATGCCATCGCCACGGCACCGATTCTCAATCCCGCCATCGAGGAATGCGATCCCAATATGAAAACAAGAACTCGCGAAATGTACGCCAACCGTAAGGAGGAAAAGTCAATCGAGGAACTGTTGGTTTCGAAATGGACGGAGGGTAGAATTAATAGTAAGTAACCCGTTTCGAAGAGGAGTTGGTTCCGATTCAAACTGTGTTTTGTTTTTCAGAAGGTGTCGACCGACGTTATCACGACGACGTGTGTCCGGTTGATATGGATGAGACGCACGTGGAATCGAAACGGATTTCAATGGGCATTGCTCGGTACAGTATGGCTCCAGCACCGGTCGATGAGCAGCAACAGAGGTTGCGCCAACGGCGATCGGTCTTCCCGACCGAACGTCCCGCAGCGGAGTGCATATTGGAGGAGACGGAAGACGAGATAAGCAGCCGAAGCGTAAAACATTCGAACCGAATGGCTGTTCCGCCCGTCGAAGGTGATCGACCACCGGCCACGCCCTATCGACCGGCGTCACGGAAGCGCATCTCAAACGAAAGACTTCAGCAGGAAGTTAGCAAAAAGGCAGACTGCAAACCAACACCGGCCAAACATTTAATTCCCCACGAAAGCCAGCTGCCAACGGGGGCTGCCAAAGAAGCCCCCTCGTCATTAGCCGTTCCGCCAAAGTTTAACATTTTTTCCGAAGAGTCTGACGAAGAGGCAGGCAAACCCGAAGATATTGGTACCACTTCGAAGGCCACCGAACAACCGTACTATCCGAACGAAACCTGCTCCACACAGATGTTCAACTTTTTCGTAAAAAACAGAAGCACTCCGCTTGGCCCAGCGCTCCGCATACAACCGTTGACGGCCAATATCGAAGGAGCAGGAGGTACTGCAAAACGCATGGTTGTGTTCGAGGATGACGAATTACTGAACGGTGTGGCGGAAATGCCGAAGGAGTGCCCAATTAGCCCACTGAACTCGGCCGAAATGGTACCCGAGCCGCCAAATGTTCTGCCGCCGGCGGAGATTGTCGTAAACGATGAAAATGTGCCTCCCGTGGTAGAGAGCTCAACGCCACCGTCCACTTCAACGCCTGGTTCGTCTACTTGCAATAGCACCCAGAGCCACAAGCAGTTGTCGACCATTATGGAGCGTACGGAAACAAGCACCCATTCGTCCACTGCCGTTGGAGCGGTAACGAAATCATCCGGCGAAGCGCAGGTTAGTGAAGAAAATTGTATAACTTTCATCTTTTATTAACAAATTTTGTGCCATCTATTGACAGACACTTTCTCCGGAACCGCAAGTTTCGGGAGCAACGTCAAACCTGCAATCTTCCATGAAACCGGCGGACTCGCAAACGGTTACAAATGATGGCGTCTTTAAAGTGCCGCCACCGAGTGATGGCGGCATTTTTTGCATCCACCTCGACAGTACAGAGACGATGGCCAATATTCCGCTGGTGGTGAAACGCGATCTGCCAACGGCCAACGAGAGTCCCAACAATCCGTCACCAGAAGCCGAGAAGGAAAATCAAGTGATCTTGCGATCGGCATCCGCTGCGGCAACACCATTCGCGGCACAACCGCTGGCATCGCTGGCCACAACACCCTGTGCTGGGCCCGGTCGCCTGGGAGGGGTTTTCAATCTGCTCGATGATCCAACGTTTACCGACTGCCAACCGGTGATCGTTGCGCAGCGTAATATTTCTCAGCTAGCGCAGCGCGACATGGACGTCAACTCGATCGCCTCCTTCCGACTGGCCACCGAAAGAACGAACACCATACCGCTGCAGCTGGTGAAACCGCTCTGTACCGTTCCGGAGCTGGCCGCTAGTACGCTTTCCACGCACAGCAGCACCACCACCACCAATACGGTCACTCCTTCTACGATTCAGAAGCCACCGAACTCTGATAACTCCTTTCTGGATTTGCTCGAGACAACGTTCTCCCCGAAGGCAAGCGCCGCCGGCCTTGGAGTGGCTTCCGGTGAGCCTAAAGCGCAACGAAGTTCGTTCAATTTGAGCGATCTCATGAAAACTCCGCAACCGAAGGCGGGGGGCACCCGAACGGAAAACGTCGTGCCGGGAAGTGTGCCGTCTCCCGGGAACGCGTTACCGTGTCCCGACATGGGGCCGATAAAGGTGGAAAAATCGCTCCAGCTGGATGCCAGTATGGAGCTGCCCAAGTTTACCATCAGTGTACCGACCAAGGAGCCCCCGCGGATGCAACTATCTCCGGTGATCAAGATTGAGTTGGACGATTTTCCTTCCCCGCTGCCCCAATCGGGTTCATTGGGGGCACCTACTGCGCAGGGAAAGCATGGTTCGCTCGAAGACCTCAACACGGCGGTCTTTTCGATGAACATCAATCGGGCCGCAATGAACTCCACCGTCATCCGGGAGGGCGGCTTTCGAACACCTTCCCCGAAGCAACACACATTCGCGGAGCCAGTGGCACCACGGCCGCCTCTTCCGCTGAAGATTACGAACGTCCGGGGTGGCGTTAGCGGTCACGCTAGTTTACTTATGCCGCCCGGTCCGCATTTGGAGCCGGAACTCGATGTCGCGGATGCCGAAGTTTCCATTTACCAACCGCGACCCGTCGTCTCACAGGAGGCCGAAAGCTGGGAGGAAGTCGATGAGCATTCTAGCAGGGACTCGGAGAGCAACGGTTACCGGTACAAAACGATCGACTTGGATAGCACCCAGATGCAGATCAATGCTTACGTCGAAGCACAGGATTTCGATCCGTTCGACCGGCAGCTGCAGGAAGCGTTTCTGGATCAGCTAGATTTTATGAGCTATCTTGCCACCAGCGTCCCCATGTGCAAGATGGTGAACAAGGTGCAGCCGCTCAAAAAAGCGGCCCACGTGGAGGTGCCGGATGGCAATATCTTTGAGGTGCAACGCAAGATCGGCCAAGGCACGTACGGTGCCATTTACTGGTAACTAAACCAATCTTTAATCCTTTAGTGCTCTCGAGCATGGATTTATTTTTTTGAAAATTTTACAAAACAGTGCCAATCACGTAGCGACCGGGAAACAGTTCGCACTGAAGCAGGAACGTCCGGCGAACCTTTGGGAGTACTACATCTGCCTGGAGCTGCGAAGCCGCATCACAAATTGTGACATTGTAAGCGATTGGTTAGCGTTATCGATGGGGTCACTGTGTTGGGGGTTCTAATTTTCATTTTTATCAATACTTTCCTTCCTCAGCTGCCAGGCTTTCTGCCGATCGATTATGCGATCATCGGTAACAATGCGAGCATATTCATATCTCCGTTTTCGCGTTACGGCAACATTCTGGACGTGTGCAACGCGGTCCACAGTGCGACCAGCCGCAATATGGATGAGTTTATCGCTATGATCATTTCGTCGCAAATCCTATCCATCGTCGACCACCTTCATAGCTGCCAGATCATCCACGCCGATATCAAGCCGGATAACTTTCTGCTGATGGCACCGTAAAGTGTTGTTGCTTCGTTCGAAAGGTGCTTGTTGTTCAGTTTTGTAATTCCATGATTTTGGATTTTCCATTTCACAGAATTGACCTCGGTTCGGCTGTACCGTGTGTGCAGCTGATCGATTTTGGGGTCAGCATCGATATGAAAGCCTTCAAGAATGATCGAATCAAATTTACCAAGGTAAGCCTTCGAACTCTTCGCATCCTCGTCGTCAAGAGCAATGGCCACTTACAATTGCCACAATATCTCGCCCAAAGGTTGTCCACACCGAGGGGTTCACGTGCATCGAGATGCTGGAGCGAAAGCCATGGACCTATCAACCGGATCTGTACGGTGTGGCTGGAACGGCACACGTGATGCTATTCGGGAAGTACATGCAGGTGGAGAAGAACATTGTCAACTGGAACATCAAGAGTGTCATGCCGCGCTACTTCAAGAAGGCGGTTTGGGAGAACTTTTTCAGCGCTCTGCTAAATATACGCGACTGTGACCATTTGCCGAACCTGCAGCAACTACGCACCGCGTTCCTGAAGGAAGTAGCACAGAACGAGCGGTACATACGCGGAAAGGTGTCCGAGTTCAACAATGTACTAGCTTCGTCCAAGTAATAAGTAGCGCAAGAGGAAAACAATTTAAATCGGAGCGATACACAACTAGTGTTTTCGCAGTTTATCGATTATACGTTAGGCGCAGGGAAAAAATCCCCTAAGGCGGATTGGGATTTTTAACAGGATATAGATAAGTAAAATACATCAAAATATTAAGAAATTGCATTGGTGAATTTAGCTGAGTTTCATCGACGGCTACTTGGACTTTACGGCTGTAAGTGTTTATTCCAGTTGCCGGTGGTGAGTGGTGGCCACAAATATGTTTCGTTAGTCCGCACTTGTAACTATGCGTGCCACTGTAGATCGGATGTCACGGGCCGAATATCACAACAAAACATCATCACCAGCGGATCTGCACTCGCCTGCATCTTCTGGCGGCACGCCGGCACCGCCCGCTCGGCCACTCGGTTGCTTCGACCCTCTTTCGCCGTTTGGTACACCGCAACGCTTTAATATACTACGACGCCACCAGAGCAGGAGGTAAGAACGTCGCAACACCGCCCCGGGCTCGCGGCCTCGAAACTCATTTTAGCGTGGCTAGAGCAGAGTAAAAACGAAAACGAAAACAAATCGCAAATTTACCGTGACGACGCTCCTCGAAGGCGCTCCGTCCCTGTGTGACGCGGGTGTGGGGGCGCGATGCTCGCGTTTGTTGTTTGTTTTTTTTGCAAGTCCCGCCTGCCGTTGATGAGCAGAATCAACCGTATCCATCATCCCGCGCTTGCCACCATCCGCACCCGATTCACCGTCGGTTTTGATAATGAACTTTCTCATCCAAAATAGAACACACATCGCAAGCGACACGACCGTTACGGGGGTTCGGTTTCGAGTAGAACAACACCGGGCGGGTTCGTCTGAAAAGCGACCCAAAAAGGATGAACCAACGACTGGTTCGACGATTCGCATGATTCTTTCGCACGACGGAGAACCGTAAAGTTCAGTGTGCTGCGCTGGGAGGGCGCGAGAACTAAATCAGGAACGTGATCAGTGTTTCCCTACTGTCCCCGTGTATCCACGTTTCCTCCGTGCAGCAGTTACGCCTCATCGGGAACGACAAAACCACCGCGGGACCACGTTTTGGCGAAAACGGCGCCGTCGCCACTCGGAATGTTCTCCCGGACGGGCCAGCTCCTTAAGCGGCTGGCCGTTTTGGACTTTGACCACACGGTGTGCGAGCATAACACGGACGTTGTGGTGCGAGACCTGCTCGGCCCCGATGGTATCCCGCCGGAGGTGCGCAGTATTTTGCGCTCGTGTGGCTGGATTCCGTACATGCAGCGCGTCTTTCGGTTGCTCCACCAGGCCGGCTTCAAACCGATGGACATTGCGTCGGCGATCCGCGGCATCCCGGAAGTGCCGGGCATGAAGGCGTGCATTGCCAATCTCGTGCGGCACGGCTTTCACGTGATCATCATCAGTGACTCGAACTCGGAGTTTATTCGCCTGTGGAACGATTACAATGACATTGGACGCCACGTGCACAGTGTGTTCACCAATCCGGCCAAGTTCGACGGCAGCGGACTGCTCGAGCTGCGGCCCTATCACTACCAGACGGAGTGTGCGCTCAGCTCGAAGAACCTGTGCAAGGGCAAAATCCTGGCCGACTTCATGCGCCGCCAGCACGACGAACACCACGTGGAGTACGAGAAGATCTTTTACGCGGGCGACGGCAAAAATGATGTCTGTCCCATGCTGCGGCTCGCCAGTAACGGTTACGCGTGCGCCCGGCGCGGCTACGCATGTCACGATGCACTGCAGAGTGCGATCGGCAACCTCGGCTACGAGTACCCTGCCAAAGTGCTGCAATGGAGCGATGGCCACGAACTAAATAACCTCATATGGACTGAACTTCAGGACTGATTTTTAGGTGTAAAACTGTTTTGTTTTTCGATCTTTGTATGCGATGCACGTGCCTATTGCATTTGCAGTGCACCAACGAGGCGACGACCGGTGCGCTTTGTGCCGCTTTTTCTGGATGTAATAAATTTAAGTCTGTTTTTAATAAAGTCGATTAGCTTGCGTAAATCAAATCATGCTGCTGGTTCGAAAACGCAACGTATAGTTTTTAAAATTAAACCAAAATTGCGCGAAATACCAACGCACGTTTCTGTGTAACTCAATGTACGCAATGAAAGAAAGAGAGATAGAGAGCAACTCATGTGTTTTCGTTTCTTCTTGCCACCTTTCTGTATTTGCATTGCGTAGAACACAAATGTCAAACCGGGAACAGGAGTTTGTATTTGGTCGTCGCGCCCAGAAGTGGAATATAATCTTTGCAGAGTGACGATGTCCACGACCGCTAAACTGTCCTTCGTAGCTGCTTGTTTCGCAAGCGGGGGTCTGATCGCTTACGTCCACTACAGCCAGGCCGCTGACCGGTAAGCGGAAGCAAAACGGGGTGCCAATCCACGATTTAACCGATGCTCTGTACCGGTAACGGCGGACCCCTTTGCAGGGAACGGCTGCACGAAGGTGTGAGGCGAGACGTCGAACGGCAGCGCCTGAAGGGTCTATCGGAGGCCGCAGGCAGCGAGACGACTGTTATCGATACAACGGCGGGATCTGGTGGCACTTTGCAACGGTGATAAAATGGTAGGAAAAGAAGTCACCTAATCTTTTGCGGGGTTGATATTTTGCGTAGTGCGTAATAGAAATGCGTAATATCGTGCTGTACACGGGAAGTTCACTTGAAAATCTCTTTTTCTCTTCATTTGAAATAAAAGTGGAAAGGTTTGTATCGATTGTTCATTGTGCTGAGAAGTTGGAACTTCTTTTCCGCCGGACGATGCAATAAAACTTAATCAGTATGCCATGAAAAGTCAAACGCTAACCAGTCGTTTGAACGGATTTTTATTTCATAAAATAATTAACGTTTTGAGTTTGCCTTTTGTTCTTTTTAAATCAAACAATCACATTGGAAATTCAAAGAGAAAACTTCAAACAAAAAAATCAATAAATTCAAAACACGGCAAACCTACGGATGAATGTCTATCCGCTTTAAATGCGGTCTTAACTGATTAAACTTATGCTTAGCAGATCGTTATTCACTTGGTGTGCTGCGCCGGTTTGTGATGAGTTTTGTGCGCTGGCCAATGGGATTGCTGACAAGCCCGTGAACAATACGCCGCATTCCAGCAGCAGTAGTAGCTGGCTGGCTTTTCGCACACGCAACACTGAAATGAGCCACATGTTATTCGAAGGTCAGGGAGTACGATTTGGCACATTGGCCCGTTTCTTTCGGCAACCTACCCATTGCTTTTTCTTCACCTCCGCGATGCGATTGTTGTGCGAGTTTTTCAACGATTCAATGGCCGAGCGGTGCCGTTCGTTATAATCCCGCACGATCTGCAGTGCCACCTCCTTCACCTTCTCCAGATCGTGCGCTTGATCGAGCTGCGATTTGACCTGCAAGAAGAAGATCGACAACTTTCAATGGGTATCCCGTTTTGGCACCAATGTGGCAGCTATGCTTTTTACCCAATTGAGATCGATGTCACCCTGGGTCATCTTCAGGTTCTGTTTCGTGCGCGGCAACCGAGGAGTCGGGTTGATGGTGGCGACTGCGACGCCGTTGCTCGTGCTAACACTGTGCTGTGGCGAAACATTCGCCGCAACGGGCGCTGATTTGTTCTGTAACAGAAAACACTAAGTTACGAATGTGAACGAAATGCTACAGTTTACCGTATTACATTTGGAGTAGTGACGTCCGATGCCGTTCCGTTGTTCATTTTTTGCTTTTTGGACGCTTTGGACGACGTTGGATTCTCACTGTGCCGCTTCAACATACTGCGTCGGGTGGTTTTACTTGGAGTCTCCAAGCTGCCCCCCGACTGATCACTACTGCCAAATGAGAATCTTTCTCGGGGCCCACCCAGAAGCGCCTGATGTTTGGTCAGCTCCCTCATCGCCGCCTCGTAACCACTTTTTCGTGGGTTAATTTTCAGCGTCCGCGGGTCTGTATCGATCGGTTTGACGCACGCAGCTGGCACCAGAGCCCGCGTATGTTCGCCGAAGAATCGTACGTCATATTTGTTGTTCAGCACGCGCACCACCTTCGCCGGCCAGTACTGAAAGCTCTTCTGTTTGGCGTACACCAGCTCGTGGCGCGTTGCGCACGGCCGGGTGAACCAGTCCGGTTCGATTCGTTCATTCGAATGGCGAAAGCAATCCGGACACTGGTTTATCTCGGCCATATCGTACACGCAGTCTGCCAACAGGTACATCACAGCAATGTACTCTCCCGAAGACACTGCCGGAGGGATGGAAAAGTATGAATAAGCATTCTAATGTGATGATCCGCCAATGATCGTCACTCTTCGAATACCTCCATGGATGATGGCCACATTATGCACAACGTCTTGCAGATCGACCTGAAACTCTTGCAGCGTAGTGTACTGGTCCGTGGCGACTGCCTTTAGAATGTCGTCGAGTGACTTTGGGAAACGGAGCAGCAGCCGTTTGCAGATTTCGATCACCTTCCGTTGCAGACCGGATCGGCTGCTCGGTTGCATAAGTTTCGTCGCCGAGAACGTATCATCTGGCAGCTGAAAACAAAAGAGCGGAATCGCCCCGTTAGTATGGTTCGCGATGTACAGCTTCTTGCGCAGTCAACTACCGACCCACGTCCGGTATCGTTGCATCATGAAGTCCAGCAAATAGTTGAGTTCCCGTTTGGTTAAGTTAGTCGGTGCGGTAGAACCCGCTTCCCGCTGGAGCCGACAAGCGTAGCAGAAACGATGCATTAAATCTTCTTCCGTACCACTGGCCGCAGCCGAATTCGTTTCGTCTTCCGGCTTAACGTGTGGTGTACTAAGCCGTTCCCGACGATTCGGTAGACGAACAATGCACACAAACTCTGGCTCATCTACCTCGCTCATCGTGTGTTTCGTGTCCTGCTCTTCCTGTTTCACAGTGGAATCCTCTTGCTCCGATCCTGAACATTCATGCTTCACCGTGCCATCCTGCGACTGCCGCTCGTTCCGTGGCGAAGATTCTTCATCCGTCACTTCCAACACGACTGAGGTGTCCTCGGATTGGGATTCGTCCAACGTGGAATCGTTGCTGTTCTCTTCCGTCAACGTTACCGAGGCCATCGATTGACGCCCGGTGCGTTTAAGCGTTTCATTCCCTCCGAATGAAGACACTGTTATGCGCTGATGCTTCGATATAAACTGCTCCAACTCGAGCTGCTTCTCGTGTGACGTTTTGACGCAGTTCTTATGGAAGCTGCGCATACAAGACTCGCATTTAACCATGCTCTCGTAAGTGGCACTCGTAGCCGTAGCCAAGTGGCACTCGTAACACCAATAATCGGGCTGCTCCTCCGCGAAAAACTGCTGATCTTGCAATTTTGGTAGTGTGTACGATACGGATGGCGGTTTTTGCTTGCCGCGTCCTCGCGGCGAACTACTTTCGATCAGCAAGTTCTCCGTCACGGCATACTTGAGCTGTTCCGTTATATACTCTAGAAATCGGGATGAGAATCGATCATGGAATGTTGGATCCCAGTTTTTTGCCATTTTAGTTTCCCCCAGAAACACCAACCTGCACTAAATTCCTCGCTACGCTGCTTCTTCAGCTGATTCACAAGCCGGTTGTGTTCGAGTTTTTCGTCCGGAGCCCCAACTAGTTTGGTCCAAACGCGTTTGATAAAGTTTAGACAAGTGTTTTTCGGATGCGGGGACTCCATTTCGCACAATACGATTGTTAAAAGCGACGATGGAGGAGGTATATTTATTTACTCTTTTCTTCCCTTCGCTGCACTCTTTTTTCGATTATTTTGACAGGACACAGTGCCAAATGGACTGCACAACTGCAAAATTACCACCTGGGCCACAAAAGAATTTCCAGTTGAGAGGAAACTGAAATAGATAAAAGTTACATGAAATGTATTCAAATAATAAAGGGAATGTTTTGAAGGTAAGAGGTGAATCAAAAATGCATTATTTCGTTGGGTGTCGAGGAAGCAAGATAAAACATTTTGGATTCATTTCTTACCCCCCGTTAGCTTGCTGTCAGTGGTAATTGTCATCGAAAGCAACTGACAGCATGAACAACCGCGCTCTTGATTAAAGTTTTGTTATTTGTTTGCGTTGCGCTTTCGTGTCCCCGATTTAGGTGTAACAATTTATACATTACTTTCTGCTTTATTCCACACCTAAATTTGATCTTACTGCGGACAAAGCCGGTTTGCACCAGGGAGTTGTTAAAGAGTTAAAAATCTGCTAACATTTGGTCCTTCATGTAGGTTATTTTTCGGGATGCTGAGATGGGCGTGCCTTTGCCATTGATATGCCCATAATGACGTTTCATGTCTGCTGGCGTGCGAAGAGTTTTTGGTTTGTGTTAATTGTGTTTGCCATTTATTTTCAGCTCGTAAAGCTTTACAATGGTTTGGCTGGAATCTTGCTGGTCTCCGTGTATTTGGACCAACTCCGTAAAGACGGGAAGCTACGCCGTAGCAGCCTACACTGTGGCTACTTCGATCGTACTGATTACGATGGTAAGGAATGCGACGAGGACCTCAATGCATTTAATCATTTGAGTTTGTTATGCCCGTTTGGTTAGATTACTTACATGCTGCTCGGAGGCGATTCGTCCCAGTTGTACTCTCCGTTGTTTGAGACAGACATCCGTGATTCGATGCAGGTCGTGGGGGGATTTTTTATCTTCTACCTCTTGCTGCTGATTTTGTCCTCCGGAGGAATTTGCTATTCGCTGAAAACCACCTACCGTGGTTGGATGCTACCATGGTTGCTTCTTTTCGGTGTTGCCATCCTGTTCCAGTTCGTGTTTGGTTTGTGGCTAATCGGAGGATACTATATTTACGTAAGTGAAGAGTATCAACCGAATGGGGAGTACACAGCTACTAATTTCTGGATCTTTTATCACGCAGCTTCAACAAACACTCTCGAGTCTCATTCTGTGGTTTTGGATGGCTTATAATGTATGTCTCTTCATTTTTTATGTTACATTTAAGAATGTTTAAATTACCGGCTCGTTTGTCATTCGCAGATTTATTGCTGGATGTGCGTCTACTCGCAGTATCAGATCTTCGTGAATCTTCAGTCTCCAAACATAGAGTTGCTGATGCCTTAGGGAAAGGCAGGCGCTCGTATCATTAGCATAAACTTCCAAATGTATTCAGATATGTTTTTAAGCATTTTTCAATCCAGTACTCAAGGGCTAACGTCCACCATTTTGATGGTGCTTTTTCACCAATTATCAATGGTGACACGTCTAAGTTGCTAGCATTGTAGTTAAGCAGAATCTCCTAATCACGTTTCAATTCCCATTACGATGGTACAAAATGTATAAGGAACTAGATGTTAAGCACAAAACACATTTTATACACTTTGACATAGAAACATAGGTTTAGTTGGCTGACTGAAGTGAATTCACGCCGTCCGAGTAACAATCCAACATACAATATTTTTGCTAAATAAAAGTGAAATTTCAAACGAAAGACAGCAACCCAACTATTATTTTCATTAACTTCCAAAACCAAAAGGCAAATGCGTTTTTGTCCAACGCAGAACATTGTGGAATTTGCTAGAAACCCGTAAATCACTTCCATACCCAGTCGAAAATGTTAAAACTATCCTTTGATTGGCCATGCTTCCCGTGGCAGCCCGGTGAAAATGAGGCTTGCTTGCTGTCAGCAAACGTCACACAGCTTCGCTCTTTCTCACGCAATCTGGTTTTTCTATGACTCGGACAATTAGTCAACTTTTTACCCAGCGCTAGAAAAGGGCAACACGGAACGAGAGGAGGTTGCAACACGTTACTTTCGTATCAAAAGAGCAGTCCGCGAAAAATGTGTTGATCAGGCGCATCATCGCACATCGTCGTCATCGTAGGCATGCCAATCTGCGAGCTGCCAATCTCGTGCAAACTTTTGTGATATTTAGCGTTTAGTTCGTCGAAGTAGAGTAAACACGCAGTACTGAGTCGTGGCGCAGCGACAAAGCGAGGAAAAACCAGTGGTTTTCTTCCTTTTTTCGACCCATCGCTCCGAGCCTGGCCAGCCTGGCTTTCCTTTGGGGCGTCGTGCTACGATTTGGCTCATTGTGTGTTATTATTTTCTATTGAGTTCACTTTTCCTCGACCCGCGCATGCTGTTGCCTGTCGGTGTGTGTATGTGTGTTTTGTGAAAAATTTCCTGAAAGTGTTCGGGGGCTCAAGGAAACCCCTGGAAGCCGCGCAAAAGCGTCGTCCGCGGCTTATGTAAAAGGTGTGATAAACGCAGAATCGCCTTGTCGGTGGGTTGGTTGTGATTGAAAACCAGAACTGTTGCAGCGGACACTGCACACGAAGCGAACCAACGCCATTCATCAGAACTGTTTTTCTTCGCCAGTCATCGCCAGCTCGCGATAGACAAAAGAAATTTGCAGCTTCCCCGTTGCAAAGTGGGAGCGTTGGCCGTTCGATCGGTGCCCTCAACCCCAAAATAGGAAGAAAATCTTGCAGTGCACCGTCTCGCTCACACCTTCTCCGCTCCACACCACACCAGAGACGGCCCGGAACGGAAAACGCGAGTGAGCGAAAGAGAGGCGACCATCCGACCGTTCGAGAAGTATTGTTAGTGGGGTAAACCGGAAGAAACCATCGAAGTCGGCTGCGAAACATCTTCGATCGCAGGAAGCAACGACAGTAAATCAGCAGCACACATTCGCACGCACCTCAATCCCCAAGCTCAGCCCGGAAAATGTCCACTCCAGCTCGCAGAAGATTGATGAGAGATTTCAAAAGGTAATGTGTACCGACCACCCCGACTAGACGAGTGCGATCATACATCTAAACCTGCCCCACGGCCACAGTTTAATCCAGCGTGACGAATTTTCAGCTTTTTATATAATCTCTTCCATCGTGCTAGTCGCTCGGTTGCAAAAACCATTTTTATGTCGTTGACATGCCAAACATGCAAAACAGGCGGTGCCACCAACGGAAGGGTTGTCATGACAGTGTCGTAAATTCTCCAGCCAGCCCTGCTCGTGCTCAGGGGTTCTTTTATAGGGAATCCTTTGGTAGTTTCACAAGTTTGCTTGCTCGGCAGCGGCAGGAATTCGATCCAACACCAACACACAGGATGTTGCGAAGCTCGCGGGCTTGGTGGCGTGGTGTATGAAGCGTGTTTTAAAAATAATACCGAACGTAGACAAACCACCAAACACGCCGAAATACTTGAAGGGATATAACGGGGGACGCTGATCAGGGGGTTTTTTGTTTGAAGAGGAGCATTCGACCTTGTAGTAAATGTCGCTTAGAATACGGACCTAACATGGATGCCCTTGGATTGGTGTACGTGTGCCTGGCGATTTGGCGAACTGTGAACAGCGCTGTGTGCGTACGACGAAGTACACACAACAACACAAACTGCTGCGCTCTTCTAGTGCGAAAAGCGTCTAAGGACACCGGAATATGCGGCTGTATTATCCTTTGAGTGGCTATTAGCCAACCGTTTGGTTTTAATACAATCAAATAAAATCATTATTTTGCTTTTGACAGTCGAGCTTGTGACGCAAATAATTTGACAAATACTTTTCGTGCGTTGATCCGCCGCTACTGCTGCGAAAGTGAAACACGGCCTGCTGATCGTGCATCTTGTGCACGCCATTACCTCTACCGCAAGCGTTTGGCATAGACACACTGACACCAAAACGTTAAAATGAACCACTTTTTTCAAACCCACGTCTCCTTCCTGTGCAGGCGAAACGCCACCTCCGAATTCCCAGATGGAGGTTGGCCGCGAAAAAATAGCAATTCCTTGGCGGTTCGCGTATCTTCGTCGTTTCACTCTCAACGGGTGAGGAAAATGAAAAAAGAGAAGAAGAGCACTTAGTCCTAGATTACGAAAAAGTTTATTTTCGTAGTCTAAACACTGTTGTGTATATATGTGCAGCCACCACCAACACCATCCTCAGCGGACGGTGCATATAAGCGAGTGTTTCGCGAGAACGCCACATGAAGATGGTTCACTATCGGGAAGCTGAACTCAGAGGATGGTGAATTTTCGTCGAATTGTATAGTAGGCGTTGTTGCTTCGCGGACACACACACACGGTTCAGTATCGGTCCCGGTTGTTCCGTTTGATTGGATTCGCCTCTCGGTTGGGTTCATTGTGCACGTGAATCACTAATGGTTAGCTTGCTTATTATTTTGTTGCAGAGGACCTTGAAGCAGCTGATGTTAAAAGAAATGTTGGAAAAAGAATATCGTTCCCACGGGGGGGAGCGCAGACCTGACGCGTCCTTGGAATGAAATGCAAGCTAAAGCACCGGTCAACACCGGAGTTAAAGTACGCAGGAATTATGGCATATTTGCATATCTTGTTGAATGCAATCGGCATGTTAATTGACGCAATGAACCCATCTGGATACGCTGTGGACAGGAGCTTTTTACATTTAATTGTAGGAAAGGTTAATCGTTCAACCCGAACAAAATGAAGCATTAAGCGGTCAAAACCTTCCCTAAATGCGCAGATCGACAGCTGTAAGGACTTGCGCAGGCTTGATCCCTATCACTGCAACACGCCTTTAAGTCAAGTACAGCTCCTATCAGCTTATGCTCGTTCAGTGTCATCCTGCAGTTGACTTACTGAAGGCTCAGCGATACGCGAAAGCGGCGATAGTGGCGATGTGGGCAATATTTCGAACTGGCATTATTATTCCCAGCGGCAGTGATAACCTTCTATTGATGCGGCGTGATCATGTGTGACCACGTGGTGCAAGATTATCGATTCGAACTTGACCGGAGAGGCTTCGGCCGTGATTTGTGCCGTTTGCATCTCACTGCACCCAATCTGCATCTATTGTGCAATGTGTGTGGGACCACCCTTCTGTCCGGCGGGGCCTACCCCGGGCACAAATCCATGACACCTGGATACGCCTAACAAGTAACATTGATAACCCGAAGCGGGTGGGTTAAACGTAAATAATAAACCAATAAGCGATGGATCAGTCCCTTCTCATTGCCGCATCTCTTTATTTAAATGCGAATATTTGTACTCAAACCTTCTGTCGTTCGTAACACTCATTGGCCGCACATTTCTTCCACAGGCTGCAGGAGGATCCACCGACCGGGGTGTCCGGTGCACCGACCGACAACAATATAATGATCTGGAATGCTGTGATTTTTGGTCCACATGACACACCCTTCGAGGATGGCACATTTAAGCTGACGATAGAGTTCACCGAGGAGTACCCGAACAAGCCGCCGACGGTGCGGTTCGTGTCGAAAATGTTCCATCCAAACGTGTACGCCGACGGTGGAATCTGTTTGGACATTTTGCAAAACAGATGGAGCCCCACGTATGACGTGTCGGCCATTCTTACATCGATTCAGGTTAGAATTCTAGTGACACCTTGCTCTGTGGATGTGGCGAGCGGTACTTATTGATTTTCGCTCCCTTCTTCTTCTGCTCTCCCACAGTCATTACTAAGCGATCCAAATCCCAACTCGCCAGCCAATTCAATGGCCGCCCAACTCTACAAAGAAAATCGCAGAGAGTACGAGAAACGAGTGAAAGCCTGCGTCGAGCAAAGTTTTATCGACTAGCCCCGTTTCCTGCTGTCGCTGTCCTTGCCCATACCATCATCACCATCATCACCATCAGTGTTGTCGATGTGCGTCATCTTATTCGGTCGGCGATGGTTACCGACACCTAACCTGTACTGGGTGTCCTTTGCCGATTTATTACCCCACGAGCACAATACCTTTGCCAGCAGTTGTTGATCCAATGTTGTGCCGCAACAGCCGCGGAAAGGCTCTCGGAATAGACACCCAGCTACAAACCATGTCAGTTACACGTTACTTTCCCTAGTTTATTGGCTACGACGAAGAGTTGGCTACTTAAAAATGTCCTGTCGAGATCGATACATGGTAAATTATGGAAGAACTAGCAGAACAAACACAGTTATTGCAATAACCGTCAGTAGGATTCAAATAATCGGGAGAAGGACAGCATCATCCTTCAGAAGCTACTACTTTCCATCGAAAGTCCCGTTTGTGGACGTCTCGCTATTGTGGCTGGCGAGCGGCGTTTGTTTTTTTGATAATTCCTGGTAGTGCCGTTGCGTACAACACACTCAGCACGGTAACAGCTGCCAGGATAGGAACACTAGCTACTCTGAGAGCGGGCAGCTAGTAGGAGTTGGCCAAACGTTATTGTGTTTTTCATCCTTCACAAAGGAAGTATAAACTATGTATGATATATAGATATATATGCATATATTATTAGCAGCAGTCGTAAGCAGTCGATCTTGCAATGAGAGAAGAGGTTATGGTGTTTGAAACAGAGTAAAATGGTATCGAAAAATGTCACTTAGGCTAATCATCATTATTACAGTAAAATAATTGTGTACACGATCAATTGCGCGCCACCATTGGGCAACGGGTGTGTTAGCACCGACCGTGCTCTGGGTATGCCACACTTTAGTCCTTTCAGTAACATTTAGCAGACACAAAACACGCACTCACATTCAAAAGAGGATGAAGTGGTAGTGATGCAAGAGGGCGACACGTAGTTAAGCGAAGCGGGCGGACTGCTCTTAGTGCCGTTGCCAAACAGGTCGATGAGTTCGCTGTCGATCTTCTAACTAAAGTGGGAAACGAAAGATCAAGAATATCCGAGGAGGCGACGCCGCGGTACTGATAACGCCGAGAAGAGATTGGAGGCCGTCTACTCTTTGAAGTATATTGAATATTTTTCGCATTAGATTCGGACTACTGAATTTGAATGAAAGCTATCGTTTTTCTCTAAATGACCCACTGGTGGCAGGATTAAACAATTTGAAAGTATACTGTCGACGTTTGAACGGTGGTGAAACCGATGGGAGGACCGGCAGTGACATTCCTATGCACTGTGAAAGGCGGAAATGTATAATGATGAATGCGTTACTGTAGGGGTGGGTGGTACAGAGCGAAAATTTTCTTATGAATATGTTCTGGGAATCAAGCTTCCATAACTGTGCAACAAATTTTCCCATTGGAAACAAAATGGTACAAACCGTACGCAAACTATGTTTAATTCTATGCCTGGAACCTGGAATCAAAACTAACGAGTGCCGTTGCCGTTGCTTCGAACCTGCGCAAACGAGGGCTTCTTTTCCGTTATGATACATTCTTAACGGCGGCTTTATTTCATAGCTTTCCGTCCGCCGTCATCAGTGTTGCTCCTACCCGTATCATTTTGGCCAACGCCTTTCCGTAACATCCTGTGAGATGAGAAGTCGCCGCAGACTACGCGCGCAAGGACAAAGACAGCAAACAAGGGAACGAAACGATACGAAGTCACGGCGAGAGGAAGCACCAAGTTAAACTTCTTACAACAGAACAGAAACACACTTCGCACACACAATGGTTGCACTATTTAGTGCCGCGAAGCAATGCAACTACTGCATATGTGTGAAACAATAAACGATAGCCAACAAAAAACTTGTAACAAAATATAAAAATAGTAAAATAAAGCGAATACGAATCTAACCGCCGTTAACGTCTTACGCGCAGTTATTTGATCGAAAGAGTAATTAGCTTTCAGCACTATCCATTTCTCTGTTCCAAACGAGATCGCCGTTTCATCGCCGTTGAGTTCCGCAATCAAATCAATGTCGAAATCAAGGGTGGTCAAAAACGCGTGCACTTTTTCATTTGGTTATAAAACAAAACCGGCTGAATATTTTTCGATGCTTGAACTTTTATTTGAAAGGCTTCACATTTATGTCCAAAATATATTATATAATATAATATCGAAAAATATTCAGCCGTTTTATTTTTTTAACCAAATGAAAAAGTGCACACATTTTTGACCACCATGTGTTAGTACAATTAGTACAAGAGATTAGTTCGGGAAATGTTCGGGAACGCATTCGGAAAAGTTCGGGAAAGTACGGACAAAGTGAGAAAATGTCCATAAAAGTGAGAAGAATTCTCTTGTGAGAAGAGTGAGAATGAGAATTTGAACCAAAAAAGTGAGTAAGTTTGTCAAATTGGGTTCGCACTGAGAAATTTTGTTTTAGTTTGTGGATCTCACTGGGGAGCCACACGGTGCATAACTATAACACATAACACGTAACAACGAGCGTTTGTTTATAAACGTAAGGATAAGCGTAAGTTCTTATTTGTGAAGTTTTTTTAATTTTACCTATAAATTTTTATTATATTGACACATGCTTACCGATTAAGTATCAAATTTTGTTATGTTATGTTTCGTTTCGCTCCGTGTGGCTCCTCACAGGAATTTTGTTTTAGTTTGTGGATCTCATAGTAAGGTTCTACAATTCAAAGTGAGGTTAGTTAGTCAGAAATCAAATTTGAACCATTGCACACGGTAAAGGGTAAATTTTTCCCGTTAAAATATTTTTGACTTTCGTCGGGGAAGAACGAGAACGTGCGTGCGGTAAATTATCGACTATCTGCTCAGTTTTATTGAATTGTGTTCCGGTTGAAGCGATTTCGTGCAGGTTCTCCGTATCGCAGCCGCCGAGGTATTCTGGACCGTGTTAAAGGGATTTGTGTGTTCTGTTTCTGTCAATTGAGAACATTTTGTCTATTCTCTCGGTGTACGGGTTGAAAGCATTCGTTCCGGTTCGAACGACGATCGAAGTGCTCCGGTTGTGTCTTCTGGAAAAAAAGTTGGTAAATTTGCGCTGCAAGTGCGCGACAAGGCTGTGAAAATCTGCTATGCTTCGGTTTCCATTTGGTTTTCTTTTTCCTGCCATCGCCGCAAACTGTAACTGGAACTCTGGAAAAGTCCTTTGGAGTCGGCAAACAATATTGAAAGTATCGTCGTTTACGTAATTTTTGCTGCTACTGCTTCTTGTTTGGCGTGTGTGGTATGTGCGCATGTGTGTGCATACGTGCCCTCTTCTGCCTGTGTGTGTTTGTGTGTGTGTGCGTGCGAATAGTTGCACACCCGAGGATTGTGTAATCCATTTCCCCCGCCCCGGGTTCCCCGCGGCCGGCGCGTCCACAGTAGGACGAGAATATTCTTGCGAACTGCGCGCGGAATGTCCGAGTTCAGTGCAAAGTTCGGATCTCTCCGTTCGGCTGCAAAAATGTGCGAAATGTTTTAATCTTCTGTTCTATTCCACCATATTCAGTCTCTTCAGTGTGTGCTCGGTGCAAATTTTCCACGCCTCAACAACAACAAAAAAAACCGGCGCAGAGCTTCGTGGTCCTGGCGACGTTTTTTTTGCTCCCCTGGAGTTTGTGACAGAACGGTGCCGCGCGAAGTGCGTCGTGTTGAGTGTGTTGGTGCGAGCGCAGCGCTGTGTCTGTGAAGCAAGGACTCGCTGCCTACTTGGAGCTCCTGGAGTATTTGCGTCCTGTGCCGTTATCCTGCGCGCGCGAGAGAGAGAGAGAGCGCGCCAGTGATAGCAGTGTGTGCACGTGCTCCGTTCCGGTGTGAGAGATCGTCCTTGTTGTCTGCCGTGATTTGCTAGCGCTGTGCGGTGTGTGTGCCTGTGTTGCGGAGAATCGTCCACGCTAGCACAGGACAGGAAGTGCCAGATCGCGTTTGCCAAGTCGCTCCTTTGATCCTTCCTGAACGGCCACCCATGGCCTTCCTGCGTACGGTCTCGCGTTGCAATGGGCTGGTGCCCCGCAAGGTGACCAGTCCCTCGGCGTCCAGCGCCATCGGTGGCCGGTGCCAAACGTACTCACGATCGGAGCAGTTCCTGCGACAGTATGGCCAGGCGGCCGGTGCCCGTCTGCCCAGTGCCCTGCTGGCCGCTCTCAACCACCGACTGCACGCCCTGGAAGCTCACGGACCGGCGGCCGCCGGTGCCGAAGCGCGACGATGGCGCTCGACCTCGGTGGCAGCGGACACACCGGCAGGAGTAAGGGCCAGCGCGGCCCACCACCAGCAGCAGGACAACAACCCCTCCAGCAGTCCGCCGGCCCGTGACCCGCTGGATGTCGGGTTCAACGATCCGAATGCGGCGTTCAAGAGCAAAACCACCTTCGAACTGATCCGTGCGTACCTCGTGTACGTCCTGTGCTCGTCCGAGTTTCTGGTGGAGAACAACATGCGGGTAAGGTTTATCGCAGACGAGCCCCCGGTCCGGCGTTGCTACCTTACAACAAGCACTGGGAGGGGTCCTGGGAAGACCCCGCTGTTGTAGGCCTATCGGCCTCTTCAATCAGCCAGCAAAATGCGAACGTAGAAAAACTTTTACGCTTGCACTCGGCGCAACATTCCGCATACATTCTGATCATTGTGTATTTATTCGAATTTTAGCCACTAACATCCAACCATCGAACCCGACAACGCGGAAACCGTCACCTTTGAAGTGGCAAAGATTTACCAACTCGAAGTCCAACTCGAACCCGAACGAGTATATGTTTAGCAGGCACCGAATATGTACATTTTAGAGCTGAAAACAATCCCCGTTGAGATCCTTTCGGGAAATGGGTTGCTGAGAAGGCGACGTTGCATAATCGCCAACCTTTCCCTGCTGGCAATTGCATGTTGTCGCTAAAATGTTGCAAAGCCTCGACGCGAACCCCAGTGTGTAGATCCGGCAAAACTGTTGACGCGAGCGCGTTGCCACGGGCGACAGTGAACCGTTTACTTGGGCTAATCGATAGGCTTGTTGGAAATTCGATATCTGGCGTAAAGGGTATTAGTCGACTGCTTCGTTCGCTTATGTCACGAACGGCATTCTCGAGCCATTGGGGAAAATTTTTCAGATATTTTGGACGACGAATACACTTCTTTCGTTGCGAGTCATCTCTACCGTGCTACGTTGTAGCCCGTCGCTAGTTAGTAACAATCCCGCGCGGTAGTTGCCTAATCGCAGTTCACCGTGCCAGAAGCCAACCGTGCCCAACCAGGAACGGTGCTCCGCCGGCTCGACCACATTCGGTTCGAAGAATCGCGAGGAAGCTAAATTTATCACCGCCAACACACCGCGGTTCGGCAACTATTCGCCAATGTGTGATACACTGTGGGCCGTGGCACGGGATCGTGGTTTGTTTTTCGTCTTTCTAGATCATCGTTCGGCCAACACCACCACCGCACAGATTGTTAGCTGCCGGTTGCCGCCGCCGATGACGAATGGGTCGCCCCGTGCGTTTTGGGACATGGTACGAATTGAGGGGACAAAAACATGTTTTCCTCACCCAAAAAAAACTCGTGGCACGGTCGCGGAAAATGACCTGTCGATCAACCGCGCGCCTACTACTTCTGTGGTTGTCCGTTAACACTCCTGCAGAGTCTCGTGTCTCAATAGTTAATTTCAAACTAACTCTCGGTCACGCCAAAGAGCAACGGGAAGAAAAGTCGGATACGGTTCAAAGAAGTGTGAAGGAAAACGATACGGGCGGTCAGTAGCGCGCGCCGTGTCTTGAAACGCAATCCGCGTAAGAGCAAAGGTTGCCATGCCCACCGCCTACTCCAACGTGGTGGATGGAATTTCAAATATTTACCGTTCGCCAGACAGACGTGGGCAATTAGCTAATGTTTTTCGCTGGAAAAAGGCCTTTCCAATGCGTCGATCGTAGCTAAAACTGCACTTCGCATAAATCATTCCGCGCCCGACACGACGACGTTGGGCGACGCAACGAAGTGAACGATAAATTGTAGAAAATTGCTTGTTTTTAATTGATCCCTCGGTCAGTCAGTCAGTCGCGACCGCGAGGGTGTGTCATGCTGTTTCCGGCTCCAACCTGGCGCCCCGGATGTGCGGATGGTATATTCGTCGGTCCCTGTCGGTCTACATTTACTCGATGGGTGATTCCGTTGGAGGTCGACTGATAATTATGCTAAAATTATCCTTTCATCCATGCCGTGTGGGGACCTAATTTACATATGGACACGTTCCAAATAGTACCAGTGCCCGTTCCATATTGGTACCAGGTCATTCACTGGTCCTGACACCGAGCTGACGTCATGTCTCGTTCAATTCCGCCCAAAATGGTCCACACAAACGCATCTCCATGTACTAATTTGGTGGATTTCTTTATCACGCGCAGAAAGCGTGTCTCTAGAAGCCGTACGAAGTGCACTGCTTTGAATTGTCCACCATAAAGGGGGTTAATTTTGGAAGGGGATAGGCTTCGGCTTCCTCTTAGAATAGTATCAACTTGAAGTGTCCGCTTCAAGAGTTGATTGCGCACTTGTCGGGGTTTAGGTGCCCGACTTTCGCCATGAAACCAATTAATATCGGTGCGATCGGTCGCTGGAAACGCACGCACGTGCCGCAGTTTAGCCGCACGATGGCTTTCGATTTCAATGGCACGGATCCCCGACAGTTTGTCTTGTGGCTTGTCACGTTCAATTTTAGCGTCCCGCCTGTGGCAACAACAGACAACCACACCCCGAACGAACGCTGGCAACTTTCTAACCGGCAACCACGGCATCGAGCCAAGAAGATCTCGAAATCTACCGCGCTGATGGTGTGTGTATGTGGGGGGCTTGTGGGCGGCTATATTTACGATCACGATCACGTTTTCACCCACAGGGTCTGTTACCGTGAACGCGGTTGAACAGCTGACAAGGATCACAGATCAATCCTAAAGGGTACACCCTTTGGCAGGGCGGCAGAAAATAGATTTCGGCAACCGCGCACCGATCACCAAATCGCCGTTTCACCGGACGCGGAGCAGAGGAATTAGCACGAGTCTACGGCGGCTTTCGAAATGGCCGGAAGGGGAGGATGGTGTCACATGCCGACGGACCGACTGTTATTTGCAACAAACGTTGACGCGGATTACGAAAAGCAGAGCAACTTTCGCCTCCGGTAGCTAAGTGACGATAAGGTGAACGGCAAACAGGGACACAGGCGACACGCAGGAACAATGGGCTAAGGCGTGAACGGCGTCACCGTGCATCGCCGTACCTCAATGTCACCTGGAGCAAGAAGTCGCCGGAGCCGGACTCCGAAAATCCGGCCCCAACAGTCCCAAACCGTGCTAATGGAAAGCCAAATTATCGAGCGACCGCCGGACTGTGTCGGTCGGACGGTCGGACGGTCGGTCACGTGTGCGCACGGTTCGTACGCGCAATCTCTAATAATCGGCTCTAATTAAAACCGGTGCGACTGGCGGGTGACGGTGTGAAACATTGTCACTCGTGTGGCGTCGCAGACTGTGTGGTCTGGTGCTGATGCTGTGCGGATAAGTAAAGGGATCCGACGGGATCTAGAGAGCTCGTCACGGATGTTTGCTTTCATTGCACACGCCTTGCGATCGTCTCGACGTTTGTGTCAAGTTGAGTGTTGCCACTCAAGCTGCCACATTTTTGGGCCTCCTATCGATCTCGTTTATTTATTCAATTGTTATCAGAACTGTACAACTGCTGCCTCTGGCTAAACTATTCAACTGGTGAACTGTTTTATAAACTTTTATTAAACAATTTACTTGTAGGGAACTCCAATCTCAAGAGATAATATATCTTGGCGCATCAAGATGCCGGCGACCAGATGATAACACGACCACACGGCCACCAGTAAACCCCCTTCTAGAGAGCACTAAATCGTTGTGACCTTGACAGTGCGCTACCGAGTCGTCGGAGATGCGGAACCGGCGCACCCGCTCGCGATGGACGCAAAACGGGTCCGAGGTCCCTACCCTGACCCAGGCAGCCCACCAGTTGCATTCGGTAACGCCGCACACTGCGTGCCGCCCGCACACTGGATCGTTGCATAATGCACCGCAGCGCGATGCATTCGGCCTCGGCGGGGCACACGATCGCTCCGCTGCGTACGTCAATGGGCGGTTTATTGACTCACGGGGTTCTGCGTCGCATCAGCTGAGCGGCTGAGGGCTACACGCGGTACACGTTAGCTCTATTTTTAACCTTCTTTTCCGCCCGTTGAATGAACTGTACTTTTTGTGGCACGCAGAGATTTTCGAACGAGATTTGCAATTGAAACGGGTTCGGGAGCGTTCGAGTTTGACGGGGGCGCGGTCAAGGCCATCCATAAACCCTGTTGCTATGCCACTTGAGCGCCAATAAAAATTTGCGAAACTTGGGCAGCCATCCGGCAACAACCACGCCACGCCACGAAACCACTCAACCAATGACGAGGGACATAAAATTTCCACAGCCCCGACCTTGATTCGTGTGGCCGTTGCGATCGCGTGACCACAGGCCGCCCGGCATTAGACTCTATTTAGAGTTGCCCGGCTCCAGTGTCCAGGACTCGAACCATTTTACGATCGGCGGTGTCGGTCGGTCGTTTTTGGTTGGGGACAATTTTGAGACAACGATTGAATGCGTGTCCTGAACTTGAGATGACATTGCGACTACGCACGGAATTTAGATGCCGCGGGTCGTCCCGGGCGTGTCTGGAGGTACTTTTATTACCGTCTGCTCACGGTGACGGTTCGGGTTGTCGGGGGGTTCACATTCAAATCAACCTCAATTAATCCTTCATCATAAACTGAATACAATCATCTGCGTGATCCGTGTAACTAACGAATGAATATGTTTACTTTCCTCTTTCTCTCTACATCTCTCTGTTTTCTCTTTCTCATTCTATGTTTCCCATTTGTCCCCACCTGTGTGTGTTGCTCGCTCCAATCTTCCTGCGCGCTTCCGGCTGCTGTACACACTTTCACGCTGCGTGCTTTGGTGCAACAACCAAACAAAAATTGTACAAATTGGAATAAATTGGATGATGATGATTGGGCTCTGTGGCCGATGCATGTCCCAAACCGCATGTCGTGATCGATGCAAATTCACACACACACAAACAAATGAATCGGCAACGCATTTCACCAACAACACGCCACAATGATCATCGATCCCCGTCGTCGCCCAATGCATTCGCTCTCATCATCGCGGCACACATTCAACCTTCACTCTGGCTTTACCCCTGATATTGGACACGACGAAAACATTGGCGGAAACATTGGCCAACTGCAACGGAAAATCGCATCTTCCCCGAATGCCATCATTCTCGAACACACCAAATTGCACGCCAAACACCACACGCACGTGCTTCTTCCCGCCTTGGCCACGTGCGCCCACACGCCCACCCGGCCCGTTTTCAGCTCATGAAAGTGACGCAAGCCGTGCTCGGCGAAAAGCTCTTTACGCTGCTGATGAAGTACACCTTCTACGGCCATTTTGTGGCTGGCGAAGATCAGGTCAAGATAGTGCCGACGCTGGAAAGGTACATTCAAACACCGGTAGCCGCGTAGTATTTCTAATGGCGATTTTTTTTTCTCTTTTTTTCTCTCTCTTTTTCTCTCTTTCTTTTTTGTTTGTTGTGTGTTGTGTTGGTACACGTTTTGTATCACGTTGTTTGTTTTTATTTTCTCTTTTTTCTTCTCTTTTTCCCCATTTCGCTGATCGGTGTCCTTTGGGTGTGTGTGTTGGTCTTCTTTGATCTCTTCTTTCCTTTTTCCGGTTCCGGTGTGCGGTTTTTTCTTCACTGTTTACTGCCCCCTTTACAATCTTTACCCCCGCGGTCCGGCCCGGTGTGTGATCTTGATGCGGTTCTCGACTTCGACTTGCCCCCGAATGCGCCCCGTATCCGATCCCGGTCCGGTCACCCCCCGACCTGTGTGCCGCCGCGCGAACGCTCTCATCCCGATCCCGATCGATATGGACCACCGGCGCTGGCGGAACTGGCTGCTCCGGCTGCACACGATGGAATGACCCTTCGTCGTCGGGCGGGCGGGCTGGCGGGTGGACTGGGCTGGACGGATGGACGGATGGGGTTGCAGCTCATGAAGCTGATGCGTGCCGTTCTCGGGGACAAACTGTTCATCTATCTGATGAAGCAAACGTTCTATGGGCATTTTGTGGCGGGCGAGGATCGCATCCGGATAGTGCCAACACTCTCAAGGTGTCTTATATCGTCTCGATCTCTGTAACTGCTCTCTCCCTCTGTCTCTGTCTCTCTGTCTCTCTCTTCCATACTGTTCGGGAGCGCGGATAATTCTCTCGGCCTGCTCGCCCATAATCTGTCTCACCGATGTCGGTGTTGTTCCGTCCAATACTTCCCCTAAGAAACTAAAGTTCCATTTGGCAATTCCTATCAGGTTCCCTATTGAAGCTCCCCTCAATCGTTGATCTTTAGTGTCCGAACATTCGTTTTCTTATATTTTTTTCTGCCATTTACCAATAAACCAGTAGCGATCGTAACGTGTATTGCAAAGATATTTTTATTACGTTTATCTGCGTGTTTAGTCCTTTTTTCTAAACTTAATTTGATCAGTTACTGTGTTCCCACGTTCCTACAACCCCTGTTTTTGGCCTAAACCTCCACTAACGTTACCGTAATCCTAACGAAGCCGCCGAAGACGGCCAACCATTCGAACGATCGTTTCACTAATCGGATGCCATTTCGATCCCTTTCGCAAGATTGCGCTCGTTTGGCGTGAAACCCATCCTTGACTACTCGGTGGAGGAAGATCTGTCCCAGGAGGAGGCCGAAAAGCGTGAAGTCGAGTAAGTTTTGTATCCCGTCAGGTGCCAGCGGAAAGCGAACCGCGAACCTCACTTCATCTGGTTCCCTTCCACAGAGCTTCACTGTCGTCCACGGGGACGAACCTGTCCGGCGATGCCGATTCGCTGCCGCAGTACAGCGTCGATAAAACGTTCGCCGATCGGCGCTACAAGGTGCAGAGCGCAAGGACCTACTTCTATCTCAATGAGGCTACCTGCGAGCGCAACATGGAAACGTTCCTCGAGTGTCTCGATGCCGTCAAAGGTTTGTGTGTTTTCGCGGGGTATTGCTATCGAATTTCGGCATCTCCACCGCTGCTCCGAGAGCTGCTTATTGGCAACAAAACACCGATGCACTTATGCCAGGTGCAGACAAAACCTGGGCAACGCATTTTTCCCTCGCATTAGCTAAAAATACTGCTTCTTGCTGGCAGAAGATCGCTCTCCCGAATTCGCTGCCTGCAGTCAATTGTCCATCATCACTACGTGCTGCGGGGCAGCAAAATACGCCATTGGGCGCGGCACAGAGAGCAGCTTCTTGCTGACCACTCAAGAAATGGTGACCGCGCGCAATGGCCGTGGTTGCATGCTGCTAACGTTGCATAATAAACGTCTCGCCGCAACCGAGTCCACCACGACGCCCTTTTGGCCCCCGCACTCGGTGCCAATCATCCCGTATGTCGCCGTATTTAAACCAAAAATTGTATGCTAAGGAATGTGCCACTCGGTGCAGCCGTTTTTGCTTTAGTACTTTTCGTATCGGTTTGTCTCGTGACGACAAACAGCACACCGAACTCGCAATTGAGTTCTCCCCTGGCACACGTTCCGGTATCGTGGCTCGACGGCTCGTGTGTTTTCCTGTTCTTTTCTATGCTTTCATTGTCCGTTGGCTGGAAGAGGTATCATTTTTTGCATGATCACCAAGAAGGACGATGTAGGAAGCAAATGGCCACACCAGTGACCGGTTCAAACCGGTTGCCCCCCGAAGAAGCGAAGGTCATTCGGATGCCATCATTTTTGGGAGTGCTTGCAGAACGAACGAAGGAAGAGGACCAAAACCATTTCGATTCTCGACCCCTACGCAGGGGCTAATAATTAAATAAGAACCCTATCCAAACGTGTTTGCCACAATCGGGTATCGAATCGAATCAGTGGCGAATGTGCCGAAAAATAGTTATGCCGCGGTCGTGGTTTTTGGGGAGAGACAGTGTTTGCAAAACAATTATTAATAGCTTGCCGGCCTCAGCTTGTGGCCCCATTTTTCGCGCACGTTACGGGTCCTATCCCAGGCCGGCATCACCTGCGCTGCCGGCGGACAAGAAGCAGAACCATCGCGCGTCGGCGAAGCGCATCACGTGCTGTCCGCGCGCCGGTACTGATGACGATGAACTTTTCTGCCGCACCTGTCTCGGCCTCCGGCTCGCCATTGGCGTGTGTGAGAGGGCCACACCGCGGACCACGGGACCGATTATGCCGTTCTGTTTGACGTCACGAGCCCTCAGGAATGTACAGCGAAGAGGGTCGAATGCGGGACGAAGAAGGAAGGCGGCTCGAAAGAGACGTTTTAAACATTCAGAACGCGTCTCGGAACGCAGAATTTATGCGGTGCGGTGCAGCAAATGTAGTTAATTGAAACCGGTTCTCCCTGCAGGAACCCTGCAGGTTGATGATTCCGGGGGACAAAAATGATGGGCATGGCCACTTTTGCCTGTCGTTCCGGCCAACCAACATCCATTAGCGCCGCGCGGATGAAGCGAGAGAAAATTGGCTGATTTATGTATGAAGGTTGGAAATGGTGTGCCGGAAAATTTTCCCACCCTTTTGCATGTGTGTTAGTGAGTGTTCGGAGGGACACTCACGCCTTCGAAGGGGCACTCACGCCTGCACTCGTGAGTGGTCGGAGGGTTTTTAGTACAAACCTCGAAACCGCTGTAAAACAACGGACGACGAGGACGACGATCGGTGTTTGATTAAATATTGCTTTCCTTTTTCTCAACTCCTCTCTCATAGGCGCCACCTTCGGAACGGGTATTACGGCCATTAAATTGACTGCCCTCGGTAGGCCACAGCTGCTAGTAAGTAGTGGACAGAACGGCAATCACCAGAACCAACAGCTTATTCTAACGCGCCTTGTTTCCCTTTTTCTTACAGCTTCAAGTGTCGGAAGTAATTATGCAGGCTCGCCGTTACATGATGGACCTGGCTGGTGGCACCGGAAACATCCTGACACATCACAAAACCATCAAGGATCTCGAGCGTTACCTCGGTAATGTGGCTGACAAGAAGGAAGTGAAGGAGTTCCTCACGAAAGTGACTTCGGATAACGACGGGTAAGGGAAATTGGCACGCACCGATCTGCCATCTTACCACTGACACGATCGATCGATCACTTCGCTTTGCAGCATTCTCCATCTGTTCCCGTGGAGTGGCATCATTAACGAGGACTGTCAGCTGAGCGAATCGTTCCGCGTGCCGGACCCGGTCACCGGACAGATGCGTCGTTTGATCTCAAAGATTCCCCCCAAAGAGGAGGAGATGTTCCGTAACATGATTCGACGCTTGAACACTATCGTCAAGGTAGGTTGCCGAGAGGGTGGTCCGGTTGAGACTTTCTTTTGTGCTAATCTGAACGCCGTGACTCCAATCTGCCACAGACTGCCCAAGATTTGGACGTGCGTATTATGATTGACGCCGAGCAGACGTATTTCCAACCGGCCATCTCGCGTATCACGCTCGAAATGATGCGAAAGTACAACACGGAAAAGGCCATCGTGTTCAACACGTACCAGTGCTACCTGAAGGATACGTATAAGGAGGTAAGCCGCGTGACACGAGATGCACAACAGATGGCCGGAGAGACTGAAGCGCTTTCTTGCAGGTGTGCACTGATCTTGAGCAAGCAAAGCGACAAAACTTTTACTTCGGTGCGAAGCTGGTGCGCGGTGCGTACATCGAGCAGGAGCGAGCCCGTGCTGCCGCCCTTGGGTACGACGATCCCACGAACCCGTCGTTCGAGGCGACCACCGAGATGTACCACAAGACGCTGACGGAGTGTCTCAGAAGAATCAGGGTAGGTATCGCCAAAAACGTTCGGAAGGCTCGTGGTTTTTTTTACACCTTCCTTCGCTTCGCTGCCCAACAGATTCTCAAGGACGCCAAGATGGATCCGAAGAAGATTGCCATCATGGTAGCATCGCACAACGAGGACACGGTCCGGTTTGCCATCGAGAAAATGCAGGAGATCGGAATCCATCCGGAGGATAAGGTGATCTGTTTCGGTCAATTACTGGGCATGTGTGACTACATCACGTTCCCGCTCGGTAAGTGACACCACTGTCGATGCCGCTCGACCCCGCACACGCTTGACGGTGGTGCTCTTTTCTTGTGCCGCCGCAGGTCAAGCGGGCTACTCAGCCTACAAATACATCCCGTACGGTCCGGTCAACGAAGTGCTGCCCTACCTATCGCGGCGAGCACAGGAAAACAAGGGCGTGTTGCAGAAAATCAAAAAGGAAAAGCGTCTCCTGCTGTCTGAAATCACCAAGCGGCTAGCGAAGGGTCAGCTGTTTTACAAACCGCAGGGCAAATACGTCCCGATCTAAGGCGGCGCTCGATCGATCAAGCAGCATCAACACACACAGCCACAAACACACAGTACTACTCCACCTTAGTCCGTAGGCAACAGATCGTTACAACCCTCGTACCTCTCCTCTAAAGTCTATTCACCCTTCCTCCATTTTGCGGAAGGTTGCGATCGAACAGAAGCGATCGTGCTTTGCGGGCAAACGAACCGATCGGTCGGTGCACCTCCGTCCTTGGACAACTCCGTAGAATGCGCGCCAAGGCTATTCAAAATAGTGGCGGTTCTTAGGAGAGGCTTCCCTTATTTAACAACTTCTACTGCCCCGGATGCGCCTCGTTTCATCGATCGCAGATCGCCTCGCCGAATCTTTGGTTTGGCCCTGATGCCAATGCTGCTGCGTGCCGTGGTGAAACGCCCGGTACATTTCGATCCTTCGTTTTCCGTTGTCCGGTCCGTTATGGTTTCGGTTTGCTTTTTTCAACAAACAAACGCGAGCGCGCTGCTGGAGGCTCTTTAAAAGTAGGAAGCAAACGGAGAAAGAGAGAGCGAGAGAGCGAGTAAAGATGCTATAGTTTAAAATATAACAATTTGTGATCTACGGTAGCGACGGCTTTTGGTTGGTGGCAATTGCCAATGCCATCTTCGAATCCCCCACCCGATACGGTATTCCGACTGGCCATCCCTGTTTCTCCGACACCGTTTCGCGCAAGACACCATCAAACCATCGAACACCCATGAATCTGAGTTAGCTGATTAAACCCATTAAAAGAAGCCCCGATGCGTGGTTGTTGAGGGTTGTGTGTAACGTCGATTAATCTCAAGCCAGTATTGAGATTTCCGTGTGTCCGTCTGTGCGAGCGGATGCGCCTAGAATCCGCCCCTAGAGTGAATGTTAGTATTATGCTTAGAACGAGAACGTCACAAGGCAGGCAAACACTAGCCCTCCCGCAACCGGGGGTGGGCGCAAGGGCCTCGCGATACTGTGTCCCAAGAGCGTGAATCGACGGAGAAAGATCTTACGCCCGGTGAAGAAGAAGAACACAATACACACCTTAAAAAACTGCTGACAATAAATCGACTATGAAATACGCGAGTAGAGCTGATGGTAACCGTAAGGTGGTGAGGATCACGATCCGGGGTTGGATTGTTGAAGGCTTGTCAAATTAAATTTAATTTTACGAACGCATACGAGCAGGCTGAATCCCTGTGGCGGCCGAATGCAACGGCAGGACGAACGTCGAACAGAACTAGGAAAAATTTTAGGTGGAACGTTAATATCATATATAAATGTGTGAATAAACATATAAACAAACGAAAACCACACGAAACCACATACCGACAACAAAAAACAAACACACAAACGAAAGCGAACAGTTTCTGAAAGTTCTAAATAAATGTTTACACGTTCCCGGCGATCCCAGCCCAGCCCCGGGCCGGAGAGGAACTGAAGCCCCGAATAATGGATTATGGAATGGTTAAAAAGAAGTACATGAAACCAACCTATGCTAGTGATGATTATTATAGTGTGTAAAGCCCTGAACAGCTGAAGCCGTCACGGCAACAAAGTTGGTGTGTTTTCAAACTTTTCGATGTGAACCGAGAAGGATTAGATTGGGATGATGGCCACTCTCGTGAGACGCGAACGCGAAGCTTATTCACCGCAAAGTATCCCTAACTGTGTGTGATTTCGCGCATTTGTTGCGGTTGGCGCAAGTGTTCCGTTGATATTGAAATCTCTCTGATCGTGTATGGGTGTGTAAAAAATTCTGAGGCAAACAATAAACGTAATGAATCAGAAGATTCGTGTCATTGTTCACCAGAAAGAAAATACGGCCACGTGAACTCCTTTTCCGTTAAAAGCATGTTCGCAATTGAAATATTTCGGTGGTAACATTTCATATCAATTGGCATCCTCTTATCCGGCTGTTACAAAATAAAACGTTGTTCGTAACGGTCGTTGGGGTAAGAAACGCGTAACGCATCAGGTAACGTCGACGCCCAGAAGCTGTCAAAAATCGGGCCATATTGTCAAAAGGAGCTCAGTTTGTGTTTAATAAACAAGTTCAGAGTTGACCATTCTCCAAAATCGCTTTAATAAACGATTGCAGTAAAAATGGAAGCTTCGGCAGTGATTAGAAAGAAGATGGTGTTGAATAAGTTGGTGTTCAATAAAGATTAAAAGGTATAATAGTGAATTATTTGCAGAACCGCAAAAATATGTCGATGGTGCAGGTCAACGGGTAATGCTTTGGAGGCTCTAACAAACGACGATTTCACCGGTCTTCAGGTAGTAAAATTGTAGCAACAGACATCGCACGTTGTTCCACAAGAAAAACTGGTCTATGAGACTCTTATTTTTGCAGATTAAGTTCTTACCAGGAGTTCCATCGTATTTGTGCACGATGTGCGAAGCGCGTTTGAAAAAGATGAATCTGTTTCGCTGGCAATGCAAAGAAAACAATGATACGGTGGATGAATTTATCGAACAGCAGAACACAGCGAAGGACCACTCTGCCGAACAAATGGTTGGGACAGAATTGTCAATTAAAACCGAAGTTTCCTCACCGGATGCAGCAAAGCATTTGCACTTGAAACAGAAGTGTTTTACTGTTCATCAAGCAAATAGTACATATGAATGTTGTGGCCACATACCTGATGATTTATTCGAGGCAGAAGAAAATCCAATTGCAATCAAATCAGAGTACGAAGAGGACGATGAGCAGCATGAGCTGCAAACAACAAATGATGTTCTGGATCATGAGCAGGATAAAAGAATTTCTTTGCAATCTATCTCTCAGGATCAAAAACATCACCCTGTGATCGTGGCAAATAATACGTGTGCCGATGATTTAGCAGCAGAATCAACGCAAAACATCTTGAGTCCCAGAACCCGGAACGGCCATCGCAAAAGCCAATCCAAAAACCATAAGCACCACTGTCCTCATTGTTCCGCAACTTATCCAGCTTTAAACAAGTTGAAGCTTCACATACGCAGTCACACTGGACAAAAATCATATCAATGTAAAGTATGTGACAAAGCATTCAGAGAATCAAACAGTCTAGCAGTTCATTCGAAAATTCACAATAAGGACCAACAGCATCAGTGTCCTCATTGTTCATCAAAATTCACGCGATTATTTAGCCTAAAGATTCACATCCGCACTCACACTGGTGAAAGGCCCTACCAGTGTAAAGTCTGTGACAAAGCCTTCCATTCATCAAGGATTCTGTCAGAACATTCGAAAATACACAACAAGGACCAACAGCATCGGTGCCCTCATTGTTCATCAATGTTCGCACAGTCATCTAGCCTAAAGATTCATATCCGCACTCACACTGGTGAAAAGCCATACAAGTGTATAGTCTGTGACAAAGCCTTCCTTTCATCAGGCAAAATGACACAACATTCGAAAATTCACAATAAGGACCTACAGTGTCCTCATTGCCCTTCAAAGTTTTCCCGGTCATCAGGGTTAAAGATTCATATCCGCACTCACACCGGCGAAAAGCCATACCACTGTAAGTTATGTGACAAAGTGTTCAGATCGCCAATCACTCTGGCAGAACATTCGAAACGGCACAATAAGGACCAACACCATCAGTGTCCTCATTGTTCAGCAATGTTCGCGCATTTTTCCAAGTTGAAAATCCACATCCGCACTCACACCGGCGAAAGGCCATACCAGTGCAAAGTATGTGACAAAGCTTTCCATTCGTCACGGCAACTAGCACAACATTCGATAATGCATAAGGACAAACAGCATCAGTGTCCTCATTGTTCATCAAAATTCATGCGATTAAATAGCCTAAAGATTCACATCCGCACTCACACCGGCGAAAGGCCATACCAGTGTAAAGTATGTGACAAAGCTTTCCATTCGTCAAGCATTCTGGCAGAACATTCGAAAATTCACAATAAGGACAAACAGCATCAGTGTCCACATTGTTCATCTAGGTTCACACAGATATCGAATCTAAAGAATCACATTCGTGTTCACACCGGCGAAAGGCCATTCAAGTGTAAGTTCTGCGACAAAGCGTTCAGGTCAGCAAGCAATCGGGTGTATCACTACAAAAAGCACCATAAGGGTGAAACTTGTTAGTTATTATACTTCATTGTACATTCATTTTAGGTTAAGAATTAGTTTGATTTTTTTTGAATACTAAAATGTACACGGTGTTCTATCACGATCCAACTATTTAAATGTTGAATAACTCCGACTCCGTACCCAAAAGAAGGTCGCTTTTTGTGTGGCTAATGGATGCGGTCATTGTATTTTGGGTGAATTGTATATAAACGGCATTCTATACGCCAAATAAATCTTGTTCTTTTGTCAAAATCGACTGACAAATAGTGGAGTTAATAAACATTTAAATAGTTGGATCGTAATGGAACACCCTGTATGAATTCGGCGATAGCATTTAGCAAAAGTTCACAATCTGCATCGATCAGCCCAATAAAATTAAATCCTTCCAAACTGGGTTTTGAATAAAATAAGAAATCTTTAAAGCAACGGCCCAAGAAGACTTATTTTCATGACATGCCTATCGGAGGTTGGCGACACTAGAGTAAGATTGTCGTGTCGTGCACTCGTAGTGGCTTCTCCATTGTCCCTCCACACATACGGGGCAATATCAATCTGAGCATCTCTTCCTCTCAGATGCGTATGTGATTACTGGAATACTGCAAAACTTCAGTTTCGATAGTCTCGACACGAGATGTGTGTGAAATAGTTTCCTCAGACTGGTGGTGGTTCGTTTTTGATCTCCGATTGTCGCGAATGAACTGTTTTTATTTGGGATCTACCCAGAACTTGTACAAATTCTATTCTTCTAAGATTTTTACTTGTTTCGGCTTTGCCGTTCTGATTCGTACTCTCTCGCTTGCCTCCAGATTCTTTGGCTCGTTGCCCCGTGGACCTCGGCCTCTGCAGAACGCTCGATCCGTGTGGGTTTATCATCCATACTCCACACCTGGACCGAGCGTCCTCTCGGCTGGCGGCAGCGCCCTCTTGTGCCGCTCGCTGGCGTCACTTATCAGTGACACCGATAGATTACGATCTAGACGACTTCAAATTTTTGGTCACCTCCACGATGTTTTTGGTAGGCCTGGTAGGTCTGGTGCCACCATGAATTCGGCCTTGTTTTCGTTTATCTGCAGACCGAGATTGTCCGCAGCGTGCCCAATCCCCACGTAGGGCGAGGTACATCGGAGAGCTATCGATCTATAATGTCTATGTAATCAGCATAGGCCAGGATCTGACTGGACTTGAAGAAGATGGTCCCATTGAGGTCTCCACTTCCGAATCCCGGATGGCTCGCCCCATCACGATGTTAAATACGAGGCAAGCTCAGGCATCCCCTTGGCGCAATCTCTTGGTGGTAGCAAACGGATTGGAGAGCTTTCCATCACGACGTCACGCTCTGGGTCAGCAGGAAACATGGAAGTGTGGACTTCCATTTGTCCTAGGTGCTCTCGGGACACGGCTTCTTCCGAGAGTATCTGCACATGAAGACGTTCGCACGATCCCCTGACTGCACCTGGTGCCCTGGTGCCGCGGAGTCAGCGGAGTATGCTATGTTCCACTGCCCGCGGTTCCAGCGGGAGAGAGCGGAGCTACTGGCGGATGACGGCCGCACCCCCCTCACGCCGGACAACCTGGCGAGCGAGATGCTGAGGAGCCCGGAGTGCTGGCAGCGCTTTGCCCGGGCCTGCCGAGCCGTAACCCAGCAACTTCAACAGGCTGCAGCTGCGACAGGATAAGTTGGCTACGTTTGCACAACTTACTTGGCGAACAATTTAATAATAGCTTGCAATTGTTAACCGTTTGTTGTTAACCTTTCTGTTTACCATCGTTAACCGTTTGTTCCTTGTCAACCGCGTATCAGTGAAGTCGTAGCGTGTGGACCGGGCTTAAGATGATGATGGTGAGAAAGCAATCAACTGCTTCTGTTTCAAATTAAAATTTCAAAGTATGGTGTAAATGGTGACACTTACGCCGTAAGTTCTGTCAGAGAGTTTGACAACCACGTGCATTCGAGAGATAGAGATGCTCACACACAGAAAACGGTGTAACAACAAAGTTGAACCTAAACTTAACTAAACAAAACCTAAAATAATAATAAAAAATTAACCTTTTGGCAACTAATTTTTGTCTATTTTAATATTTGATATATTACACCTAACGTGATACATTTTGGACCATTACTAATTTCACATTCTTAGAAAAGACCGTAAATTCGCAGTTCGAATCCAGGCGACATACTGATCAGCCCGTCGACTTTGGATGACAGTTAACAGTCATCTGCAAAAAAAGTCGCAAAAAAAAAAGAAAAGGGTTGACAGTCGTCCGCGGTCTGAATTGTGATATTGGAGAAAAGCAAAACGAACTCGAACGTTGAAATCACGTCACGCCATTTTCGGAGCAAAAGGAGTAAGAAATCTCGATGGTGAAAATTATCGGCTCGTCGATTCGCGATTCGCTAAAGCTCCATAATTAATTCCATAATTAAAGCTCGAAGCATTGCAATTGTGCTTCTTTGCTGGAGGTTCGCGCACATAGGAGAAAACGGTGGGCACGGCTGATTGCCGTGGCCTGCTCCCCCTTTTGCAGAAAAACACGGTTGTGCCGCGTATGTATCGAAGGGGATTTAGTCCGCTCGCGTTACGGAAGGGCGCGGAGACCAATCACCGTCCGTCAAGTACTCGCTAGGTTTTTTTCTTGCCCCCTTCTTTTGCGCTCGCAGACACTGTTATTGTTTCTTCCGCTATTTGGGATTGTGACGGATAACAGTATCAGGCGCCCGGGTAAGGCATAAAATAGCGGAAAATCCGACTACTGCACCAAAGAAACGGTTTATTAGGAGAGGGAAAATGGGCCTGCTTGTCGTCTTGGCCAGAATTGCAACACCCACCTCTGTTTTCCGATGGATTATCGGCCCGAGTGTTGAATTGAGAACTAGTTTCGTTTCCCGGTTCGTGAAAAGGGCTAAATATTGCGTGGACTGCCTCCGCGGTGCCTCTCGATTGGGGCTCGTTTCTCCGCATCTTCGCCACTTGCTACCCAACGAAGGAGATTTTTCTTTGTGTGTGTTGTATTCGATTTTTTTTGTCCTCCGTCACAGTAGGCTTCTTATGATTTTTCCCCCATGCATATATGCATATACAATGTTTAGCAAAAGGAATACGTTTTTCGGCCCCTGTGATGCGGTACTCATTTCGATAACCCGGAAAAGGACGAATCCCGTAAGAAGCTTGTTTTAACGGCATCTCCTGCAAACTTGGTGCCGAGTTATCTCCGCGGCACTCTGGTGTGAGTTGGTGCTTCAGGTGGCTTTGATAGTGTAAAATGCGGCTGCTGTCCTCTGCCGTTTCCGTGTTTTCTGCCGACAGAAGTGCACAGAGAGACAGAGAGCGCGCTGCTGTCAGCTCCGATCGTGTGTCTGGCTGCTCGTGGCTGTGTTATGTTTGGACTAGTGTAGCGTACCAGTGATCAACTATTGTTCCGCCTCTGGTAATACAATGCAAACGGCCGGCCAGAAGGATAATCAAAGGGGTGTGCAGTCTAACAGCAGTACCATACGCACTTTGATCCGAGCTCGTCCAATCGATATAACGTTTCCAATCAACGATCGTTGGGTGTACTGTTGTGACGTTTTGTGTGCTGCCCGAAGTGTGTGTCCCAGTCGTCCATTTTACGTTCTACCAGCGCACTTAGTTCACCGTTTCCGTTTCGCGGATTTCCCGAGCAACCGAAAGTAATGCTTCCGCAAAAATGCCACAAAGATGAGTTTGTTCAAGAGATGATGTGATGAACGAGACGGCATTCCAGAGTGCATCGGTGCGTGCATGTTGGGACAGGTACACACATCCCGATTCGGCGATTGTTAGTGCGTGCTAAGTGGGAACCTAAATATGGCCGATTCACATGGTGTGTTACGTTATTTAAAACAGTGATCGATATACAATTGAATCTTGTCGGCCTACTTAAAAGTTCGCGTCGTCGTGACTGTGAACGCGGAAGCAACGAAATATTTTTATTGTGTTTTGCAATCAAGCAACGCGCTCGTGGATGGTGGGGCGAACGAAGTGTGCTGAGAGTTCATTGTCCGTTGGGTTGGGTGTTTCCTCATTCGCTTCGCCGGTGTGTTTTACATCTCTTGTAGTTAATAATTCCGCTCGCCATTCTTTCCAGCACCATTCTGAGGAGCCGCAGCGCAACATAAACATACGACGACCGCGACCGCAAGAAGGCCCCACGAAGAAAGTTAAACGTCATTCTCCGGGATCCTGTGTGTGCGTTCACGGCAGTGAGAGTGTGTTTGTGTGTGTGCGCGCGCGCTCATGTGAAAGAGAAAGGAGCACACACTCGGATGGTGTGTCTGGTGTCCGCGCCGTCCTGTGTGCGTCTGCGGTGGTGGTTGTGTTTGTTTGTCGTCGTCCCGATCTGTCAGTTGGCGATTATCTACGTGAGACGAGCAAAAATCCCGAGTGAAGGTTTCGCTGGCTGGCTGGCTGGCTGATTCGCTGCTCCAAAACGCATCTAGGTAAACTGTGTTGAAAGTGCACACCCGCCGCGCAATCTTTGGGCTACCGAGCGAAGAATAGTGATTTGATGTGAAAACAGTGAATGCTGGCGATTAGTGTGGCAACAAATGGAGCAATAACTCAGGTGCAGCGGAAGGACACTTTTTTCAATCCATCCATTCTGCCAGGGCTGAAAGGATCTGCTAGGCCCCCCGGTTTTTCAGCATAGCCACCAATCGGGCTGACCCCATTCTAGACGTGGTTCTTCACTCTTTTCTCCGCACCGCCGTGCCATCGCTGTGCCCCTCCTGTACCGCGTGTGCCTCTAGGCGTGGAGAGGAGGCGCTAGTGCCCCTTCGACACCCCAACAATCGCACCATCCTCCTCCGGCGTGATGGCGTGCCTGAACACTCTGAAACTTGAAATAAAAACACTCGAGCAGGTCTTCCCCAAGAACCATGAACGTTTCCAAATCCTCAACGCGACCGTGGACGAGCTGAGCTGCCGTTTTATCGGGCGCAACGGCAAGCAATACGTAATCCATGCCAACATTACGGTAAGTTGCAGAACTCGGAACCAACAAACTTCCGCGGGGAGCTGTCCTCGTATGGGATGCGTAGACACTTGTACATTTCTCGAGGTCCGCCCTGACGGATCAGGATCGGAGTACGGATTACGAAAGATCCAAGGGGATTCATTGTTTCAAAAGTCATATATTGACAAATTGTTTTGCTGCGTTTGTTCGCGAGTGTGCGAAAAATAGAACTGGTGCAGCATATGCCCCAAATATGCCTACCTTTATTTCGGAAGGTCAAGTTCATATTCCACAGCGCGCGACTGTGGTTCTTCTCGGGGCGGGTAAGAGTCCCATCGTCGAAGGAACCCCCGATAGTGGAAAAAGGGTGGGGGGTGGACTCTTGTGTGTGTGTTGCTGTTTTTCTCCCATAAGAACTGCATGCCGGAATCGCATTTGGCGCATCGATGGTGCATACTTCGGTCGGTTGTGCACCATCGAATAAGGACGGTATTGTTCCGGGTTCGGTATTATCCTCTGTGCTCTTGTTGCACAAGAGTTGCACGAGGACTGTTTGTTTCGTACGAAGCTGGCCTACCTTTCGATGGATCAATCGCTGGGCTTATCTGCAGTTCCTCTGTCTATGAAACGTACGTGGTTCCGACGAGGGATCACAAACATCTTTCAGGGGTATTTTTTAAATACAAAATGAGCCTACATTCTTTCACGTTCATCAAATGCAAATCAAACAGCCGACTGGGCGTAACGTAGTGCCTCGCCAGCTATGATCTCCTGTTACGTTTGCTCGGACCATTTCTAGCGCGGACTACTAAGAGCACGGGAAGTCAACAACAAAAAATTAACGCTCCAACAGGAAGCACTGGAAAAGCTTTGCATCCCGAATCGGAAAGTATCGTAAATCACTATGTGTTATCGATCCTTGTTTCTTGATCGGCCGCGCTAATAGCACACATCAGACGATACGTAGTAGAATGAACGAATGAAGCGATTGACGGATATTTATATGATGCAAATGCAATTGCATTTCAATGGTCCACATTTTCGCGGTTCCCAGGAGATAAAACAATATTCAATTCTTCACACGTTATTGAGTTCGAACGGTTCACGTTTCATTCATTCTTTTGTGGCTGCTTTATACATGCGATATTCTAATCATTAGCATATCCTGTGGCCCGTGGTTATCCACGGAGCCACGGAGAGGTATAAGATACCATGGCCTGTAGTGCACACTGCCCACGATGCATACTGAGTAATGGTTCTGAAATACTCTACGATGGTGTTGGATTTAGTGGGATCAGTCATTTAGTCACTGCCAAGAATATACTGTAATAAAACATGGTTATGGAAAATGTGAAAACTGATGCATCTTTCTATCACCTTCCAGGAAACGTACCCTTCAACACCGCCAGTATGGTTCGCAGAGAGCGAGGACACAAGCATAAGCAACGCTGTACAAATACTTACGAACACTAAAGGTTTAGATAATCATGTTATAAATCAGGTAAGGCTTTAAATGCACTATCCCCATCAATGTCTAACTGTCGGTTTTCTGAAGGTTCACATACTACTGCGCGAACTCTGCCGGCAGCACACGGTACCGCTACCTCCAGACCTGGAAACGCTCAAAAAGGCCTTCCAACCGAACGGCGGGGCCGTCCTTCAGCTTCAGGCCGCCCATCAGCAGCACGGTATGCCACCTCAGCAGCTCCTTTCGCCGCACCAACAGCTGCAAATGCAGCAGCAGCAACAGCAGCAAATCGAAGAGATTGACTCGGACTGTGATGATATCGAAGACGTGGTGGGCGAAAGTGATCAGGAGAGCGAAGGGGAAGAGGATTTACCGCTGGAAATGGACGATGGTCGCAGCACAGCAAAGGTATGAAACGTGCAAAGGGTGCCACCTTGTGTCGTGTCCTGTCAGAACCGATCGCTAGTATGTTGCGAGTCCCATCAAGATCATACATAAGAAGAAGATAGTTTGCAGCAAACGTTGGTTGGAGCGACCGTCATACGAAACAACTTACCCATTCTTTGTCAATGTCTCGTTATCGATCGGCTTCCGTTTCGTTTTATGCTCAGTGTTTGGTGGCAAATTCTTCCTCGCCGCCGTACCGTTCCATTTGCGGTTCTTATCACAATGACCTATATTCTTTGTACCACTCCCCAGGAGTGTTGGCCGTGCATGTAACTTTTAAGACCTTTTGTTTCATTTGTTTTGTACACCGCCACCCCGGGGGGGGTGTAAATAAGGGTGGAAATCGAAGAGACGCTACAATTTGCCCCAACAAGCTCTAGTTATGTGTTCTAACAAATGTGATGTCCCGTTTACTAGACGCATTTTGCAGCACTTTGCAGGAGGGTAGCTGCCGCGCGGTGCCTTCGAACTGCTGTGCTTGCATCGTCGTCACCGTTTCTTGTTATTCGATGCATTTGCACATTTCAGCCGGCCACCTTCCTAATCGATTTCCCGTGTGAAATTGATGAGCAAGGCATTTTGTTTTTAATTGACAAACCACATACTTGACTCTTGACGATCGGTCATCGTAGGTTCCGGTTTTTGGTTTAACATCGACATTGTGGGACTGCGATTCTCTTATTGACCTTTTCTGACGAACCCGGTTACAGAAAGACGAAATGGAGGTCGAGCACCTAGCCACACTGGAGAGATTGAGGCAAACGCAGCGACAGGACTACTTGAAGGTAAGTATAATCGAGCCGTTTGGTGATCGTTCTCGTTCCGCCCTTTGCTGATCCACTTTCCACTCGCACGCAGGGTTCCGTGTCCGGCTCGGTGCAGGCGACCGATCGACTGATGAAGGAGCTACGCGACATCTACCGATCGGACTCGTTCAAAAACAACATGTACTCGATAGAGCTGGTGAACGATTCGATCTACGAGTGGAACATCCGCCTGATGTCCGTCGATCCGGACAGCCCACTGCACAACGATCTGGTGTTGCTGAAGGAGCGAGAAGGCAAGGACAGCATACTGCTGAACATTATCTTCAAGGAGACGTACCCATTTGAGCCACCGTTCGTGCGCGTCGTGCATCCGATCATATCCGGTAGGAATGCGGCCTCGATTTGGCGGGGATCACTCTCGTATTCACTTCCTTCTTGTTGTTACACGCTGCAGGCGGCTACGTGCTGGTGGGTGGTGCAATCTGCATGGAACTGCTCACGAAGCAGGGCTGGAGTTCGGCCTACACGGTGGAAGCGGTCATCATGCAAATCGCGGCCACACTAGTCAAGGGCAAGGCGCGAATACAGTTCGGTCCAACCAAGGTGAGACACGCTACGATACGATTGAAACGACGGGCGTGGCCGATAATCCGTTTCCGTCTCAATCGAGGGACAATCGAAGGCGGCAGCTTACCCTCCTTTAGTCTACTTCGCAGGGCCAGTACAGCTTAGCTAGAGCGCAGCAGAGTTTCAAATCGCTCGTACAAATACACGAAAAGAACGGTTGGTTCACACCTCCGAAGGAGGACGGTTAAGCGGAAGGAAACGGCAACAACAGCAACACGCGCGTGTCGCTGTTTGCTGCTCGGCGACAAGCGAATGTTGCCATCGAAGCGAAGACGGCGGATCGGCGGTTGATGATGATGATGATGGTTGTGTGACGATGACAATGATGGAAACAATTACGGAGAGGCTGAAAGTCGGCAAGTTCTACTGGAGCAGCGGACACCTTCGTCGAATCTTCAACTGTTCGGCATCGCCGCAACCAGCAACTTACGTCGCCACGGACACGGGGCGGCGATACGGGAAAAGGATGAGTAAACAAAAAAAAACACACACACACACAGAATCATACTTTCCCTCACACCCTTACGCTCCAACAATTTGTTCGTTTTAATCATTTAGTTCCTAGCGTTTAAGTGTACGAAAAAGTAATACGCATGGTAGGCCACGAAGGGCAAACAACTGACGAGAGAGAGAAAGAGAGAAAACAGAAGGTCCTGCGAAAAGTGTGCATGAGAAAACAAATGTGTATGAGTGTATGCGATCTATTGTGTGAAATTCTTCTTGAGCTCGTGCGCGTGTGAATAACAAAAGACTCGAAAATGTGCAGCAACATTAATAAGGATGATGCGAATGGTGACGATCGATAGAAAAACTTTATAGATAAGCGAAACATCCATTTGCTGATGAGAAATACAATGGCGCCCTTTCTTTTTTTCCAACTCACACACACAGTCTGGATACTGATCAACCCACAATGATCATCAAATTTCAGTTTGCCAACCACAATAGCGGGCAATACTGTAATTGTAAATTGTTGTTGCTTGTTTGCATTCAAATTTCACTGAGTTAACAAAAGATTTAATAAGGGCAGCTTGCGAAAATCCGTGATGGAAGCGACGGGTTGATGAAATGCGAATTAGCAATGGCAGAGGAATGATTTTGGCGAGCAAAAGAAGGGAAACTCTCGATCTCTCTTCGGATGCGTCGAATGCTAGTATACTTTAGGTCGTCTTCATGAATAAAAGTTGTCTACAGCTAGCTTCTGGACAATTGTTTAACAGAACCCAGCAGCTTTTTTAAATGCGTTGCGAATCTGATCAAGCGTGGTATGCGCCCATTGTCTCGCTTCTAAACTGTAGCACCTTTTCGGGTTCTACACGCATTCGTGGTAGAACGGAAAGTTTGCCCCCCTGTTCTCCGTGTCTGTCCATCCAGCCAAAGTGACAGGATTACGAAAAGAGTAGCGGGAAGAAAGAGGAGGCCTGAGTACGAGCACCACTTCAAGATCACGATCGCGCGTAAGCCCTTCTTCCAGTACGATCGATCGAATTCCGATCTGGCACTAGCTCAAGTGCAGTGATATATGATGTAGAATAGGAAAAATAAAAATCCGAGAGCGAAACAAACACGCTGCGTATCATCATACTCGCGCCCCTCCCCCCCCAGTGTGTGATCTATGCTCCACTCCTATTGAGTTACTGAGTTATCGATTACATGCGACCCGCCGCCACCACCGTTTGTTTGTTGTGTCCTTCGCGGTTAATAATAATAATATGTTGTGCATTGTCGTCCTTAGATTGATAGCCCAATTAGATTACGTTGCGATGGTTTTAGCCGCTTTTCTCTCACGAACCGCACGATTTAACCATTCTCTTCGGGGAACGCGAAAAGCGTGTTTTGCGTGGCCCCGTGACGTTTTTTACCGTACAGTTTCTTCCAAGGTCTAGTAAGAGAACGCGATCGAAAACATTGAGCTAATTGAGGCTCAGTGCATCCGGTAAACGGAAGCAGTGACGCAGTGTCTCCGTGATGCCGCGCTGCTCGCGAAGTTAAGCGTTTAACAAAGTTGTAACGTGTAAGTATGGTAAAGCCGGAGGCGAGAAGCAGCACAGATAGCAATCAAACAAAGTGCACTAAGTAAACCGTTTGAAAACGGTGCGGAACAAGTGTGTGAGGATGCCTGCTCGAAAATGGTACCGAAGCCCGACAGCGGGATGGGCTGCGATGGGACGCAACAGTGCAACCCAGCGCGCAGGACCCCGAGGCGACAAGAGATTTTCCCAGCATTTCCCCAAATGCCAACGGAAAACTATTTTAAATCGAAAATTCGGTTCGCTCTTCTCTGTTTCGCCAGAGTGTGACATATGTAAAATAAATATATACAAGTATATCAAACGAAGGTGTTTAAATAAAGTAAAAACACTAACAGACGACAGCAAACGCGCATTCAAACAAATACACAACAGAAGGCCGTGGAAATGGCGAAAAAGCAACAAGCAACACACAGTATGCCCCGAAAGTATAGAAGAACGGAGAGGAAGAAACCAGCATGCTTGGTGTTGTGTGTATGAGCGGGAATAAGAGTGACAGAGTGTCAACGTAAGTTAGTAAGAATATAAAGTTAAGGACAAACAATAGTTTATATATTAATATAAATATATATTGGTAAACAATGAAGTAATAAATTCAGAATTTTCAAGCAGAAGAAACATCTACCACAAGACCAACATCTTTTCCAGAAAAGAAACGGGGAAAATTCGACCAGATATGATCTGATTCGTTGATGCAGTGTTGCGGCAAGGACAGTGATGCTGTGTGTTCGGGTGGAAAACCATTTCTTTTCTGAAAATCGTTTTCATTCTTTTTTCTTTTCGTTTCTTCGTTTCACAAACATTGTATTACAAGTTTGCCACTCCTTGCTTAGAATCCTTTCACGTACGTTTTCTTCTTTGGGCGCGTTTCAGTTGTTCGTGGTGCTTCCTCTAGCGGTATGCTGCTGACGAACGGATGCTGGCTTTCCTTGCATTCGACACCTTCGGCGAGTTCCGTGTGGCTGCCATGCCGATCGTTGTCTTGCAACATCTGAGTGGCCATGGTGAACGTGAACAGTTTGCTTTCAATATCGAAGTTGCTGGTATCGTTGAAGGTGTCAGAGGTGTTGCTTTCCGTCGATGGACGTCGTGCGTTGCTAACGGTATTGATCCAACTATCGACGCGCTCGTTAACGTTATTGTACGGAGGTAATGTGGTCGGAATTGTGTGATGCGATTCGGCTGCCTGCTCAGTGCCGTATCCCCAAACATCCAACAGCGGGGAAACTAGCACATCTTTGTACTGTTGAATTTGTTCGATCGTTTGCTGCCATGGTAACGGTTTCTGGTTGCTTCGCGGTGTGACTTCATCCTCAAAATCACTGTAGTCGCTATCGGATGCAACGGACGAAGCGGAACCTGCCTCTTCCATCGGTTCAATCGATTTTGCGCCCTCTTTCTTTACAATCTTCTTGGGAAATATTTGCTCCACAAGATCGCTGCTGAGCCTACCGGGATAGTTGAATATATCACGAAACCTTTTCAACGGTCTAAAATCAGTCGCCTTGTACGGTGCGTGACCACTTTCGTAATGTGGGGTCTGTTCTTCGATTAGCTGCTCGTGCCATCGTCGGATCACTTCCGGCACCGTCGCGTCCTCTCGGTGGCATTCGCTTGTGTTTGCCGACATTTTTTGCTGCAGAAGATCACCGCAAGAGTTCTGCAAAATCACGTACAGACAGTGGTCGAACGAAACCAAACATGCGCCGGAATGGCAGGCAAAAAAGCGACGTTTCAGTGGTTCCTGGGCGCTCAAGCAGTGCCCCTGCCGTTGAGCCAGTTTGTACGAATCGAAAAATGTACGTGGACGATAGGGATACTGACGGGCCACCATGTTACAGGGTGATCGTTCATCATCGCCCGTACTTTGTCGGTTAATCGGGCAGATACAATAATCCATCGCCAGGTGGCTAGCTAGGAGGAGAAAACATTGTTCCTCTTTTCCGGTGGCTGCTTCCTCCTCGAAACTGTACGGTAGAAAGTGCATAAACACCGGCCGCTGTCGGAGGTTGTGTGCAAAAACAATGACCACCTTAAGCGACGGTTTAGCATCATCGCCAGAATCTGACCCCGATTGTGCACCTTCGTGAGAGGCAAGCCGTACGACGAACAGATGGTGGCAAGTGGCTATAAAAATCAACCCTTCATCCGGGGCCACATCCAGCGCACAGTGGCTCTCGCAAACGTAAGTCCATTGGGAGAAATCCTGACCGCCACAGTATACCAGCTCCGGCGAAGCATCCTCTGATTTGACACGGTAGAGATAAACCATATCGCGATCCAGGCAAGCTAAGATCGAACCACCGTCTACGCAGCGTACCGTAGACCAACCGTCAGAGCAGCGTTGGCCACGAGGAGCATCCTTACAGCTAGTATTACCAGGCCCCGGAGAACTATCTGTATGTTGCAGCAAACTGTTGTGTTTCGCAGGTAATTGGAGTTGTTTGACAAATTGTACATTACCAGTTTGGTTGTGTTTGCTGCATTCAATTGTCCATAATCGCAGCACTCTTTGGTAATCGGTTGTGCAGAGGGTAAGCATTTGCCGGTTTTTGTGTGCCGTTGGATTTATGGTACACACGCTCGCAAATGGCACAACAGAGACGATGGTTGCAAACGGAACCCAACGGCTGATCGGTTCTAGCTTATTTTCAACAAGTTGCTCCCGAAGGATCACAATCGTGTTGCGTTTCCGAACGAGAACGAAGCATCCCGCGGGATGGTCACCGATGGTGAGTATCTCCAGAATGGGGCCAGCGATATTTGTGTTACAGATCTGCACCCGGCGGACAGCGAGCTCTTCTTTGTGGCATCGAATCTGCATTACCTCCACCTCTGCCAAACTCTCACCGATTGCTTTGAAGACTGTAGTCACCGTCGTTCTCGATTTGCCATCGAACGTGTTCAGCGTAGCACAACTGCCACCGGTGAAATGGTAATCATAGTTAGCTTCCGGATGCAGGTAGGGATCAGGGTCACGGTCGAGCAGAGCGGCGTACACGAGGGCTGCACTATTCTGCATACCACCGGAGTCGTTCAACGATCCCACACGATGCTTAACGGCCCGTTTCGATTTGATGTGCTGGAACGCGATACGGGTGCTCCGTAGCTTCCGACTGTACGTGTTCTTCTGATGCAGAAATCGTACCATCAAATCAGGCACCGTCGGTCCGTCCGTTTCGGGGACGATGTAGAGCGGTGTTGGCAGACCAACGTGCCACCGTTTCTCTGGCTCGAAGTGTCCGAAAATCGTTTCTTTCGACAGCACATTTGGTTGGAGCGGAACTTGCAGTAGCGCATGATGAGTGTATCGATGGATCATGTTCTGATTTTTACCCGTCCACTTTTGTATCGTTGGTCCCAGCAAGGAATGTTGAATCTGTAAAGAGCGTACATGGGCCATACAACGGGCTGCGGGGTCACCTGGTACGACGAAACTTACCGTACAGCGGTACTCGCGCGGTTTGCGTTTTGGGACATCGTTCAACGCATCTTTTTCTTGGGATTCTTTTCGCTGCTTGGATTGCTTGGATCCATCGTCCAGTTCCGGTGTACTATTCGGCTCTTGCTTCATTCGATCGGAAGCGATAACGATGTTGGAAGAGTTTTTTCGACGCTCCATGTCGGTCCGAGCAAAGCCAGTCTAGGTGGAACGCCGCCAACGCCGCGCACATGGCCACAACCGGCGCCAAAGTTTGTTTGAAGCCCATGGACAACTGTCAAAAAGAAACGTGTTGCCAGATAGGACAATTTTAGTTTTTGCAACCCAATGTTGTCCCATCGGAATCGGCAGAATTTCAAGACATATCGGTAAGATACTATTTAACTATTTTAATAATGTTACACGCTGCACTTTGGAATAAAAAACCAATCAATCATAGCAACAATTTGCTTCAACAAACGCGGTGCTTTTAGTCACGATGGCAACAACGTACCCCACCGCTGACTGCAATGTAAACAAATCAAAAGTTCTGGTTGTGGTCGAAAGTGCGTTACATAAACACATACTTAAAACGGTAATTGGCGTGTACAGTTAGTCCGTATAATCCGGCAAATGTCGCTTAAATCCAGTGCTCGGGGGTTCCGTAAGGCCCCATCATTATTGCGAAACGCTGCGGAGCAGTTCAAAACCCGGTACGACACTGTGCAGGCACGGCTCGATGCAATCACGCTGCCGGAGCGGTTCAAGGGAACGATCGTGGAGAAATGGGCCACCTATTGGAAGAATCTTTCCATCGATTACCGGGAGATGGTCATCGATACGGGACGCGGAATGCGGGACCGGCCCGTACGCAGCACTGTCTACCTTACGCTGCTGGCCGCTGCCGGTTACTCCGGTGCCAACAATCCGACCGAGCGGGACTTTTACGACCAGTTTCGCCGGGCGTACAACGAACTTTCACTCGTACATCCCACCTGCCAGAATCCGGTGGCCTCGCAGCACATTACGTTCCTGGAGCGTTGCCACAACGAGGGCCTCCTAAGGCGGTTATCGCTGGGCGTTGTGTCCTTCATGTGGCTCGATAACTACGACAAAGGGCTGGCCACCTACAAGGCCATCTGCCCGTACCTGAAGCCCCGCTATCTTACGTTCCACGAGCGGATAGTGGACGTTGGCTTCAACGGGCGCTGGCGGCAACTCGAGCGGAAAATGGTGGACTACGATATCAACGAGGAAAACGTTTGAAAATCTGCGCATATAATGAAATAAAGCTTTGAAGATTCGCTGCCTAGGGCAAATGTACACATTCACGGCAATATCTGCTCCCCTTCCGAAGTGCAAACGTTCATTTGTTAATAAAATGTTAAGCAACTATCCGCGTGGTACTTTCACATTTTTCGAGGGTAACATCTAAAGCGCCCAAAAATGTTATTTCCTTTCGGGACAATCACAATCTTTAAAAAAAGGGAAAAAGGCGCTGAAACGATATCGAAGTTACTTCAATTTTATTGTTTACTTTGAAATTCTAACATTTACTGCGAGCACTTTGTACAAAGCTGTTGAGGTTGTCATATCCCATTAATGTTTGAGGTTTTGAATTGAAGCACTACTGATAATATGCTAGGACCCTCCAACCACGACCGTCTAGCCGGAAAGGTATTCTTTTCGTTGGTTCAGTGACTTAAAACTGCTGCACTGTTGCCAATTGCCAAAAGACAAACCTCCGCACCGCATTCTCCGCGAGCTTCGGCTCGAGGCAGTGTGTACTGTAGAATCGTGTTGTAAAACATCCGCTTACCAGCAGACTTCCGTGGAGAACGTGACTGTGGTTACAGGTTGGCTAAAACTGTCCTCCATGCCTGTTAAAGGGACGGGACATTCACATCGTATAGTGCTTGTTTGACTGTGCCAATCTCTAGAAAACAGTTGACCGTCAACTTATGCCCCCAAACAAGCCACTGGGATAAATGGTTATATTTTACACAGTTGCTGTCGTAATGTAAGGAAACTAAAAAGTCTCGCAGAATCGTGCGATAGTTACGTAAGCTATAGTTTTTTTTCTGATAATATGCTACGACAACGTTGCCGCGTGCTGCGTGGATACATATTCTCCATTGTCTGGTAATAAAATGATAAAATGTACAACTCCCGGCCAGCTGGTTGAGTGCGGCAGCGCCGCAGGAGCTTCTCGAATTTCACTCTCGGAGTTTGGCGGCCCCGTTGGGGTAAAATGTAACCGATGGTGGGACCTGCTCAGCAACATGTCTCATCCTCAACAATGTCTCCAACGTATGAAACCATCCGGTCACTACTAGACGAACATCCTTTCGGCGATTGCTAGATGAAAGAATCTGCGAAAGAAACCGCATCGTGAGAAGGTTACACTGTGGTGCGTTTACGAAACTGGATTAGCCACAATGGGCTGTAACAAGAGAATAGTAAATTGGCATAAATAAAAGGTAGAAGAGTAGAAGAAATGAAAAATTAATGCGGAAACTTATGAGTTGAGTGAAGATTGAAACGCAAAACAAAAACGCGTACATGGGATTTGACCGCCAGAACCCATATCGTTGTAAAACCCGAATTAATAGAGAGACAGAGAGAGAGAACCAAAACGCATACAGGCACTACACTAACAAGACGATCGGAACAAGTGGGTCCTTCTAGGAGGCGAATTGTATAAGGCAAAACAACTACGGCAATGCGAAAACTCAAAACGAAGAAGTTCATAGAAAAGGGTACGACGGTTTTTGATTGCGTTTGTGCATGGAATAGATACCTAATCGTGTAAACCCCGGTCACGTTTCATACTGTGGGTCAATTGACGAAATTATCGCTCCACAACCGTCCGACGAGCACCGTTGGGTGGTGTAGCGTTGTTAGCAGCCGCGGATGCAGCAGTCGCTGTAGCGGCCATAGTGGTGTCGATGCCACTGTCATTATTACTCGCACCGTGAGCTCCGTTTCGACCGGAGGTGGGAACGCAATGCACCGTTCTTACTGTAGGTTGCTGCTGCAAGTCCTCCAAATCTCCGTCTCCGTCGGTATCATCCTCGATACCATCATCATCATCGTCATCATCGTCACCGTCATCGACTTCGTCGCCCAAGTTCTGGTTCAGCAATGAGCCATCAAGAACGACCACGTTCGGTTGCAGTGGTATTATTTCGCTACCATTGGAACCCTCATCATCATCATCATCATCATCAACCACCATCAAGTTATTGCCATGACTCGGCATCATTCTCGCCTCGTAATGATTGCGCCGCTGCTGGCCACTGTCGTCATTCGGGGTGTTTGCGGGCACTTCGTCATCGTCGCAGTCACTCGATTCGTACGCAATCTGTCGCCCACTGTCCAGCTGAGAATCGGGTGTGTTGGGAATCTGAATGTCATCGTCCGAGTCCGGATCCGGATCTTCCTGTGTCGTTGCACCTCGTTGCGGCAAAATGGCTCCCTCTGTAATGGACTCGGCTGAAGGATCGGGATGCATGGGAGAGGAAGCTGCGGGAGACGAGAGAGTGGGTGCCCGATCGGCTGCCGTACCTGCTGCTGACATCGGGCCGGCCAACAGGACCACCGTTGTCGCCGGTGGAAGGGCTAGGTCCGACGGTACGGTGGCGGTCGTTGAGCCACCAACCGGAAACAGTACCGGATTTAGGCGGCTACTGGTGGTGGTCGTTTTGGCGATGACCGGATTCGTCACCGTGATCGGGAGCTCGAGCGAAGTCGGCACGTTTGTCGGTTTGCAAGGGACACCGATTACAGCCGCTAGCGTCGTTTCGTCGAGATTCGTTGTCACCGATGTTCCGGCCGGTGGCACCAGAATGGAGGCACCCGGTGGCGATTGCTTCCCTACGGTTCCTGCCGCCCGACAACCGGCAGCGCCTGGCACACAGGATGGAGCCGATTTCCTTCCCAACCGTTGATCAACCCCCGTTGATCCGCTTGCCGAAGGATCGATACCGTTCTTCGATGGCACTTCGACCGTGGACATGATCGGGGGCTTCGTAAGGATGGCATTCGTCTCGATCGTGGAGCTCGGGTGCACCTGAATCACTTCCGTCGGCAGCAGCGCAGTTTGCTCTGCTGAAATTAAGACACGAATTACCACGAGCGCCTCGTCTTCGTTCTATCCTTCCCGTTCGGGTCATCCGCAAAAGCTTACCCTGCAGTTCGATGCAATCCGGTGCCAGTATGATCTGTGTGCCTTGCGGTGTCACCAGTGCACTGAGTGCGGCAGATTGTTGCTGATGCTGCTGACCGACGGCTAACGCGGCCAGCCATTCTTGTGTTGCTTCTGCAAACAAAAATGAACCGGAAGGGAATCGAGAACAAAATCCAAAAGAAAATAAAACAAGAAAACCAATACAGTCTTGCGGTCTTCCTCTTTCGGGCCCCGTTTCGGAACGGGTTAGTTATAGAGTGCACAGGCAAACATGTGGCCATTACGAGCCATACCGTGGGGGAAACGGGCTGCGGGACGAGAACATTTCTGCATTTACCAATAGATGAAACAGCAAACAAGCAACACAAGCCAAAACAATCTACCAAACACAAACCGAAAGCTGTATCCCGTGAGATGGTTCAATCTCATAACCAGTTCTGTTGCGTGTGTTAGGCAAGTTTTGGGGAGATAGCAAAGAAAAAAGGATTCGGAGAGTGCATTGTTTTGCCGAAAGTTTGCAGAAAAGCACAATCGAAGAGATAAATACAAACTATAAAGTAAGACGTCGTTTTGGTTCGATAGACTTAGTATTGATCTATTTGTTGTCTTCTTTTTCGCCTCTACACGCTAATAGTAATATAGTTGTTGTCTTAGTCGTTAAAGTAACTCTCTTTCTAATATCTCTTTTTGCCAGAAACGAGTGTTAATCCTAGATTATTCTAATACATAAAGAAGAGAACGATCGCTCCCTGACGGGGGTCGGTTCAACACCGCAGCCTGCAGTTGATGCACGTGCCTTGGACAAACGACATCACTTGACTGGGCCACGAACATCGTACACATACGCAAACACACACACACATACACACAGTTATTGGACGATCACACAGCATCTTAGTTTAAAATCACTTAACTATAATTTCAATGCTATTGGCTTATAGAATGCATGTTGTGTTTTGTTTCTTTGATCATTAAGTGCCAAAAAGGTCTCATTGTTGCTGGTGCCTTCTGAGGATCTTTATTTGAATGTTGCCAATGCGCCAAAGCTTCTTTCGTGGTACGGCTTGCGTTGTGTGAGTGCGTGATGTATGAGTGTGTATGTGGCCCTAGGTGCAAGAGATGCAAATGGGCGTGTGGAAAGCACCTTATCGTACTAGAATGGATACTTTACGTATATCGCCCCGGGTGTGTTAGATTTTATTTGCGTTGAATTGTAAGTAATTTCAGTAGTTATGTTACTATATGGGAGGAAAAACCACCGCCGTGTAATCCATGTACGCTTCTCCTTAGTCATACTTCTGGGGCCTTTTTGCAATCTTTAACGACAAAGGTAGCAAAAGCAAGAGGTTCAGCAAAACGAAACCGGAGAAAGGAAACCCGGAACCGGAAATGGAAACATTAAGTCGATAGCGCTTCAATTGGTGGTGATAGTGAATGCCTGTTACATACGACATTCTTCTAAATCTCGGATCGTACTCTACTCCGGCTCCTTGAATTCTCTCTTGGCACCCAAAAGTCAAATGCAACGAACTGCATAGCAAGCGGTGAGTTTGGATGAGTGAGTGTGTGTGTGTGTGTGTGTGTGTGAATTATACAAATGTGAAACAGTACTAGTTGCGATGGTGATGAGACATTTGTGTAAGGTAGCCTTCTTTGATCGTCCTGCTTCGTCCTGGCCATCATCAGGTAGAAGAGTATGACATTGGAAAGACAGTTTGCTGCAAACAATCCGAAAGACAACTCGTTCCCAAGAGTCAACTTATACGCGAAGATGCTGAACATATAGGCGCAACGTACTGGAATTGTTTTCTCCCTTTTTCAATTTTGCCACTTCTTATGAACTTTCTCCAGTACTACTACTACTACTGCTACTACACACACACACCTCTATAATACGCATATAGATTTTTGTTTTAAATATAGTGTCCTGTTAGATTGTACCTATTACACCGCTCGTGACTTATGTGAGCTTGCGCTTGCGTCACCTCTTATCTTCTATAATATTCCCTCATCCGGCCTGGTGTGATCTTATGAAGCCTAACAAATTTTGTTTCCGCCACTCGAACACTTCATTCTTTCTCTCTCTCTCTCTCTGATTGTTGGCAATATCCTTTTTTCTCCTAACCAGGTCATGTGCCGCGTGTGTGTTATACTTTCGCTCTCGCGCAATCTCTATCTTTCGCTGTAGATCGCACTCGCGCAGTTCGGATTCGGGGATTCAAACATACTCGGGATCATCGACCGATACGGAACTGGTGAATAGGCTACCTACAGGAAAAAACAGAAACGTGAAAGTATAGGTTTGTTTTTTTGTTTTGATTTGCGTTTTTTTTTGTTTAGATAGTTTTTATGTTTGCGTAGACTGGCTGCTGAGAACAATAAGAGAGAAAGAGAGACCATTATCCCTAGCTCCCGCATCGCTCACACCCGCACGCGTACACACCCGGTAAGACCAATGGTTGTGGATGGCGCAGGAGGCCATCGACAGAAACAAACTAAAAACCGCGTTTGCGAACAGCGATACATTGAGTTTGCCGCGATGGTGGCATTCGGGAGGAGCGGCCGGAGTTCGGTTTAGTTTGGTGCGCTACGAGTGCCGCGGCTGGCCGATCCCTACTCCGGTGGACCGCCAACAGAGGCAGGGGCAAATGGCAAGAAAACAGTACCTGACCGAACCGATACGAGCGAACCGAATCGAACGTGTGCGTGAGATAGATGGCCAACAAACGAGAAATACATGGAGTGGGCGAAAGTGATGTTGTGATATATGTAACGCAACGGTTGTTGCCTATTGTTTATGGAATATGCTCAAAGTGCATGTTGATGAGGCTGTGCCCCAGAGGGCTTCCAAAGTAGCGGCTTCCAACGGGCATACCATGTAACCTACAACTCCCTGCGCATTGCACATTGTTAATGTAAAACTGAATACGGGTATTTTTGATGCTATTACGTTTGACTGCTAAGGGATTATGTGTTTGCGAACTGATAAAGTTTTAACTAGCTGAGTGAAAAAGTTGAGAAACAGTTAAATAAAAAGAAGCACACGATGGCACAAGAGTTAGGCAAAACTATCATGACCCTATCTCGGTATCATGCAAACGTGCAACAAGCATGGACATAAATGTGAATAAAATGCATAAAACGAGGCAATGAAATTACGCCAACCCTTCACCACACACACACACACACACATCAAAGAATTCGAGCGGCAGGAGGAATCGCAGATCGAAGCCGGACACGCTTACAAAGGGTGTGGAGAAGAAAGTGGTCGAAACGTACCTTGCAGTAGAATCTGTTGGCCATCCGCTGTAAGGAGGTGTGGCGTATCGCCCCCGGCTGCCAGCGCCATGAGACTCTGCTGATCGAGAATGATCTGCTGCCCGTCCTGGGTGTTCAGAAGAAAGCTCTGCTGCGTACCGTCCGTGCTGCCGGTTTCGACGACTGCCCCAACGTCGCTGCCTCCAGCTGCCACCACATTCACGCCGGCTGTGCCGGCATCACCCGTTGCCGACGCTAGTGCCACCGTCGGCAGGTCGGCACCGTTACCCCCGGTCGGTATGATAACTTCCGCCTGATTGATAATATCCTCGGCCGTGGGCCCCGAGCCGGAATGTTGCTGACCAGCCGCCAGTGCCACCAGCTGATTGGAAGCATCCAAGTAGAGCAGCTCGTTATTGACCGGTACCAAACCCTCGTCCCGCACCGAACACAGATAGAAGAGGTTCGGAGGCCCTCCAAAGTGTTCCGCATTAACAGCAATGTACTGTGATTCCTGCTCACCGGCAGCAGTGCTTGCAGCGGTGCTGCTACTCGGCTCAACGACCCCGATGGACGGTATCGCAGATTCGACTGCGCCACCGAGAATCACTTCCGAGGCCGCGCTCGTGCTGCTCGATGGGGAACCTTCTAGCAGCTGTGCGCCGTCGCTGGATTCGAACGGGACTTTCTCGGGCGCTCCGACGGTCGATTTAATTGTTGCAGCCGGAAGGATTGTCTCATGAATGATCATCGCATTCCTTTCACCGTCGCCGTCGGTGACCACGAGCTGTTTGGCGAGGGACACGGTAGTGCCGCCCTGTAGCTCCTGAACAGAGGAGTCGGCCGCGGCCGCAACCACCACATTACCGGAGCTTACCGCTTCCGCCAGTCCGAAAGACGCGGAACGGGATGAACTGCTCGATGCCAAAACCACCCCGGAGCCAGAACCAATGGGTTTCGTGGTCGTGTGTTTCGGTTTCTTTCTAGCATCGGCCGTACTGGCCTGCTTCGACTGTGTCGGGAGAGCGTTGTCCGTGGTTGGCTGAAGCTTGTGTTGTTGCTGTTGCTGCTGCAGCAACTGTTCGCGTTTGAACTGTCGCATACCGCTCGCTGTCATTACCTTCCTCTTGCCTTTATCCTCGACGTATCCGAGACGGCTGAACTGTTGCAGCTTCTGTGGGGTAATCTTCATAACTCGGTGCCCTTTCTTACTACTGTCACTGGAACCATTGCCACCACCACCACCAACATCGATCACCGTTGGGGTATGCTGCTGCTCGGTCGACGAGGAGGATGAAACGGATGAGGAAGGCTCATCGCCAGAGTAGCGACGATCGGCGACATTCGTGGCGATCACGATGGAGCTGCTGGCCGGCGCCATGGTTCCCGCTGGATCGCCTAGGAGCTTCTTGGCAATCATTTTCTTTGGTGCTGCTGAAGATGCCACTGAAAATGACGGCACTGCTGCCAGGGCGGTGGCAGCCTTTTCTTTTGCCGTTTGCTCTCCATCCGCCACCGGTACTTTTGGGGAACCATTGGAGCTGGACGAAGGTGCGGTCTGCTCCGCCTGTGCGCGCCGTGACGTGGTTGCGGAAAGGGCACCCGCTGTGGCGCTTACCCGAACGCCGGTCGTGCCAAGCGTGATGGCGCTCGTCACCTTTACGTCCGATTTGGTTGCTGGTTGCAGTTTCGATTTAACCGCAACGGCCGGCGATGAGGTGGTCAGAACGGTGCCCTTGCTCGTTATTACAATTTGCTCTTTGGCCGCCACGCCACCCTTCATTGTTGTTACGACTGGCCCGCTACTAACACTCGGTTCCTGATGTTTGTCCACGGTGGTCATTCCACTTCCGTTCACATTTTTAATAACTCGCGTCGAAGACGACGCGGTCGTGGTGTCTACTGTTTTCGGAGTGCTACCAGCCGTCTGCTCGTTGGCTGCAACATCGTCCACGAGCAGTCCATTATCACCCATTACGATTGGCATACTGTCGATGTCAAACTTATCCTCGTCCACTGCTACGACGTCGGGCGGCAGCGGTTCCGATTCCCCGGCAGACTCCTTTTTCTTCCTCTCCGGAATGGGTGTATTTTTCTTCTGTTGCTGTTGTTGTTTCTCAGTGCCACCGGATACTACCGGGGAACTGGCCGGTTCGGTCGTAACACTAGTACTTTCCACGTGTGCCGTTTTGTGGCCTGTGGCTGCCCGTTTTTGTTCGCCCGTAGCATCCTCCGTGAGCAGCATTGACTGTAGGTGTCGCTTCCGGGGATTAATACTTCTCATAGCAATGCTACCGGACCTACTGCTGCTCTGCGCTGCTCCTATCACAACAGCCGACGGTTGCAGCGATTGTGTTACGGAAGGAGAAGATACGGCGAGGTCATCATCGTCTTTCGTTAGTGACGGTGCTAGTTTCTCGGTACTAGCTCCAGTATCTGGTTCCTTCACCTTTGACACAACGGGAAGGATTGCTAGCGTTGACGTGGCAGTTGCCGCCGCTGCTACTGCTGCTTCCGGTAGATGGATTAAAGCTTCGGCTACCTGCAGATCCGTTGGCGTTGGTTTCGTTCCCATGACAACCGGGGTGCTAGAAACAACGGCGCCGCTTGAGCCGACGGTGTGCCGATTAGGTTTAAGCTTTCTATCCTTGCCGAGCTCAGCCTTCAACGATCCTTCATTAGTTGGCTTTGCATATTCTTGTGGCTTTCCATCCACTGCAAGCGATCGTTCCATCTTGGCCGTGAACTCAGCCGTAGCTCGTGCATTTTGTTTCCGTTTTAAAGATTTTCCACTGTCTGGAGGTGGTTTTTCCTGCTTGGTGTTCGCTTTTACATCTTTTTCCACTAGGACCTCGTCATCGACGGCAACTGAAAACGATTCTGGTTGTTTCATGCCTTCGTCCTCTGCTTGACGAGCAGCCGGTGCGACGGCTGTCGTAATGTTTTCTGTTTCCTTGGCAACGACCGCGTTGCCAACAACGCATTCCTCAATGTTCGATGGTACGCGCGACTTGCTTATAGTGTGCGGTGCACTATCCGAGGCAGTTTCCTTGCGGTTTCGCTTTGATCGCCTTGACGATTCCGCCTCAATTGGGTGTACCCTTTCTTCCACGTCCCGTTGGTGCTTCATCTTTGTGCGGCGGCGCGATTGCAAGGGCTCGCTGCCACTACTATCTGGAAGCAAGTTTTCGCTCGATTTTCGCTGTACTTTTTTTGCAACATTCTCCTGATGATCCGTTTCCACTTCCTTAGTGGATGCTTCATTTTCTACATCCATTTTTGCAGTTTCATTTCCACTAGCAACAGCCTTGGTTGCCTTCATCTCGACGGATTCCACCATAGCAACGGCAGGCGGCGGTGTCGTGATCGGTGTCGGTTTCTTCTGCTTCCCACGGCGACCCTTTGCGTTCGGAGATGATCCCGGTGTTGGTGGTGTTTGCTGTACCTCTGACTTAGGGTTAATCACCGATGGCTTTTCGTCACGCTCCAACAAAGCAGGCTCTGGTTCCTCTACTGCCTCTGTTCCCTGCTCTGAAGATGTCACGGAGGGATTCTGATAGTCTTCTTCCCGCGAATACTTTGTCCGTTTCGCTTTGATGGCTGCAAAATCAGAGTTTTCAAACTTTGTTCCGCTAGCGCCTGCTTTCTTATCCACGCCACTGTTGGCCGCCGTTGGTTCCGAAACAACAGGTACATCTGCTGGCTTCGGAATGGCTTCATCCGGCGACTGCTCATGATCCATCTTTTCTTGTTGCTCAACCCCTTGGCTCTGATTACTTTCAGCTTCTACCGATTTCGCAACACCGGGCTCTTCCGCCGACTCCTTTGAATCGGTTGTGGCCGCTAGTGAGCTTTTGTTGCGTGTTTTGAAAATGCGCTTTCCACGCTCCTTCGGCGGAAGGGTGCGATTGCAATCGATTTTCTCCGACACAGCGGCCACCACCTGTTTAAGATCATCTGGCAGCTTTGGAACGTCAGTTTCGTCCAATAAAAAATCGATCGCTTTACTCAACTGAGCATCGCGATCCGGGCCAGAATCGCTGTTTTCTTTCCGGTTACTGCGTACATCGGTGGCAACGGTAGCTTCGTTGCTGTTTTGTTGTTCCTTTTCAGCTAACGCGCCTTCGATGACCGATTTTTTGCGCCCACTCGATCGTCGCTTCTGCGCACCGGTACAGTCTTCCTGCGGCGCTTCCTTAGCAGCAGACTTACGGTCCGCCAACGATCCGGACCGTCTGTGGGCAGCCGAGGAGAATTGCGAAGATTGCGGACTCTTTTCATGCTCATCATCGTCCTTGAAATCGAAACAAGAAACCTCCTCATTTGCGATCGATTCTGTTTGCTTTATGGCTTCGCGGTTTTGCTGAGATTCGCCACGGTCGTTCTTGCCGCTATCTAGCTTCCCATCGTCAGCTTTCAGCGTTTCGTCACCGCTGAGGGATTTGCTGGAACAGCGGGTTGCACGATTTAAAATCAGTTGTTTGGCACTAATCGGACGGTCGGTAGCACCGGTGCCCATGAAGAGTGTAGTAATGCCGTTGCCTAACGTATCGCTTGATCCGGTTGTTGAGGAACTACTGGCAGTGCTGTCTTCCCGCGACGGCGCCTTATCCTGCACCGGTCCATGTACCGATGCCGCGTCATCGTTTGTCACTTCGATGAACTCTCGTTTCTGTTTCTTAGGAATATTGCGATACTTGATGGTCGTACAAGGCGATACCAACGGAGGTGCGGTCGTCGTAGATGATACGCTCGACGTGGTCAACGGACTGTCCGAAGTGGTCTCTTTGTCCGAATCCTTTGCTGTGCTGCTTTCTTCGTCACTTGGCAGCATCTTCGTATCCGCGCCACTTGCCAATGTGTTCGCCTTACTCTGTGTCACTTCTAGAGCATCAGAATGACTTTCTTTTTCATCTTTTTGCTCCATTTTAGCACTCTCTTCATCATTATCCGTTTCTTTCTGGGGCGACATAGAGGAAGAAGATTCTTTTGCGATGTTTTTCTTCTTTTCCGAATTCTCCTGCGTGTTCTTTGCTTCGTCAACGGCAGTATCCATATCATCGTCTTGCTCGTCTTCACTCCAATCAGCCAGCAGTTCCTTCTTAAGCTTCGCATCGGTTTTACCCTTGTCAGCCGAAAGTATAGTCGCATCCGAGACAGGTTTGGGTGAGTCGTCCGCTTCTGGTCGATCATGAACGTTTTCCACCTCATCGACATCGGCATCGACATCAACCGATGTTGCGACCATCAGTTCCTTAGGAGATTGAGCACGTTTTTCTCTGCGACGATTAACAGTTTGCTTCCCCAATTTACTGTTAGAGGCGCTTTTCACCTGTTGTACTCGGCTTTTTCTTACTACTCGGCCAATAGCGGGTGTTCCCCCTTTTAGTGATTCTTCGTGCAATTTTGCAGAGTTTTTAACATCTACCTCTTCCACTAAAGACGCTCGCGTGGAACGATTTCCGCTGTTCGTGGGCGTAGCGTTCGTAGTTCGCTGGGAACTGTCCGGCGTGTTGACTTTTTCAGACGACTTTGTAATTTCTATATTAGAAGAGTATCAAAATTTACCATACTCTACGAAAACTTTGACTTTTAATCTTTAGATTACCTTTTGCCTTTGCTAAGCCTGTTGCTCCCGACGGGGTCGATGGCGCTGACGAAACAACGGCTGCACCAGTAGCCCGACAATTTTTCGTGTGAATAACGATAACATTCTGTCGATTGCTGGAAAAGCCGCACTTGTGACAGTGATAGGTTTGTGACGATGGCGAGGTCACTTTTTCCACCGCTCCATCCGAGCCCGACGTTGCGGGTTTCGATGCTGCGGAAGGTTGCGCAAGGATTCGTATCTCGTGCATCGTTTTACGACCAACAGAGGACACTACAGGAATTGCCATTGCTTTAGATGGTGTCAATGATTTATCTATTCAACGAAAGCATAAACGAGAGGAAAATGAAAGCTCGCGTAAGCTGAGCTGATACTATGGACAAGTTTCGTTTGTACTTACTCTTCTTATCTTTCGCTTTGGCAGAATCCTGAAACATCCCCGAGTATCGTTCCTTTTTTTGAGGAAGAAAATCGGTGGAATTCACGATATTCGGATCCCCGCCCGTCATTCGCTCGGCGTGCATTACATCTGCTGGGAACTTTTCCATGTGCTTGTTCTTCGCTCGGTATTGTTCTAGAGGTAAAAGTAAAGTCAATAACTTTCATCCCCGTCCCGAACCTTAGTCGGCTGTGAAATGAAAAATCGGCTCACCCAGGCCTTTGCGTAGAAACTCGGTCTTACGGGGACAGTTGTACTTGAAAATGAAATTGGGATTTTTCACGTACTCACTGGAAAACGGGATGTTAATGAAAGAGAAAAAACGAAAATTAAAAATATTAAGACGACCAAAATCGAGCATTAATGGCAGTCACACGAAAGAAACTTACTAGGCATCTTCATCGAAAAATTTCACCACTGCCAATGGTTTCTTCCGCAGGGAGGAAAGAAAATCATCCGACAACTTCTCGTCGCCTATAACTTCACCGGGCCACCAGCAGTTGCTCAGCTTGACCCAAACTATTGCGCCGTCCGATAGTTCTTCCATCGTAAATCGCTCGCTGCTTCAGCTGCGTGTGCTTCGTCCAATGCTTCCACACTTACTGCAGCCTCCAAAGGCGTGCTATTGATGGGCTGATATTGAACCCCAATATTGTTCATAGGCTCGAAGCCTGCTGATGCCGTTTCTACGCAGGAGGTTTTTACGCGCCTTGTGCAAGGATTACTTTGCTGAAACAAATAGATTGAAGTTAATTATTTGTAGTTATAAACCAATCAATTTTTATCAAATAGCCCAATTCCATTTCCGCGGCTCAATCCGCCCCTTCACTGATGAATTTTCATTTCTACAGAGTTTAAAGAAGACCGACTACGGAACGTTCGGTACATTCTATCTGCTGTATAGATCATCTTGTTAGATTGTTCCCTCTTTTCACACGACTCTCTTTTCGTGTTCCTACGAAAACCTTATGTACCCTTATTCCTAACTTATCCAGCGAGCCATCGATGCGGATGGCAAAGGACAAAAGTCCTGCACCTTACTCTATGCCTTGGTACTGATTTGCCGTAAGTACCCATAGAAGTCGTTTTGGACGTTGCCGTTGTCCAGAGCGGGCGCCGTTGGCCCCGTTGATGGGACGCGACTGCGTTCACTAAAAGTGTCTCCCGATACGCTCCTGCTTTGTCGAGATATTACTGATATTTATGCCATTACCAAAGTATCCCTTTCATTCCACATTCTCAAGCAGGTTTGATGTAACGATTTCCACACTGCCTACCTTTTCTTTATGCCTTTTGCACAGTACTTTTGTTGATCAAACTTAGCCAGAAGTTAATTTTCTACCTTGCACTGCCATTTTGACGGCGGGTTTGTCATGCTACGCCTACCTTGCTTTACTCCGACATGTTATGTTTCTGCTTTATACCGACTACAAGGACTGCTGCTGCATTTCTTCGGTATACGATATTTTCGATTGAAAAATGTTTTTCAAAAAAGAAAGTGCATCTTACAAAACATTTTGCGTCACGGTTGGCACATTTGTTGAAAAAAGTTGTGATTTGTTGAAAGCCTGTGAAAATATGTCAACATGTTCCAAAATTGTATTACGCCTACCTTGCCGGAATATTGCCGCTTAGTTTGACAACTAAGAAGTTGTTTACCAAGTGGAAAGGAATTGTTTGAATAAAGTTTTGTGGCAAGGTTTTTTGCAAATCGTATATGATTTAAACGAAACAATAGATACAGTAGTGGAAGTTTATATACTGCGTGATCCGTTTGAAACACAAAGCTTTCGAATATCAAACGATTGATAGAGAAAATTCCTTTGTGATTAAAGTTTCTCATCGTTTGCTCTGCGAGCCGAACGATTACCTCTTTGCAAAACGCTTTTGTAATTTCCAATTTTGCTTGCAATGTCCTGCAATTATGCCGAAGGCCTGTCGAAGTACGAAAATAAGGGTGTACTTGGTGTGCCGGAGGTATGTTTTAACATAGTTGGGAAATTGTATTCTTTGTCAAACATACAATCACCCGAGTTTTATCTTTTCAGATATTTGATAGCCCCGAGTTGGTGGATGAAAAATGTGAACAGCTTGCAGAGATGATATTGAATTCGAGCCACACGGTATTTCATACTGGTGCCGGCATTAGCACAAGCGCTGGAATACCCGATTTCCGTGGTCCCAAAGGCGTTTGGACTTTGGAAGAAAAAGGCGAGAAGCCAGCAATCAATATGGCCTTTGAGGATGCCGTACCCACAAAGACACATATGGCTTTGAGGGCGCTTATCGATTCCGGCCATGCCCATTATATCGTGAGCCAAAACATTGACGGTCTGCATCTGCGGTCTGGGCTGTCTAGAGATTACCTATCTGAACTGCACGGCAACATGTTTGTAGAAACGTGCACCAAGTGCCGCAAAGAGTATGTACGAAGTACACCGGCACCCACGGTTGGCAAAAAACACACCGGTAACGTATGCCTCCGATCCGGAAACGGTCGCGCTTGTCGCGGTGGGAACCTAGTTGATAATGTTCTGGACTGGGAGCATGATCTTCCCGAGAATGATCTTCAAGTTGCCTTCATGCATTCCGCTATGGCTGATCTGAACGTATGCCTCGGTTCAACGCTACAAATCGTGCCGAGTGGAGATCTTCCGTTGAAAAATAAAAAATATGGAGGAAAATTGGTTATTTGCAATCTGCAACCGACGAAACATGTATGTTTATTTTGGCGCATCACATTAAGTCACTTCTTTAATAATAATGTTTGGCTCTTGCGCCTTATTTTTGCAGGACAAAAAAGCTGACTTGAGAATTTCCACGTTCGTCGATGTCGTTATCGAAAAGGTTTGCAAACGTTTGGGAGTTGAAATTTTAGAATATCAACCCCAAGATGATCCAACAAAACAAGTGCCCTGTGTTGCACAGTGGGCGATTCCTGTAAGTGCTGTTAAGAAGGTAGAGACAATGTATGATAAAATGGTTAAAACGAAAGGAAAGGTAAAGAAACCATCAATTTCAACTAGTTTTGATGGAGAAGACAAGCAAGAGGTGACTACAAATTGTAAAAAACTGAAGAAAGAACACGTTGTCGACGAGCCAAAGCTAGAAAATAAACAATCAGCATGAAACTAGTCATACTTACATTTTAATATTGTTGTGTGGATAACGAAAGTTAATTTCTTATTGTAACGAAAGAAACGTTTTTCTTGAAGTGCTTTATTCGTTCAGACAGCGCCAAATATCGGGCGAATTGTTGCTGTCATTTGCTTGAATTGAAAAGAAACCCAATCGGTTTGCCACCTTTTTTGACATCCGGAAGCTAGCTTCGACAGGCAAGCTGTCAGTCGTGTTGAAGTCGCTCTTTCCGGCATCTTGCAAGGTTAGTGAAGGAGCGCATTGAATTTGTTGTCGGTAAAAATTTCAATATAATTGTGCCAAATCGAATAAAACCCTATGTTATTGGAATGGAATGAATCGGAAAAGTGTCCAAGCACTCGTGGCGTTCGATTTGCACGGGTGAACTACTTGACGCAATTGAATTAAGCGAGTACATTTGGGCGCCCGATCAACATCAACATTGGGTGCATTCGACATTTGCCACATATTGTTCCTACCGAAGTACATTGCGGCAACAATGAGGCTGGACTTTTTCCACGATTCATTGTTGTCGGAATCGAAACCGAATTAATGGAGTTTGTTTTCTGTTTCTTTTCCGGACTGCGAATTCAAGATGGGTCGCTACGCGAAGGAACCTGATAATGCTTCTAAATCTTGTAAATCTCGTGGTTCGAACCTTCGAGTACATTTCAAGGTAAGTTTTTCAACCATAGTGCACAAAGCATTCCTAAACATTCTTTAACGATCCTCTCATAGAACACCCGCGAAACAGCACTAGCGATTAAGCGCATGCCGCTGCGTCGCGCCCAGCGTTTCCTGAAAAACGTTTGCGACAAGAAGGAGTGTGTTCCGTTCCGTCGTTTCAACGGTGGTGTGGGTCGTTGCGCCCAGGCTAAGCACTGGGGTACCTCCGTCGGTCGCTGGCCGAAGAAATCGGCTGAGTTCTTGCTGCAGCTGCTCAAGAATGCCGAGGCTAATGCAGACTACAAGGGTTTGGATGTCGACCGTCTAGTGATCGATCACATTCAGGTTAACCGTGCCCCGTGCCTACGGCGCCGCACGTACCGTGCCCACGGTCGCATTAATCCGTACATGTCGTCACCGTGCCACATTGAGCTGTCGCTTACGGAGAAAGAAGATGTGGTCACCAAGGCCGCCGACAACGGAGAGCCAGCGAAGAAGAAGCTGTCGAAGAAAAAGATGCAGCGGCAAAAGGAGAAAATGATGCGCAACGAGTAATGATAGTGAAGAGTGTTTTACTATTGTATCGTTGTGTAAATTGTTCATTTTAAGGTGGTGAATAAAACCGTCACCCGCGAAGGAAAGTGCAAACAGGCGGAGAAAAATGCAATTGGATTTGTGTATTTTGGTGGTTAAGAATGATTATGGAATCGGAATTGAGAAGTGATTCGTAATTGCAACTATTTAACGTACTATTTATTTAAAATCGCAATGAGAACTTGGCTATGCTCACTTCGTTCATCCTATGTTTGCAATGTTTGTTGGGTATATGTTTTGCGTGCATTAGTAGCGACGGGATCGCAGAGAAAACATGGTAACATCTCTAAATGTTCGCTTTAACATGCTGTGCTGTAGGCCACCACTGGCAAATCAGAATTCATATACTCAACTTTGCTCTTTAACCCATATGCCAGCACGGAATCGCATGGTACTTGTTTGCTCTCTTACTCTCCGTTGTTTGGCACGGAAAACAATACGAGGGACCGTGCAAAAAGTAATGTTTTGCACGAGATGCATGAGACAGACACAACATGCTGGAGAAAGTAGCAGTTATGTTTGAATCGATTCTAGCTCTGAAGAGCCGCAGCAAGTCTCACTAGTAGTCCAGAACTCTTTCTCTCTCTCTCTGGAGCGACTAACCTAAATCTGAGGGCCACACGCTGGGTGCTAGTAAGCGGTGTGAAGTTCAACTCCAAACGTGGTCGCCAGCTGACTTGGAGAATCCTCTCCGAAGTGTCGATGATAAGGTAAACCATAGCGTATATATCGCGGTTGGAGACAAGTGATGCTTCAAAAGGGTCCCGCACGTACACTTTGCCATTTCCGACGCGTCCTGAATGGAGTGTAAGCACTTGGTTTGTGACTATAGCACGGAAAGTTTGTGCGCTGCAGAATCGCATTGAAACACGGCTACATACGGCAACTGCGGTAATATTCTTTGCTGGCTTCATTCATTTGTATACACGTTTTCAAAATGAGAAAATTTTTAACATGTGTGCAAAGTTTATCAGCTCTTAACAACGCGGTGCAAGTTTAGTTTACGGCTATCTTTAGTGTGAATTGCCACGAATACGCGTGTTACTTGGAGATTCTTTTAAGCTCTTTCACTCCGTAGACCCAAGAGAGATTTAGAGATGAGCGAAATACGAGAGGAAGCTATGCGAAACACAGATTTGTGCGTAGCACTGCTGGACAAGGAGAAAGATTAGGTAGAGTCGAGTGTTGTCCTTCGGAGCGGTTTATTGCGGGCCGTGTGCCGTTTATCGATAGTCGATAGCCATTCTAATGCAAGTTGGCCACGCGAAATGGCTCCTTCTTAGATTGCGTGTTCTTCTTTATCGCCTACCCTGTGCCATTCACACGATACAGCATACCTTGCTAAACTCTGTCCCCGGTGGTTTCGGAATTTTTTTTCGGGAAGCATATAATTCTGATTGGTTGTCCTTGTCACAAACAGTTCCTTGTCGCTTCCGGCGGGAGTGCGTGCAGGTGTCAGTTAAATTTTGTTCGTTTGTTTGTTAGCGGAAAATAGAGGCAGCGATTCGTGATTTATACTTTCCATTTTTTCACGCGTTATATTTCGCTAGTGCCGCATTGTCGGGATTTCTCATTTGACACTGTTCCGTCGCTAGAAGGAAGAAAGTGCGGTGGTCAGAAAATTACGGCACATCATGAACGTATTAATCTAGAATTGGGAAAGGTGATTTATGTTTTTGAAGTGAAACAACGCATTTGGACATTTTTCATTTTTGACGCCATCGAGATATGTTCACATGAAATCTTTTTTTTCTTCTAGGTCCCTGGCATGACTTCATGAGCAATACCGTAAAAGCAACCTTTTCGGAGCACATAAAAATCAAGATACGTTGGTAAATGCCATTTCTTTTTGTGTCGCTTTTTTGCAATTTTTTTCCGATAACGGGCGCAAAATTTAAACCCAGTTCACACAGCAAAAGACGCAACTTTCGACCTGTTCGATTTAGACCAGTGCTGTTGGTCTTAGCCCAGTTCGACTGTTCGGGTGCTAGAAACCGCCTGCTAGAAACTGCCTGCAGCGGGCAAAGAGAATTTGTTGCTAAAATCGGCTAACTTCGGGTCGAAACGAGAGAGAATAGAGAAAAATTGAGAGAAAAGAGCGCTGTCCCGTTCGGCACTTGGTCAGTTTCGGTAAAGAAAGTTCAGGTTCGAAAGTCAGGTTTGCGAGAGAGAGAAAAGAGAAAAAAGGCTGAGTCGGATCGAAAAGTTAGTCAGAAGATACAGAGAAGAGATCATTTCAAAAAAATTTTCGCCGGAAGAAGGTTCAAGTTCTTTTGCATCGTATTGAATTATAACTAATCATACATAAGAATACATCTAATCCATCGAAACGATATCACTTACATCGGTGTAGAGTTATCCCGGGTGCTGAAAGCAGGCGGTGAGCAAATTTAATTGTAAAATGCGACTGTGCTTGGTGTGGCGCCCGGCACACAGTGCATTGCGCCGGGAACAGTGGACAAAAGTAACGGAAAGCAATGGACCAATATGATACAGCCAATCGCGTTTGGAAAAACACATTTTGCCGGGAGGAACCCAACCTTAGTGCTGGTGCTACGCGGATCGGATCGGGCTGCGAAAGTAGTGTCGAGGTCGAGAAAAATCGAGAACCCGAAATGAAACAAGGTGGTTTTCGTATGCCGTGCAATGTGTGCGTGTGTGGTGCTTGAAATTTAGTGCCAAACGGTCCAAAGTCGGGCAAAGGATGGCCTGCTCCATTTTACGAACCTACCTCGAATAGCATCTACCACGTTTCGTTATTTCAGTGGGGTTTTCAAACGCGTTCAATTTCTCCGTTAGTTTTTGCTCCAACGGACCACCCAGAGGGTTACTAACTATAAATTTTATTTTATGGAGAACCCGAGGCTTACATGGAAAATCGGCATAACGGGCATTGGCATTGAGACGTGAACGTGGTTCTGTATATGGCGGCAAACTCCACCGTCGACCCACACGCTTCGTAAAGGATGAGTGCAAACGAGGGCGCCGAGGTTGGTTGTGCAAAACGGACGGCCAATGTGTCCATGTGCTAGCAATGATGGAATTTCCTGTGTCGCCACACCGCGATTCGCTGCCATGGCTGCGGCCGGAAGCCCCTGGGAAGGCGAGCGAACGGATATTGCGTTTAACGGAGAAGCCTGTGGACGAGCAGCGAGAGCGAATGTGAAGGAGCGTAGGCAAGAAAGAGAGAGAGAGAGAAAGAGAGAAAATAGGAAGCAAACAAGATTGAGCGAAACAGAGAAGGTCAGTGAGAGTCGCGTGGCTGACGGTTGACAGATTTTTTTCTTTGCAAACTTGCGTCAGGATACTCTTCGGCAGGATCGTTCCGTGTAATTCATCTCCAACATCGGGAGTGAATGATTGCATTATAACCCAACAGAAGAAGTGTATGGTGGAACAATGTGTGGTATCGGCGATTAGCTATGCCTGAACCGTAGAGGAATTTTCTATTGAAGGGGCGCCTTGTGCCCGTCGTCCAAAGGTTCTGCTTCCATGCGACGTGGGAAGTTTATAGAAAGATAAACTTTAACCCCATTTAATAACCGATGCTTCTTCAGGGTTTGACTATGATGTGGAAAAATGTAGAAAAGCATTCCTTTCGTTTTCGGCACTTCACATTTCAGGCTCGTGTCAGGGGGAGTAGCTAAGGCCGTTCAAGGCCTTAGCTTATCAACGCAAGGCGCCTCGTAAGTGCACACCACTTTCTTCGTCGTGTACTGTGTGATCCACGGTTTGTGTCGATGCACGTGCTCCATTATGCTCGATAAGGGCAAGCGTGGGACGAAGAATGGTTCAACTAAAGAGTAATCGAAGCCTGACATAAAAAGGCCCCATACGAGCACTTTCGGGGTGCCCCTGTTCTATTCCTGTTCCTAAGAGCAATCTAAGGTCCCGGCAAAGTGTTTCCTTTTTGTTTAATTTTTCTTTCACACTGGTTTCAAGGTAAAGCGCGCGGACAAAAGAAAGAATTTTCTACGAATCGAAGGAGTCGTTTTTCGATTTTTATTCGTGGTTAGGATCAGGTTCGTGGAAGGTGCCCGATAAAAGATGTATGAAGCTGCATGTTGCTGAAATTGGAAACGCACGGCATTTAGCAAGAGGATAGAAGGTTGGCGTGTACAGTAAGTGAAGTTTAGAGGATGCAACAAACGGCATTAGATTGCAAGATTCACTTAAACGAGAGTCACAGAGAGAAAGAGAGAGACCCAATGCAGGGTAGAGCAGGATGCTTGCGGAGAAAAGAGCAACTCAAAACGTTTATCGAGAGCATACCAAAATTAGGTGGCTTTCAGCAATGTGGAGTTTCGTTAGTCAGCATTCAAGGTCACATACTCCGAAACCTGCAGCGCCTCGTTATAGATGTGGCGTGGGCATAGAGCAGCCCTTGGTTCTAGTGCCGATACCGTCATTAGGTCATGGTGGTTTCGAGCACCTTTTTGGCTGACCCGGCCGAGCTAGGTTGAACTGAGGGAGCACACATTTCACCATGAAATATTGGGTCGAGCTCCGTCGGGGTGCTTTCCGAAGAGGCCGCCACTCTCTTTTCAATCGTTGTGTTGCTCAAACTCAAACAGTGCTGTGGGGATGGTACCAATGAACGATATTTTCACCACCGTTTCACCTCGGGTGTGTCACAGGACATGGCGAATGGGCGGATGACGACTCCTGTCGCGTGCTTTTACCGAAATGAGATACGGTAAACGTCACGCGACATCGTTGGTATATAAATTATTCAATTATAATTTTCACACCGTTTGCGCCAACGGGTTTTTGAAGTCATGAAGATGCAGGGCTGGTGAGAGAGATGTTCTGGAATGTTCGAAAATGGTATTCCGAACGTCATAAAATCACGAAAGCTCTGACACATCGCAGTAATCTTTGCGCGAGTTTCCGCAGATTGTACGAAAGTATTCTAGACAATCCCAGTCAGGTCAGGAGTCGAACGCTGCCGCTCATCACGCGTTCCGAACAACAAAACGTAAGGAAAATCGTGCTGCGTGAGAGAGTGAAAGGTTTTCCACCAATTTCCTGTGTTTCGTTCACAACGCGCAGTGAAAGGAGAACGCCCCGGTTTCTGCTTTGGTAAAATGGCAAATTTTTCTCCCAGCTTGCTGTGAAAGCAATTGCTCCGTTTCAATTATAGAGTGCTGTCTGAATGATAATTATCTCACAAAGCAACCAAAGAAGCAACCTTTTGCATCAATATCTGCCCAAGTCTCCAAGTCTGCAGGTCGTGCAGTAACAAGCGTCGTACTCCCGTCTCCCGGTTTCAAGTGGTAAAAGGGTCGCGAAGTGAATCATTTTAAATCAAATTTAGCTTGTTGTTGTGCAGCGCGGGCGGTGAACTTGAAAAATTGAATCATTTTTATAATCGTCTTCTGATCTTCTCTCCTGTTTTGCTCGCTCCGGACACAGGTCGTCATCATCTCCTTCGTCGCCATCCAGCAACAGAAAATCAAATAGCGCTAGAAAAATGAGTGACCGCAAGGCAGTGATCAAGAATGCCGATATGGGCGAAGAAATGCAGCAGGACGCGGTGGACTGTGCGACGCAGGCACTGGAAAAGTACAATATCGAAAAGGTACGTGCACGTGTGGAGGGTGTGGTGTGGTGGTCGAGAGGTCCCCTTAACGCTACTTTGTCGAAAGCATCGAGCCGAACGGGGCGACAGCCAGGCGACAAAGTATGCCTGCCAAGTAAGCCAAGGACGCACAGGTTTCGTCGTTGGCGGCTACTAAGATGATACCGTTGCAGCTACTGTGCTGGACTAACTAGCCAAGGATAATGTTGTTAGACCTTCGGGTGTCGTCGTCGGTGAACCCCGGCGCGGGATCCCAGTGAGTGGAGGCCTAGAGTGATCCTTTGAACGTGCTTCTTATGCGATGGAGAAGAGCAAAACCTCTGGAGAACGAGTTTCAAACGTGTGTTCAATCGTTTGATGGATGCACTTCAACATCACCATCACCCCTATACCCCCGCCCGCCATGAAGTGGTTCTTCAGATCTCACCGCTCCCAACCAACCGTCCCCCTGAACGGTGCGGAGGGACCCGCGTTTCGTAATTAGATGTGAATCACGTGCAGAAATGCTCATAACTCCATTTTCACCCTTAAGTGGTTGACGCGCGCACCTATGACAGGTGATGATGGGTTGGCAACAGTCCCGTTTGTCCGGCCGAGACTTTCCAAACGTGTTCAAAATTGCAAGATTCTCGGACCGTTCTGTCTTCCGACCAGCAGAGAGAGTGACAAGGGAGCAATCCACAAAGTTTGGTCGCTACGAAAACGTGGCTCGGTTAGGGTCACACCATCATCGGTCCAAAGATCCGCTCCCAGTCGGTTGGATTTGCGACCGCGATTCATGTCCCGCAAACAAACGGCGAGAGGGCAACAAACGTACGCGTGTTGCGGTAAGCCGATGTTGTTATTTCCCCCCCAAAAGATTTTGCTCACAGACCAGCTGTTTTGCTTGACGATCACGTTCAACAAAAGTGTCCTTTGGCTTGGGTCCTGGGTTGTAAAGTTTCGGAACACGTCGTATAGTGAGGTCTCTGCGAAAAGTTGGTTCCTCCTCCGCATCGTGTCGTGTGCAGATGATGACATTATGCGGAGTTTCGCTATTGCATTCATTCACTGCCGCCCATTGGGTTGGGTCTGGTTCGTCGCGAAAAAGCGTGGATGATGCGCTTGCAATAAATTAAACCTATTTTTAGCAAACGCACATACACACACACACACACACACAAACGGCCCACCGGCCAAAATCTTGCTGTTTCACTCTCTTCTATACTCGCGCCGGTCACCTCACGACCGACAGAGGGAAGGGTACTTGAGCTCAAGCCGTTTTATTCATGAAACAAAATGGTTGTCGGTGGTAAGTGCAACGAGAATTTGGCTGCCGTTGGCATAGAGGGCACAAGAAAAAGGTTTACCTGTCAGTGCGCAAGCGGGAGGAAGAGCACAATCTAGCATAATTTATGCGCTCACCTGTGCGTAGCGCGCGTCCTTGGTCAGCTGCTACTGCTGCAACCGAAGCGTGTCACAGCAATCAGGGTTATGAAGGTTAGGGTTACAAACACGGCCAGAAAGTGAATCGTAATTTCTAATATATGCCTGACGCTATTATGTCGAGTAACGTTCATAACTGAGACGATTCGTGAGCTGCGGTCCGACTCGATGAACGTCTGATTTTATGTTTCTCCCATACATTTCAGTGGATTGATATGACGGTGTTGAATTCTTGTCCTCGGATCTAGTTTTGTTCCTAGTTAACAGTTTCCTGGGCGGTGTTAGGGTGGACTCCTCTCTGTGTTTTCGTCATTTCCATCGAAAAATGACGCTGCAAATGGACACGTTGAATGTTAGGCTTTATAAATAAACACAGAAAATCAATATACTGCAGGGTGCTACGCCGTACCACCACGCTATGGTCGAGAACAACATGGGTGTTTTTGGATCCGCCCGTCGAGGCTTCGTTCGTACGTACTCTCTCACTATTGCACTCCCCGTGGGTTGATCTTTTAAACGCACACATTTTGTGCATGTTGGTCGCCATCGGTAACACATTGTTCATAAAACGTGTGTTTCATTCTATTCTTCGGGCTGTGCTATATTTTGCTCATTTATTAGTTGCTCCAAGAATGGTGCATCAAAAAGACATCTTTACCAGGTCCGGATTTTTTTTACATTTATCTTATTAGTTATCATGTTATTAGCCCAGTGAGTGACATTGAAAAAAAAAGGTTGCTTTTTATTGTGTCGTTCCTTTTGTGATACACTATAAAAATCGATCGACACGACACAATTGATCTCGTGCGCACAACCTGCTGCTGATAAGTGGTCCGACCGTGAAACATTTACATGTATGACCGCCATCCTTCTCCAGGCGAAATAAAGTGGTATTCGGGACCTGGAAAAACAAAATGCACATTTTGACGTGGTTTTTAGTATCCACCTGCCCTGGCCTTTGATATACGAGTATGTCAGCTGAACAGTACAATCCCTGATGGTATTCACAGAGTACAATTCTGCTGTTGGGTTCCGTGGGCTTTCCTCCTAGGAAAAAGTATCCAGAACATTGCTTTTACTGGCACCGGCCGGGTCGATTTGTGCCTTAAAGTGGATCAGCGTGAAGGGTAGAGCGGCGGCACGAGAGAGCGCGCATTCGTTATTGCTGGCTGAAGAGGTGGTGGTCGGGTTTAGTAGGTTAGTGTCCTTTTTTTTGTTTCGCTGTAGGGTGTTCCATACCCTATCGGGGAGAGCTAGGCAAATGAGTACGTGTTCGAATGCAAACAGGGAATTTGGAGTGGAAACGGAATACGGTACACGGCCAGCGGATGGCGCACCGAGTTTTTTTTCATAAAAAAGCGGCGGCTATTTGGCTTCTGAAGGAAAGTTGAATCCGCGGGACGCGTTCTTCACGAAAAGGAAAGTGTAAACGACTATAAACAGGGTCAAACAGACAGAGGATCATGAGCAAATCCAGTCGGGTGTATAATTTTATAGCCATACTTTAGATGGGTCCGAAGGTTATGGCGAAAGTACTGCAACTAGATCGTGATGCGTTAACTTAACATACTTTTCAAAAGTTTTTGAACAACTTTAGGACATCCGACTGATAACGGGAATCTTTGAACTTGTAATAGGGCTTGTTTGCTAAAAGTGGCTCAGTCCAGAATGATCTAGCTTTTGTGTTATGGTCACGTACCATATCGCTTTTCGCCTACGACGGATTGAAAATGGACGTGCTTCGTCGTCATCGTCTGCTTAGGATTTTGGGTGAAAGCGTCAATGACAACGCTTCACGATAGCTAATGGAGCTTGAAGTTAACATGTAGTTCACGTGTTCGATTCTCGCACAGGACTTCCTTTCGGATGAATATTCGTTGGCCGTTTCGATTCATGTGAGCTTTCATCTATGGAATTATGGAACCGAGAAAACTCGCCGTTACGCCTTCCACGCAACTTCCGCAGTTGAAAAGTATCACCAGAGTTTTGCAAAACATCGGTTGGTGTACACTTTCAAAGAGGTTGCATAATAACGCCGTAATCGTCTTATCGCCGAGGCAGAAGCACTCTCATGGCGTGTTTTAATGATGTTTTGCTTATCTGGTGTTTCCCTGTAAGATATATTATTTTTAGCCCCCTGAATGGTAACTTGTTTTCGAGTCCTTTTACTTTGCCTCGGCCATTTTAGTTTCGAGTCCTTTTAGTTTCGTTTTCTTTGGTTTCGGGCGAAGGCGTTGAATTGAAATACCGGTGAAGAGGATTTCTGGAATGAACGCGTTTGTTTTGAAATAAATTGGAGCCAAACTGTCGATACAATTCTGCGACACAACTTCTGCGTAGTACCAAAAGAAACGACTTGAATGCACGACCCGTTTGTGTTTAACCTGGCCCAATGACGTGCAACAGGTTGATTAATTCCAAGTTTTTGCAAGTCACTTTCATGCGGTAATATTATTTTCCCATTTTCAAGAGACCGGGTTATCGCACCCGGGCCAAACTTAGGGTCGGATCCGTTTAGTTGCTTCTGATCCTCAATCCATCAACCTCGCCGCTTTATGAATCGAAACGCATCTACTTTTGTGCGGTACAAATTGGCGTCGAGTGATCTAGAAACCGATGATCTAACCCGATGTGTAGCTTTTTGAATCAGAGGAACACTGTAACACTGTAGCATCTGCATCATTCAACCATCACCACCCAACCTTTTACTGATAACTTGCCCAGGGTGTCCTTCTCCGGCAAGAAAAGGGTGTAGCATCACCGATAAAACCCTTGCCACCCATTCACCCACACACACACATACACACACCGTTTTGTCTGCTGTCGACTGCTGCGGGCCAGTGCTTCGTTTGGGTGCGTTCACATTTTCCGTTCCATTTTCGAACACCCGCTCCCGATTAGCCGCCGCTACTAGTGGTGCTGCGGCCGCGTCGAGTTTTATTGGGGAAATTAAATTTGCCCCAGTTAAACCTGCGCCAGGTGGGTCGGTGGTGCTACAGGAGCTCGACCACGACTTGTGTTAGGTCAGAACACGCGGCACCGCGGTGGTGGTGTATGGTGTGATTGCTTTTGGTCGTGTTTGAAGTCGCGGTTCCGATTTCCAGCAATTACCACCTGTGCAAAGCTCTACGACAAACGGCAGGCGGCGGACCGACTGAAGAGCATGGACACGTGAAATGATCGTGCGCATTTTTCGTCATGTTGTGCGCGTCCTAGATATAGGCATCCTGAACATGACGTCATGCCTTCCGGTACGGTGGCTAGGAAAAAATCTAAAACTCTCTTATCTCTGACTCCTTTTTCCCGTTTTTGTTGCAATGTTGACCAGGTCCTGCAATAGTTAGATATTTTAAAATAGCACCACATATAGTACTATTGTTTGACTCTGTAACAAGAGAGGCGGCAGCCCACGGTATGGTTCTTCCAAGAGTGATGGGTAGAAGATTTACCTGTCATTACATAGTAGAACCACATAACCGGTACAGATGTTTACAAATTATGCAAAGAAACGGCAAACCACCATGGGATTAACATTATATTTGCATTTGAAGAAGCATAGGATGAATCCTTCAATGGCCGATGCTTCTAAGCACTGGCATTGAAGTGACAGTGCGGCGAGAATGGTGAAACGGTGGAATATCATTAAGAGTGCGTTTGTTCCATTTCTACTCCCTTTGGTTCGGTGCTTCAAAACCCTTTGATGTGTGAGCGAATTTCCCAAGAGTAACGACGAACGAAGTTCTGAAACACATTTGCCTGTGTGGCGGGCAGTGTGACCTACAAAGGGACACGAGTTTCGTTCGTTGTTGCTTTTTACAGGTGGGCACGGGTGATACGAGCATCATGATCCTGTGCCACGCACGGGTGTAGCCTGAATTGCCCTTGTACGTTCTTTAGTCTATATTTTGCGAGAAAAATCCGAGATAACCGCAAGTGTTTTTTTAACAACCTGCTGTGGAAATCAGTTCTAAAGACAAACTTAATGGCGTCGCAGGGAAGGGGACATTATTGTGCGTCCATTTGTAGAATCAAAACATATGCACCACCCTTTATACGGAACGCGGCTTATGCTGTGAGACGCGACCACAAGGCACCCGCTTGGCATTTGAGCCTCTCGCTATAAATTGTGATAAAAAGGGTTGATTTATGGCTTGCTTAACTTTTCACAACTTTGCTCGGGATTGCGCGAAGGCAGACGATCGTACAAAGAAAACATTTCCTACTGATCTCCGGGCTTGTTGAACCCAGCACGGTTTGGGCGGTTGTTTTTCTCATAGAATTTTTTTTCCTAAGAAGCACGATTATCATTCCCCGTTGCTTTCAGTTGCTAGATAACAGGTTGATAGTGGGTGATGTCAGGAACCACTTCTTGTGTTTTCGATGGGCGCGCGCGCACCGTTGGGAACCGAAAGTCAAAATTTTGCAAAGGACCCACGACGAAACCTATTGGTTCACCACACTTTTACTCGAATGGAACCTTGACCATCTCACTGTCGAACGGCGGGGAGAACAACGGTACGCTTTGTTCCAAAAACCCGGCTAATCTGTCCTTGGTAAGAGGCGAACGCCACGGGCGATGTTCTCTTGTTCGATATTGATTGATTTATATATCCCTCCTAATGGAGTTACTTCTTCCGCAAAACGTTCGGCGGGGACCGATGAACGGATCCTTCGATCAACAAGCAGAGCGCGAGAGAGAGACCGCGCTCGAGACGCGCTAGATGACGTGAAAATCCCCAAGTTGACGTAATAGAAGTTTTTCACGCACACTCAGCGTCACTGGTGGTTGTACCGGAATCGGGGGCAAACGATATCTGGTAGAGATAATTTTTAAAACACGTATGCTGTGCATTGGAAAATTTATTTTCGTTCACCAGCCGTCAAAGAGAATGTTGCCAGCCCGCCCATCTGCGGTGGGTGGTCAGTGCGGCTCGACTCTATGGCCGACCGACCACCACCGAAGTCGTAGCGCGCTGCGTCCAAAGCAATTTGCTGGAATTTTCCCTTTTATCGTGTCGTTGCTAAAATTAGTCTCAAGAACACCAGTCAGCCATCATTAGGCCTAGAGGCCGACGAGCAAAAGATGAGCTCCCGCAACCGGATGATGGAAACGGAAGAGTCAGTCGTTTCAGTGGCCACCATCAGACCCCGTTTGTGGTCGTGTTTTTCCATCCCGTTGCTCGTTTGGTTGGCCGTGCTTCCCTCACCGGAACATACATTGCCATAGGTTTTCGGGCCGACGGGCGGTTCGGTTCGGTTTGGGCTGCCAGCCCCACCGCCGGTAATGATGGTGGGTGGTGGATGTGCGTGGATCATGAGTGAGCATTGTGCGAATTCTCTCTAGAGAAAAGTGCAAGAAAGAGGGAGACAGTTATAGAGCGATTGAGAGTGAGAGAAGGTAGAATTCAACTCTCGGTACATGGCCTCATTTTTGGGACGTGCGACAACTTGATGCTTCTGCTGTGAGAGCCTTTCTTGCGTCCGAGCTTATTTCAGCAGCGTCTTTGTAGCTCTTCCCTTTAATGTCTAACATTGAATTAGGTAGGTGTGGTGGGCATCATTTTTCTATGCCAACCGATCCCGGACCGTTTTGTGCCTTTTACACGTCCCAATAACATCCAGGGTCTCCAGGGCGCGCCAGTATTTTCCGTCAAAGTTCGAGGGTGCATTATCCTTTTTCATTCACCGCTCCAGGTGAAAACTAATGCCCATTTGACGTTAAATATTGTTCACTTTAAAATTTGCGTTCGGCGCAGTCTATTCCGGATTTTGGAGGCTCGTGCCGACGAGCCTGGCCAAAGTTACCGTCAAGTGGGTTCAGATGGAAAGTGGAATAATAAATCCCCTTAATATTAGCAGCTTTAGCAAAGACTGCACAGAGCATCTCCGTCGTATCCGTCGGTGCACCACGTCGTCCTTTCCAAGGATGAACCGCTTTCGTGTAGTTTTTGGTGGGTTCGCTGCGTTCGCGGGTGTCTATAAAAGTGAAGAAGCGCCCCTGGGTTTCCCACAATCCGTGCCGAAGCATGCAGGTCCTCGGCAAAATCCAAGGCGGAAGAACAAGGAGAGTGACAAAGAGGGAGCAAACGGGTGCGCCATCAATTCCCGTACCGCGGAGGGCAATCGGCCCCATCGTTCGGCGATTTATGAAGTTCAGCAGTTGGTAACAGAGTTTTTGATGACTATTTTATGCCGCCAACCGTTTCGGGGGTTAGTTGGCGCAAGCAAAAGAGCATTACTATGGCCCAAAAGTAAGGTTTGGATCACGCGAGCAAACTGGCGACCGCATTGTTGTTTGCTGCTACAGCCGTGTTGTGGTTTAAATCTATCGATTTTTCAAAGCAATAAAATTGTGGGTCCCCTCTGGTTGTGTACTACAATCTTAGTCTGAAGGGCCAAGGACACTTTCCACAAGCATATTCTATGAATCTGTTATGATCGAACGGCGCGATATTGCGGTAATAATGTTTGGCTGGCTGACGCTTCGTCACCCGCTCCATCTTGCGGCTCGCGGCGGATAGTCTGGCCAGGATCACCAGGGGCGCACCAGCTGGCGGCGCTTTTCTCGGTTGGCGCTAATGTGCTGGTAAATTATCTTCACCTGGGACCTCATTTTCACTTCATGAACGCCGTCGCCTTCGAATCCCACCACAAGACCGCATCCATGAATACTGATGCAGCAAACAGGAAGGTCTGGCGCGGTGCAATAGTCGTCCTTGCCTTTGGTCGTCTTTCCGCAACAGTGAGACATGGCCGGCGCACTAACGAAGGCTGAACTGTGGACGGCGTTGCTTCCATATCGGGGTCTTCCAAATAAAACTCGTAATCGATCGATAAAGTTTTAACTACGTTTTGGCGATTCCCCGCTTCCCCAGGGGGAGTTCCTGCACCCGCATCGCAGGCACTATGCTTGCACACCAAGGAATGAGTTTTACTTGTGTTTGTTGCTGTTTGTATGAAGTAAACAAATAAATTTCCTGTTCTGCGCGAACCTATCACCAACGGCAGCGGATGGATGGACTACAGAAACAAAAATCCAAGCAACGAGCAAGGCGTACAGGTCCACAACTATATGTCCTTTTTGATGAGCAATGGAATCCTTTCCAATCGGTTTCCAGAACGTGCAGGTATTCTATAAAATACGGTTCTGCGCGGTGGATGGGCGTACGGCGCTTGTAGTAGGAATTCCGTTGGTAGATGCGCGGCCAACAAAATTTTCCAAAACAGTCTGATTGTCTGTAAGCCGCGGGGGGACAGTATTGGGTTGGGTCTCCCCAAACTTTTGGCAGAGTGTGGCCTGTGGGTTGCCAAATGACTGACTCTCCCCAGCGCCATCGTCAAAAAGTCTTTGCTTTTACACACACGTCGCGGAACATTAAAGGTGTCTGGGATTTGGGGTCTGTGGGGGCTGTGTGACCCCGTTCCCTGTTAGAGGCCACCCAAATGAAGCCCCCCCTCCCATCCGTTTGGTGGTTGTGAGAACCATCAATTTTCTTTCTGACCGAGAACGCTGCCCTCGCGCGCGATTCCGTTGGTGGCATTCGTTGTTGACCCCTTTTCGGCTACTCGCGGTAGTGGTGCCTCATTTTGGAGGGTTCCCCGCGCTACCAGCACTCCCCTTGATTACGGTGTCGGTACGGGGCGACAATCGATCCACTTTTTCCATCGCGTCGATGTTCCAGTTCCCGGTTTTGCCCGCAAGGGAAGCCGCCACCACCGGTCGGTAAGGCAGGGCCGACGTTCCTAGAATCTGCCGGATGGCTGGGTAAGTTCCACTGCGCTGCTCTAATGGCAGTTTGGCATGGCAGCAGCATGCTGATGAGCGCGCCGAAGGGGGGCTTGCCTGGCATGTGCCACTTGTGTGGGCGCGTACTATTCCGGCCACCGGACCAGACGAAGCCTATCCTAGATATCCGCGCTTCCGTTGCCAGGAACTCCACCCCAACAGCCCAGAATGTTGCGGCGAAGAGCAATCTGTCAAGGCCATCGCTGGCACACCGATGCAACGTGGCGCTCCAATTATCTGGCATCCAATCGAAGTAAGTTACGGCCGCCGGCCCGGAACCGAAAGATTGCAGTAAACCGATACTGGATGGTGGTTGGGTTTGATTTTTGGTTTCGGGTAAAACTCTCGCTATTTAAAGTTTGGAAAGCTACCCCACACGGAACACACGGAAGAGTTATCCTTGGTGGCACGCTTGAATTACGCTGTTCGTTTGTTGTTGTGGGCTTATAGCAGGGCTCAGCTCCCCGTTCGTCATCCATCGTCGTCATGATTGAGCTAATTTTCGTTGCATGTTTCGTCGCTGACCTTTGTGCCGGGCCGGTTCTTTTGATTGCTGTTCTTGCTTTTGCATAGTTGAAGAGACGAGCCACTACTGGTTGTGAACAGCGGAGCGCATCGCGCCGTCGGAGATGCAGCATCATCTGGTGTATCTCTGGTGGACGGCTTAAGTTGACGTGCAGACACAGGCGGGGCCACTCTTCAGCGGGCGCTCGCTGATTGTGTCGTTCTCCGGTTATTTGCTTCACAAACAGAGGACAAACCCGTGCTCCACGAAGTGACGGGGCGGTGGTGCGGGTCATGCGATGGCACACTCTTTGTGCGACATGCTTTTTAACTCTTTCTCTCTCTGTCTCTTTTCATGGCGCGGACTGTGGCCGAGTCCGGGTCATGTGTTGATCCTTGAGCAGACAGACAAACAAGACCCACACTGTGCCCGGCTGCTGGATGCATCCGGTGCTTTTGTCGCGCCGAGATTGTTCAAGTTCCACCGGGAAGCGGGAGAAGTGTGATGGGCTGGCTGCTGTGTGTGGTGATTATGTTTGCTTTTCATGAACAACCGAGCCCTTCCGTCAATAGTTCACTGTTCCACTCGTTTTTTTTCCGCTGCTATCCTGCTGTTGCAATGCTCTAGTTTTGCTCTCCCCGTTTGCCACCGGTACGACGGTGATAAGGGAGATCGTGGGAGATCGTGCATCCTTTCTGTGGAAGCCATGATGAGGATGCGACATCCCAGACGGTGATCTTCCGTTCATACGCGATACACCTTTCGTTCAATCACTAGGTGGCGATGGTGCCGCATCCACCGGTGCTGGTGGGATATTCTTTTCAGCTGAGGAAAAACGATTACCATCGACAGCAGTTGCAAAATATGCGCACACACACACACACGGTCAGGGTGGTTCAGTCTGTCCATCTCGCATGCACCCGTACGGTGCGGCAGACGTAGAACTAGAGACGTGTCCACGGTCCATTTTAACCCAGTCACCAATCATCAGCTCTTTTGCAGCAAGTCCGTTCCCTGTCGCGGTCCGATGGCAAAGTTGAGTTTTGGGGCACTACTGGGGACAACGCTACAGATCGTCAGAAATATCATCAGAAACTTTTGTATGACCAAATGGTGGAGTTGAGGAAAGGTTTCCGTTCTTTTTAAACATTTCATTTTGTTTGTGTTAGCCTTGTAACCGTTTTTCTTTTCCGTTTAGTGTAGAATATTGTAAGTGATTACATGATTTTTGAGTCTTACTTTTGGTTTAAACTGAACAATCTTACGATCTTACTGATGTACTGGGAATTTAATTAAAAAATGTTATCGCCGATAGTCAGTCGCGCTCTGTAAATTGAGTGAGCATCTACCTTAGGCCGACTTTTTTTTTTTATTAACGCGATAAGAATGGCAATGGAACAGCAACTTTCATCGCGATTGCGTCTCGCCATTTGACTATGACTGCGTGGCAGGCACTTACCTCGATGGACAAAGTTTTCTCGCCAAGGGTAAAGAGTGAGAACTTTCCCAGTCCCTTGGTCCCTTGGCTCGCCGTCGCCAAGTGGTGCATTTTAACGGAAGGAAAATAGTTCGAAAGATTGCTCCAGTCCTCTCGCTTGTTTCGAAGTGTTTTGTTTAGGATCAAATTATGCGCATTTGCATATTTTGTTTTCTGGAGGTCCGAGGAATTGAGTTTCTAAAGTGTGTAAGAGAGACAGAGAACGCGGCAGGTACGCCGGTATAATCACGCGTATATTCATTGCGAGCGTCACGACGAGCCTCGCGGTGTGGCAAAGTGCTTCTTCGGAGCTGTTACAAGATAAGGAAGAAAGCTGAAAATGGAAACCAGCAACCACCAATTCACCTACAGCCAATTGTGAATGGATACCTCGCCTTTGCCCCGGGGTATTTGTGTCTGGTACCACACACACCGTTTTGACATTGTGGTCCTAGTGGCGTGGCGCTTTCTTTTCTCTTCCTCATATGTTGCTCTCCAAAGGTTGCGGATTCGCGGTTATTTAATATGCTTTGGTTTGCTTGTTCTCGTTTTAGGACATTGCCGCCTACATAAAGAAAGAGTTCGACAAGAAGTACAACCCCACCTGGCACTGTATCGTCGGTCGAAACTTTGGGTCGTATGTGACGCACGAAACGCGCCACTTCATCTATTTCTATCTCGGTCAGGTTGCCATCCTATTATTTAAGAGCGGTTAAATCGACCATTAGCCTAGTACTCGATATGCGTTAAGAAGAGGTGCCGCGGCCGGAACAGGAAAAGGGGTCTTATGGAGGAGGAACGTGGAAAGCTTGCTGTGTCGTGTAAAGCGCGAACGAAATTGTAGCTCTATCGATGCTTACGTGAGGAGAGAGATAGGGGGAGAGAGAGAGAAAGATGAGATAGAAACGTAAGACGAGCGAAACGAACGAGAAGGAAGGATGTTGTGAAGAGATTTTACAGCGCTTGAGTTGACTCCGACACTGGCAGAGGAAGACGTAGACGACGAAAGGCCGTCTCGGGCGCGGACTACACGTCCGGTTCGCAGCGGAAAATGGAAAAGGACGAGCAACAACAAACATAGACCCGAAACTGGAGAGAAAAATTAACATTCTATATATTTACTATGAATTATATGATGATGATGATACACTGGAAGAAGACAATTGTACTAGTCGCATGCAAAACATCATCTCTGACTCGAGCGAGCTGAATTCGAGAGATGCTGAGTTGTAAGCCCGCGCGGGAAGAGCTACGCTAGCAACACATAAGAAGCGAGCGCGCAAATGTACAAGAAGAGACAATGTCGAGGGGGAAGAGACCTGGTGCTGGCCGCTAAATAAGCGCAAACGGCCCTTATCATCTGCAGCCAAAGTCACCCAGCAGCAGCAGCAGCAGCAGCAAAGCTACGTTTATGAACCCGTTTGAAAACACACAAAAAAGAAACCATTTGCATTACTAAATCGTACTACGCCGTGATACAAGGAAAACAGGAATGTAGGGAGATGTTGTGGTCCTGAAAAACGCAGAAAAAACAAACAAAAAAAAAAACACGAAATCCAAAACAAACGAATAAACATTAAAAAATACAATCATTCGGTGGAGTGTGCAGCGTACGGTATAGGCGAGAGCGTGTTTTAGGTGACTACACTCTACTATTTTAAGCAAACCGGAGAACCCCGGTGCTGCGCCTGCTGGACCAACCGCGCGCGCAGTGAGTTAGCAGCAGCAGCAGCAGCAGCAGCAGTAGAAGACAGCCCAAAACGCAAAGCATACAGAGCACAGGAGATCGGGAAAGATTATGTGTCTGCGCGATGTCATCCGTAACATGCGCCACTCGCTCTCTCATCGCCAGAGGCATACACGAGGAATGTTTGAGCGAGCGCCTCGAGAGTAGAAACGGGGATTGATCGGTAAACGCAGGACGAGGAGGAACACAACGCAAACGCCTTCATAGCCAGAGACCATGATGTGGGCGATTGATTTTTGTAGAAATCACTGCGCGCACCCACGTGAAATATCAAAACGCGCACACGCAACGGGTGTGTGTGTGTGGGTATGTTTATGTGTGCGACTTTGAGTGTGACATATACAAAAAAACACAATACCGAGACACTTTTAGTGAGAGAGAGACTAGAATGCACAATTTCAACAAGACCACGGCCATGCAATGACATATGGTGCTGCTGCGTCCCAGTATCAAACAACACACACAACAACTCTTCAGCCCGTTACACAACACGCACCGATCGCGCATACCAGAGAAAGATGATCGTGATGGACACAGGACATTCGCACATAGACACACGTACACAGAAAGCTTTCAGTTTTCGTTCACAAATAATTTAAAGCTTGCCACCTCTTGATCGATACCAGTAGTGCTGTGTTGTGGCGGATGGTTCTTACGAAGCGTAACTGCCGGTGGCGGCACATGTTTCCTCCCACGCGTGTTCTTTTTTCCTTTCTCTCTCTCTCTCTCTCCTAATACGCGCGCTCTAGAAGATATCTGCGTATCGCAGAAGAGACGTTTTGTTTCGGGAAGACGCGAGGGGGCTATTCCGGCGTTCGGGTGGAGCCTTCGAACGTCGTGTACGGAGAACGGTTACATTTGTTTATAACACCGCCGAATTTATTCTCAATGCGAATCATACTACTGAAGAATTAATCATACGTTTAGCGATTATTAGCATTTTTGTTTGTTTGTTTTCACACAGTACCGTCGTCAGCGCGAACTCTGACGGAAGAAGACGAGAGGAGTATAAATAAAGAATTTCACTCGAACCATAAAAGAAAGTACACAACAGAGCTCTGAAGCATGATGCATTACTGGGTAGTATAGTGGGGCGAAAGGCGAACAGCAGAATCCAACACAGAGGAGCACTGGAAGCTGTGGACGGACGGAAAAAGCATGACAAGAATGTGGAAGAAGGAATGAGGACGACACGCGGTATATAGGGTTATTAGATTCACATTATATTGAGAGCAAAACAAAAAGGAACACAAAAAGAAGGCTCACGTCTGGTAAATCGTGCAGTTCGTGCGTGGCGTTAAAAATTCACGGTCCCGTGGTGGAGTCCGATCATCATCATCCTTCTCGCCGTTAACCAAAATCGTCGTCATCATTCTTGTATCGGTGTTCATCTCTTTTACCTCAGCAGAAATATGTTAAATGTGTGTTTGTATGTATGCGTGTGTTTGTGTGCACAATGATCCTTGAAATACTGAAAAACGACCATCCACCACATGACGATTTCGAATTGTGTGTGTGTGCGGCATCCATCTATATCTATTAGTGTTTGTATGTTGAATGGTGGCCGATCGTACGATAGTTTGGCAACCCCATGTTTCGAACCGTCCGTCCTTTCCAGCGCATACCAGGGGTACTATGTGTAATGCATGATGATGTGTAACTATCGCTCTTCGACCTGTAACTCCGGACATTCTAGCAATCGACGATCAAGATCCGTCTCGTGCTTGATGTGCATTTTCTTTTCTATTTTCGAAGGGATATTTAGCGGTCAGATTCTTCTCTGAGAGATTCATCGTTTCCTATTCCGTTGGGCTCTCGTCAACCAATGTGCCCATTTCACTACTAGAGACAGTTCAAAGTTTCCCAAATGATCAACAACTACTACTACTTTTTGTGCATGAATTTAACTTTAAAAGTGTCTACGGCATTATTGTTGTTTGCAAATGGATCCTCGCGCTACTCGTGAACCGAAGGAAAATCAACGATTCCGCAACGCAATTCTTTTAATTCTGTGTTAAACCTTTCCGATCCTACTATTCAGCCAATATGTTCGTGTACACCCGATCCGTTCTCGATGTATTACCGTCACACTAGTGGCACAAGGGAAAATGAAAACTTTTTTAAATTACCTAGCAAAATTCGTGACGTTGTGAATGGATGGATATGTACATGTGTATGTGTACGTGTAGCTGTGCATGGTATTGTGCTGTGCCCTCTCCAACATAAAATACCCCAAATGGTGCCCCATGGGGCTTAGAAGACCGTGTCTTTGGCCACAGGTTCTTTTCTACGCCGTCAGCTAAAGCAACTCGATTGCTACGATCGACCCAATAGTGGAAATGAATTGTCTCAGCCATCGCGAACATTGACTTAACTCGTTCCACACGTTCACATGGATGTTTAATTTCGCCTGTTACGTTCGATCGGCGACGAGGAACACGAGCAAAAAAGGGCCACTTTAAGGCGGCCGCTAGACTAAACAACACAGAGCATTGAATGTTGGAGCAGGTGGAAGTAGTTGAATGAGTGAACTCTCAGAGTGAACAAAAGAAAACAAAAACTTATGCAAAAAATAACATAAATGAATAAAAAACGCAAAAAAGTTAAGGATCTCAGCCAGAGCATAGCTGTGCGTAGCGTGTGTGTGTGTGTGTGTGTGTTCATCTTCGATCAGTGCCGATTTTTAACATCCGAATCAATGAACCGAAGCGGAAACACCTATGTTTTTCGTCCATCACCACAGGGAAGTGCATTGGAAAAGTTGATCGATTAAAAGCGATCATTTCATGTTGGGAACTTTTGCCGTTTTCTTTCGCCCGGTTTCAGCCGCAAATGAAAGAAAAGTGATGAAAAATGGCTCCGAAATGCTAGTCATCTCGGAGATTGTCATTTGTCCATTTATTGTGCTGTGTTTGAAGCAGGTCACGGTATCTATACAAGCAGGCCACGAAACGGGCAAACCATTGCAGAGGTGAGATTGACTTGAGATTTACGGTCAAAACATCCCTGGCGCTGGCGCAGAATAAATAGGCCCTCCTTTGCGTCGTCGCGGTTGTACAAAAAAAAAACGCGGAGACTCAACTGTAAGATTCTTTCGTATGTAGCCTATGCTCCCTCCTGCGGGTCCGCTCCGTGTGGTCGTGCTCCTGTCGCCATTGGCCGATAAATATCTTACATCTTACATCAATGCATGGACACTTTCTACTTTCGTATCCGAGATTCTGCTGGACCGCAAATCCATTGTCCTTCTACTTGGCGCGACGATGGAGCTTCGTGTCGGTAAAGTAATAATTAAAAAAATACATGTACAGTCTAGGCACGGGAGGTACTTTGCGAGTTGGCGAGGAGGTCGTTTACAGTCGACTGCTCTCCGAAGGGCGCACGCTGACGATGTTCCGGTGACCGTTGACACCGGCGTGCGGCGGAGGCAGATAGTCGTCCGGCTGGAAGGTGTTGTTTTCGTGACCCATCTCAACGTGGTTACCGTGGCTGGACGGTTCGTGTCCGGTGGTGGCCACTGCTTCCGGTTTGGGGCCGTCCATGAAGAACATCGTGATGAAGAACAGCACCGTGCTGATGCCGTAGAAGCCGGCGTAGAAGAACATCACCGAGCCACGGTAGCCGATGGCCTTGGCAAGCGGATCGACCAGAATCGGCAGGTTGCCACCGATGTTGTTCATCACGAACAGGAACACACCGATGGTGGTCGAACGGACCTGCAGCGGAACGATCTCCACCAGCACGGCAAACACGATACCGAACCACATTTCGGCTGCGGAGCAAAAGATAAAACCGGTGTAAAGTAACGGATCTTCCGGAACGCCGAGCTTGCAATGACTCACCGAAAAAGTAGCTGATACCGAGCGTGATCATGGCCCACAGTGGCTCGAAGTAGACGGAACCGAAGGCGAACGGTGTGGCAAGCAGCTGGCTGACAGCTAGGCAGGCCACGCGCGACCTGATGCCCATCTTGGCCACAAACTTGTCCGACACCACGCCACCAACGACGACACCGATGCTACCGATGCCGATCGTGACGGCAAACAGCCACCAGCCAAGATCGACGTCCGGGAAGTAGATGTTGTAGTACAGATCGGCATTGTAAGCGAACGTCATGCCACCGGAGTGTCGGATTGAGGCGGCCAGCACCAGCAGCAGGACCCGCGGTTGCATCAGCACCTTGTAGAGTGAAATCTTTGCCTTGCCCTCCGCATCCTCCCCGATGCTCTTACGCTCCGGCTCCCGCAGTGTGGTTCCGGTGAGCACGGCCATGATCAGGGCCAACACGCCCGTACCGTAGTAGCAAACACGCCATCCCAATCCTCCGATGTCCAGCTTGGTGATGTACCGGCCAACCGGGAAGGCGATACCGTAGCCACCGTAGATGCCCCAGTTGAAAATGGCCATCACGAGCGCCCGTTTGCTCTCGGGGAAGATGTCGGACATGATGCCGGTGGCGAGCGGGTTGCAGCCGGCCTCGCCGGCAGCCATGACCATGCGCAGCATAATCAGGTGCCAGTACTCCTTGACCGTGCCCTGCAGCAGAATGGCGACGGCAAACACCAGCGTGCAAACGAACAGCATCCGGACGCGGTTGTAGCGATCGGCGGCCACCCCCAACACGACGCCCATCACCGTGAACACGGCGATAAAGCTGGGGCCGGCCAGCAGCTGGTACTCGAGCCCGAGCCCATTGTAGTTCCACTCGCAGTACACTGTTCCGTTAATGTGTTGCTTGTGGCATCTGCAAAAAAGCAACAGTTCAACGTTACCATTCATCGCGAACTTTGGTACGGAAGCGGCGGAGAGCTTTCGGCAAAGGATGTCGGCGAGCTTTGGGTTGAAAGCTCCCCTTCAGTAGATTGGATGGTTCCGAGATTCGGCAACTGTTTCGTTCCGTTGGGTTAATGGGTTCTACTTAAGAGCAAATGCAGCACCTATACTTACTCGTGTTCGATGATAAACTCCGCGCACTGGGCCGGCAGCTCGTGACGCAGGTAGTCTGTGTGGTTCTGCTGGCACGCCTGATCACCGTAGTCGAGTTCGATGGCCGTCGCTTTCGATGTGACGCCGATCAGATAGTGGCCCAGCTCGCCGGCAATGTAGCCGACGGTCAGCACCGCCAGCACGTACGGTTTGTACAGGAAGTGCAGCTTCTCCTTCAAGGACGACTGCATTTTGGTTTGGAATGCTGTGGTGTGGTGGTTTCTACGGTGGACACACGAAATAGAGACAGATTTTTTTAATAAACTTGCACCCAGCAAGGGAGGTAACCGACGGCCACGATCGATCGTAAGAATGGATGACAGACAGGCGGGTGTGTGTGAAGATCGCACCGATACGACAGACGAGCCTTGAACCTTCCCAAAAAAGGCCTTTTTTAACGGAGAGTTCCGTTGGGCCATTACTGGTGGACGCTCAAATAATTTTTAAATAAATTCAGTGCGAACTCGGTCTCGCTGACATCATTCGCCAAAACACATCGTAAAACGCGGAATTGCATAACCGAACGAGGATCGAATGCGATCGTGCTGATTTGTTGTGGCCTGATCCCAGGTGCTGGATCGTATTTGAATAGGTGTTTTTAATGTGCTTTGCTTCACAACATTCGCGACACGCGCCATGTGAGGTAGCAAATCAGCGTGTAGAGAGACGAGTCAATGAATCAATTCCAGGGTTCAGCGCAGCAAAAAACTGGCCAACCAGTTCGTGATTGATTATTTATGGATGAGAGGCGGCGGTTGGATTGATTTAAAGGCGGTCGAGCAATGTGAGATCGGCAATCGGCCCGTTCCGGTACATTCGTTTCGCACGGTTTTGGTTTTCAATTCAAATTTTCTTCCCCTGGCGTAACTTCCGTCGATGGCAAGATTTAATTTAATTACTATCAGTGGAGGTAGTTTTTTGCACGGTGACCGAAAAGCGAATTGAATTACTCATTTGCCACCGTTTTTAAAATACAATTAAACTTTCAGGATTTTGAGTTTCGTTTAATCCAGTCCTAAAGGATATTGCGATCCTATGATATGGTGTCACTTTCCACCATTCGATCCACTAATTGCTTCCGGAACTGTCTGGCTGGACAAACCCTGCCTGTTGGGACCTCAACGACCTGGTGGTGGGCAACAATCTAAACACTATGGCAATAATTTGATAGTAGAACGCCGGATGCATACGGCGCTGGTTCCTAACCTTCGCGCGTATTTTTACAACACACACGATATATTTACGTAAAAAGGAAGCGAAACGATAATGACAGCAAAACACACGCAATCCTTTCACTTTCCGTTTCCCAGTTGACGACAACGCCCGTGGAAACGGCACAGTGAAATGATTAGGGGGGCAAAAACCCGGTCAGCCAGCGGAACTGGTTTCGAAACGGACCACCCGTCGTCGGTCGTAGGCCCGTAGAATGTGTGGTCACGATCGTAATGCAGTTTGTCAGAGCGTATAACGATCTAGTTTCCGGGGTCTGTGACACACACATGACGCTAGTGCTAGGGATTTAAAAAATTAATACGAGAACGGTGCTGCTTGAGAGCAAGGACTGGATCTTGACAAGTCTGATAAATAAAAAGTCCGGTTCCGGTAAGCCCGGCCCCCGGGACGATGCTTGACATTTGGATGTAGAGTAGTTGGCGTAATTTTTCGACATCGATGCTGATCAGCATGGTTCAGCAGCAACGTTTCCTTCTTGTCCCACAACTCGCCCCAGCGAGATAATGCTAGTCATCGGATCCGAGTGCTTACTAGTGTTAATTGGTTGATTAGCGGCGAGGTTGATTAGGTTGATCGGAGCGACCGACACATTCCAGCAGCAAATTTATGCACAAGTATGATGCCTTCGCAGCTTAAGCCCACATTAAGGCTGTCGCGAAGGCAGTCTAAAACCAACAGCGGCGAATCCGATCCGTAACTACACGGTTGACACGGACATGTCATTCACGGGTGCCCATGTGCCGGATCCTGCACGCCTGCGCGGGCCGCCTCCGAGACCTCCGAGACCAGACCTGTCGCTGAAAGGGTGTTGGAGTGTGTTGCGATTGCGTGTACTATGCGATCTCCAGCTGCGCTCAAGTTCAAGTTCGTACACACGCCACACGGTGGTATCGTAGCGTGCCACCGCACTGACGGCCAGGTGTTCGCCGCTACTGAACTACTTAATAACCAATCAACACTCGCCTACGGGCAAAAAGTTAAGTCACTGTCCCGGGGGTGGCAAGGTGATAAACATATTCATAGCTGCGGGGTGCAGCTGGTGCCGCTGCATCTTTGAGCCGACATGCGTGAGAAGAGAAAACAGCTCAGAAATCTCGTAGGCTGACACCAAAATGCATATCTTACAGTGGTTTGCAAGTTGTATGCAGCGGCCAACAAGAATGATACTTCCATTAAATAGGCGACCCGAGTTTAGATCGCGCACGATCTTCGGTGGGTTTAAAACTAAATCATTGAAAAAAGGACATAAGCGACGTTTTTTTTGTGATAATATGCGTCCCACTTTGAAGGATAAAAGGATCGATTACATTAACTCGGCTCAATAAATGGTTTGACACCGTTTGACTGGGGCGTAATGTTCCTTCGCACCGGGGTCGGAACGCTTGGTAAGGCCGTGGCGTCCAACCATGGCGTGGCCATGCAACATTGCCAGAGGGAGCGCGTTTCCTGTGGCAAAACATTCGCTTCATGCTAGAGTAAGCGATGAAACGGAAAGTGTTAACAGCGAGCCACTGTCTGCCACGGGGACCGAAGTTTTTTTGCATTTTTCACCGTTCTTCAGCCATCCGACCGTGGCTAATCGTATTTTTGTTTTATTTCTTCTGCTTTTGACGTCAAAAACACCGCGCGCGGCGTTGAATCAAGGTGAGACAGCGGGAAGGAAACAAAGAAGACCCGAAAGATGATCAGTTTTTTTTGACTGAGCCGACGAGCCGACGACGAGCTTCGGCTGGGGTGCCGGTGCCGACGTTAGGGCCTAAGACCTTTATAGCCAGAAGAGTTCGGATCCCATTTCCGCATTCTCGGTGTTGCTGGGGAGATAGAATTTGCCAGGAGTTCTCACTTTTGAGCCCAAATAGCTGAGGGTGGCCAATCAGGTTTGTCTTTTAGTGACTTAATCGTTACAGTTGGAGTTCTTTATTTTAGCGCGTTTCCGCAACAGGATACTGGCGCTAGCGCAACCGTAGCGAACCGCAAAGCGAAGCCAAATGGTGGAAACATTGATTTCACGATCTGAGCTGATTATCTACATTAGTTCTGAGCAGCTCCGGCATGGCACGGCTTAACAGCATCACGGCAAAGTGGTAAACGTAGCGATCGTTCGCCCGGATTCACCACTTCCACTGTCTGCGTTTAGCTGAACGTCACGGGGCCATTTGTGACACTTTATGGCCTGCGTCGCGTTTTATTGCGCACCGTTTTTACGGGTTGACGCGGTATGATCCGTATCTGAAGGCTCTCGTTCAGTTTTCGGTCGATTACCGCGGTCCGGTAGGCTCATAAATCGTAGACCGCGCGAAGGTTAGCGTTGCGCGGCCGAGAGCTTCCTCACGACTCCAGATCGGGCCGGTTCGAGTTTGGTAATTGCAAAACAATAAACCAAACAACGTGTGGTCATCGTGGTGGTTCGGAATGGTTCAAGATTCTGGGCTCCGATCTTGGAAAGCAAAAACGGAAAAAATCCCCCTCAAGAGCGACGCGCGGTGTGGCCGCGATGATAAATGGTTCCGGCACCGGGCGCTGGTATGCGAGGGCACCGTGCTCGCCGTCCATGCCGTGTCGCTGGTGTCCGGATCCGGCGCTGACGCGGATCGTCGACGCTCGTCGACGTACAAGTCAGAGGGCAAGTTCAACGTGCCCACCGCGCACAGATCGCGACAGATTGATTCGGAGACGACGATCCGGTACCGTGCTGCCCGACGGGGGGTGCTGGCACGTCTTGGAAGTAGGTCGTCGATGTTTGTCTCGGGGCGGAAATTAATTATGAATATTATTAGCCGAACGACCTACGGACGGAATGGGGTTGGTTGGAGTGTGAGAATTAAAAAACCACCACCACACGCACTGGTCACACCGCCTGACAGTGGCTGATCATTAATTTGGAGCCCATTACAACACGAACCGATTAGATTAGTTGAAAAATGGTACTGGGACATAACCTGTCACTCGAGATCACTAAAGGCGCTCAACTGCTTATGGCGATTGTGGCGAGGTTATGTGCAAATAAATCAACGAATTTCGTGACTGTTCACAACATCAAAGGGGTGCAAAAGTCGAGCTTTAACGTCAAAATTTGCACGGTTGTGCCAATGTCGGTTTTCTGCACCCACCATTTGGGGGTCGCCTGCGCAAAAAACTGCGTGCGAGCAAAAGAGACGTCGGCGCCGTTCATTAGCCATTAGCGCGCGTGGGTGATCGAACCGGAACCGTTCACTGTTGAACCGGAACTCTTGTCGCTACGAAGGTCGCTCGATGAAGTAGTGCCGGGAAAATATCCGTGGTGGCCAATGTAACACGCATAATAACACGGTACCATTTTTTGAAGGTTCGATGTGCGTTCGTTCAATGCAGAGCTGATCGATGTTTTGCACATGGATGGGTGTTAAGGGTTGCAAAAAGGAGTTGTTTTTATGTTTGATCGACTCTACAGTAAGAAATCCGTTTAGCAATATCTTCATGACACTTCATGAGCTTCATGACATACTGATTCGAATATCCGACAGATAGCGCATAGATGCAGGAACCTTGGCTTGTTAGATTTAATTGTTGTGCGCTCATGATGGAAGAATCTCTCCGACTAACTAATGATCGCTTACGCAACATGGCGTCACCGGTGTTGCGGAATTGAAAATCGAAGAGCGAAAAAACTCGACGCTTCAACCTCATCTTCTAGCAAAGTAATGATGGAGCCAAGCGTGCAAGCAAAAAGACTTCTGGCAGCGATCGTCGTGAGACGACAAGACAACGACTATGAGACGACGGAGAGGATGAGACGGGGGATTTCTTGAAGATCGACCGACCGAAATAATTACGGGTAATGGCAGAAATTGCTCACCTTCGGTCAAGTTGACGACTCAGACTCGCGGACCCCTCTGGCTCAGACTCACGTGGACTTCGCTGAACTCCGCTGTCCTGCGGCCCTGCGATAAGTCCGATCCACGGAAAGCAGGATGGGCACACACAAACACCGACTATATCCACAAACAGACACACACACTCAGTCCAATTTCAAACGCCGTTCGCTATCGTGGCTCGAAGGCAGTGGTAAAGCTTTTTCTACCAAGCGTTAGCGAAAAATTCTTAGCACTTTTAACATCTAGCTTCCAGCACCTCTAGTGAATTTAATATTGTCTCGATCGCTTCAGTTTTTCCTTTCTGGCACACAATCAACACACTAGCGTCGGCTCAGGCCTCAGGACGATTCCTGACGCTAATGGATTGGTCAGTTCGGGTTCGGCTGTCACTGCGACTTCGACGCGTTCGACCGTCGGTCGAATTTGTGTGACGCGAGCTGCTGTCCAACTCTCTACACCAACCAACCGTCTGCGGCGCGATTCGGACACTGACTAAGCCTGCGGTGGCTCCCAGCGCGTCAATATAAGCAAGGAGCCGGTGGGCTAGAGAGCGTATGATTCGCGCAAGTCGCGCGCCGCCGACACCAACTACACATCGGAGGAAGGGGGCCACAGGGTGTGTGTGGAAGGTAACCAGTTTCGGGCCAAGGAAGGTACGAACGAACCCGCCCCTCTCTCTCGTGGATGGCCTAGCCGGGTTCGTGTTCTAGGGGGCTGACCGCAGCAAGAGGCAGCAAGAACTGTTCTGGCTCAAGAATGGATTGTGGCCCGGACGGGGATTGATCTGGGATTTCTTCGTTCTATTCTTACGATCTTTGCTGACTTCCCCGGACGGCGTCGGTTGACCATGGACGCCAACATATCTAGAAGCGGGAGAAGTTCATTCTACTTTCAGGGCTGGTAGTGGTACGATCGTGGGCAAAACTATGTACGGCCCGTGTAGGCGACCGTGACCGTGGCGTAGAGTCCAGAGGGCTGCCACGGGAATGCCTGTAGCAACGCATGGCATGTTTGGTCGGCCCGGGACGGGACAGGGAATCGTGCGGAGTGGCTACCCATTTGCTGGAAACCAATACTATGATTATTGTGGCATAAAACAGCGAGCGAGAAAAAAGTAATGGACCCTCAACTCGGCGGACTCGAACTCCAGAAATGGTGGTCAGGCGGCTTTCGGACTGGTCGACGGCGAATGGAGGAACTAACGTAAATAAGATCGTAGCAACCAGACCCCAAGCGCCAAGTCGTTTGTCGTTGTTCGGTCCGCCGTGGCCGATCCGGCTGGCAAGCCGGTTAAAAGGGTTGGTTTGGCGGGTTGTTTGTTGATAGTTTGTTTCTCGGGAAAAATCAATTAGGCGTCCCGCCATGTTGGTAACGTTGCCATGGGCAACATACCTTCGATACGTACGACCGATACATACACGCACACAGGGCAAGCCGGGTTGGTACGGGTTGCTTGGTGTCGTCGTAGTTTCTATTCGCCAGCACTACTCCGTTTCCGGGCCGCAAAGGGACCAAATGTATTTCGCATGGTTTCGAAATTGGCCATCTAGGCGTGGAATTTTCCCGCCAACTAAGACCGAACCTTTTGTAAAGTAATTATACAAAACTATTTTAGGGACCGGCCACCGAAACCGATCGTGGACCGTGCATATCATAGGCGTCTGGTCTAACCGGAAGGTAGACCGGATCGATTGTTCCCTTAATTGGTTTGCTAACGATACTTTTGTTCGTATATTGTACCCTTTATCCTGTATAATTACAGAAGTAAGAGTTGAAAACACATGACATGATCCAGCAGTGGTGGGCCAGATTTTCGGGGTAAACTTGTAACCTAAGGAACTTGTAATGACTCCAATTTGAAGAAATCAAACTAACTAATCAAACTAGTAAAGGGTTATCGTTTACTACATGCATTACTTAATGGCTTCTTTACAACGCGGTCAGATATTTGTTTGATTGGGAAAATTTGGAAATCGTTCAATAATTTCTTCCAATCTTCCTCAATAACCTTCCAGAGGCAGAGCGCGGCAAAGTTTTCCCAATACACATCTCCACAAGCAATGCCTCGACCGTCTGTTTCGCGTAAACCGAGGTCTTCGCCTTCTGCCGGTCCACCGTTCCGCTGGTGGGATAATCCAACCACCACCGGCCACGGTTACAATGTCAAGTTCAATGATGCGAGTCTGATCTGCATCACTTCCATCCGTCTGTGCAGAATGGCTTGGCCATCGCGTACCTCGGGCCAAGTTCAAGGCGCTCCGCGAGGAGCAGCTCACGATCGGTGCGCGACTTCCTGTCACCCTTTCACCTAACCGTCCTCGGTGGTTCGTTCGGTCGGCCGGCGTTGTGGTCGGTTTCTTCACCGGTCGGTTAATAACTCGCAACTTTCGCTACGCACCACGTTACAAGGGCATAACCGGTTTCGGGCCGAGCGTCACTGAGATGGCTCGTGCCGGGGGATTTTTACGGTTTTCGGGTTTGGCTTCCCGTCTTCTTGGGGAAGATAGTGACGCCCAACGAATGCGTTCAATGTGGCCGCTTGCATGTGTCCGTTATAATTGTACCGGCGGCGGCGTCTGTGAGCCTGAAGCGGAGGAATTCCCAATGTCAACCGGTCTTGGCCGGTCGGTCCCGTTGATGAGTAACACGTTCGAATGTGTCGAATTTTGTTTTGGTTTTTTTGGTGGTCGGTTTGGTGGCAAGACGTAAGAAAAATGCGCTTCATTTCCTTGGTTGATCGAGATTACGGGGTTTTCCTGATCGTTACAGACGAACAGAGTGTCACCAGGAGGGCGTTTAACACCTGTTTTGTTCGAATCTCTTCGGTAAAGTTCGACAACAACAAGAAAGCAACCGGTTTTCTGGGCTCGCTTGCTGCAGTCATCGTTCAATCGGGTTTATCACGGATTACAGGCAAGTCCTTCAAAATCACTGGCCGACCTCTCCGTTTTTGTTCTGATTGACCATGTAACAAAACCATTTTTTTATTGACACCCGACACCGTGTTGTGTTGTGATTTATGGTTGCGTTTAGTTTGCGATGCGATATCTTCTGCATTGTTGTTGAACACTGATTGAAAACCAATAAAGAGTTAATGAACTTAATGGTGTTCAAGCAACACTTAGCCCTTCCTGGCCGAGGCTCTATCAGCTGCACAGTGCACTGCACTGTGTGCTGTTAGGCGCCGGCTCCAAAGTGATTGGCTGACCACGCGAAACCTTGGTCCCAAAGCGTCAAAGCAAACGCTAAATTAATAGTCGACCTGGCGTGCTGCCTGGCGACCGACCGATCGGGGCTGAGTCTGCCGTTGCGACAGAGTTTCTGCAACTGTTTTGCATGTGACCGGGGTCTCTCTGAGTTTTCAAATCTCCACCAAATACGATCGTAAATAAAACACGCGGAGCGCATACGATTCCAAGTGGCCGGGTGGACGTAGAATGTTTGGAGCCTCGCGCAGTTGAAGAGAACTGGCCCGGGTGTGCATAGCTACAAGTGCAACAATTTGTCCATGGCCAATCAAGGGCAAGGGTAGTTAAACGGAACGTGGGCCAACACCGACGGTTTTCGTTTCGATTGTCCATGTGGTTCCTACGCTTCTAGTGACCCACGGGTTTGTCTGTCAGGTGGTGGTGCCTCGAATGCGTTTGCTTCAGTGACCTTTAATGGAGATTGTGCGACACGAACGTTATCCTTAAGCTCGCCTTTAGAACTGTTGGTACACTTTGCGTCACGGGAGTCTACCCATGCACACGAAGGGCCTTCGCCCTGTTGGTGACTGTAATCAGCCAGCTATGACCTTTTCGTGATCGACGTCACGATCGGGAACATGGGTTTGGAGTGCTGGCCTAACCTTCGCACCAGAGAATAAGGTGGATGTCGCGAAACTAATGGAATGGAGATTGTTATGGTTTGTTACTGTTACTGTGCATCACACATTTTAGAAATAGAAAGTTAAAGTCTTTTTTAAACTACGAATGTATTAACTTTGTGAACGGCACTTAATCTTATGTAAAATCAATAAAACAGGTATAGCTGATCAGTAGCACTGCACATTGCTAATGTTTCTCCGTGAATGTGCGGCCAACATTATAAATTCCTAATCTCACGTACCGCGGAATGTCGGCTAGACACCTCTCCATCGGTCCTCCATTCAAGCATTTCACGTATGCGCATAGTATTTGCAGTCGAAACAGGTGTCTCGATCGTGGGTTGTCTAACCCGGATCAACGGCTAATCGACGAGCTTTGACGGAGTTTAAATTGGTATAATGCACCTTCACAGTTACTTTGCAGACCACTGCACCTGGTAACGTGTCGATTTCATCACCGCCGGCATGTGCACCTGGAGGCAACCTGTGTTCCCGTTCTGATCTTCTGGCCATAAGTTGGGAATTAAATTAAATCGAAGCCAGGCATGATTTACTAAGCCGGTGTCTACTGCGTGTCAGCTCAGTTGCAACGACCATCTGGACATCTTGCAAGCGCTCATCTAGCCAAGCCAGTCAGTTACGTACCTACCTTAAAAGTGATCATGATCAGTTACATCACACAAGTGCTTCGCCATTAGGGTCCGATAGATCGATCGAAATTAATTCTAATGAATATTTACCGACACGACCCCGAGCAAGAGCAATTGTGTGATTGAAAATACATGCATGGCTACATTCAAATATTCGCGTATAGTAATATTTTAAACCCAATCCACTGTCTAGACAAGTTTGGTGAAAAAAAAGTAGCTAAATATTGTTAATATTTTATTGTCCCGTTTGTTACGAGTTGTGTGGTCCACGATTTGGAAGAAGTTATGAGCTCGAAGTATCGGAAGTCATCATAACTCGATTTCGTGATCGTAGCCTAAACCTGATCGCTTCTAGTTGCCGGCTGTGTTGTCTCACAGTTGCTAACGAATTATTTACGTCAATTTCCGCTCGATGGTCCGCTGTAGGATACTTTGGCGTATCGTGTTGCGGATTAATCGGATACGTTGGTAAATTCAATTCATCACGGCACGTAGACATGGATAAACGCGGCAAGTGACTTAGAGGAAGAATGTTAATCGATTAGCGGCGGGAGCGGCTGTGCATAGATTTGTCTGCTCCGTGATGGTCAGCTACAATGTCTGATGTTTTACACCGAACTAAGTTCCAAAAAATCGGTAAGTCATCCTGATCTTTGTCGGCGCGATCGGTTCATCACTCGGTCACCACAAAAGGTACTATCTGCGACCGATGTGCCCGAAGGCTTTCGTATCGATAAAGTAATGGACGTTAATAACACGGTTCGCAAACAGTGAAAGCGAGATTGGACACGTGAAATAATAAGTTGTCTTAGAATTTTTGCCTTCACCACAGTAATAGACCTTCTCGGCCTTGCCGTAACCCTGCTGGAGGTGGACGTAGCTGCAGCGATGAAACAGCAGAAAGCAGAAAACTAGAATCGAATTCGAGCACAAAAACCGGTTGATATTGAGCAAATTGTGTGAGGGAGGCTGTACCGCAGGCTGATGAGTACGTTGTCTGTGGTCGGACTACAAGTTGTCAGGTGCTCAGTGTGGCTGCCTTGAAGTGTCGGGGAAAAAAAACAAGTTTATTCATTTTTATTTCACTTTTACTCTCAAGTTCGTCTCGTTTTCGCTGAATTTGTCCGACTCCCTTATTGCTTATGACAAACATTCAACATCTCTCTTGCATCCTTTAGCTAATATAAAAAAAGCTTAACAACCGGAACGCCGGACCCGTTCCGGTTGATCATTGCCCTCCGAGCGCAAAGTATTCAAAACGAGGCAAACGTAACCGGCAGCTAAAATTGTGCTAAAGCTTGTGGTTCTTCCGGTGGCAAAGTTTTCCTACGTTTGCCTTTCTGCCACCGTCGGTCGTTGGCAGAAAGACCGCACGAAGGACACTCATAATCGCTGACATTGGGTGACATTACGCGGGTTTCCACTTCATCAACGCCACTCGCTGGGGTGCCATAGTTTGTGCCGTCGAAAACTTTCGAGTCCAAAAATCCGTATCAATTTGGTGGTTGATGGCGCTCATCATTCTTAAGTTGCCTTCAATGGTACGTACGCACCCTCAACGCATTGTTTCGATTTTAAAATCTGCCACGGTGATAGGGCACGCTTTCCCGGCCGGATCCGTTGTGGCGACGCGATGCTCGCGATGAAGGGCAGCGCAGCAATCGAATTACTTCTCACTCCAGCATCCAAATTGGATTAATCTCCAGTGATGGTAATGATTCGTAGGGAAGGTCTTGTAAGAAATTATGGAAATAGGCCTCCCTAACTCAAGTCGATTCGAGATAAACGATCCAATCGGGCGCGGTTCGAATACTGCCCTGATGGGGTTTGCTGTACGAATGAGCTCAAGGAGCGTTAATGTGACGGGTAAATGGTGGCCCTTCCTTAACACCCTGCGAACGGGAAGGCAAAATTAAGTAATAAACAAGGGCAAATTTTGGATCGGCACAAGTGCCTTCCGCCGTTTTCATACAGACGGACCGTCAATGACGGAACGAGGTTTACGCTACTCTGTCTTTCGGTTCCGTTGTGCAGGTGCTTCGACCGTGCTGAAGAATGAGGAATCGGTTTCAGTTTTCGGTTATGCCAGCCGGATTCAGCCAGTAAGGTGGAAGGTTGAGTCGTGTGAATGCTGAATATGTGCTTCGATCGACACCGATCGGTCCTTCACTGACGTCATGCATGAAGTGGTTCAGTCATTACTTAATTTGGCAGTGAATTGTGGCTAATGTCGTGGAAATTGTGAATCGTGGTCTGTGGCATACCAAAAGAGGTGTTTACAATACGCGAATCACTATATGTTAATTTGGTGGTATATTTTTATATACATGACCTTTTGATAGGCTTCTTTTTCTTCTGTGCTAAGGATGTCCCTTCTTTCATGTTATATGTTGTTTGATATTTACGACTTTAAATATTTTTGATTATCTATTTACTTTAATCTTTCTTGTAAAGGTTCAGTAACGGTTCAGTAGCAGAACTAGATAATTACATTTGTTACAAAATTTTAACTTTCATTCAAAAAGTTACTCAAAATTCTGATTTTGTGGTGTCTCTACCAGTGTTTCTAAAGACGTAAAATATCGAATCTAGCCACAGAATGTACGGCAAAAACCATGACTCCGTTGTTGATAACTTTCAAATGAGTAAAACAGTTTCTTTTTTGTCGCTGTGCGCATGTCCCCGTTCGCTGTCAAACGGCGGTGCTTGGTGTAGTCCCGGAGCCCGAGCTCAGTATGGGTGCGCATATCCTTCACCATGGCAATGGCAACGGAGTATCGCCGTCGAAAGGATCATCCCGCCATCGGAGATGCCCTGTGTGCGACGCAAATTGTGTTGGTAGTCGTTGTAGTTGGGTGAAGCGTTGGGTGCCAGCGTTCCAGCGCAAACGACGAGTACTTTGGTCGTAGTAGTGCCTTCGTAGTCAGTGAGCGAAGAGTCCTGTGCTGAAGAGTCGCTGACAGTTTATGAAGGACTGCAAAACAGAGTCTTCGCCCAGTATCAAAGCATCGCTCGCCTGACAGGGAACGGCGTGAACGGCGTTCATTTTCCTACACCACTCGCGTACGCGTTGGGCCTGGCGGAGGGCCTATTGACATAGTAGTATTCATGCCGAAAATCAAACAGTGTGCCAAATGTGAACTTTTGTGAAACCAACGAACGAACGAACGAACGGTTGCTGTGTGGCGTGAATACTCTTCTCAGTGCACTGAAGTAAATATAGTCTCTAGTTCCTTCTTTGCATGGGTTAATGTGTGTGTGTGTGTACCGAAATACGCAAAGGACACCACTAATGGAGAGTCGTTTCTAAAGCGCACCTGCACCAGTTGTGGTAAACCACGACAAAAGAATAAAAAAACACCAAATAAAAAACCATCTCCGGTCAACAATATGCCGCAGATAGTCGAGTTCGGCATCCCACAGCATGTTGGGTTGTGAGACAAGCAAAACATAAAAAAAAGAAAACACCAGCCATCGATGAATGCTTACCGCATTTTCAAGGATATTGCGACTGCACCGTAGAACGTTTGACGGTCAACTTCGGAGCACGTCTGACGGTTTGGCTTTGCTGCAGCCTGAGCACCGTACGGTGTCGGGAGTCTGCCATTCTGATCGGGCTACTAGAGCCCGGAGCCTGTGCCGTTCACGGGGAAAACGGCTCACAAAATATGTCCTTGAGTGTCGAAAACAGGAACGCTGTGGCGGTGTTCGTCGGTGTGGAAGCCTTAATTGTAGGTCGTACGCCGCAAACAACAGCAACTATACCATAGTGTTGACTTACAAAGTGTCACTTTATTGTTTTTTTTTTTTAGTAAAACATAAATAAGATATGCTTTCTGTTTCTGCAGTCCAAACACCGCAAAAGCTTCATACCTGAAAGTGTCCAAATAAGCACCCTAAACCGTGGGCCACACGTTTGTGTTGTGTCGAAGAAGTGACGAAATGGCCATCGGATGGGATGCTTAAGTGATTAAACATTCAGTGAGGGTACCCTGGGCGATACCTGACCGAAAAGTGTCCTTCACCGTTTCTCGCAGAGCCACACAGCAGCGGGTAAGCAGCAGCAGGGTCGGTCATTTGTTTCGAAATCCTTTGGCCACGTGAATCATTCACGTGGTGGTTGGCATTAGGACTCCCACACGCGCTCCCCCAACACCAGAGCCTGACCGCCCAGCAATTTGTGGATTTAAAGCACATGCTCTCGCGGTGCAGTCGGTGAGCTCGTGTTGGCAGAAAGTTTTGTCGACGCAACCAGGAGCTCCGGTTCGCCCGATCGGGGGATAGATAATTCATACCGTCCGTCGGCGATGTTGGTCCCGTGCGCGGCCGGAGCACTTTATTTCTTGTGCGAAAGGGCTGAGAAAGGGTGCAAAATTGAAACTAATGATGCTGCTCAGAGTCTAGCGAGCGGAGTGGCCAATCTGATTTGCCGTACGGGGGCAGGGCTGTTCGTTTTATTCTGCCATTTTCTGCTCTGCTGCAGTTCGTCGGTTCCGTCCGATAGGGGCAATATGGGCAGCGATGAATAATTTTTTAACCAATGAACGATGTACCATTACTTTTGATTGTTGTGTTTACTGTCCACAAATTGGACTTGGGCGCCGTACGTTCCAGGAAGCTATCAGTTGGCACGGATGGCATCGGTACGCCCGGTGATGCCTTTTGTGAAATGCAGGGTTGCTGTAATTTTTGATGTTATACTCTTACGCAAAGTATGTTTGAGTAAGTTGTTTGACCCCGATCGCGCTGAAGAAGAGTAAATTATTCTTCTCCGAGTGAAACGAGCGTCTGTTGTGGGTTCCACGAATAAATTAATGAATCCCGCTTTGTGTATCGAGTTTTCGGTATGCCTTTTAGCATGGGTTGACTTTAATTAAAATGCAAATTAACATCTGATGAAAATATGAATCCCTCAAGCAATCGAGTGAAATGTTGTTCATATTTTTGCCAAATGGCAATAAGTTATTTGTGTCTTGTTTCGGATTGTGTGTTTTTGCCTCAAAAAGGTTAGCAGAATGGTAAATAATTCATGGAAACAGCGTTTAAGGTGAAACATAAGTAAATCTTTCAAGGAAATCATTATGTTCCCAGAACGAAAACACTCATTGAAGGTACATAAATCAATGTTCCTCGCAGTGTTTGGTTCCTAACGTTTGCCTAAATCCATCTTCGTTTTAAGTTCAGCACAGTTCTAGCTGTCGTTGTATCGTTTTCCACAACTCCAAAAAAAAGCTAATTTGCCTGGAAAAGTTTACACAATCCACGCGCGAACGCATTTGAAAGACGGTGGAAAGATTTCCTAATTTGATTACTTTCGTTTTACGGTACCGATTAGATTGTTGTTACTGTTACGGTACGCCGTGCTGCGGGGTGCCGGATTGATTCCGAGATTTTCGAGGGCCGAAGCACTGGTATACCCTCTTAAAAACGGTGTTGAACGGACCCAATGATAATGTTGCCTCGTCACTGGCGTCATGGCGTTTGCCGCTCCGGAATGGCGTTGGATGCGGTGGAAATATCACTTTCATTGGCAGTGCCACCGTTAGTCAGTGTTCCGGCGCTCATAAACGCAGCAAATACGCAGCAAATTCACGAACGCCGGCGAAGAAGTCGCGCGGTGGAAAGTTCCCCACCCTCGGTCCCGGGAAATCGTTCTCGGAGCAGGCAAAAGTAACGAATCCTAATTTTTTTCGAGGAAACACTTTCTTTTTCATGGTTTCTCAGGCTGTGGGCATCACGGGTGGCAATGGTGACGCGGGAGGCCTTTCCCGTTTCCCGTTTGATATTGATTCGATTTGCTCAAAAATTGGTTGGTTAAATGTTTGGTAAGTGGTTAAATTGTGTAATACCATTACCAATTATCCGGATTTTCTTTGCCTAAAATGTCTGCATTGATAATCAGCTAGGCTTATGGGCTTTGAAGGCCGCTTGCCTTCGTGTCCTTGTAGACAATTTCAAGAAGCCCACTGTGTTTGCGCACCCGAAACCCGATCGTTTGAGAAATCTAAGGTGAATGTGTGTGTGTAGGTTGAGATTGGAGATGCGTTGCACTGATCCCCGGGGCAACATTATTAATTACAGTACGGCACACTCGTTGGGAAAGAAGTCAGACGTGGAAGCATGGAAATCGACAACACTCATACATGTGACTCCGGCGCCCGTAGCTATGAGCCAGAACGTGGGCCGCCGGGATCCGTTGATCCTGGTGACGCCCGGCGCCAATGTTTCACACGAGTGCCAATTTGACATGTTGTGGAAAAATGGGCCACCCTCTCACGGTCACTAATCATCAGGGTGACCGGGACGGGCAGCGGAACGGGCAGCAGGAAGCAGAAAATCCGTTCACCTTCCCGACGGTGAAGGTTTAATGGAAGCCGCTTCAAGCTTCGCTTTCCACCTCGAGCCGCCCGATTTCGGTCTTCGGAATTTAACGCGAATGGCGTAAGTAACGACTGCTGCTGTGGATAACTCCCGTCGGCCACCGAGGCTGGCAGTGGCATCGAAGACGAAAACAACGACGACGTTTCTTACCCTTACGGTACCTTGGAGGCGCAATTTGCCTCTTTCGAAGGAGCGCAGGCTCCGCGTCGGCGGAGTGTGGTGCGGCGAACCCGGCAAAATGCCATTCAGCATCATGCGAATCCCATTAGAGGGATCATTTCACGATTTCACCGCATTCTTGTGTGTGTGTGTGTGTGGGCGCACCGATTACGAACCCAAGCGGGGTGTACCCGTGTGCTAGATAAGCAATCCTTCAACGAAACGCACCAGGCGGCTCCATCGGGCTCCAGCACCGGGCACCATGCGCCTCCATCACACTGATACCGGGATGCTGTAGCCAGAAAAAAAATGGAAAATCTCGCCATTTCTCTGCACTGAGCCACTCGTGACGGGTTGTCGAACTGCCGTTCCGTCGTAAGGTCGTTAATTCCGAAACCGGTTGCAGAACCGAAAGGGACATAAAGCGGATGCAAAGCGGAACACGAAAACAAGTCCACCGACTTATCCCATAAGACGCCCGAGGAATGCCTGCACCGCGCGTGAGCCTTTGGTTCCGGCGGAGAGCAATTTAAATATGCAAATAAATTACGTCCACGCAGGAAGCTGTCATCGGTACAGCACGCATCCGTGCTCAGGATGGTTGTGATTTGTGTTTCGGGCTGTCATGAAAGCAACGCGCGACTAGGCGCAGTCCAATGCTGCAGTCCCGTTGACGGAAGGATTCATTCAGTGTACGAACTTCCTACACGTCGCGCCGGAACAGAAGCCAATCATATTTTAGACCCCCCCCCACGAACACCTAAAAGTCCGTCCGCTGACGGGGTAGTGATAAATTTCCGCAAATCACCCAGAGTAGAGCGCACGAGGATTTCATTTGTGTTTGGTCTGCCTGTGACAGTAGGCAAACCTCACCAACGCGCACCGGTCCATTCCTTTTTTTGTGTGCGCCACGATGCCTACCATGTGATGCGTCCCAAACAAAAAGAAAACCCGCCCCCAGAGCTGATGGATGGGCTAGTTGAAAAGTTCACGAAGCGTGTAAGATTTGTTTTTAGGATGCCCGCGAGCCGGATGACGCTCGGCCCACGCAACTGGGTCCCGAGTAGATCGTAAAGAATAACACACGGGCTGGCCAGTCGACTGACGCTCCCGCCAGCGTGGGAAGTGATTGGAAAACTTTTGACAACCGGTCGGGATGTCCGCCCGATCACGGTCGGATGGCAGTTTGGAAACCGGTCGCCCCCCTCGGAACGGTGGCCTTTGTGCAGTTCCCTGATTTTGCCGGATGTTCACAAGACACAGGAATGACATAGATAGGAAACCGTACTCGGAACTCGTACTCGGCCAACGACTGCGCAGTATTTGCATTAGTTAGCGGCGGCAGGAATTATGCACGACGATGCAAGTGACCGGTGCTTCCAGGAACCGGTCCAGAAGCTTGGCTGCACCCTGTGGTTGGTCACATGAATGAATTAAGCGGCCAAACCAGAACAAAAACGCTTGTCCCGCGCTCGACGTCACACCACTGTACGGGCAGGACTTCCGGGAAGAAACTTTCTCTCGGGAATAGCAGCTGTACCGCCCCTGCCGGCGCGTTCAGTGCACAATGGTTGCGGGTCCCGGCCATAGCACATAGCTCTTCGGGATCTGTGAACAATAAACGGTACGTAGGTGCCGCTTGCATAGAACTGGCTTCTCCGGTATTGATAATTGAATGGCACTGGCAGGAATTGATAATTGAATTCAGCCTTCTCGGTGGCGGTTCGGTCGTGGAGTGGCCGTCTTTTAGTCTGCCATTACATCTGACACCCGGCGAGTCGTGCAGGACGTTTTCACCTTTACAAACGTTAATGAATTCTCGACATTCCCGCGGTCGTGCTCAGAGGTCTTTGTGCCAGAGTGGCTCTAATTAAGAAACACCTCCGTCGGTGATTGAATTATGTGCGGCAGGCTCCGATGCACTTTCGGGGCGGCCCAATGTAGGACCCAATGTGTGTCGAGTCCGTGTCCGTGCCGTGCAGCATCGAAATACCGTTTGGAAAATAATGGCATTTGGTCTATTTCGGGGAACAGAGATAACTCAATCACGGGCGGCGCATACGGAGCGGCTTGGTTCACGGTATTTGTTGGAATGATTCGAGCAGCAAACGGCAGTAATAGGATTGCTGGAAATAATCTTGATAATATTGCCCGAAAGGCTTACAGAATCAATAGAAACGAAGCGTTTGAAGCACTCACATAGTGATTCGATCGAGTAACTTTTCCCCAAAGCCGATGCGCATTACCTTGCATGATATGTATGTTGTGCCATTGAAACCTTCTTGGATTTAGTTGTAAAATTTTGTCAAATATTTCAGAAAACTGTACTTTTCAATTGCAACGAAACACCCGAATGGTGGAATGGAACAATGATTGAATGTATTATTTTATGCGTGGTATATCTCTATTGCTAAAAGAATTTAATTTTTTTACAAATATAGTAAACAAATTATGCCTATCAAAAGATGGAATGATGGAATCATCTGAAACGAAGTATGCTACGCTGTTCAGCAATCTCTCTCCTAATGTGCTTGTCCGCCCTTGCGAGGATGCTTTGGAAGTTTATTTTGGTTAAAATGAACATTAAATTTAAAACCGTTTACCAGCCGTTTAAGAGCCAAAGGTTTAAAACCGTTTACTTTTAGGAGCCTTCTTTTTTTAAGAGCTGTCATGTTTCGTTGTGGCTCGTCCGTAGTTCATCCGTTTGCGCAGCACCGACTAATCGGGTTCTATGCGAAAGCGGTCAGTTCAAACCCCTTTCAGTGCACCGACTTGAGTGTTTTACATTTAAGCTGGTGTTTAATGCGGTTCTTTCCGTTTCGTTTCTAATTCCAGTAGCTCAGAAAGCTGCATACCCGGCAGCAGATGGATGTGACGAAACTGACATCAACGGAAATATGACCGTTTGAAGAACAATTGTTCTCGCAGTAATAGACCTCGAAAATCTCTCTAGCCTGCCCTAGGCAGTTTGCTGCAGCCATGGGTAGTTTACCGAACTTGAGCGATCTCTCGTCAGAAAAGCTGGAGCGGAGGCTTGAGGAGCGCGAACGGATGCTGGCGCGCGAACGTATAATCGAGCGTGACTTTGGCCGCGAGAAGGACTCCGTACGAACGCTGGAGCGGCCCGTGTTCATCCATAAGCAGCAGGTAAGCATGGGCAAGGTAAGACGCGGGTGTTGTGTCTTCGGGGTATTGATCGACTCCGCTATCTCCACCGCAGATTGCGGCTGCGAAGACCTTTTTCCAGCAGAAATGTCCTCCTGGGGCGCGCAAGGTGATGCGGACGCGCAGCTCCGGCCAAGCTCATCACATATGGGACGATCCCATCATAGACGTAAGTGACCTTGCATTCTGATAGCTAACGGGTGGCGCTAATTTGTCCCTTAACCTTTTTTATCGCAGCAATATCTCAGCAACTACTCGCCGGCGTCGAACCGCAGCCACCGTATCTCGGTGGGACCGACCGTCACGACCGCGTTCCCGTTCCAGTCGTCGTCCCTCGGTAATCGACGCCGGGACTCGGTCAACAGTTCGATCGGCGCAACGTCCGTGCGCAAGTTGCTGACGGTGCAGAACCGCAGCTACGGTTGCCGCCACAAGGTTCCCACGCATGTCCGGTCGAAGGTGACCAAGAGCTTCGTGCTGGTGGCCTTGGCACACGGTTTCATGTGCGCTGCGCTGGTGCCCCTGGTAGTGCTCCAGGGCTCAAACTCGACCTGGTTCCAGCAGGAATCGTGGCTCGCCGCTGGCCCTGACGTAGGGTCCGGATTGCTCAGTCTGTGCTTCGCGGTGACCGCCGCGATGAGCTTGGCCACCACGCGGCTAGTGCAACGTTTTGGCTATTCCATCGTCCTGGCGGCCAGCTACGGTGGACTGTGCCTGTTCTTGGCCGCCCATCTGTACCCCGTGATCCTGTCGCTCGTGCCCGGTTATTTGCTGCTAGGGGCTCTACTCGGTCCAACCGTCGTCTGCAAGCAGTCGCTGTTGGTTTCGATGGCGGGAAAACTGAGCTGCTCGCAGCCTGAATGCGGGGGAACCAGTACGGCCGGTGTCGGGGCGGATAGCTACGACGACCATCGATTACTGTGCAGCCGGGACGAGCAAGTGCGACGCCTTGGTCGCTGGTTTCGAGCGGCCGGTGACTTTGGCATCATCCTCGGCACGATTATGGCCGCATTCGTGCTCACGTGTGCGGCAGGTTCGAACCGCATCGGGTGTTACTACGTATCGAGACTCGGGGCATCGGTGGACGTTAACGGGCCACTGGCGATGGGAGGAACTGCGAACGGAACCTTATCACCGAACACCTCACAGTCGCAGGGAGAACTAGCTCTCGGTCCGAACTTGCCACCGGAGCGCGACATACTCATGTCACTGCCGGACGATCCGGACCCATCGTCGCCACCGCCGCCACCTCAGGCGCTCGAAGTGCTAGAGGTGGTGTCCGCGAAGCCAACCAAGGCCTCTCCGCCAAAGATTGGCACTCCTTCCATGCCGACGTTGCGGGAAACGATGTACTATCTGTACAACATTCGACTGCCCGAGCCGGCCCCGGCAGAAGGAGACGGGTCCGCCGCATCCGCTAGCCCATCGCCCGGTGGAGCCGACGGTGACCTGGACTCGAGGGGACTTTACCTGGATCGCTTCCCGTACAGCACGTTCCAGACGAACGAAAATGGAGAGCGGATCTGTGGCTCGCAGCTGTGCCCGGTGTGGGACCGGAACATACCGGTGAACAGTTCGGGGATCGGGAATGATACCAAATCGCGGGGCTACACGGGCGCCACTCCCCTGATGTGCGTGTATCTGGTGTTTGGCGTGCTGGCTTTCACGGTGACCGCGTTCACGACGGACCTTGAGTTCAACGTGAAGTTTGACTCGATCCGCCGGATGTCCGACACGCTGCTGTTTGCCGGACCCCTGGCATACTTTGTCGGAACGGAGCAGGCGTACATGATGGCGGACTTTATGAAAGTAAGGATTTCCTGGGTACGTAACAAAAACGGGTTGATTTTAAATGCGCTCCCACTCGTTTTAGGCATTCGTCGCGTGTGAGCTGGGTCCGAATAGTGTGGCCGGGGCGATGATCGGAATGGGTGTGATGCAGCTGATAGCGGCCTGTACCCTGAGCATGCTTCTCCGGCACAGCAAACGCGTCATAGTGATAGGTAAGAGTTCAACCCGACTGCGGTCCGGTTTGCAGATCACAGCTCACAATTTGCTCCGTTTCTGCAGTGGCCGGTTTTATGTTTCACGCCTGCCTGCTGTTGGTGTTGCTGCGCTGGAAACCGTCGCGGGACGACAGTGCCGTCCTGTACGTCATTCCTGCTGCCTGGGGTGTCTGCAATGCCGTCTGGGAGACGCTTCTGTTCGCGCTGGCCACGTCGACGCACCCGAACAGGTTCGCCGAGGCTACGAGCCCGCTACAAGCGCTAAGGTTTCTCGGACTGGCCATCACGTTCGCCGGACACGGGCTGCTCTGTGAGGGGCCGAAAATCATCATCCTCGCCATCCTGCTGGTGATTGCGGTCGTGCCGTACACGATGTTGGAGCTGAAGCTGGAAAACCAACGGAAGGCGATCAAGCTGAGCTTGTGACGGCTGTGTGCGCATGATTACTAATGTTTGGTGAAGCAGAAACACTACTGAAGCCTCACCGCCAAGCCGGGGCCATGTGTGGTGTTTTACGGTCGATCGCATCTCCGAACACGACGGGGCAATGGGTAATTGTTGCGAACGAAGTCATCTTTACACCGATTGTATTGCCAAACTGGGCGGCTCCACCTGCGGATCGCGGAACCGTATTGAAGGACATCTCAAGTTAACAGAAATGCTAAATACTCATCAACAACACCGGGCATCCTTATTGCCCTCTTCCGTAGCGCGACCACAAGCGCAGTATGTAGTCTCTGTTTGCATTGAGCGAAAACATGGGGTTTATTAAGGAGTTTGCGAAGCCCTTGTGACAACAGACGGCGGTTTTAAAAATGATTAGAGATTATCTTCTTACATCGCCCTCTTCAATGACTCCCTAAGACTATGACTACTCAACTAGACTAGCAAAGTTTTGACCCTTAAGATATCTTCCTGTTCGAATACTATTGTACAATCAACACGCTACGTTCCGTAGCCACGTGTTTGACGGCTCCAGGTTAGTGGTTTCCTCCTACAGAACTGTTACTTCAGTTTCGCCTGCGATCTACCGATCGCCACTAGGTCTGCCATTACGTCTGACTGTACTATCCAGAGCTACGGTAGGAAACATTTGTCACTTGCGAAGTATTGGAACTGTACTGCACCTGCACGTTTTCGGTAGAAAAGTGAGAAAAAGTTTAGTAAAATATTGTGAAAATTTGTTACGAAAGCCTGCGCCATATTGGAAACTGTCAAAACGTATCAAAGCTTACAGAGAGCGGGCGAAGCAAGGCTTAGCTTTAGAACGGTGTTGCCTCCGCGAAAAGCCGACGGAACATCGCGAGCCATTTATTGAAAGCCACCGTAAATGAAGGTTAACCTAGCAGCAGGTAGGAGGTAGAAACTTAGCACGTAAACCAATAGAGAACGCTGCTAAAGCGGAGACGGAAATGCGAACTTTTTTACAATATCGCTACAGTGCACTTACTATAGGGGCTAAGTAGTGAAAAGTGCTAGTGCGCCACCGCTTCTTCCACGCGCCGTGGCTACACGATAGAGCGTGTGCGCCCCGCAATCTGCTCACGCCGTAGCGCAGTCAAACGACTCAGCAAAAGCATCTTTGAAATTAGAACATTCCTATGACTTACCGAGTGCCAACGATGCTGTGTATGTGTGTGTGTGTGCGTGTATGTCCGTGTTGTGTGTCGTAGAATGGTTAAATCGAAAAATGGTAAACTTACATCGGTACGAAGCCCAATTTTGCACCGCCCCCGAATATAGCAGCGTGAAAGGAGTGCCAAAGTAGTGAAATAGAAAGCGATCAGATCGTTGGCCAATTCAAAATTTACCTTCGTTCGGAGATATCAAAGAGAGGATTAACACACGAATATTCCTAGGAGCCTCAGAGCTTGGTGTTCTTCGTAGGGTGATAGATCGATTTTGGCATTTGTAGTCACTCTTTGTAATGCAGAACAAGCGGCCAACGTTACAAAATCATTCAACACTTTAAATCGAATCAATGTAAAAGCCAAAGGTATACATACTTATATACATATTATATGAGAATAACACGAAAGGATATTATACACCATTAACTTCGAAGGAGCCATTTTTATTCATTTTGCCCATACCGGCAGAGGGTTAACGCTACGGTGCGCCCTCGGGAGGTTCCTGCTTCACCTGTGTGGCGTTGCGCTGGCAACTCTTCTTATGCTTCAGCACATCGATCGCTCTCAGAATCAACCGACGGCCACAGCTGGCACAATCGTATCGCTTGAGGTTCTGTCTCTCGGACGCACTTCCTTCGTACGAGCCTGCTTCCTCTTCCTGCTTCACTTCCGTTGGTTTGCAGGTTTCTGCGTGTTGTAACTTCTGCAAACCGGTAAATCGGTAGGTCCCTTTGCAGTTGCTACACTCCCAATCTTGCTCCAAAATTTCGCTGTACATCTGCAAACTCCAGTCGGTTTCAACAATACTGTAAACGGAAAAGGATGAACAACAAATGAAACAACAACACGCGCGTCGTGAGTGAGGAAACTCACCATCCGTAGGTGATGTGCTCCGTCAGATACACGCCACCTATCTGCTCGTTGTGAAGCGGATGAAAGCCTTCGGCGAACGGATTCGGTGACGGTAGCTCTTCCTTCTGCTCGTCTTCCTCCAGCTGGGGGCCTTTGTAGAGCGATTTAAGATCGGCCGGTAGCAGCTTTTTGATCGTGTAGCACACCTCTATGTTCATGAACTGTGCCAGACTGGACCAAAGCTCCCGGTTCATTTGGTCGATCGATATCTTGCGCTCGGGCGCGCCCAGCTCTCCGTCGGCCGTTATGGTGAGTGCTGTTGAGGAGAGTTGAAAATAGTTCAAACACGCGTTGGACCGGGATTTGCCTGTTACCTTTTAGCTTTTCCACCAACAACTGGTTCCAGAGGCGTCTCAGCTTGGTCGCTTTCAAAAGTAACGCTTGGCCACTCTCGGGGGTCAGAAAATCTAAGCAGAGCCACGCATCGCAAACGATCCGCGAGAAAGAAGTATTCGTTTCGATGGTATGCGCAAACAGCAGCAATGTTTGGGCAGCCGGCATTCGTAGGGTGTTGGTCAGATAGGATTTGTTCGTCTCAAGCAAGGTCAGATAGCACACGATCTGGTGGTGTGAACTGAGCGGTTGGCGTGACTTGTACAGAGCCGGTTTCTCCTCAATTTCGGCCTCCGTCAGCTGCAGAACCTGTGCGTTGTTGCCAAAGAAGCTCATCGGATGCAGCGATACGTACGGTTTCGAACGGGTGTGAAAAAATTGCTCCGACAAACTCTGCAAACAAACAAATTACATTTTATCGCTATTCAACTGATGGCACACTGGTTGATGTCGTACCTTGCAGTAGTTGAACTCATCCGCTATGGCCACCTGAGGGTAGAGGCCACTGACCAGGATCAGCTTCAGTGTCATCAGATCGCGATAGCTGCACGCCGTCGCGCCCGATACGAGGTTCTGCAGTTTGGATGCATCGTGACTCAACCGGAACTCAACATCCCGTATGTCAACCCGGCCGCCGTCTGCGTCCCCGTCATCTTCCGCTCCCATCGACCAGGGGTCTTGAGATTTGAGAAGCTTCCGCTTTCTCGGTGCCTCCATGCGGTGTGCTTTTCGTAGTTCCTTCAGCTGACGCAGCTCACCATTGCGAATGGCTCGTTCCGCGCTCGAAAGGTTCTCGTTGCTCTGCACCTCCATCAGACCGCAGTCCTGCAGAAGGTCCTGGAACTGATTGCGCAGCTTCGTAATCTCGTAGAACCGCTGCTCTTCCAGTCCACGCCGGCGACACCAGGTTTTTGAACTTTCACCCCGCCGATCGTCGTCATCCTGGCGGCCGTACTCCGAGCGGTTTTGCTTCAACTCCAGCCACTCCTTGTACGCGTTCAGCAGCGTTATTGGGTCACCGTGATCGCACTCGAGGGACTTGCGTGCTCGCTAGAAATGGAAACAATACGATACGATACGATACGGGTTACGATACGGTAGGTCGGTTCTCTCTTTCTCGCCACTCACCTCACATTCCGGATCACGATAGGCCCGATTGGTGAACGGAGATTGTACACTCAGGGCAGCGGCCAGCGTGAGGACCGGTTGTAGCTGCTGAAACACGCATCCCATAAGGAGCATCTTTCCGATGCTGATATCGACCGGAATCTTTGCAAGCGCTTTTCCGAGCGGGGTCAGCTTCTCGTCCTCCGTCAGGGCTTCGGCCTCCTTCAGCCCGACGATAGCATTTTCTACGTTGTCCATCGGTGGGGGCTCGATGAACGGGAACAGCCGAGCATTCGGTAGCCCCATCGAGATCATCTGCAGGAGTAGCGACTCGAGCGGCACCTTTAGAATCTCCGCCGTGCTGTACGCCTCAAAATCGCAGAACTGTTTCTCGGCGTAGAGACGGAAGCAAACTCCGGGCCCCGTTCGTCCGGCACGGCCCTTCCGTTGTTCGGCAGATGCGCGCGAGATCCAGAACTCTTTCAACCGTTGCATCTTGGTGGTGGGATCGTAGCTCATTTCCTTCACCTTCCCACTGTCCACCACGAACCGTATGCCGTCGATCGTAACCGACGTTTCGGCAATGTTGGTCGACACGATGCACTTCCGCATACCGTCCGGCGCGTAATCGAACACTTTGTCCTGTTCGGCGATCGACAGTGTACTGTGGAGCGGTAGAATGATCCAGTTCTGTTGCTTCTCGCTGTACTCTCGCGCTGCGTCCACGATGGAAGTGATCTCATTGAGCCCACTGAGGAAGATCAGTAGATCGCCCTTCTCCGACGGTGGGTACTTTTGATCGATCAGCTGCAGAATCTGTACGTACGGTTCCGGGTTAAGGCGATCGGTTTTGCTCCGCTGGTTCCGACCACCGGCCGATCCTCCCGCTACCGGTGCGTCCTGCAGTTGAGGCATGTAGTGTAGTTTGATCGGGAACAGTCTTCCCGGCACCTCAATGACGCGTGCCTCTTCCGCGGAGAAGTAATCGGCAAACAGTTTGATGTTGATCGTTGCCGACATTAGCACCAGCTTCAGCTCGGGCCGGGCTCGGATGAGACACTTGGCTATGCCGAGCAGAAAATCCCCGTGCAAGTGGCGCTCGTGCACCTCGTCCAGTATGATGACCGAGTACTGCTCCAGACTATCTTCGCTGGCGAGCTGCCGCAGCAAAAGTCCCTCGGTGATGAACACAATTTTGGTGTGCATGTTTTTGCTGCGCTCGAAACGTATCTGGTAGCCCACCTCGGTCCGGTACTCGGCCAGCAGCTCGTGGGCCACGCGTTTCGATAGCGAGATGCAAGCGATCCGCCGCGGCTGCGTACAGGCAATCCGTGCGTAACCGGCCCGGTACAGGTACTGGGGGACCTGGGTCGATTTACCGCAACCCGTATCTCCCGCCAGCACCACCACGCGCTCGTTCCGGATTGCTTCGACGATTTCCTCCCGATGCTTGGCCACCGGAAGATTGGCCTGAGCCTGGCGAAGTTTGCGTAGTTTGGTAAACTTTTCGCGCTGACGAAAGTCCAAATAGTGTTCGATGATCTGCAGCCACTGGAGCAGCTTGGTGCGTGTCACTGTGCTGGGACCCAGGCGACCCTGCAGTTCCTCGACGGGAACTCTCAACCGTACGGAGCACCCGAGGGCTTTGCTGTACTCGGCCGGAATTTGGCCGGCGGCGCATGGTTGCTTTATACGTGCCGAGTCGGGCAAGATCGGTTGGCGAGTGCGTTTTAGTAGCGCTTCGTACTTGTTCACAAACAGCCAAAAATCGTTCACATTGTCCACGAGCTGATCGCGTGCGGAGTAACCTCGCAGCACGCGGTTCAACTCGGAGCGGTGATTGAGGAAGGAAAAGTTAACCAAATTCGTCGGCCCATCCGCTTGTTGCTGATCGTCCAATCTGCTGAACGACGGTGGAGGGCTGCGTGATCGGGAAGCACGCCTTCGGTGACCACTCTCCCGGTACGAGCGATCATTCGATCGATGGCTCATAGTGTGTCTGGATTAAGAAATAGAAATGTACAATTTAGTTCAATTGTAATAAAAAGCAGAATAACGTATGCCAATAAAACACTGTGAAATGCTCTTTGGCAATTGAACAAGAAAACATTTATTTGCGTTTTTTAAATCTTCGATCAATGCAGTTTACAACTAAAGTGAGACATCGGGCGCTTGACTGCGACAGTTATGCGATTGTTCCTGTAAAAGGACTCTTTAAGTAACGAGGTTGAAACAGTCGATTGCAGTTTTGTAGAAGAAACAGTCTATCAGCAAAACTAGTTATCAGAACGATTGATATTGTCTAACGTTGTCGAACTCCGAATCGGAACCACTGGACTAATGAGCTAACTAATGAGCTGCCGGGACAACCTAGCTGACCGGCTGACCTAGAACTAGAGACGGAGAGTGTAAAAGAGTTCTCAACAAGTGATTGAACTTAGTTACTAGAATTTCAAAAGCATGCTTAACCAGTTGAGTTGAAAGGCCCGAAGGGAACAGTAAAAATTCCCGAGAAGAACGCGTTTTGTCCATCCTTTCCCGACTTAGAAGAAATCCGTTTGCAGTTTTTGGTCCTTCGGGATGAGGAACAGCACTCTGAATCTACCGACCGGCTAGTAATTATTCTAATAACGATATCGTAATCGGTGTGGCAATAGTTGGCTCACATGAACGGTTTTAACAGTGAAGAGTTACGCAACGAGTAAAGCTCGTCCGACTTGTGCATCTTAGACTATACTACATGACTAGCTTTTGAGTAGATTGTGTTAGTTTATTTTGATTATTATTTCAAAGAAGATTTAGATTTAGTTTTGATTAATCGTTTCGTTTAGTTGATGCATGATTTAGTTAAGATGCTTTCGCGTTAAATTTGATAAATGAGCTTCGATCAGGTTTTGGTTCTAACTAGTCACTAACTCGCTTGGAAGTCGTTCGAATTTAGCACGCACAATGCTGCTGATCTTCTCTCCTTCTTTCGTCAGTATGGTCTTTCCGTAGGAGGTCAATTTGTATAAACTACGACAAGATTGTGAGGCGAATTTAATAAGTAGTTTAGTGATCTATTTAAAATTCTTTGTAATTTGCTTTCGTATGATAAGTTCGTTTGGTTGCCCGGTTACACGTGTGCCGGAAACCGGGGCTTCTATTTGATTGTTTTACTTTTTGTTGGGTTCTTTTGTTCTTCAAAGTGTATATGTAATATTTTGTATAATATGTATATTTTGCTTAATCGAATGCACCAATAATGCCCCTACTATAGAATAGCATCAACGTTGTAAGTCGTAAGATTCGGTTTTTGTGTGTGGTTCTCTTCTCTATCTTGTTATTTCACTCCGCTGGTTCGTCGATTTCACTAGAGAGTAAAATAAGTTCAGCTCGTTTTACTTAGAATTGTAAAGTTAAAGTCTAGTAATTGTTAATCATGTTGTCATTTTATGTGTGTTTGTTTGTTTTTATATACCTTTTATTTTTATATAGCTCTGCTCAATATTGACTGAAGTTTTCTGTCCCCATTCTTGCTGAGAATACGGGCTACGTTAACATATTTTAGCATTGGTTTGTTTGTGTGTTTCAATTGGTTCCTCGGGGTTTTTGGTGATTTTTATTGCGATTAGAGTTATGACTAGAGCATCTGTTGGTTTTTGTCCATTCTTCCCTTCTCGGTGGTAATGCAAGGCGTTCGATAACACAATATAGATTTCTAACTACAAGCGTCTGCTGGTTTCGCTTAACAACCGATAATACCACTAACTGAGATGCTTGATATAGGAGGGAAATTGGTTGTTTTTCAACTTATTCTACTTATTGTTTGAAACACAGTCTCTTAATCAAACTCTGAATAGTGTTTCCTTCATTTCATTATTTTCATTTCAATCGTTTGAACTAAATTCACTCCAAACACTACGCAAATGCAGCTTTTAAGTAATGAATACATTTGGCCTTTTTAAATTTCATTCATATTTGGAATTTAGATTTTCCCGAAGACTTTGCCTCCGTGTTGGTTTTTGGCATAATAGTTTTGTAGAGCGAAAGGCACAAGATGCAAGAGTGTATTGAGGGCAAATTGTATTACTCTATGCTGTTCGGTTCATGTTCACAGCATAGCAGCAAAAGGAAAATGCAGTGTAGCGACACTGACCATTTGAAAGAGCAAACCGATCGACTAGGTCCAGGGATAGAAGTTGCTGAACAGCACCGTTCCGATCACGGTATAACCGACAAAGTACAGCAGTATGGCGTGCTGGACCGGGTTCATGCAGCGAAGATCGAGTAGATCGCTCAAATCGACGTGATTTTGTACATGCGTGCAGCTGTTTTCGTCACCGTCCTTCACCTGCTTGGAGAGCTTCCGTATCACCTGCCGCTTGATGAAGGCTCGCTCGCCGGTAAAATATTCGGCCGCGTACCAGTACAGGACGGGACTGGACGAGCACAGTAGACGAGTGGTGACTTGTACGTGCACGAAAAGCAATGAAAAGATGGTCAAAGCCACGGCGTGGATAACGAAAACCAGTGCCAATCGATCGTAAGGACGCATCACTTTCTGGTGCCGCTTCGGTAACCGGAATAACCCCAGCCGGGCGGCGTAATCCCAGTGCTCGTGCAGGTACCGATACGAGTTGCTCAGCGTCAGGTAGATGGCCGGAAGCGCTAGCAGAAAGTTTGGCAATTGCTTCAGCTCGTAGTAACGCAACAGACCCACGTTCCAGTAGTGGCTCTGTACGTACGAATACGACAGTGGCACGGCGCTGGTGCACCAGGGTGACGAATCGTTCGTTTTATTGCCGGCCAGTACCAGCCCATGGTCGGTGGCGTACGTTCGCACGTGTTGTGGGAAATTAAACTTTTGCTCGAAGCAAAACAGATAGTAATTGTACACCTGTGCGATGCCGTAGTGAAAGAGGACAATCATTAGCACACTGAACAGCCGCGAACAGATACAGATGACGTTGTGGAAGTTGTACTGGGCCACGATACGGCGTGCGACAAAATAAAGCACGAATCCGATGTTCATCATGCCGTTCGAGCGACACAGGAGCGACAGGCTGAGTGGCATCGCGATGAAGATTAGGTTCACGTCCTCCACGCACTGATGCATCACGATGAAGGAAAGACAAGCGTACAGACTCTCGGAGTACGGTGCCGTGAAGAAGATCGATGCCGGATTGAAGCAAAATAGTAGCACGGCCACTTCCGCCTTTTTCTTGCTGCCCAGAACCAGCTTGCTGAGTTTGTACAGGGCACAGGCGGCACCGGTAAAGCAAACCATGTTCAGTAGCACCGCCAGTAGTAGCGACAGCTCCCGGAAGCCGATCAACGTGGCAAGATCGGTACTGCTCAGTGCACTACCAATTATCTTCAGGATAAACGGAAACAGCGGAAAGAAGGCGAGCGTGTTCTCGTACGTGTAGCCGTGTTCGGCTATGTGCAGAAAGTATTGAGCATCCCAGCGTTCGAGTCCACCGAACGCGAACCGCACCAGTTTGTCCAACGGACGTTCCGGTTGCTCGGTGTCCCGTGGGGCCACGAAGACACCCGCGTCATGATCCGGGAGCAACTGGTTGGCGGCAATCTGCAGCACTATCACCAGCAGACGACTGACGATGGCAAGTTTGACGATTGATATGTGAAAGAAAGAACCACTCGAGGGCGGCAACTCGGCCGTGCTCTCGGTGTTCGATGATTGATGGTTGCCGCCTGCCGTCGTCTGCTGCTTCGATCCGTAGCCTTGGTGATGGTGTTCTCCGTTGCTTACGTGATGATGATGCGTTCTTCGCTTTGGCGAAGTGCCACCGCTACTACTTCCCGTTCGCATTTTGCAGCGGATAAATTCTTGGACTTTGCTTCACGGAGCATCCAAACACAATTCTCGCATGCACACGTGCAGTGTCGAGCGCAGTGCACAACGGAACACCGAACCAGCAAACGATCCTACGAAAGAAAGAAGAAAGAAGTTGCCTACAGACGAGGTGAAGAGATGGAGAGATTGACAATTTGCTCACGACTTCGAACTGCAATAAAAACTCGCGAGTCCAATCGCTTCGAGCGATGCAACACTCTGGTACAAAATCTTTCTTCTTTCCCCGGGATCGAATGCAGTGCTGGGAGTGGTAGTGCGCGCGCGTGTCCCATCGGCCGAGCTAACCCAGGGACCAGCACCGTTACGAAGTACGCGAGCAAAACAAATCACAAGATGTGGCAGTAAAACAAATAAATAGTTATAACCCAAATAAACTCGGCCGCCACTACCGCTGCTTCCCCTTTCGCGCGGTTTCCACACACTGCGTTTAACTACCACGGGCGCCAGCGATGGGGTACTACTACCAGTGCTTATGCTACTCACCACTAAACGCAGGGCAGGAGCTCGCCAGTCGCGGGCACATGGTGCACACTCGGCGAGGTGTACGATTGTCCTGGCAAACGCACGCGCACGCGTTCCAGAAGCAACCGAAAACTCACGGACCACCCAGAAACTATATCAACGAACACGGAAGTACACTTACCAGGGTTCTGTTAATGCTCGATTATTTGTCTGCAACGCTTTACAACCGAAGATAACTGCAAAGTTTTAGGGCCTCCTCAAGGTACAACATTCCAAAGCATTTGCTTTAAAAATTCTTCAGCAAAACACAACACGAGACGAAAGACCTCAAACGTAAACAAACTGAAGTTGATGTGCAGTTGACACTTCAGTGGCGAAGGAAAAGCCGGTTTGCGCGAGAAAAAACGGATTGTACTTGCTGCTCTGCGTGATGATTTCGATTTATGTTAATTTTAATAAATATTGGTTGTTGTTATTGAGCGTAATTGCAAATACAGCACTTAATTCGACGATGGTGTGTTGAATCAGCTGTGATGGTTCGTCAGCTGATGTTCTAAACTTGACGCCTGTACTAAATCACCGTCATTGTAGGCACTCCCAAGACTACAACCCTGGACGCGGCTTTGTTGTGATCCACGCTTCACTAGAAAACGGACTGTAGATTAGCGTTGGCCGAAACGGCGCAGTATTTATTTCCAAGTAACCCTATGAATTCTCATTAGACGCATTATTTATTCAGTGTCGCGATGTGGTATTGCGCTGTGGTCGGATGTCCTTCGGTGTACAAGAGTACGATTAACCCAAAGAGTTCGATACCGTTCCATGTGTTCCCGCACCCCATACGGGAGATTGAGCGGTTCCGCCAATGGCTGGCCGTAATCAGCAGCTCGAAGCTGCATACGATGGATCCGATCCTTGTGTTCAAAAGTATGCGCGTTTGTCGGCGGCATTTTGGTTCCGACTGTTTCAACGGCGAATGTCGCCGGCTGCTTCCGTCCGCCGTACCTTCGCTACACTTAAACGACGAACGCCCGGTGGCGCTGGTGCAACCCATGGACACGGTAGGAAACGATGATCCGAAACAACTCGAACGGAAGTTGCAGTTAAAACGCCACAACTCAGACGACACACCAGCAGGCGGGTTGGACGGGACAAACAAAAGGCCCCGGCTTGGCAGTTCGCTATTATTGTGCGATCCGGAAGATGCACAGTGTCCCGCCGGAGACGAGTTCGTCAACGATATCATCGAGTTTAGCGAGGAGTACATGGAGGAAGAAGAATACGAGGAGAGTCACTCGCTGGCTAGTGATTCCAAGGTTTCGTCCGTGTGTGATGCTGAGTTCGGTTTGACCAGTTTTAGTGGTCTCATTAACAGCGATCTGGCGGGACTGAATCAGGTGGAAATTCTCAACGAGCCGCCCGAAACGCTGCTGAACGATTCCTGTGCGACAGAGGTACGTGAACGGTTGCCCCTCCTGAAGGGTTACGAGCAACTGGTGCGAGAATTTGTTGCTCATGACGGCAGCAACGAGGAGGATCATTTCGATTCCGATGTGCTGGAAGGAGCTACAGCGAAGAATGTGATAAACCACGATAAACCAGATGAGACGTTCGAAAAGGGTATGTATTTAGAGTAGAAAATGTCTATTAACAGCTTCATCTTTGTAGTGTTAACTTGCTAACAACTAAGTTATTGATTAGTTAGGGTAATCCTATCTTTCATAAAACAATTTCTGGCGAATTGCGTTACCGTGGGCGAGCGGATTGGTTGTTTTTCAAACCAATACTGTTTACGGTGGGTGTGCGTTGTACTAGATTGTCAACAAATAGCCTCGTTCAAACGAGCAATTCTGACTTTACGCTGATCGTTTATCTGTCAAACGTTCATCGTTTGGTTGTGTTGCGAGTGCGTGAGGCACAACGAGCGAGAGCGAGAGCGAGAATGGGCACGACAGAGAACTGGCGTGAGCGAGACAGGGGATTGGATGACTCAAATTGTGCATATGGGGAAGTAGATTCGTCGGCTTCGTCGCCTCCGCCGCCACCACACGCAGAAGAGGTTCACAGTTGGTCGTTCATTTACTCGGCTTGCGTAGCATCTTGTGTAGAGCATCGTGATAATCGTAAATCCTGCGGCCGGATTCCGTACGCTAATCGCTGGACGAGAGTGTAACCACGGGGCCCAGTTTGCGACGCTCGGAAGGAGAGGATAAACACACAGCCAAGCAACGAGCGGAAGGGACGCGGTTGTTTCTTACGCTTCCCCTCGTACCTATCTCTTTTCGTGACGTTTCACCATCCAGTGCACGGAGAAAGCTATACTATCTCGCGTAAAGTCGCGAGGACTGCGTTTCCTTAATCGCCGGAAACCCCGCAATCGATTCCCCCGGTGGACTGGTGTCGAACAAAAAGTATAGCAGCGACGCTTATCACAGACGGGCCCATAATCATAGTCGGTGCGAGTGTGCGGTGCAGTTCGTTGCTGGGCCTATCGTCAGCTCGCGACGCAGTCTGGCTTTCTCCGCATTGTACGCCGGGTGATCGCAGGAAAACTCCCGTCGTAAGCAAGGGAAACAAGGAATCATTTCCCACAACAAGGATTTACAACACCGCGCCCAGCAGTGTAGCGAGTGTAGCGACGATGCCATGTAAGAAACATTTTCTTTCAACCCGTTTTCATCTGTTAGCCGTCTTCTGGTAGGCTGGGCACAGTGCGAGACAGGTCACGGTGAAGTTATTGGTACATATTCGTATTTGCCCTTTTTGTGGTGCCATTGACTCGGGGGCACCTTCAACCCGAGGCGGAAGTAATCCCTCCGAAACAAACATCTTTTAGCCAATGGTAGTGTAATATCCTCATAATTATATAATGCGTTAGTTGTTTTTTTCCTACCTCCCCCGTGGGTCTACACCGTAACGAATGCGCTGCGTCTGCGACGGAGAGGGTCAAGCTCGTCGTCCGTAGGATTGGCCTAACTCAGCGCCAACGCCAGTACGATTGGTGATTTGTGAGGTTTTTCTTCCCCTTTTCAAGAGTGTTTTCTGCTATCGTCTGTCCGCGACAGCACACCACCAATTGCTTCGCGTTCAAAGTTAATCCACAGCCGTGTTGCGAAGCGGTGCTGTGCACCGCGCTGATTCACGCGAATGTAGATTATGCGAACCATGGGACAAACCTCTAGTTAAAATATTGTTGCCCAACTTTTGTTCCTTACTGTAAAAAAAAGGTGTCCGATTTTTACCAGCTTAAACCCCGTGCGCTTGGCCTACTGGGACGGAAATCGAAGCTCGTTAAAAAGGCAAAAAGAAAACCAGCCAAAAAAATAGGCCTCGGTCGGAATTTTCGATTAAACCGTACACCACCAGCGACGGGACGGACGGGCGGGTGTTTTTTTTTTTGGTAAACGCGCACCCCCTACGATGGTGTTGGTGTTGGAAAGTCGAATGGCCTCACGGCGGTTCCACGGCACGGTCCCCTGCCCTGCCCCTCGGCAGGATACACGCGTCGTGCTGGTCTGATGCGCGTGTGTGGGAAGATCATGTTTTTTGTGTAACTTTTTCTCTTCTTCTTGCGATCACACTTCTTGCCGAGACCCGTTCCCTGGCCTAGGCGCGTACGTTGAAGATGGTTTCGCTTTCACTGCCACGAAACGGCGTAATCTGGGTCGCTGGTCGGGTTCAACTGGCGACGGAGAAACGGTTCATCTTGACGATAAACAAAGCACGCTTGATCACCGGCCCAGAAACAGATGCACAGAACGTCGGTGGTTGGTACGGCGTTTGTTGTAGACTTGAAATGAAAATAACGCTGAAAAGTAAACGCTCATTAGTCAACACTTAGCACGCTGCTTTGGTGTAAAGCAGCATTGTAATAACGAAAATTATTTTAAAACAAAGTGCAACTCGTATTCTCACCCAACACCCGAAATGGACTCACCTTCGAATGTACTTGGACTGCGTGACGTTGATGTTTGTAATAGTAGGCCGTTAAATGTCGCGTCTGTGATATCTCGCTCCTGTGTGCGCTTCGTTGTTTGCAGCGATCACTGAACAAATTATTTACCTTTCAAACACGATTCTGCCCATCAGCCTCGTTGCTATAGTACACTCGCAGGCAGTGTTGCCGTGATCGGTAAAACTGCCATCGGTAACATGGAAGCGGGACAAACTTACTGCGGGGACATGATAAGATTGCACTGGCCTCTGGTGCGAATGGGGGCATGGTTATGACCGGTCATATGGCGCTAAGCAGGCGCTTAAGGCATAATCACAAATACCCGGATTTGGCGCAGTTTTTGTTTGTTGTGGAGAAAAATTCAATAGAATGTTTTATTTTTCAAATTAAATTAAACTCCAATGCTCCAACTGAGGCATAGTTCTAGATTCCTTTTTGGTGTCTCGCCCGCTAGGCCCTTGCCGAACCGCAATTCGCAACAAGACAGCTGATGATTTCAATCCAATCGGCTCGCGAAACGAATAAATTTTCAAATGCATTTGGAAGAGACAATCGGCGAAAGGTTTTTTCGGTTGTGCCGTGTTTGTGAGTCATTAGTGTCGGTTTCAAAGCGCGCTGAAACATGGAGTTAATCGCTGAATAGAAAAGAATATTCTTATCACTAACCACCCAAAAGCCATTGACCTTGGAGGTTGTAAAGTAAATTAGGAGTTTCTGAAAAAGCGGATCTGAGAGCGCTCTGATGGGATCGAAACAGAGCCGGGGCATCAGAACGAAACGTTCGTTCCGCCACGGTGACGCCGCATGGGGTGGTCAGTACAGTTTTGGCTGTCATGCTGTCGATGCTGCTGAAATTGTGCTGCCATCGGGGTAAAATGACCGACAGGGGGAACTTGAACTTGCTGCATCGTAGAGCTATGCGAAGCCAAAGAACTGAACTTTTTCTATTCCTTTACAGCACCACTGAATGAGGAGTTCTTCCAGAAGTGTCGTACCGACTTCTACGACTGTCCGAAAAATGTGCTCGCCCAGAACGTCTGCACCCGGATAGATCCGTTCGATGCGTGTCTGTCGCGGAAGTCGCTCGAAAACACCCAGCACGTCTTCACGTACAAGGTGGGGTCGCCATCGACAAGCTGCCGTTGCGGTGTCACACTGTTTGACTCTCAAAAAACGACTCCTATTTTGTCATTCCGCCCACTTGCAGATCGAAAACGAGGGCAAACCGTTGACGAACCAGAAAAGTTCCGGACGCTGCTGGGTGTTTGCTGCGCTAAACTGCATTCGCATACCGTTCATCAAGCAGTACAATCTGGACGAGTTCGAGTTCTCACAGGCGTACCTTTTCTACTGGGACAAGATCGAGCGCGCGCACTACTTTCTGAACAATGTGATCGACACGGCGAAGCGGGGCGAGCCGGTCGACGGTCGGTTAATGTCGTTCCTGCTGAACGATCCGACTTGCGACGGTGGCCAGTGGGACATGCTCGTCAACTTGATCAATAAGCACGGTTTGGTACCGAAAAAGTGCTTCCCGGAGAGCTATAGTTGCGAGGCGAGCACTCGCATGAATTCGGTCGTCAAGAGCAAGGTACTGGGCGGGATAACTACGGGGTCCGCTTCTCGTGATTAAATGCGCGACCGTTTTTTGTTACAGCTGCGAGAGTATGCGAAAGATCTTCGAAAGCTCGTTGAAGATGGGGCCACCGACGACGAGTTGGAGGAAAAAATTAAACAGCAGATGGGCGAAATCTACAACATTGTCGGCATTTGCCTGGGTATTCCGCCCGAGAAGTTCACCTGGGAGTATTACGATAAGTCGAAAAAGTATCTCAGCATTGGACCGATTAGGCCGATCGATTTCTACGAGAAGTACGTCAAACCGTACTACAACGTTGATGATAAGGTGTGTCTGGTAACGGACCCTCGTAGCTCCAGCTTGTACGGACGCTCGTACACGGTCGACTGTCTGGGGAACGTGATCGGAGGGCGCCCGATACTTTACAACAATCAGCCAGTCGAGCTGCTGTTGGATCTGGTGACCAAGGCGCTTAAGTTTGGCGAAGCCGTCTGGTTCGGGTGCGAGATTAATAAGCGCTTCGCCGCCAAGCAGGGCATCGAGGATTTGGATATGTGAGTTACATTGCCGGTTTGTTTTATTTTCTTTTGTTGATGGTCATCCACATATTCGTTTGCAGACACGACTTTAAACTAGTCTTCGGTGTGGACATTCAAACCACGATGGATAAAGCCGATCGGTTGCTGTACGGTGACTCGATGATGACTCACGCCATGGTGTTTACCGGTGTGTCGGTGGATGTAAGTTAGCCTAGGCTCAGTTTCGCGAGAACACGAAACACCCTCGAAATTCCGTCTCCAATTTGCGTTCCATTTTTACAGCCCAACAGTCAAAATCCGACCAAGTTCCGCGTGGAAAATTCATGGGGAGAAGATCGCGGAGAAAAGGGTTACCTAATAATGACGGCCGAATGGTTCAAGGAGTTCGTCTTCGAGGTGGTCGTCGACCGCAGCATAGTGAGCCAGGACGTGCTGGACGTGTTTGATCTCCCGCCCACAGTGCTGCCCGCATGGGATCCAATGGGAACGCTCGCGAAATAGATTGGTGAACCCGTCAGTGTAGTTCACTGAGAAACAAAACTACAAACGAAAAATAATGGGATCCGGTTACCCCCATACTTTTGGCGTGCGCGTGTGTGTGTGGCTCGTTTAATATTATTTAGTATCATTGTTTGCACTACACCCCAGAATGCATCCGCATCGGTTGACGGATGAAGTATGCTTTTGGTACGCATGGCTACTTTTTGCTGCATTGCACCCGAGGCCGCGACGGCGGACACACTGGGGATCCCTCGAAACCCATCTTGCCGTGCCATCCGTGGTTGATTCTCTGCTGATGACTGCCGACCAACTGTTTTCACCCTAAAATCGACAAACTCGGATACATGTACTGGGAATGCAACGAATCAAATGATCAAGTACACAGAAAATACGGAACAACTGAATAGTGGTATGAAAAGAACTTAACGGTAAATAATAATAACCAGAAATATTACTTTTGTACAACAACAAAATCGAATACAAAAATGGAACGCTGCATATTAATTCTAATCCAGGAACGTATCCGGCATTCAGGTGGTATTTTATTTGATCACAACATTATGAAGACACACACGTTTTACGTTTTCTTGCGACCCTGGTTTCGTTGGTGTTGGTCGTACTCGTAGCGCATTTTCGCCCATATGCCATGGCACATCTTAAGTAAACGCGTTTCTGGTTCCGCCTGTCGCTTTTCGGTCCGATACACTGTCTGGACGATGTGTTTAGCGGCACTGAACTCATATTTTTGGATTAGCGAGATCGCAAGGTACAGGCGGCAACGTGCGACAAGCGATGGGTCACCCAGGCGGAAGGCGAGCTTCATTTGGTGGATCGATATTTCACCGGCCGTGTCTGCACATGCTAGCTGGTAATCACCGAGCGCCGAAAAGGCTCCTCCGAGTGTCGACAGCCAAGCCATCATTTCGTTCAGTTCGTTGATCTCCCATAGCATCCGAACGGCTCGTTCGCCCCTTTAGGGATGTGTTAGGAAGGAATTAGGACTCAAATTCACACCCGTAGGCAATCGACACTTACCAGTGATAATCTAAATGTTCGTTCTTCGGAGGAACTAATTTTATAACCACCAACGCCCGTGACACGAGGGCATTGGCCACTCTAAGCCTAAACCACGGAAAGCATCGCAAATTTAGCAACAGATCGGTCAGTGTGACTGGATCCGTGGTAATTGTGCAAATCGGGTCTGTGTGGATCTTGCAGACGGCAACATTCCGTATTCGTGCGCCCGCGTTAGTGATGCGACACTTTTCTATATTATCATCATAATCTAGCACATAAAATGAAACCATATTCACATTGATTGCGGCCGGTTCGCGTGTTTCCGAAACTAATTTTTTTTAATTTTTAATCAGCTGCTTTTTGTTTTGTTGATATGCTAGAAACGTCAACAATTTGACGTTTACGGTGAGCTTAAAGGGTTAAATTCAAATTCAAACAATTACCAAGGTTGCTACAAGGTGGGGTGAAAATGCTCACTTTTAACAGTTTAAATATTGTGAAAAGTAGCTACTCTGAAATTTTTTGCAATTTGGAAATCAAATTCGCAATCTGAATTTTTTTGCAATTTGGAAATAACTTTATTATTCTATTAACCTTGGTTCCTTGTCGGAACCTTGGGTTCCGCTTGTCCGATTTTTTCACGTGCCGTTTCGGTCGCAGCAAAGGTGTGGGTCGGTGCCTGGTGGATAGGATTCGTTTTTATGGCCGCCTTCTGTCTGCTAGCCATCCCCATCCTCATCCTCGCGTATCCGTCCGCGCTGCCAGGTTCCGAGAAGCTGGAGAAAGTGTCCGAGGCGCACAAGGGCGACACTGAAGGCGAACGGCAGGAAGCGTTCACCAAGATCAAACAGATTCCTCGGGCACTGCTGGCGGCGCTTCCGAGGGATTGGTCATTTCCGGGTTTGCCGTGTTCCTGCCAAAGCTGATCGAGAACCAGTTCAGTGTGACGGCTGTCTGGTCAGCGCTACTAATGGGTAAGTTATTGTGCAGAAGCCTGAATATTGAAACGATTATCAAGATCCCAAACAAAGGATAAATTTCTCGGACATGCTCCATTGCAGGTATCATAACAGTTCCTGCGGGTGGCGGAGGGACGTTTCTGGGTGGTTATCTGGTGAAGAAGTTGCACCTGTCCTGTTCGGGGATCATCAAGTTCTGTTTGTTTGCCACAATATTTGCGGCCCTTTTCACGCCGGAGTGACAGCATCTTACTCTCTGCACGATAATTTAGAAAATCCTCACGCACAAAGCACGAGTACTATGTGCCGAAGAGGCCAGAAAGTCTGGACAGCGCGTGCAACGATCGGTGTGCTTGCAGTCTCCGAAACTACGAACCCATTTGTGGCGCGGATGGTGTAATGTACTTTTCACCCTGCCATGCCGGTTGCAGTGAGGAGATTAATCTGGAAAACGCAAAAGTGTATCGGGACTGCACCTGCATCAATGCGACCCTTCTACAGTAGCTACGATGCGGTCAACACCATGTGCCAGTCGCAGTGCAACCATCTGTGGATCTTTGTCGTGCTCTGTTTCCTGGTGATGTTTTTCACCTTCCTCGCAACGATGCCAGCCCTATCCGCCACGCTTCGGTGTGTCCACGACGAACAGCGGTCGTTTGCCCTTGGCATACAGTGGATCAAGGTCCGGGTGCTGGGCACCATTCCTGCCCCGATGATCTTCGGGCGCCTGATTGACGAAACTTGCATCTTGTGGCAGGAGTCGAGCTGCGAAGATCAGGGCGCTTGTTTGGTGTATGATAATGCCTTCATGAGCAAGTGAGTAATGGAATCACAAATGGACAATAACGGATAGCGTAACGTTAAACTGTTTTCTTTTCTTGTCGGTTCTACAGATATATGCTGCTCTTGGCACTCATTGGGAGGCCTGCTCAATTTTGTTTTTCTTCGGAGCCTGGTTCTACTACATCCCACCGAAATCGCTGACCAATGGAGACACCCATAAGCAGGGCGCCGCCGAAGCTACACTAACAGGAAACGGTCACGTCAACCCGGTCACAATCACCGCGGTAGACAAATATTGAATGTATTTCGATTTAGCTAAAGTTTTGTGTGTGAAGTTCCATGGTTAGTGTAACAAAAGTTATCTCAAGCGTAGCAGATTCTGTTTTAGCTATGTTTCATTCATTCCGTAAGAGTAAATTTCACTTCAAGTAAATTTATGTTCGCTGCGGAGCTTTTGATTTTTTGAATAACTAAAAGCGTTGGTTTTATTTCTTACCGTTCTAATCCGACATTGTAGCCATCATCTAGTCTGTGATCGGATTCTTTAATCCTTTAATCGTGGTCAGACATATTGATTTCTTTAACATTAAAGTTCGATGGTTTATAACACGAAACTTGTTCCCTTTCTAGCCACATATGTAATAATAGCAAGTCACTCTGATTATCATCTTAAAGCGGCCATTGAATGATGTAAGATCACCGTGATGCTACTTAATAAGGCTTGACTTTTCATCTACGCTAAATAAGACACAAATGCCGATCTCATGGTGTGAGAAAACCAATTAGTTTCCCTTCCAAACCGGTGATTGATGCATGGAAAATTGCCACGGAATTAAAGCAACGGGTCCAATAGTAGCCGGTAGCCCTTTCAAATACTTAACATTCAATTGGGGGAGCGTAACGAAATCGTTGTAGCCCGCAGGTGCACCCGAACAACGTAGTGCTCGTCACGTTGAGCGTGAGACCGTCATGTTGTCCCACTAATGGAGACTAATGGACTAGTGTTCGTTTTGTGCAGTCTTTTGCGTGTGCCATGCGAGCTTCATGAATTGGCCGTATGATTGAACGAACATGCATTTCGCTAATCGAAACATAACCACAAATGGTGTTGTGCTTAGTGACCAACTGCAGCAGCTCACAGGTCGCATGCGTAGCAACAATTCGCGTTAATAGCCGTTGATGTGAACACTACCATTTCCGTTCCGGAACTTAGAAGCCCAACTAACAATTATTTAGAAAGATGAAGGGAGAAATAGAGACAATATAAGAACAGCATCGCGCCATCACGTACTGCTTTCCACTTTATTCGAACCATTTACTGAATGTGTGCAGCGCACGAACATCAAAGTAATAAATATCTATCCGAAACGGAGGTCGCCCCAGAGAGTGTTACCCAAGTCGCCAACGGAAGGATAACGGGAAAGGATCGGTCAGCAAGGAGATCGGATCAACCTGACTGAGCTGTTTTATTCTTTTTTTCGCGCACGAGTGCGCAACCCTATGGGCCGTGGGACCCTCGAAAGTCAATTCATCGAGCTGGCTAACAGATTGATAATATTAATAAAAAAATACACACAAACACGAGGCAACCGACACTCTGGTGTGATCGGTTCGATGCTGGCCAACTTCTGTGGTGCTGCTGCTGCTGCTGCTGTACATGAAGAAAGGTTTTCGGGGAGAGGTTACACAAGTCTGATTAACCCTATCACTACCACTACGCCTTCCAGTCCTGATGCCGCTGATGCTACTGCTGCGCTACCGCACTACTGCTATCGACTATACTATATACTCGTACGTCTGCTGTCCACTGCCAACTGCCCGTGGCCCTTAAAACATATTAAATGAACTATGGATCCCGCTATGCTTTACTGTCTACATGCGTGGGGTTTCGTTTGTGTTTTAATTTGTTCGCATATTCATCCAGCACGTGTCGAACTTTTCTCGTGGATCGTACATCTCCAGTTGCTTTGGGGTCTCTCCTGATGATCTGGGCCCTAGAACAGCACGTAGTACAGCTGCAGCAGCAGGAGGGCGACTAGCAGAAACAGTGTGCCGTTCACGAGCAGCTCCTTTTTGCGCATGGCCTGGCGGGCCTGCTGGACGTTGTTGAGGTCCTCCTTGAAAAAGTATTTCTTCAGCCCTGGCACCACCACCTCGAAATACAGCCGCCAGCTGTAGGTTCGGTTGTCGCACGGGTACTGCTGATGGTCCACCGAGCTCATGCTGTAATGTGACAGGGGCGACAGGGGGAACGTTAGCGGGGTTAGCGTAAATCCATTTACTACCACGACGGGACATGATGCCGCTTGATGGCAATGGAGGGAAGCAAAAACTCAACCACACCGTTTTCGAGTAGTATCCCCCAAACGGAGGGCACCTAACGGAGTTAGCTGGCCGAATAGTGTCAGACTTAAAACCTGTTTTGGGGAAAATATAAACTGTTAGGTTTCGTATGCGGGGTGCGGGTCACAAAAAGCCGAACGGATACCGCGGCTAAGCGCGCGCGGTAGGCAACCCGAACTTGGAGGTTAACCACCTTTTTGTGACCTGCACCAAGCACGCTACTAATTTTTCTCACACAAGCCAGCGCTCGGGGGCGAAAAAACCTGGACTTGGGTAATCGGCGAGCCCAGGTGGTCGTGCCTAGTCTAGACAGCTTGAGCTTTAGCATCATCAAAGTCACATTGAGTGAAAAAAGTAGACGTTCGTTTGCGGTATCGCCCGGAGGTGTAGCGCCGTAGCGTTATGACCATCCAAGATGGCGGACGTCCACTCGTAAATCGGAACCACCCCTCACTACTTACCTAAGGTACATGTCCTTCATATTCTGATTGTCGAAGAAGTACGACGTGTTGGTGAACTTCTTCACGCTGGCCACCACCTTGTCGATCTTGATGTACGTGTCCACCAGGCGTGGTTTCTCGCCCCGCAGCCGCATCGCCAGGTCCATGACGTAGGCGGGCAGATAGTGCAGCACCAGCGAGTACACCCGGAACAGGAGCTCGTTGCTGGAGGCGAACGTCACTGGCCGGTAGATGCCAGTCAGCAGGGGATGCCTTTTGCAGGCTTTCTCACACTCGCGGCGTCTTTCGTCTGGCAACATGGCAAACAGTTAGAGATCATCGTGTGCCCGTGTGATCGTGGGCAGAGAAGTAGCTCTTACCAAATGTCTGCGGGTTATCGGTCGAGCTGACGCAGTTGTAGACCAACACTTCCGGTTCCTCGATTCTGCAGGGGAGAAGGCCAGCGATCAGTAAGCAAATCACGGGGTGCCAGAAAGTGCGAGTCGACACCTACCTCTGCTTGTATGTCTTCCAGCCGACCGCAATGATGGCGTTCGAGACGTAGTCAACCGGCACGGTGTCGATCATGACGTCCGGATCAATGTGACTGGTCCGGATCAGCCCGTAGTACCAGCCAATGAACGTACCGTTGGAGCCGTAGATACTGTCGCACCAGCCGGGCACGGGTTCGTTCAGACTGGCCATTACGCAGGACGGGCGCAAGATGGCGACCGGGAAGTGCTTGCGGTACTCCAGGGTCAGCGTCTCGGCGAGGGCTTTCGTGAAGGTGTACGTGTTGGGCCACTTTAGTGAGTACTTGATCAGCTCCTGCTTCACTTTCTCGTCGTCGAGATGGGCCAGGATTTTTTCCGGATCACAGTCCACAGGGTAGACCCGCTCCTGGATGTATTCGTCGTAGCTGTTCGAGTATGCCGTCGACACGTACACGAAGCTCTACAGGATAGGTGCGTGCCCAAGGGGCCAGTGGTTAACGTGGGTGGGGGGGAGCGTCAAAGTACCGATCGTACGTACCTGTAGATTTTTTGCCTGGCGTCCGATTTCAAGCGCGGTCCGCGTGCCGCCCAGATTGATGTTGATGGCCTTGATCATCTCCTCGTCAAACTTGACCGTCGCGGCAATGTGCAGGATAATGTGCGTGAACTCCTTTAGGTAGCTCATCTCGTCCGGGTTGAGGGCAAAGTTGGGCTTCTCCAGGTCACCCTCGACCACCCGGATCCGATCGCGGTAGTTGGGCTGCTTCTTGGCCAAACGTTCGAATATCTGGTCGGGAGGAAGACCATTAAAGTCAATAAAAAGAACGCGCCTCAATAAACCCAGCCGAGCTCCGAGTACCCAACGGCCACAAGTAAAGCTATTCAAAGTACTCCTCCACAGCAACGAGAACGCAAATGGATCTTTGCCGAGGCGTAATGACGCTATACGTGGTGCCATTTTGGATCCCGAGCGTGCTGGTCCGTTTGATTAAGTTCATGGCCTCTAATGGCCGGCGGCCTCACACAACGGGCGCAAAAACGAACGCACAGAATTTAACAGCCCCGATTGTCACTCTAGAGAGCGTTAGTTTGGTTAGCGAAAGGCGACGAAATAGACTTTCAGTAGTCTTTCATTACTGGCACCGGTTTCACCGGTGGACGGATCCAGCGATCCAGTCCAGTTGAGCAATCGAGCACTTTGGCGGTGACGCAGCGCCGAGAATTGATCGCTTTATTAATCGTTGTATAAACTACTACAAAATCAGTGCCGTCGATTACTTTATCACCATTTTTACGAGACAAATGAATTCGATTGATCAACTCTCGCGATCGATCGGCGAGCCGTCATCATTGCCCCGGGGGTGCATCACGTCACTCCCCAATGCATGTGAATGAGTCTACGCATTTTGGTTAAAGCTTGGGTTGGGCAGGCGTCCGCAGGTAGGTTCTTTTTTTGTTGTTTGCCCCTTCGACCCTCCCATTTATTATATAACATGTCAAATATGTGTCCATTTGGGAGCGAATTCGAGCGATACTTCAATCACAACGGCAATCGACCAGAAAATTGATGGAATTTTACAGTGATCAATTACTTCAATTGCTATCGTATTGTTTCCATCTGAGGTTTTTTGTGGATTGCTTCGATTCAGCGCCAAATGTCCGAACCGCATGTACCCCGCGTGGCGGTGTGACGTTTATTGCTTCCATATACTTTTATGACTTTTATGTCTCTACAATCAGCCTGAACGGTTCGACGTTCAACGAATTGGAAACCCCAAATGGAGCAGTACAGATGTGAAGCGATTGAACCGTGTGCCTCGCTTCTTGCGTGTCTAGCAAGGTAGTGAGGCCCAAACTCCTAATGGAAATCCATTAAAAAAAGTTTGCCTAACCCAGTTCAGCCATGAAACGGTCACCGGTGGGTCACTCTCGTTTTGAGCTGCCAGTATTCGTTGGGACCGCCATTTGACGCTATCAAGTTTCGAGCCTACTTCCATATCTGTTCACCCCCAGTGCCGTGCCGCCGGCTCCTGTCGACTTTTACTAGTGCTAACCTCCTGTCGTTAGTTTGATTCTTGCCAATCCGGATGGCAAACCGGTGTGCTGGGAGGTAAATATTTTGGCCACCGAGTGTCCAGTTGGGCGTAGCAGTTTTAGCGTGTCCGAGTGGCACGCGAAGCTCTCGTCCCCGCCGGCGCGGCACACTGCACGAATCCGAATCGGTTCGGGTGGTAAAGTAATACTACATTGAATTGTGACGCAACAGCCCGGGATATTCGGTACACGGCGCGGCCACCGTCTCGGGGAGAAAGTAGCCGGGACCGAAGGTGGGTGACACATTTTGATAAGTATACATTATGATCGCCGAGGTCGGAGCGGCCCGTATCAGATGCCATGCTTATTTTCTGGTGGTACTGGCCCGTGAAGTATTAGGCAATTGGGCGGCACCCGGGTTGGTTTCGTTTTGCCGTTTCGTCACTTCACTTTATGGAAATGAAATTTTCCTTCAAACACATTCCAGCGGCCTGTCGGATGAGCGGACTCCCCGGTGGGTGACTTCGATGCTGGGTGAGATTACGAACGGCGACGGAATTTGGCTAACGCACCTCGAAGGTGGAAAGCTGGTCGTGCGAAAATGGAAGGACCGTAATCGCGCTTCTGTGGCAACGCCGGGGCCGATCCCATCATTTGTTTTAATTTATGAAAATTTGCCAAACTCAAGGCGTGCGGAATAATATTAGCACACCGGCGGCCAACCAGCCCAAAAGAGAGGGCCACGCGAACGGATCACACAATGGATGTTGGTCTTGTAAGCACACCTGCACTGATTCCAGAACATTCAGCCACCAGGGCCACATTTTCCGTCTTACTTCGGATTCGTTGGCGAATTTTTGGAAACAAGTTCGGACGCTTTGACGGAGGGCTGGTCCAAAACTCAGTCCAGCTTTCGGCCGCCTAACCTGGCGTAACAGGCAGGGAACCGGGGGCCGGGTTATGGGTGGCCATTCTGGCAGGCGGCTGATTTAGTGCGGCTCACCTCTAGGCGCCATTCCGACTGGTTTTCGCTGGCCCCGGCCCCGGCATCGCCATCTTGGCAAAGTTTTGGCGCTCGGTGTTGGCTAATATGATTGATTTTGAAAAATGGACGCCTGAACCGGTCCCAGCTTCGCTCGAGGGGGAAGTGCATAAAACAACGGCCCGACGGGGAATGCCGTCTCCGCCCGGAGCTCTGCAACCTTCGCCGCCGCCGCCGCCGCCGGAGCCATCGGAGTGATTGAGTCATGCTGGTGCCGTAAAACTTGACCGTAGGCGGCGTAGGGAGCCGGCGGCCAATCGAAAGGCACTCCGGTCACGCGTAATATGCGTGTTTAGGGTCCGAGGGTCATCCCTAGGAGCGGGCGAACTGTGTCTCTTCGGACGAAAGGCCCGCGGTGGCGGTGATAATTTATTTCAATAATTCGAAGACACAGCTTGCGTCGGCCGCCTGGCTTTCGGATGCTTCGGAAGGTCGTGCAGCGCAGCTGCACCCTTGCCCTTTGGATAGGTGACATAAAGTTTCAAACAGTTTTAGATTAAAGAGCGACGAGAAGCGCCGATTCTCTTGGGCAACGCGGTGGGGGCCCGTGTGTCAACACCGATCAGCTAGATGTGGAGTAATCCGTCCGAACCTGTCTCGGTCGATTCTGTCGATGACCCGTTGAAGGCCCTGTTTGGGTGTTTCAAACAATCGAACGGCCGACCGTGAGGCGATCCGGCGCAGAAACGCCGGTGTCCATCCGATTGCCGGGGTCTGCCTGAAGACCGTAAACAGTTGGGACCCGTTTTTTTGGGAGGAAGTTTTGTGAGAAGATCCGTCCGGTTTGGGGTTGACACCAACGGGGGGGGGGGTTCCTTTCTATTCTCAGACTTCAAGAAAACGACAAAAAATGGTGACAGCATTTTTTGGGGATTCGATTTGCAAACCGGACCGATTTGAAACCCGTCTCCGGGGCCAAGAGTTGTATGATCGTTTGCTTCCCGTTTGTGGCCAACAGCTCTGCGCAGCCCGGCGGATGTGATGAATAATTTGCTACATAATTCGTACGTCCTTGACGGAGGGTAATGTATGCTCGGTAACAGCTGACGATGGCAATCTTTATTAGGAGAATATTGGATTTTAACGTGTTTCACATAAATTTTCTTGACAGCATCGTGGGTATCGATTTTGTGCACATTAAAATTCATCAGTTACAGCGTTATCGCTTAAGATTCCCAAATTGCCCGTGCCCACCGTCTTCATTAGCGCACAGTTTTATGGCCGTGGTTCTGCATATTTCAGAGATCTTGTCGCGGAATTGGTCTGCCAGGGTGCTTGTAGGACACAGCACAACACCAAACAGAAGCCCTAGACCGTTCTCGGGGAGCCTGCTGGCCATTTGCATAATGTAAATCAAGTTAATCAAAAGAATGTTGCTCGAGTTGTCGGGCCGCTCGAATCTATTCGGATTCACGCGGACTGATATTCGTTACCAACCGTGTCGCAACTTTTATGACTCAATCGACACTTTTATGTGCCCCCTATAATCGCACTGCTCTTAATGCTATGCCGTCAGTTTCATGATTTGTTTGCAATCGAAAGCAATCGCTCAAGTGGACTAGCGTGTGCGGTCGTCGTTCCGCGTCGTGTGATCACCTTCAACCCATCCGCTTCCGGAATTCCGAACAAACCGAAGGCCACTCGGGGGCGACCCAAGTCGATGGGCCCGTCCATTCAAAAACTGGTTCGCCGGAACGGAGAAGTCGAAAAAAATCGTTGGCAAATGGTGCGGCTGCGAATTTGTCGCGAAAACTTTCCTGCTCAGGCCCGTTGGACTCCGGTAGTCGTTAGACTTTTTGGAGGTCACCGTCATATTAGCATATCGGGTTCGGTTCGCGTCCGTTTTTCATCACATCTTCGCGTGGGGAGAGATGCGGCCCGCACAGCATTTCTATACGAGATTGTAGGGTATATGGTTCAGACGCGACGGTCTCGGTGATGGTGGCCTTGAACCTTCTTAGAACACGATTTATGTGAAACGTGACACTAGGAAACGAATAAACTGACGATGACATGTATGACAGTGACCGAAGGGTAATTCGACGGTGAAGGAGAGTTAGAGACTACTTGGCCACCAAAGTTGAATTGGCCACACACGCAATCGTTTCGATCGCCGCCAATGTGTCGCCTAACAGTGGTCGGAACCGAGAGGAAATCATCATTTGCAATCCCGGTCTGATCGGTGGTCCAGAGGGTGTTCCGCTTCGAGAGATTGTCTGACCGCCGTAGAACGCTCCATCGAGCGTGCCTTATGTAAGTTTTGTGCACAAAACTACATAAGTCGTTAGCGTGGATCGTGGGACCAGACCGAACGGGATCGACTGTTTTGCCGACATCTCGTTACGTGCCGCGCACACGAACCAACGTCAAACCTCACGTCAGCCGACTCCCGGGAAGGGCGGATATTTTGTATTCCCTTCCCGGCGCACAAAAACTAAACGCCAGGTAATTAAAATTCTCGGACACTACGACGTAATGGCATAGTTTTATGAGTAACGCTTCGAACCACTTGTCCCTGGGCGAGTGTTGCACAATGCCCAGTGCACCGAAAGTAATAGCCGCAGAAATTGGAAAGAAATCTGTATCGCTTGGAAGGTCGCTGGCGACGGCCGAAACCTCGTGCGACCTCGTGCGACCGCGACGCTGGGCGATCCTAACGCCGACGTGGCCGAGAGCGGGCCAAAAGCGCTTCCGGTGTACCCGTCGCGTCGCCGGCGTTGGCCGGCCCCAAATGGGTACCAAGGTCGGGCGGGCGGCCCATGGTTCATTTTGGACCATGGGACCGCCGCAGACGCCGAAGGTCTGTTCGAGGGATTGTTGTTCGAGTTCGACGCTAAGCTAAGCAGTATGCGGCGCCCGGACTCTGTTGTGCGCCGCGGTGACTATAAACGGAACCGACCCGCTATTCGGTACGTCCGGCGATTACCTATCATAGTCGTGCGCGATCCATCCACTTTGTTGGCCAAACAATCGCGCGTAATGCATGCAACGTTTGGCAAAGTTTGAATGTCTAAACCATCTTTTCCGGAGTCGTTTTTTTCAGCATAGAATTTCGAATGCAAATACCACGAAATTAATGAAAAGATTTCAAAAAATCCATTCGGTATTCGGCTCGCCCAACAAAAAATCTCGGCTGATCTCTTTCGCGCACCCAACACGCACGTTATCTTTTCGGTGGCGAATGGCCCTATCCGACCGTTCGGTAAACCCGTTAAAAGGCACCAAATCGTGCCGGATTTTTTTTCGTTTCGGGTTTTCCTTCCCTCTCGCGGTGATAGTCACTTTCTCTGCCACGCTGCCCGGCTAATCGCGAATGCTTGTTATTTACCTCGAACGAATGGCGGGGAGGGGCTCGGTTTTATGTTTCGGGGGCTAAGTTTTGTTTTCTTTTGGGGCTTTGGCTTGTGGGAACCCTCCCGCGAGACCGGAGTGACGCGATTGCCCAAGCGACGACTGGAGCACGGCTTTGGTCGCCTTTGACACCGTGTGCCCGGATGGGGCCGGATTGATTTGACGGACACGACGCTGCCCGTGTCACCGTTGGGGGGCCGGGTCGGGGCGAAGGCTCACCGAAAGCTCACCCACTTTGATTGATCGCCGTACGCCGTGGTGACGTGTTTCGCGAGGCAAAGTTCGCTATCTTTCAGTTTGGGGCCGTGGTCCGTTCATTCGCGGCGAAGAGTTTGTCACTTTTCAGACAGCATTTCAAACGGGTTCTGGCCGCTTTGGGTTTGCATTGCAAAACAACAAACTTTACAGCTCCAGCTCCACGTGCTCGGACCAGAGGCTCGCGCGAAAAGGTAGGTCAACCGCGAGAGGGAGTCCGGAACCGGGGCTTCGTTGCACCGACGCTTGGTGGTGGCCGCAAAATGTTTTGCTTTGACATAACAAAGCCGCGGTCGAGTCGAGCAAACTGCTTACGTTAGCGGCCCAGTACCACCCCGTGGATGATGACACTTTTACGCACTACACAGTGCGCGGGTACTTGCTATTGTTTGCCGTTTCTGCTAAAATTCGCGATCGACATGACGGTTGGCTGGTTGGCAGTATTGCGACTGCGTCAGTGGGTCTCAAAATTGGCTCCTCCTTCAATCAATGCAGCTCCCTGTTTGGAGCCCTAAATTTGCGCCCAGCGGTGTCAGAAGGAAACCACGCGCAAAACCCGATGACGTCAAAGACAAAGACAACGCCATGCTGCAGCCTTGTGGCCGAACGGAGAAAAACGGATTTTTTCGGACCAGCTTTTAATTAGTTCACTTTCACGGCACGTGTGTCGCTTCGTTAGCGGTCTCGACTTGGGTGGGGAGTGATACGATCAAAGCAAACCCCGCAAAGCTTCCGAAAGCGACATCGGATTTGGTCGGCTTGGGAAGTTGCAAAAACTGCGCCGATCCAGTAGGCTTCGCGAGTTTAAAATTCCACCGGAGCTCTCGGGAGGGGGGGTAGCCTGCACTGCCGGGCCTACCGGACCGGAAATGGACTCTGTCGGAGCGGAGCGCGCAAGGTTAAGAAAATTTGCCGCAAACCACGAACCACTGGCAGCAGCAGCCGCATCGTCTATCAGCACCGGGCTGGTGATAATCCGGCGAGCGTCGCATCATAAGCAAGTTGGGTCCATCAATTAACCCCAATTTCTCCGGGAGCCGCCCCCCCTCGAAACGTTCAGCTGGTGCAGTGGAAATTGAAAGCTTGTTTTCCGTTGGGGGCGATGCTGCTGCCCGGTGTACCATTTACTACACGGCTTGGTTGTCGGTGGCTTTACTCTCACTTTTGTTGAGGTGGTGAGACAAAAATCAATCACTTTCGTGTTAGCATTTTCCAACTACATTTCCAACTAATTGGCTTCTTTTCGCAGGCAGTCGTTCTTTCTTCCGCCAACGAAGCGATAACTTACAAAAACGGTGCGTCGAGTGTGGCTTAGAGTGGGTTTATTTTCCTTATAGAGTAAGCGCAATCCCAAAATCCCTGTATGCTTTGCTCGTTTTGATCGATGTAAACAAACGATTCCGCCAACACGACTTGCAGTGATGTTGGTGACATCGGTCAAAAAGCTAGGCTTGGATTTTTGGATAGCACTTCAGCACTCTATAAGGAAAAGCAACCTACTCTAGGCTGGGTGACTTAAACTGTTGACGAATCGGTCATACTCTTTCTGCGTCCAAGGAATGTCATATGGTTCGCAAGGTCACTCAACTAGATTACGCCCCGCGCCCATGATGCGCCACGTTATTTTAATGCGACCCAAAACAGAAGACTTCAACGGCCGATCGAACGGGGAACTCGGCCTGTTTGTTCGACAGAGGAAAAAAAGACGACCGACCATCGATAGGGACTGGGAAAAACTTCTCACAATTCACCAGAGACACATACACACACAAACCGTGGGATAGCAGCAGTATGCTGTGTCTCTAATGCGTAATGAACCGCGCGACCCGGTTGTCCTCGAGCCCCGGGGCGAGAATGGCAAGTTGTGCGTCTCCAATCGCGCGCATGTTTAGACACACATTTTTTTCCTTTTACTCTGCTCATTTATTTATCTTCCTCTCAGGCTCTCAGAATCGCGCGGTGATTGATCATCTTGGCTGCGCTCTAGTGACGCGGGCGCCTCGCACTTGTTGCTGCTGCTAGACGCAATTGAATATTTGTGTTCAAGTACAACGGCGCCCGATCGGATCGGGGGCGCCCAGTGGCAACGCCGAGTGATTGCGCAAGGTGATATGTCCGATCCGGGGGGGGGGGGTGTTTGACGTCTAACGAGCGGAGGAAAAAAAAGCGGAGCACCTAGTAGCACGCTAGAACTAGATCGAGATCGGAATGGGTAAACCGTGGCCACCGAGCGGTGGACGTCGACGGAGGTTTGCGCAATCGATGGCCCGATTCACTCAGGTGCTGGTGCTCTCAAAGGACTCTGAGGCCCTGAGTCGGCGGCGTTCGGCCAACCAATTGCACTGCGCAACACGCACGCATGCGATGGTGACGGAATGTGGCCAGCAGCCTCAGGAGTGATGCAAAACTCAAACATCTCCGCCACCACACTGTCAATCACGTTGTGTCGCTTGACACCAACCGCGGGAGTCTTGTATGTTTTTCTAATCCCATTTTCAACTACCAATATTGACACCGCCGCCACCACCACCAGGCGCACCGAAAGTAGCAGGTGGCAAGAAGAATGTGACACTTGGGAAGGGAAGACCGTCCACCGATCAGCTGGTGGCGATGGTAGCTACCCTGGCGCACGAGGGACCGGATACCCGCGCCGTGTTCCGTTCGCGTCCATCACGAGCGAGGAGCGCTCACACTTTCGGCGGGCAGCTGTCGGGTTTGGGTTGCATAATCAATAATTGTGTAACACGTGTTAATTGCTTCCCTGCTTTCTCCACAGCCTGCGCCGCAGGTTTGGGGGACTCCGCACACCTCGTAGGTCGGCCACAGACGCAGGTCGGCCGGCCAGACGCGGGCCGAACCGTTGGGACGTCAACGAAAACAAAATAAAACCTTTCGGCCGAAAAAATGTAGTTCAACCGTGGACGATGCTTGTGTGGCGCACACGGCGGCGGCAATAGAAAGTTTTTTCGGGGCCGCTTTATGTTTTCTCCTACCGAGCGGTCTTTTTGGCACACCGCAGCGATGTTTCACTTTCCACCGACTGGTGGGGGGAGCTTTTTTAGGGGGTGTCCTCCGCTTTGTCCGTACGCGCACCTTATCACCGTCCCTCAGCGGAGGAGCGCGGAGACTGTGAGGCGTGAAAGTTGGTGAAACAGCACGACGGTCATAATACAATTGACACCGTCGGGAGCTACTTAAACGCACTGATGGGTGCGATATAAAGCAATGATCGTGGCGCGGCGAGGCGAGGCTCGGACTCTCGGCCCGTTCAGCCCGTGTCAGGTGCAAAATTGTGTGCAGTAAATCACATCACAAAAAAGTCAAATCGAACCTCTTTCCGAACGCAAGACGCTTTCCTCATTTTCCCGAACGCACCGAGCTACGGGCTGCTTTCGGTGGGCCGGATAGCCAGGGCCTCGCACGAGGGCCCGGGGATGGCCGGAAAGGGCCTTTCGCAATCACGCAACTTTCGATCCACGGCGTTCCCGGGCGATTGCGATTGGGTAGTGTTGCATCACGCTAAACCCCTCGGACCAGTCGACGGCTGCCGGCGGATGCGAATTGATTAATCGAGGCCCACGCGGAGGGGCAGGGAGTCGGTGGGGACGTGGGGGAGGGAAGGCGTAAAATTAGGCGGCCCTAATGCACCCCAATACGCGGCCAATACTCACCGGTGACGAGCAGAGCGCCTTGATGCGCTGTTCCGGCTGCGTGTTCTTTTTCTCGCGCACCATCAGGATCACTTCCTTCACCTCGCAGGTACTGCACGGCCCACGGTGAACGGTGCCGATGATGATGAACGAAGCCGAGCCAGGGAGAAAGAAACGAAGAAAACGAATGTCCGATTTTTGGGTTTTTTGTGTAAGGGACTGGCGACTGGCCAGATTGTTGTTGGTATTTTAGGTGGGATTTGTTGCGCTTACCGAAGCAGCTTTTCCACCACGATCTTCCCGATGAACCCGGTGCCACCGGTGACGAACACCACCTTGTCCCGGTAGAACTCGCTTATGCTGGACATGGTGGCAGCGCGTTTCGCCCGGTTGTGGACCGTGGACAGTCGGGACACTAATCTGCTTTCTTTCTTTCCTGGCTACACTCTTCCCGTTTGGCACTGTTGGCCTTTGGTGGGTTGCACTTCCCTTTTTCCCGGTTGTTGGTCGCTTCGAATGTAGCGGTTCACTAGCGATTGTTTCCTAACATGGCGCGCTCTCTGTGCAAGGGTCACAACTATCACGGTTTCGGGTTGGCACTCGGAAAAGGGCGAAAAGGAGACTTCCCAAATATCACACTCTCAACAATCGACGGACGTAACACACAAACGGCTCTCACTAAGGGGCTTTCCCCGCGAGCTGGCGTTTCACGCACCGTTTTACTGGTCACACTTTCGCGTACTCCACTACACTTCAATCGTCGGCTCGTCGCCTCGTCGTTGACGCACACGCCGCTGGACTTGGGTTGGCTGACCACACCCGTACAGGTTGACCGCTGACGCAGAACTGACGCTCGCGTGTCCAGCGCCGGCCGTGTGGACCTCGCGGAGCGCGATCGCGCGGTCGCCGAGCGGGTCTCTCCCCGGGCCCGGGGCCTTAGGTCCGAGCTCGATGGTGATGCCAAAAACAAAAAAAAACAAAACAAAACCGATGCCAACTTTAGTCGTGAGAAACCGGCGGTGCGCCACCTCGACTCGCAAATCACTGAGAAGAGGATGTCGATCGTCGTCGTCGTCGTTGTCTCCGATCGCATGTTGGAGGTGGAGGCCATTCTCGGCGCATAGCGTCCGCTGGCGGGCGGATATTAATTTTCTAACATATGACATTCGGTTTTTTTTGTCTGTGTGTGTCTGTTGCGCATGAAGTACAGGGACCTCGAGCCGCACATAATTGGCCGTGCACCGCACGTGTGGCCTACAACTCCAAGCTCCCATTTGTCGGCACTCCCTAACGAAAAGACGGACCACTTGTGATGGCGATGGCTGGCTGTGACACGGAATTTACAGCGCTCACCTCACGGTCTCGGGGAGCGGATGTGTTGGTGACATTCGCCACCTGCGACGGTGACGGTTTTGCGGATTCACCACCGTTATTATGGATTACTTTGTGGTAGCTCGCGTGCGGACCAAAAGTCGGAACGGAATATTATGCGGTCACTGGGAGGTTCAGCTCCCTTGGCACTTCCCAACTGTTTCCTTGTTCCGTGGTCCGAACGGGTTTTAAATGCACCCAAAAATGGAAAGGGTTACGCCATTTCACGGTCACTCAAGTGATCGATAACAGCGCAGTGCGCTTGATGTTGCTGTGGCTCCATTTTCCCAGGCGGACTTCCGCGGAGTATCTCGAGCGCTGCGTGCGTCAGTCACCGTCACGGATTTGTGGATCGCAATAATGTCGTTAAAAAGTCTAATTAAGCGACGAAGCATCCATTCGTTGGACTTTCCTCTTTTACGGCGAAGGGTTTCCGATTCGTTCGGTAAGTTTTGATTGATTCCACGTTGAAGTCCACAAGTTTCTTCCTTTGTTCTGGCGATCTTGATCACAGACAGCATGGTTCAACGGACAGTCGGTAGCGAGCCGTTTAGCGCGTGCGTCGCCACGTCCTGGACGGCAGCAGGACCGACGATGCATACCAAACAGCGTGTTGTGCCGTTGCTGGGGAAATAGTCGTAAAAGTATCGGTGCGCCCGTCGGATCAGGCGATCGTCGTCGGGCGTGTAGAGTGACTGGGTAAAATCTGTCCACTCACGCAACTTGGTTCGACTTGAACTTGAAACACTTGCCCCTTCAGTTGTTTTAAGAAAACCGCTGGTTCACGAACAAATCGTCGGATCGGATCGGCCAACTATTTTGGTGGCTTAATTTAACCTTCGAGTGCGTCATTGACTTCACCATATCGAAACGCCATCGGAGCCCTATAATTTTGGTCGGGATGCGGAGTCCACAAAAAGCTCCGGAGCGCGTGCGGATTCTAGTTCCTTTTGGATAGCCCTGCTTCGAGTGCGATTATGACGCGCTTAGAACAGCGGGCCACGATCACCAGCGGGCTGCGGTAGCCTTGGAGTACCGTAACACCGCAACCCTGTGGACCATGCGCGCACCGTCACGTACCGAAATTGTGGTTGCCTTTGCGCTCGCGTTCCGTCGCGTGAATCCAACCAGCCCTACGCCGGGCTACGTTGGTCTATTGACGTAGAAGCTAATATCGGAGAAGCACCTTCGCATGCTCCGACCCCTTTTGGGGGTCCGAAGATTAATTATACGGAGTTGATTGCGTCGCTTGTTTTTGTGCTGTGGACCTGAGAACTGGACTACCCTTCTTTTTTGTCACCCTGTCAAATTCAACCTGTCGAACAAATCGCTTTCGTGCGTCCATCGCATCTCGTGTGAGACACCGGCAATAAAAAATGAACTGCTTGAAGCCAAGTGGCCCCTCTTTTTGCCAACATTAGCCTTCCTTCGGCACACTTCGGAGGTCGTCGGCTGCGGACGCGCGGTCGGTCTTGTGGCGCGGAAGCTGATCATCAACCTAATGTGCCTGATGATGAGATTCAATTTCGGGAGCTCGTCATGATTGGGAGAATCCGAAGAATGACACTCGAGTATCGATGGAGGATGGAAGGTTCTAGGGGTCAGTGCTGACCTCGTAATGAGTTTGCCGAATGCGTCACAAATGTTGGCGAAATCTTTTCGCGAGGTACTACGATGACACCGGGACACGGGTTGTTGGATGCACAAATTTTGAGATACTTTTTGCCACAAAGCTTTGGATTAAATACACTATATATTCCGTCTCTAAGATTTGCAACTTGGCAGATTAAAACTTCACATCAATTCCGGAATCGATTCCGGCAGGTTATTTCGCCGCCCCCGCCGCCGCCTTTTGGGTGAGCTTGCATCCGTCGACCCCTAGGATCGCGCAGAAATGTCAAAAATTTGCATACCATCCGCCCATACGGCGGCGTGAGGATGGCGTTTGAAGTCACAGACCCGGGAAGGAATTTCCCAGGGTCGGGCCGGGCCCAAATTTTTTGCTGATCGGCCGGTATGGAGCGAACTGCGAAGTTTAGTAGTATTCGCGAAAGGAGATCCGGTCCGACGGCTTTTATGGCCGCGGATTTTCTCCGTTCATCTGCGGACTGCGAACTTTGGGCATCGAAACGGGTTTGATGCTCTTCATTTCAAGGTTGATTAATTTCTGGCCCGCTGGGATGTCCCTGGCCTTCACTCCCCGATGGCTCCCGGCTGCTAGGTTCGGATCATCGATCGGTTTAACTTTATTGCCCGACTGCCTCATCCACTGCCCGTTCCAGCCTCCGGTGTTCTCCAAATGAGCGTTTATGTGACTTTTTTGCGATCTTTTTTGCTTCGTTCGCAAGTTGTTTGCCGAATACATTAATTCGTTTGTTTCGCTAACGTTTGATGTCGTTTCATGTCTTGACCCTCAAACCCAATCAAGCACGATCGCGCGATAGCAGTTGCCGTGAGAAATGTTTCAGTTTTCCACTCCGCCCCTGGGGACCGCTTCCGAAACACCCCATTCACCGCACCGCGACAACCTTCACCATGAAAAACTGACCATCACCCCCACCGCCATAAGGTTGACAAATGTCGAATCATGTTCGGTCCTTCGGTCCGCACCCTTCTTTATGAAGGTTACTAAAGGGGCCGTGGAAAAAGGTTAGGTAACGCGCGTGCCCAAGACCTTCGATTAGGACCCATTTCGTTTACGGGTACTGGGGCGGTGGGCGCTCGGGCGAAGGGCTCGCCCTTCAAGGTTGCCCACATTCGGCCGAGCGTTAGGGAAGCGTTCAGGGACCAAAACCCAAACCCAAACTCGTTTGTGCCGTTTCTTGTTTGGCAAGGACCACGATTTCTCCGCGGGCCCTCGGCACATTTTGATCGTTGGAGGGATTTTTAAATATTAATATTGCTTTATTAGGCGTCACCAGCGTTGTAGCATTGATACCGAGGGCTGGGAACACCCACTTCTCCGGCGGGGAAAATCGTTGTGCGGAGCTTTGGTTCGTCGACGATGGCGTAACGCATTTGCGTGGCGAGACGGTGGGAAAAGGTTATGATACGTGTAACGATGGCAGGAAGTCCTTGATTTTGCTTCCTGCCACGGTCAGAGAGCGATCCTTCGTGCAGAGGTTGGGTTGCCTAGCCAGTGCCGGCGGCACAGACACGCGTTTGCGCACGATAGTGGAAGGTGAAATAGTTCACCTGTGACTATGAAGAATATCCGCCCCGGAGGCCACGTGCATAAGATCGCAGTCCGTCTGCCCATGTCCAAACCCAGTGGCATGTGACGGTGATGTTAATAATGTTTGCAGCAACGACAAGAAGCGATCTGATTTTTTTGTTTCACGCTCGCCGAAGTAAGTCAGTTCCGTACGCTTCCTGGTTTTCGAAAATTTGAACAACTTAGTTAATGAGGTTTACTTCTACTCATTTTTATATTTCTTTTTATTTTGTTTACGTTTCTTGCTGTTTCCACCCATTTCTGGTAACTTTTTGGTGTTTTGGTACCTGCAGCACTAAATAATTTTATAACACAAACGGAAAAGCCAAGACTGGGACAAATGATGCGGTTTAAGTTAGAGAATTTAGTATGTAAGTTTGCTGTAGTAAAAATGACCCAAAATTTTGCGTTCTGCCCGATTCCAAAGACATTCGAGAATAATTAGTAAGCAATGATTTGTTCGTCGTCGTCCCGACCATCGCACTCGCTCCGGTAACCGTTGTGTTGTGGCCACCGCACTCGCCGTTTCCCGGATTGGGGGCATCGGTTTGGGGTTGTTCAACGCTCATTTCGTTCGACCAGGAGGGAAGGGTTTGACAGATAAACTGGATCACCGACGAGCGTGTGGCCGGAGCGGACAATCTCTAACGCCAAGGAGCACCAGGACTTTTTCCAGTTACTGTAAATTTCCTGTGTCTTCCTTTGATTTCGGTTACCTGCTTCGTTTTTGCGATTCGTCGTCTGATTGATTAAGCTCTTGGTTAAGATACTATTGTCAATTAGGCTAAGTTGACGGTTGTTTATGAATAAATAAATAAATAAATTATTTTGCTGTCATTCTCTCACCACCGAATATCATTGTAGAATTCGTGAAAAATAAACAATACCGCGGAAAATTCGAAGCGTTGCTAGTTAGTCGAGACTCAAACAACGCTCTAGTTCCGCCATTTTCCGACAGGGCGCTGCTTGCTATAATGCTATAATTCTATAAGTTTCTATAATTATGGATAACTTGCTATAATTCTTTGAGTCTCGACTAACTAGCAACGCTTCGGAAAACGCTTCGGCTTTTCGTTACGGAAAAGCGTTTTCCGCGGCATTGTTTATTTTTCACGAATTCTACAATGATATTCGGTGGTGAGAGAATGACAGCAAAATAATGTCGATCTTCCGTTCTCTTCTTGTACTTTCGATCGCATCTTTCTTCTATGCCACTCAGAAGTCCTGTCTGCCTGGTGCGTGCGTAACTAATTCAGAGGAGAGGAGGTATTGTTGCCACTGCCGAACGGGACACCCAGAACGTGATTGACATGCGCCATCTACTTTGATTGACATTGATCCTTCGAAGATGCGCCGCGTGGCAATGCGTATCGTCTTTACCGGCTGCTGTGTAGCCAGACGTCTTCACTTTGTACCGAACTTAAGCCTTTTCACGCTGCGTTCGTCAATTTTTCACGGTACGATCATTTGCACTGGCTCGCTAATTAGCTGCTCTCGACTTTCTCCGCCAACCTTCAGACCCATTAGCCACGTTCGTCTCCCTGGTATCAGTTAAATCCACAAGCAATAGTAACAAAAAGAAAGGTTTGTATTTGCTGTCGGCGCTTCGGAGCGTAGGATTCGTTTGGTAGCGCGACTTCAAGGACTTTCCTAACGACTTCGGCAGCGCGACGCTCAAGCGTGAAAACCATTCCCGACGTATCGTGGCGAGAGTGAAAAGTCGTGTTGTAACCCCTTTTTTCCGGTGTCTGCACTATCGCGCACGGCATCGAGATGGATCCTGGCCACTTCGGAATATCGTCGCCTTTCGGCTCTCGCTGCGGGAAGAATGGTCGCATGTTTTACGACCCACGGCGACAACTTTCGTTTCCGTTCGCGGTTTGTGAAAGCCTTGTGGGCTGCCCTGGCATCTGCTCCGCTCAAGTGGCTGGGAGTTCATTTTCACGACACCCGAAGTCGATCGGCCACCTCGCCGGTGGGCCCCGAGCTAGGCCCGGGTGTCTGTTTACAGAAGCAGAGACCCGGCCGGGCGGGCAATAAACAACCCAAACTCCGGGCCCCGGCCCCGGGAATGTTTGTAACAATTTGTCAAGGAATGTTTGTCTGTTCGGCAGGCTCGGTGGGATCGTGGAAAAGGGTTCTCCCGCGCGCGTCGGGATGCGTCTTCGGGGCCGTGCGACGGTCCGTCGAAGTGGTGGCCACAACAAGGATAAACAATTCCCGATGGGACACTGTGTCGCTGCGGGACACTTCCCGAGCAGCATGTCTAGGCGACTAGTCCTCGTTCCTCGCCCTGCACCCGATACCGGGGATCATGTTCTCGAGAAGAGATAAACTTTCTTCACTTCCACGCTTCGAGTGCTGGAGAATGTGTGTGCGGTCGTAATCGAGCCCGCGCTCTCGGCTCTCGGTGGTAGGTATCCGTTTCAGCCCATCAACGGGAACTCGCCAGATGCCCGCCAGGACCTTACACAGTTGGAACATTTGCGTACCATTTCCCTCACCAAGCCGGGTCGCCCTCTATCCGGTGACATTTGCATGGTGATCAAAGCGGTTCGGCACCCCGCGGAGCCCAAGAGCAGTTTCGCGCAGCAGGCCCAGCCCGTTGGGCCACAAAGAGGAAGACATAAAGTTGGAAAAATGTTTCCGATCGCGGCCGAGACTTTCCCGGGCCGCGTGTCTTCCATGTTGGGCCCGGGCTCTCCACCACCACCGGGCTGGGAATACTGGAAATGCCCACTAATGACGGCTGGGCAAACCCGCCCAGGCCCGGCTCATGACAAATGGTCCGAATAAAAGTGTCAAAATAGAGCATAAATTAGAGCTGTCGCCTTCCGCCTTCATCGTGCCTTTTTTGGTCTTTTTTTTTCGCTCGGCTTGCTGTTGTGTGCCTGCTGGCCCTTCGATTATCGGCTGCTGCTGGTGCAAGGGCTCTAGGCTTCGATGCATATGCCGTAGTGCACAGGACGACAGTGGGTTTCTTGGTGAGAGCTTGGTGTTTTGGTGTTTGGGGTGGAAAAAATGCACTACAAACGATCGTTAGGTCGACCCGGCCCGACCCGGCGAGTCGATCCCGACGGCCCGTATCTGTCTGTGTCCCGTGTCCCAAAATCGAACGTGTTGACGGACATATCCCTGCCGGGCGAGCGAGTTCCGAGCGATGCGGAAGCATCGCCGTCGCCATCGCCGTCGCTGGCTGAACTTGAAACCTTCGGAAGACTATTTCGTGGCCGGGGCCCGGGAAATGCATACAAATTTATTGGAAAATAAATTTCTATAATTACGAACACTTTTTTCACACCTCTTTCATTGCTGCGTTTTATCGGCTGGCTGGCTGGCAGGCAGGCAGAGGCTGGCTACCGATGTTGCACTTAATGCCACTGTTAATGGCACCGCCCGCTGATTCTGGGTTCTTCTAAAAATATGGTCCCCTCTACTCCGACGCCGAGCCTCGCTCGGTGATGATTTTGATTGCCACAATGGCGAAGAACTGTGGCAGGCAGGGGCAAGCAAAAGTTGACATGGCTGGCCGTTATTTGGTGCACTTTTCCGCAGTTTTTCTTTCGCTCTCGCCACCATTCAATGCATTTCCCGGATGTTGGGGGCAATAAATTAAAGAGCTCCCACATATCGCTATTTCGCCATCACGAAAATGTGGGTGGTACAAGTGATGTGAAAGGTTTGAGCGTCGCTTTCGTTTCGTTCGATAAGATTCACACTCGCGCTCGCTTTCACGCTAGTAAAGGATGTTGCTTATCGTTATTACTTATCGTAACGACCAAATAACAAATCAATCATTAAGTCGTTCTGATTAAGTTCCGATGATTCTTTATTGAATACATATTTTTCATACATTTTCCAATTCTGCACTTTTGTGAAAATTGAACCTGTCAGCTGACTGTTTTCAAGATGTGAAAAGACGATTCATTTACCCAACTGCTCTGGAGTTATTCAATTTTACCTTTTTCTGAAAAGTTATCGGGCACAAAAATTTGTTGATAAATCGCAAGACCTGTTTGGAGCTATTTGAATAGCTAAAATGAATACAATTTTCGCCCCGTTATTTGACGAGTGGATAAAACATTGAATGCATTCACCAGAGCACCTCCTGCATTCCAATTCGATTGATCGCATTCAAATAGGACGACCAACGGTCGAAAGCCTCCGATGGACTGGACGAATCGAATAGGTGGCAAAATTATAACTTAACTGCGGTACGGCCTTCGCGGTATTTCGTAAAAAAAAATAATTCTCGGATGAAAAGATCATTTGAAGTCATCACCCACGAATTTGTGCGTTTGTGTTGTATCAGGTTCCATGCGAAAGACGTCAGTTCGAACCATTTCAGTGCATCAAATTGAGTGCAAAACTTTAAGTCGTTGCTTAGTTCGGTTCTGTCCCCGACCTCATGGAAGATACCGTGATTTAAATCATTATCAGAATATCATTTAGTAAATCATCAACCGTATCATTGTATTTTAAAAATGTTGGTACCTAAGAGAACTAAAGATGTTTGAGAATCAACAAGTGAGGGTTGAATTTTTGCGCAGAAAACATTGTTATTATTTATTGTTCTGGCCACGCGGCCTTTATAAATCCTCACAGTAGTTTTATGAACTAGACAAGGAGCATGAAGTCTCAACCACGGACAATTGGTACATTGAGCACACACACCGAAGGTTGATCTCGTAGAGTGAAGCTGATGCGACAACTGAAGAGTGCGTGAAGGAACCACAACCGAGAACTGTTTTACCCACCCATATTGGTCTCTGCTATTCCCGGTCGAGTTCCGTCCCAAACTATGACCGCAAAGAAAGGTCCTGATTTCGGATTCCAATGTGGCCAATCGAAAACACATCCACTGTTCGGTGACTTGGCACGAGAATTGGCTACCATTTATTCAATTTTATGCACGATTGCCGTCGGCGTCGTTGAATGAGCCGACTTCGCTGCTGACTTCACCGCGGTTTGACACAACAATCAAAACGAACTCCGTTTGATCGCTCGATAATACTCGATCGGTTTCCGGAAACAGCGTTCGTGCCGCGGACGCTTCCTATTTACAGACCAGACCAGATCAAGGCACTAAGGCACTAAGGATACCACGAGTGGTCCGGACGATCCCGGCAGGTGATCGAAGCCATGCGCCCGTGAACCATCGTGGCGTGGTGTGTGACGCCTGCCACGGCCGGATGTCCTGCGTGGCCTGTGCCGGTGGCGTAGAAACTCTGATAGTGGCCCGTGTACGCGGTCCCCGGTGGCGTCAGCGTGTTGGGTGGTGGCAGCGGCGGAGGAGGTGGTGGCGGGGAGGCAGAGGACGACGGTGTGGTCAGTTTGTACTTGTCGCCGAACGACGACGGGTGCGGCGCCATGTACGTGGGCGCCCCGAGCGGATTGTGGTGATGGTGGTGGTGATGATGGTGGTAGATTGGACCGAACCCGCTCGCGTCCGATGCGTACGGTTGGCCCAGCATCTGCGAGCTTCCGGCGGCGTACGGCGATAAGGATGCGCCCGGTGACCCGAGGGAAGGCGAATGATGGCCAACGCCATTCAGTCCCTGCTGCTGCTGCTGCTGATGGTGCTGATGGTGCTGTTGAAGATGCTGATGATTGGCGCCACTATCGGTGCTTCCGGTGCTGCTGGCGTTACTCGCGTTACTGCCGTTACTGGAGCCGCTACCGGGAGATTGGTGCAGAAGATGGCTGTGCTGTTGATGCTGCTGTTGTTGCAGGTGGTGCTGCAGATGATGCAGCGCCGATGGGTGTGCTGATGGATGCATCGAAAGCACGGTGGTGCCTACCGCGGGTCCACCAGCCGCCGACACCCCCTGCGATATCCTCACGGAGGAGCTGACGGCGCCAGCGGTCGTCGGCGCTAGTGACGAAACTGCCTCAACCATTTCGCTATCCTCTGTGGGTTGGTGGGTCGCGCACAATTATCACCCACGGCACGGCGCATGAAAAAGAGAGAGACATAGAGAGAAAGAGAGCACATTGACGGTGTGAATGCAATCGACGGGGCCGCCGACAGGCGATGAAAGTGATAGTGGCGACATCTCGGCCGCGGCCACGGCTAGCGATGAGGCGGTCTTTTGGCCATAAATCGAGCATAAAGTCGGTCGGGCGCACTCGGTTCACGGTTTACTTCCTTCGCGGATTATTGGCACGCGTGCACCGCGTGGAAGTGGGAAAAAAGGCGAAGAAAGCAACCCAAGGAATCCGCCACTTCAAGAGGCTCCAAGTTTTTAACGATGCGCTCCCGGGTGCGAAGAAAATGTGCAACCAGCTTTTCATCACGTCGTCGTCGTCTCCGTCTCCGTCTTTGGTCGGCCACGGTGGGTTGCTTGGATTGGTTTTATTCCCAAAGTGCGTCTCGCTCTGCCTAATGGCTTCTTCAGAAACGCACGAAATGTGGAAATACAAATCGTAAAAATGCACCACAACAGGACACAAAAACAAAACACATTAAATGGGAGAACCATAAAAACGAGTCGCTCAAGTACGTACGGACAGAAAAGTGTGGTTCGCCGTTTTGTTTTGTCACAGAATTCGGGGAAAATTCGGTTTCGGAAAAATCCCGCCGATCGCCGAACGAAAATCGCAGAACGAATTATTTGAGTGGAAAATTAAAACTTTTCTTTCGAACGTTGCACGACCGCCACGCTCACTTTCGGGGGGCCAATGGGTTTTGGGATTCGGTACTTACTCTTGTTGTAGCTGGAGCTGCGCTCATTTTTCAACCGTTCGCTCATGGCCGGAGCCGATCGTTCCTGGGAGCTGGCGATGGGAAGAAGGAGAAAGAAATAAGGATAAGCGCCACGGTAAGAAATCTTACAAAATGCTGCTTAATGGCAAAATGTTTTCTGAATATGTGACAACGAAGTGATGATGGGTAGCAGCGCACATTGTTGTGCGATGCGCCTGTTCGTGGCCGTGTCGTCACCTTCGCTCCGATCTTAAAGTACGAATCATAAGTGGCTGACAACGGTTTAACCGTCACTGCACTGTTCGGCGCATTTGCAACAATCGCAATCCCGAGAATGATAAATGCCCGGTTGCGGAAGAGTCTGCAAATAGAACTTTTACAATACCCCGTGGGTCAATAAGTGATTAGACTGTCGTTAAGTCTAAACATTAGGTTGAGGCAAAAGAAATCCATTATTTTCTCGATAGACGGCTGTAGTGATCGGTGATAGCTCGTAAAGTATCGGTTTTGAATTTCACGTAAAAATAAAGGTTTTCGTTTTCCTCAACCGAATATTTGTATAACTCAATGGGAATGAAACATTATTTTAAAAAACGAAACATTTCGAGATAAGCTTTTGGTTCGGCTTCTGGCACGCCATTTGACTAATTGCGTCATCGATTGAAATATATTCCAATAAAATTTTCACAAACAATCGCTGAACGATGTTGTCGAGGTAGCTAACATCTTGGTTAAGTCTTCACATTCAGCTGCCAATAAGGAAACCATAAAGCTGCACGGCGGTAACGAATTTTCTTCTCACTCTCTTTTGAAGTAATCTCGAACTGCATTCAACAAATGGTCCCAATCAAGGGCAGAGCCATCGGCTGCACCATCAATCGGATTGCATCGGGCCCTAGGACCCCACAAACTGGGGCCAGAAAATCAAACACCGTTTGATGGCGCTGTTGGTGGGATGTTTGCGCCCACTTCTGCAGTATCGCTCAGACAGGATGGCGGGCACCAGCCTGTTGCTTATCAGAATCCATTGCGTTGCCCGCCCGCCTGTTGTTTCATAATCGGCGATTTGTTTACCGAAAATGGTGCTGCCCGTGGCTGCGGCCCAGATGATGGTACCACGTTTCGTTTGCCACAATAAACCAAAACCGACCGCACGTCATCGCGATCGCTTATGTGGCGGATCTAGGATCCCGCACAGCGCTACAGCATATGCTTCATATCCGTGGTCGCTGGACAGCGATCGAGCTTCGGCGATGGCGATAAGCTGGCCAGGGCTATAAAAGAAAAGATCACACCAATCACACACCGATTCGGTGTAATGGATATTGCTCTGCTCCCTGGACTCTGCTGGAACTTTGACCAACATTTTCCTCAGCCGCTCAGCGCCCTCTCACGCGGGAATGTTTGAAAATTATCTTATGGCCCGCGAGCCCGGGAGTCCGCAATCTGTTTGGGAGCCATAAACAAACGATTCCGGGTGGGGTTTTCCGTTATGATTTACTGTTTGTTTAACGGCCCTCTCCCGTCGGTGTCTCCGCTCGCGGTGGTAGCATAAAACGCCGGTGACGGCCAACCCGCTGCTGCTCACCAACGCTGATTCTTGAATCTTGTTTTTGGGGAATCCGCCCATCCCCGAAAGGGGTTTCTTTTCCTACGTACGCCCCAAGACCTCTAGCAAGTGGTAAATATATTGATTTGAGTGGACCACAAGCGATACGCGGAACGCACTACTGTACCCCCTGACCAGCTGAGGGGAACCATAAGTTTGGAATTGTTTAAAACCCTCCACATCGCTGACCCTTCGCTCGTCGACCGTTTAGAGACACCAATGTTTACCTGCCTGTTACGGGCCATTTAGAATGGTAGCGAAACGATGTTTTTCAATAAAACACCATTAGAGATGGAGCGAAAAGGTGTCCGAAGACTGTGCTTCCAATCTGTTCTGAGATCTGTCCATCGAAATTCTCCGGAAAGCCACCAGTTGTGGCCGGAGAATTTATAATAAAATAGGAACAGCCTAGTTTATGAGCTGCAAGTGGATTGGTTTTTGGGTGAGTGCGCCCTCCGGCGGCATGAGTTATGGTGTGGTTATTCGGGTGGCTTAAAACAGAGTGATTCACCGAAAACAACGAACTCTTTGCGGCCGCGATCACGTAAACTCGCGATCGATACGTTCGAGAGGCTGTTTCTTGGTAGGCGCCGAAGTCGGCCAAACGCTATGTCAACCAACCGATGTAATTGGTGAACATGACAGAAAAATCACCCACCGAAAAACTTGGCAGAAATCTGCATTAGATCAGGACTATCAGGTATGGTCACTGCTATAAAAGACCCGCAGGATATAGATATGAGGAGGCCTGCGCTGCTAGGTTGGGTGGTAATTGGGTGCACAAACAGGAGGACCTACTGCCGATGATCCCAAACCCACGATGGCCACGCTTTCGACTACCCGATTGATCGGCTCCTCGACGAGAACCGAACGTGGTGTGCCTGTGCCAGGATATCGTAATCCACCACCGAGATCGACCACGCCGCTGATCCGTAGCGCGTAAATAAAGCGACCGGGCGGCGCTCCATAATCGAGATCGGAAACTCGAGAAACCCCCAAAAATAGCCGAAGAATGCCGGGCCAGACCAAGAAGTCTGGTCGGAGAAGTGAGGTCCGAAATTTGAAAAGTGTTCCCTCGCCCCGTTTGATTGCGACGAAGGTTGGTGGATTTTATTTTCTGGTTTTGCGTCTCGATGTGGCCACTTTACCCGCACTTTGTTTATTCGTTGCGTTCCGGTCCGAGATTGGCCCGATCGAGGCCGAGGCGGACATGTCGGCCACGAGCGCCAATCGTTAACAATCCGCTTCCAGTTTGATGCAATGATTAGGAGCGCTGTTTATTTATGTTTCTAATAAAATATCGATGAAAGCCGTACGCACGCACGCAAGCCGGCCGGTCCGATGGTCTCTTTTCGTCGAAGTCAATCGACGAAGCTACCTACGCGCTTTCCGTTACGGAACCCGGGTGCTGGGGTCTTTCGCAACATCTGGATGTTGCCTGAGGCATGGTTTGCGTTATCGCGGGCCGCTCATTAAGGCTCGTATCTTCGGTCACCTCCCCAAAGCGTGCGGGAATGTTGGTGAATGAAAATGTTTGAATCCAATTTCCATCGCTTTCGTAGTGTCGATGGATGTAAAATGCCCGTTCTCGGGGCAGATGAAAATAATAACTAAATTTTTGGGGGGTGATTTTGTTGGGAGAAGTTTACTACGGCCAATTACTTGAAAATGACAATCGGGCGAACCACAGCAAAAGTTGGTGAACGAAGTAGGCTTGACATTCTGCCGGCTTCTAACAAGACTCATTGACAAACACAAAATTTCATTGGGACTTAAAAATGAACTTTTTGCAAAGATTAGTACTTTCAACGGATCACTTACCGTTGAACGAAAAATTACATCAGCTCTGCTTATGCGCCAGATTCACAACTTGTCGATCGACATTATGTTTCTCAATTTTTATATTCATTTCTTTTCTTTTATGACTTCTTCGCAGTCACACGAGGAATCTAAGTCTCCAATTGTAGTCCTGAAACTAGTTACACCAGTGTTCTACTTTAGAATGAATCCGCTATTGGGTCGTACATTATTTCATTAAATTGCATTTTATCATCGTTTCTTTCGATCAAATAGCATTGTTTGTCATTCGATATTGTTTCAAGTCTTAAGAAACAGAGAAAAGGTCTAGAGATTCGGGAACTTCTTCGTCGCTTTGTTCAGATCACAGAATAATAGAAAATTGGAAACTACTAAACTTTGCTTCTACCTCATAAACTGGCAATCAATGAAACAACCACTCTAAAGTCGCAGCCAAAAATGACAGAAGGTACGTGCCATCGCTCACCCGAGACCGGTTCGACGAATCGAAGATGGATTATCCAAACATTGTTCGACCATGTTTTCGCCCTCAACCCCGGAAAACCATGCTCTCCGTCCCAAAAGGCTGATGGATGCGTGCGAAGCAAACGAGCATTGCATAAACACACCATAAACGTTCGATTTAACGATATCACCTCGAATGGAATTTATTCGCCATCCTTGGCCACAACGGCGCCCGCGCACGTGTGTGTGTGCGTGTCCGATCCTCGCTGAGCGATGAGTCCAACGCGGAGCACGATTTTCCGGAACTGTTGCTGCGAAGATTTACCCTCCCCAAGACTGTGTTAATCAAATCGCGTAGCCTTCAAGAGCGATCTCTCCGCTGGTCCGCTGCCCATTCCGATGGAAAGCGGAAAAAACTAAACTTCCGACACGTGTTCGTTTACTGTAAGGTCGCCTATTTGCTCGCGTGGAAAATTTATGTCTCAAACACGTGATCGTTGGCCTCCCGGGAGCAGACCGCAACCGTGCGGTGCGCGGTGTTTGTAATGTGCATAATTTAGTATTTAATTAAGTTCACACTTCCACCGCTGACCAAAGGTGACAAACGAACTCAAGTGCGGCACCGCTAGGGTAGTAATGAGCGCAACAATCTGGTGGCCCTCGGCACCCGCGGGCCTTTTGTGATGCAAGTAAAAAGCGTGGCCCTCAGCATCATCAGCAACATAAATAAATTTCGTGTTATTAACATAAACATAAAGCGGAGATCGCTCGAGGGGGACATCGAGCCACGGGATCGTAGTGACATCTTGATCGTCGCTTTCAAAGAACTCCACCTTGTACCAGGGGAAGAGTCCACCGGTCCGGTCCCTTTTATCGCGATACTAAGCGATTCCGGCGGCGATCGTCGTCCGTCGGCACGGCGCTGTTTATTTTCTATTGCTCGCGCTCGCGAAAACAATAACAAAAGTGTCGTCGGCACCGAGCTCACAATGCTGGGCCCGCACCCCAGGGGTCCCAGAATCACACTCTACTTCTCTTACTTCTTCACCGCTCGGAAGCAGCAGCTCGAACGTATAACTCAGCCAGTAAACAAACCCACGATTGCGGCGGGGTTGGTTTCACTTCGGTTTTATATGCATTTTTAAGTCGCTGTAAATCAAATGGGTCGTAAGTGGTGGGCTGTAAAACGGTTACCGTCGCCCTCCGGATACCTACTCCTCGTTGGTTTCGTTGTCCCGGAATCCTTTCGCGAACGGATTGCTGACGATCTTGAGCTGCGTTACCTAGTCGGGGAAGGGTGAAAAAAAAGTGAACAATTAACAAAAACATTCGGACTAAAAAGGCTCAGAGATCTTAAGAGGTCCGCTAAATTGGCCGCAACACACTACTCCATTTTCATTAACTCGGCAAACGGCGCTTGGCACTCGGTGGCGGACGCAAATCAATTATGAAACTGGAGCGCGCGAGCGCGCGGGAGATGGAAATTTATGAGCCCCTTCCCGCAGCAGCACCAGCATCCGTCGGCCGAGCGCCTGACAAGTTATGCTCTCCCGGGGGGATGGAGCGACAATATCCACATTCCAATATATCTTTTCTACTTTGTAATATCTGTCAAAATATTTTGAACCCATTCATTACTTTTAATCGCCGTGCGCCGGGCGGCTCTCCGTGACACGGAAAACCCGCGCCACATCAGGCAGCACAGCCTGTCACGAAATGTGACCTCTGCGCGTTCGGGCTGGTCGTGCCATTTTGGTGGCTGTGGTTTTTGTTTGTTTGTTATGATTTAGGCGTGCTTTAGAATTTACGAGTACACGGAGACACATAACCCGCCGCGCAGCAGGATCGCGTTGCGTGTCCACGCTCTCTCTCTGTCTCTCTCTCTCTTTCTCTCTCTGTGTGCCGCAAATCGTTCGCCGGTGATTTAGTGGGACTCGCCGGTTTTATGGCGGAATTAAATCCACCCACAGCATGTCGGGAGTTTCGGGCGTGTTTTTCAGTTTGGCAAACACTGATCCACTGGTTGACGGTTGGTGTGGGTTTATGATGATCGTGACGATCACGATGTATCATTTGATTGTGAAACGAATCACTTGGAACGATCCAAATGGGACATGCTCTAACGCGTTCCATAATCCTCAAAATATTCACAGTGTGAAGGCATTCCCGGCATATCCCGCCACAGACCAGTTGGCGACCAGCATAGCGACCTTTGCCAGATCGTACGCTCACTGTGAGCCGTCGCAACTACAACCGGGCGGAGCAGCATGATCGTTATGCTGCCCCGGGTTAAAGATAAACATTAAACAGACCGAACATTTTTAATCGTTTGTTTGGTCGTGCGTAATGGGAAAAGGATGCTGCTGTTGCGGCCACTGCACTGGCGGGATGGGTATGTGGCGCACACCGGTCGGACCGGGGGCTGTGTATTTGTACTACGATGTTGCGTGACCCGCCCCGAGGGAAGCCCCGAGCCGTAAACAGTCGTGGTCAACGCAGACACAGCCCCGTGAGGTGGGCCCTGCACTCAAGCGGACTGAAGTGGTAAGCTTAGTGATCTCTCTTACCCGTTGGTTCTGGTAGGCCGTCACCGCCGTGAAGGATGTTTCGGGAAAGACGAACGTTCGGTGCGTCAGCGTATCCCGTTCGTCCTTAACGCCGTTGCGCGTGTAGAAGCACACGTGCAGCCGTGGCTGGTAGCGATGCATCGAGTTCAGAATGATCTGCGGATGAGAGAGAGAGAGAGAGAGAGAGAGAGAGCGTTGGGATTGGAAATCGTCTTTCCAAAAGAGACTTAGTGGTCTTTCGTATTACTCACGTGCCCATTATCGTCCAGCTGGTTGTTGGTGAGCTTCAGCTTGTCGAAGGAGATGGTTTGCTTCATCCAGGTCGCTCCGGTGGCCGGCGAGTCGGGATGGACACTGATCCGTGGCGGAGAAATGGGGTCCGCTTTTCCGGCCACCACCCAACTGGAGCTGTGGTTAACGGATTGAGAGGTAAAGTTTCAGCGCCTTTTATTGAAAACCCGTACGGTGAGTATCCTGAAGCTCCAAGTTGTTGGTGAGAGAATTAGGAGTTATTTTAGGTAAGCTTAGAAAAGATGTTAGAAAGGGTATTTCAATGAGGTACGAAGGTACGCATGCTTAACAGTTGATGGACTTTGCTGAACTTTACGCGAGTTGAACAAACTTTACCAAAGTTTAAGTGGCCCATTATCGTTCCAAACGATATTCCAGGGTGGTCCATCTAGTGTTTGGATTCCGAAGATGGGATGCAAAATAACGATTACGGTTGACGCTGTGTGTAGCCGTAGCCTGTAGCCATCCTGTTGAAACCTAATGTCGGCCAAGTTTTCAACTTCTATTTCGCCGAAGAACCAATCGGTCAACATTTCTCAGTATTCGCTAGTTGTGGCTGCATTGGTTTTTCTTGCCCGACGTGTTCAGAGCCCCAAATACGAAAATTTTGCTTATTACCACAACCACCGAGATGGAAATGAGCTTTTCAAATTTCGTACAGTTTGAGTTGAAGGCTCACCACTTAGAAAATTCTTTTTTCATATTTCCCAATTTTCTGCAAGAATATCGCGCCCCATTTCGTACAGGTCAAAGTTTTTACTAAATTTTCACAATTTCTAGAATGAAGTTTGACGTTTAGAAAAGTCAAGTAATCGGTAGTTTAAAATCCAAACAATCGATGGATCACCCTGAAGTCACTGAAATTGTCTAAGCCAGACCTGAACTTGATCCTCATCGGGAGCGCTGATGCATGCAAATTATGTAACGTCACGCTCGTTTCGCTCATGTAACGCCTACTTGACAGTTCAGCACGGTCATCAACTTAATATTAGTCTCGTCATGTTTTTAGTCTACTGTCTATTCTAATGATGTGGTGTTAGTACGGTGAGCGATGCGTTAAATTTGCGTTGTTACGCTCGATCGTTAGCGACGCCTCATCCCGTTACGCAATGGACCAGATAGCTCGTCCGGCCGAGATAAGTCGTAATTCCAGGCCTAGCCGTTACCGATGCGTTTGGTTACGTATACTGTGCCCCCCTGGTATTGCATGCCCCCTGGCGTCAAAAGCGTCATGCACAAGTCACAACCAATAGACACACACACAAGCAAGTGCACACGCGCGGTCGCGGGTTGACCGAAACTCCGGCTGCCAGTCGCCGGCGGACGCGTCCCACGCGACGCCACTTACGTGTGGAACGCGTATCGGTAGCGCTTATCGTCCAGCGGCACAAAGTCCATGATCATGAGGTACTCGGTGGCCAGGTTCAGCCCCTCCACCCGCACCTGGAAGGTCGGGAACATGCGGCGGCCCGCCTTGGTCACTATCATCTCGGTGCCCTGCTCGTGAAATTTGTCCCACAAGTGTTTGCCCTCGAGCACCACCACCACCGAGCCGAGCGTCGGATGATAAGGCTTATCCGGATCGACCGTGGCCGACACCTTCCGTGCGGCCGCCGCCGCACACGGCCCCGCTTTACCGCCAGCGGAAGAGTCACGTCCGTTCGCCGCCAGGGCTGGGTGTCCCCGTCTACTACCGCCGTCACCAACTTCACCGTCGCCACCACCACCACCACCACCAGATGTATCGCCGTCACTACCACCGGGATGTCCTGCGTCCTCCTCGTCCGGACTACCCGACTCGTCCGGCTCCCCCATACACACCCGCTGTCCGTCGGTCGCCCGGGAAGACGCATTTTGGGAGCCGATGTTGTGTCTTCGGGAGGCTCTCGTCCGGACGCCCCCAAACTCACTTCCGGTCCGAGTGGCTTTCGACGGACGCGCTGCTGCCAGTGGTTCGTGGAGATTCTTGTTGCTGCTGAGGTCATTGTTGTTGTTGTTGTTCAGGTTGAGGTTCAGGCTGGCGGACAGATTGAGACTGTTGAGGTTGGGGCCCGCCAAAGGATGGCCACCGTGAACCGGCGAGGACTGCTTGCTGTCGCAACTGATGCTTAGCTGCTCCACTTGTTCCAGCGGGTTGTATTGGCCCTTGTTGGCATTCTGAATGCAGGCTGTGGACGGAGCAGAGCACACGATATGAGTAACTTGGGTCCCCAATTCATGTTTTGGAGGAAATAAATCATTATCCTAAAATTTGTTGAACAACCGCCAATATTTCGGTGAACCTTAGTTTAAAAGCGCGCCTGTCAGTTCCGGAGGTCAGCTAAATATAGAAGCCCAGATCTCGCTTTCCCCACCGCTCGGGTAAGGATAAATCATCTTTCCATGCACCCGTTTGCGGTAGAAGCGAAGAAAAAACGGCCTTCCGCCTTGCCTGCCGAAGTCAGGATCGTCATCATCACTGTCATTTGCGCGGTCGTAAATTCAGCGCAAATCGAAGTACGGTACGGCCCAACCACAGGAGTGCCGCGTCTAGACGAGGCCGCCGAAGCGGAGGGAACAAAATTGAAATAAAGTAGACCTTTACCTAAAATTCGGAAAAACGCGAAACGAGTAACTTTCTTTTACTGCTCCGTGCTCCGACGGCTCCGGCGGAACGAAGAACACCGGGAGGATTCCACCGCGGCGTACCGACGTTCGTCAGAAGGCACCGAAGGCGGCGGAAAAATTCTGTACCGCACCACCATTAAGCAATCATCGACCGTTTTTCACAGGTCATAAAATTTTGACTGGCTTGTGCCAGTCACAGTTTGCGTGGCGTTACCTCCGTGGTTCCGCTGGTCCGAAAGGCAAACCCCCCAACAAAAAAAACAGCGACCAAGCACAGGAGTTAGAACCGCTAAACGTAGGAACGCCGCCCAAGTGCTTCGGTTGCGGCATCCTTAAAAGGGAGCGAGCGCCGTTATGTGAAGCAATTTGCTGTGCGGTTCTGGTTTTTCTGGGGTTCTCTGGGCCATATTTTGATGGTCCAAGAGTTTATGAGTTTTCCTGGAATGTCGCATCCGCAGGTTGCGCGTGAGCCTACCGAAAGCGTGTCCAAAGTGCTCACAGATTTGGAGATTGCTCTAATTGCTGAAGGAAAGCAATATTGTTCGGTTTTTTTTTTCATTTTTTGAGCAATTTTTGGGTATGAATTGTCCAATTTTTAGTCGAGACTGAGCGCTTTGGGAAATGTCTATTGGCTGACCGTGGAATGCCTATGTTCCTGTTTAGCTTATGTCCTCCTTACTTCGTCTGAAATTAAAGACCAAAGCCTCCTATTCCAGAACGAAGGTTTTCCAAATTTGATTAGACATTGGAAATTGACAAAATTGAACAGCGCCATATCATTTCTCTAAATTATGCAATTAGATAGAAAATATATAGAATAACTGAGGCATAAGATTTCCAAAATAAAAACGGAAAATAGGGATTCTTTTGGATATTTCGATATATTTGTAGCACAATAATCCGTTTCCCTTGACATTCTGGTCAACTGTGTACTAGGTCTATACGTTGAGAACAGGACTGTTTTCAACACACAAAAAATGTTTATATTTTTTTTTCGCAAATTTCTATTTTATTCGAAGTATGTGCCATCGCTAGCTATACATTTCTCCTATCTCTCTGCCTAATCATGGATTCCTAGACGAAAGAATTCTTCGACTTTTTAAGTAAACTAATTAGTCATTCCATTTCGACTTCCTCGTAGAAAAACGAAAGGCTGCTCGGCCAATACGTGTCCCATCGATGAAAAAGAATGATATTCGGAAAGAGCCAAGTCTCGTGAATAACGCGGGGAGGGATAGCAGCTCTCGTCCAAGTGATGTGATAGTTTGCTGAAACTGTTTTGCTTTTTGGGCACATGTCAGCTTCACTTCACGAGGGACCAGGCGCCTCCATTTCAGAAAACAGAAACGGCTTTTGGTTGTTTTTCGATCAATGCATGGTTGAAATTGGTCATTTGTTGTCAGCAGCGATCGGAATTAACGTTTTCATCAGGTTTTAGGAGCTTGTGAAACACCACATCTTTCTGTCCCATCAGAAAGTCCGTTTTTTGGAGTCAATTGACGTTTTTTTTTGTTAAATCAAAATCGCCTTTTTGGAATTTTTTAAACCACTTAAAGCACTGCGATCTTCCAAACACAAGTCCCTACAAGCATTTGGTGCGATTCCGAAGCAGTTTTCTTCAAGAGGAGCAGAAAAATAATAATCCCCGCAAAACGCTTTTTTCGGGCACAAAACTCGCCATGGTCTAACCCTTTTAACGGTCGTTTGCAAACTGATTAAATTTTTTTGCGACCTGGACTCATTTACCTGATGTCAAAATAAGGTAATGATGAATGAACAGCAAAACTGGGAAGTCCCAATCGGCAGGTACAGCCATCCTTTTTACAGTCCCGTTCTCAACGTATAGACCTAGTAGACGTTTTGGGAATCTAAATAAGAGTACAAAAGAACCCAATCTAGAAGCCCAAGAATCGACGAACAAATCTACGCTGTTCTAACTTACTTATTTACAAGAATCCATTGACCGCCAAAATTGGTTCGTGGAAAATGGCTAGAATTTCACCATCTCCACTCGGTGGAGCGATTCTACAACGTTCATTCTTCTGCTTTCCGCACGGGCGACACCATACAAGAAACGAAAATCACAAGCTGAGCACACAAACAAGGCACATATGGGCGCACTGGGAAAAGTGAGCCGGCCTCGGCGTATTTCCACGCCGAGGAATGTGAGCTGGAATTTCGTCGAATTAGTGCAAAGTCAGTGCAGCACCATTAATCAACCCGTTCGACAACGGAGCAACTGGAGCGCACGGCCGGAACGCCCTGCCGTTTCCTGCCGTCGAGTGTCCCAAAACACGCCGTGGCCACATTTGCATCCCGTTTTCTGCTCTGAAGTTTCAGCAAATTTTCCAACGTCCCGTCCAATGCTACCACCGCTTGCTACGAGTATTGACAGCGCTAATGGTGACGTAGAAAATCCGCCGCAGCAAACGCAGCGCCTACTCGCCCATCAATCTCGCTCGAGTCAGTCGACAAGTTTCGCAAACTCCTTTGCGGGCCAAATAAACCAAGAAGAAAAACACCGTGCCAGTGCCAGTGCGATCGTGCGAGGTGTGAATGAAATCGGAAAGTCCACCCGGTGGGAATGTGTGACAACGATCGTGGCCGTAACGGAACGTTTTGCGCCCCGGGGACTCCAAATTGACAATTAGTTCAGCACGATTTATGTCGCCCGCCAACCGAGGTTACGGGTGAGCGCGATCGCAATTATTTTAAATTAACAAGATATAAATCTTGGCCTTAGCGAACCGAACATCAAACGAACGCGCCCGTGACAACCGTGATCAGCTTTGAAGCCCCTTAACTAGTGCCTGAAATTAGATGAACAACCGTTGCACACAGTATCAGTTATTGGACCTTCGATTTAGACCCGTTCAGAGGGACCTTCGATTGCCGAATTCCTTGAAGTAACATTAATCAGATCTATGCTCCGATCACGGCTTATCGGGCACTGCCACCGGATACAATTTGCGTACTGGGCGTAGCTCCTCACTCAAGTTCGCTTGTTATTGCCGGCCATGTCAACACTTCGTCCGACTCAGTCCGACAGGTTGCTGGTGGTGGTGGCGTCTCCTCGTCGTCATCGTCGCGGTTGTTTGATTGTTTTCATTGGTCAGCGTGCAACAACATCGCCATCGCCGTGCGCCACCACCACCAGGGAGGAAGGTGCTACAATGTGTTCTGCTTGCCCCGCCGACGACTGAGCCTCTGGAGAACCGATCGACCGATCCTTGGCGCACACACGGGCACGCGCCCCGCGGAACGGCAGATGTCAGCGTACCGATGATGGCGCAATTCACCAACGCGTTGAGCTGTTGGTGGAGATCCTTTCAACGCCGCGTCCTCATCGGAGGCCAGACCCCTCGTTACAAATGAGCGTTGTGATTTGCGATCATGCTCGGATTGCGATGATGCGCGCGAGTCCGGAAAGGTAGCTGACCTCCGACGGGTGACGAGTGAGCCCCTCGATGGCGGGTGTGTAAGTAAGTGAACCTGCCTGATGGTGATTGATTTAAAATGGCACACACGTGGCCAAACTAACGACGGAATGCAGTTTTTACATTTTTATAGTCTTTATCAACAACCGTTTCGGTTAACGCCTTCCGGTGGCTTCCTGATGGTGCTGGTGGGGAAATTGTCGCGATTGACCCAGACCCAGACCCAGAGACACTTTTCACACGCGCATCCGCGTCTTCGTGCAGCCAGCATCTCGAGTGTGAAAATGGTTTCCATACGCCACAGCTTTGTGCTCTCCCTTTGGCCGCGCGGCTTCGGGTTGCGGTCGGGTCGTGTCGGGTCGCCTCATAATTTACAGTGTCATGTCGAAAGCAAATATTTATGTTGTAATTAGTCGAGTGTTGCTGCGTTCCTGTACGCGCTGTCTCCTCGTCCGTCGTGGGTTCGCTACGTATTTGTCCAGCGTGGCTGGGTTCCAGTTTTCCCGTTTCCTCTTCACACCCTTTTCTTTCCCCACACCGGGGCCGCCGCGCATGTGTTCCGCTCTGCCGATCGTCGTCTGCGGACCGCATACCGTAAACATTTTGGAAAGTCGGAACATTTTTGGTTGTTTGGTTTTCTTTCGATAACAGAAGCTGCAAATTCGCTCAGACGATGTCGCAGATGACCCGGGCAGACTTCCGGGTTCCCGTTCCTTCCCGACGCATTTTCCGAGACACTTTTCACGACTCGATCCGAATGATCCGTATTTGGAAACCGGTGCCTCGTTTCGTCCGCTTTCGGCGATGAATTTATTACATGTTTTTATTTCCCGCGATTCCAGACAGAGTGCGATCGATAAACAGACCACTCACCAGGGCGGAACGTAAAATCGGGACCCAAAATCTGTAGGACTTTTCCCGGAACGGATCGGGGCCGGAACGGCGTCCGGTGAGTTGTGGAGTTTTCGGGTAACGCACCGCAGGCCCATCAATTAAGCACCGGCGGACAGCGAGCACAGCTCTCCGATCGATCGAGTGGCCAGCGGGTCAGCTTGGTCTCTCGGGCTTGACGGTCGCTGTTGCGCCACCGCGCTGATCCATGCTGGGCCGCAGCAGTAGCCGCTCCAGCTTTCAACGGCGTGTCCGAAAGCGGACGAAATACTGCCTGCCACTATTAGCCAGTAGCTGGGCCCCCGGGCCAATATTTTGCCGGCCAGGCGGACACCGGTGCGGACAGGTCGGACTGTGGAAGATTTGCGATTGGGCCTCGCCGTCTCTATTGCGCACTGTGGCCAGGTTTTCGGATCCCGTTTTTTAACCCGTCTGATGCACTGCGGTGTGATGTAAACATAACGGCGGTGAGCTGACCGGACGACGCCCGAATAAATTGTAGCCGCCGACTGTCAGGCCGGCCATTCTTGGGGTTTCTTGACAACCGTCGGACCGCGGGACACCAAAGGTTGACATCATAATTAATTTATTCGTTAAATCATCTTGCCCCCGCGCGCCACTGCCGCGCTCGCCGTTTTGGGGCCAGGACGTGATAAATCGCCGCTGCTACGGTGAGTGTGTTTAATTGTGTTTTGTTTTTTACATTTTTTTTTTTGCATTCTTAAGCGCGCCCGTCAAAGAGTTATGCCCACTGGCTGGCTGCCTGGCTGCCTAATTAAGAAGATTATTAGAAAACGGTAACCGGTAAAGGGCCACGGGCGGAGCAGAAAATTGGAGCTCGCTTGATTGCGCTTCGGGGACCCACGAAACCCGGTCGGTCGGAGAGCGGCTCAGAAATGATGACTCAATTAATTAAACGATGCCTCGGGCGGGCCCTGACTGGGACCCCATCTTGTGCTCGTTCCAAGGAGCGAACATTCCGCGGCCAGCAACTACCCGACGGCGGCGGCCACGGTGACGGCGACGGCGGTACTGGTACGCGTCCATCATCCGCGCATTTACATGACGTGCCGGCTCGGTTTGTCAGCCGGTGAGGAAGCTTGTTGGGTATAAAAATTGGCTATTAATTAAATCGGGACGTGCACACTGCATCAGCGATTAGGCCGGTGAGCTGCAGGACCACAGGACCAGACCGGTCCAGCGGAAAAGGATCGGAATAAATCATGGCTGTCAAAACACGTCCCATTACGATGCCACGATGCCAGCCCCGGTAATTGTAGTCATTACCGGTGGTCGACCATCGAAGGTCATCCTTTTTTTCGCGCACATCATCTTCCTGCTTATTTTCAAACGGACATATCTGAGGCAAACCCCTGTTTTATACGGGTTGATTCATTGCTCGAGCTTCCGAATCGATGTTAATTTGAATGACTTGTGCTTTAGAAAGCTGTAATTGAATGTCTCAACTACTCAGCAGTTTAAGGAAGAGATTCTTTTGCTATAAAAAAATCCCAATATTCTAATATTAGCTCCAGAGACGTTCAAGTTATGGGAAAATCTTCACAAATGTCGACTGACATTTAAGTGTCCGGGTTGGCAGTTGGTTGTGCATCCCATTTTTCGCTGGTAACCGAAGAAGGCTGTGATCAACAAATTTCCCAACATTGGAACGGTGCTTCGCAGTGAGAAAACCCATCTCACTATGGCCCACGAAGCTCATCTCACTATGCAAATTATTTTCCTCCAAAAGCTAATCCTTTAAAACCGTTAAGGATAAGACCCTCTGAACGTAATCCGTACCCCGTCGGTCGGTAACCTACCTTCCATCGCCTTCATCGGATTGGTGCCATTTTTGTACGAAACCGGACTCCAGTAGTCGATGGCTGCCGCCGCCGGGCCGTAGTGGTGAAGGAAATCCGTGCCGTTCAGATCGGACGGCATGGTCGGCATGCTTCCGACGAGATTGGTGTAGGACGATTCGTGCAGCATAACTCCCGGCGGCCCACCGTCACCGTGCCGATGGTGCCCGTTTGCGTAATCAAGATGGTGCATCATGGCGGAGCCGTTTCAAGCACTTTTTAGCGCAATTTATTGAATCGAATAAAAAACTCTTCGGAGATGATCTGATTGAATCACTGTTTAAGAATGTTGATCGATTGCTACATCCATCGTTAGCGACCACCGTCAGCTCCCGAGACTCATAAACGCTGCCTACAGCCTAACCGGGTTTGTTTTAATGGCCAGTAGACTTTTCACACATTCGACAATTTTCACCGATCGGCACGTTCCCCGTGTAATTCGCACTTCTTCACTTCGCACCGGTCTCCTGTCACCAGGGCCGCGGCCGAGCGACGGATACCGAGACGCTTACCGGAGATCGCGTGCGTCGCAATCCGCGATCGTCGTGTCAACGATAACCGATCCAAACAAACGGCTTAGCTTTTCTTGTTCTTTTCTCCTGTTTTTTGGAGTAGAAAACCCCAAATCCAGCGGTGCACACACACAGGCACAAGCAGACACCGACGGCACACGCACTTTCCCCGAAGCGGCACTTTTCCCCCGAGGGAAAACACAATAATAATTAAACTTTCAACCGGCCACGGGCATTTCCTGTCCCGTAGGGCGGAAAAATGGCCGCAGCACCGCGGGACGGCGATGATGATCGCAATAGATAAAATTATAATAACTACACACACACACGCACTCGCTTACACACACAGTGTAGTAGTAACACCCGTGGCCTCTGGCAGAGGCAGAGTCGGTTTCGCGTTTTTCCTCGCGATCGTACGGCGGCGTACTGCGGCACTTGGCGCTTCAGATCCATCCGCGGACCGCTCGGCAAGGCGTGCTCAGCGCGGACTCAGGCGGACTCCCTGATGCTGGTTCTTTCTCGCCACTCCGTTGGCGATTCTCTTTCTCTCTCTCGCTTTTGGTCGTGAAGGAGATCGCATAGTTGATCGTAAAGATCAGTGCGTGCGAGCGGTGGATGGGAATTTTCTTTCTCAACTTTCCACCAACGGCCGCGGTACGAGGGAAACTCGGGAAAGCCGTGGGAGGACGAGGACAGTAGGCCGTTCGGTTTCGCTTGGTCGGCCGTTGGTGTGACCGGGACGACGCGAGCGCACGTTCCGTTCGTGACACGATCCCTCTCGTCAGCGACCACGATCGGTGAAAGTGAAACCGATCCACCGGGAGTCGACGAGCGCGCCAGGACGACATCGGCCCCCAAAAAACACCCCGTGCAGCACTTTTGGGTTCTTTTGTACCAAGAAAAACCAAAAAAAAAGCAGGGAAGAAAACGCACTCACAGCAGGATACAAAACGGTGAAATTGTTTACGGATTCCGCGTTCGGTCTGGGCGAGGGCCACTACCTGGTCCGCTTTGAAATTAGACATACCATCAGGCCGCGCAGCCGGCCACCACCACCCGACCACTCGCACTAAAGGTCGCTCGTTACGCCGAGGGATAAAATTAGTACATCATCATCATCATCGTGCCCAGTGACCCGACACCGAAATGACTGACTGATTGATTGATTGATTGATTGCTCGATCGAGATCTGGTCGCGGATGGGGCGCAGAATGCTAAGGTCAAGCATGTGGACCATTATGCTCTTCCTCGTTTGGGGCTGCCACAGGATGGGTGCGCCACAGGATCGTGTTTAGCCTGCTGGGTCGAGAGTTTCCATCGACAGTATTGTGTAATACTCGAGGCATTGGAGTTAAGCGCTTCGATGATTCACTGGTGTTACCCATTTCGGATAATAGTAGGTAAACATGGAATCGCACACCGACTGAGTTTGATAAAATTGTCGCTCGCTCGTTCAGCCTTGGGAAGGGTGTTGGTCAAAATTATACAGAACGGCCTCCTGATAAGAAGCGGCCGGTTGGACTAAATTTAGTCACATGTAGGTTCACTGCGCCGATACGTAATGCGTACGAAGACTTGCATGGCACCTTCTTGGAGTTAGGATTTTCTTTTTTTATTAATTCCACGAAAACGAACGTCTAACACATCGGTCAATAATTCCCGCTGCCAACCATTGCAAGCCTAGTAGGTTTGAAGTTAGTTTCTTGTCTCTAGAGCATAGTGGCACAGAGCCGCTCATCTAACTTTAAATTCGTTCACAACCTCCAAAGATTTGGTGAACGCTCTGGTTTGGCTTCATTGACTGCAGGAAAGCAAAACTAGTTTCTCGACTAGATCTTGACTATCCACTTACAATATTTCATTTATGAAATGTATTGCCCTAAAAATGTGATTGCCTTGAAGGCGGTAAAAGGACGAAACACTTCAATAATTCCCTTAAACATGGAATTAAACGCGTTTCCGTTCAAGAAAGACGTTTTATCGGAAGATCGAATGATTTTGCACCATCAGCCGGAATTTCGGTTGGAAAGTAACTCTCATTAAACATACTCGAAAAAGGGCCATCCACTAAGAAACGAAAAAAAAATCCATCGCACCGGTATCAGCAGCACCTTCCACGTGGCGCATACTCTTCCGGTAGATAAATATTTACGTCCGTCGGTATCGATATTTATCCACATGCACACACGCACACTTTCTGTAAAAAATCCGCCGACGGGTTGGGCTTTCCAACCCGACGGCCATTTCTTCGTTCCATTTTTTCCATGGACACATTTTTAATTTTTTACTTATCACATTATTACCGAGCATAAGATGTACCCTTACCGTGCGCCAGGTCCTGTCACTCCCGGCCCTACGCTAACGATGAGCGGAGTTTTGAATTGTTTATCAATTCCCAGGTAAGTATGTTACAGCTTTGGCACAGAACTACCGCTCGAGAGTACATATCCGTATCCGGTACAGTGCGGAGTGCTACTCCCATATCGGTGGAAACCTTCCAAAAGATGTGCTGGGCCGCGCTAACGACGCCGGTTTAACCGGAGCGCGCCACGCAGCCTGTCGGGTCGAATGACCCCAAAAAGTGAGCTAGGAAAAGGGCGTCATTCTGCGGCGTTAACTTTTAGCTTGATGGGCGAACGATGAAATGGAAACGATCTCCGGGCGGCTCCGGGCGTCCCCTTAGTCAATCTTTATGGCCGTAGTAGGTTGGAAAATCTGGTGGAAAACCCGTGCAAGACCCTAGGCAGACCGACGGCAGCCGTTTGACGATCGCACTCTCTGCGGTAGGATCACGTCAGAGCCGCTGCACGGTCGGCCCATCCGATGCCAGCCTGCCTGCCCGACCGCGACCGAGACGATGAGTCGAGCATGGAAATGAAAAGTGTGAAAATACGCCATCTTTCGTCAGCTCGCGCTCGAGTCAGTTCCGCTGTGACGTAGCCGGCCTGCCCCGCCGCAGAGGTGTGCAGTGCCCCAGGCTTGTGGCTTGTGTACACTGTGCGCTTCCGAGGAGCCAGAGCCGGCAGTGGGCCGGACTCGTTCGGCTCAGGAGTTTTTATGGAGTTGGCGATGTTGGCTTTTATATGTAAACTTGGCCCGTGGAAATTGCGTCCGTACCGACCGAGAGAGTCCCCGCGCGACGCACGTTCTCGGATGTGTCGCATCGGACGATAAACAACGGCCCGGTTACGCTTCAGCGGCTCGCTCTCTGTGAAGTTCGTTAGTTTAACGCTTGATTTGTGAATTGTTTTGCTTTGGAAAACCTGGGCCGGCCCCGCTGATGGTGGTGCTCCATCGCTGCCAGTGCCCGCGTTGAGCAACATCTACCCCGCTCGTCCCCAGGCTGTCGGGGGCCAATTTATGGATGCGCTGGACATCCTTAGTCCAGCGTTTTATGGGGATTTATTTTTACTTAAAACCCGTAAGTGGAGACTGGAGTTTCTGGTCCCGGAACGTTGAATTCTTATTGCCTTTTATTTATTGCATTTTATTTATTTGGGGGATATTAATTTCTTATTATCTTATCTCTAAATCAGAACTAAACTCTGTACCACACTAATCTTGGGCCCCAATCAATAGTGTTCCCGTGTCATGTGGAAATGTCGTAATCTGCCGCGAATTCGCCGGCCAACGGCTGGCCGTTCGTGCTTCGTTCCGACTTCGGTGGACCTCTATTTTTATCCTTTCACTTTCACCATTCACCGATTCGTGCGATCAGGCGGCGGCAACGGCGTCGGCGGCGACCGTGCACGATCGTTGATCACTGTCACGCGGCCTGCGTCGTCGTCGTCGCCGCCGCCGAGAAGGCGGAGTTCCGCAGTGTCAAACCCATTCCGGTGCCGATGCCGTGCCGAGGAAAAGCCAAAATATAAAAACCAACCACCACCAGGCCAGGGCGCAGCCGAAACAGACCAATCTCGCTCACTCTGGCGCACAGCGCACCGTCAGCATCCGCGGGGCCCCCGGGACAGAAAGGAGGCGAGAGAGATGATGTATGAGCAGCCAATGAAGGCATGGCCTCGGTTGCGCCGCGATCTTGGCAGCGATCAAATTTTCGTCCGAGCAGTTCCAGGAAATGTAGGTCCGTCGGCTTCGGAATCTAATCTAATGCTGTGCAGAGTACGCCGAAGAGACACGGATTCCGACTTAAAAGAGAACGGGAAAAACGCAACTGAAAGCAAACATCTTTAATGGAATACTACAACAACAAAACATATGACTACTTTAATGAAAGTAATTTCCTACTACTTTCTCCCATCATTCAGGTAATTCCCCAGTTCCGTGTCGATAGAACTCATAATTTTTAGAAGCGATCCAATCAGTGAATATTTCGCTTTGGTTACGATGGACCTGGTTCACCAGGCTGAATCCAGGGCTTTTTGCGTTTAGAATTCTTGTAATAACTCACCTGTTCGGCACCAGTGACGATTCGGTACCAGAACTACTTTCTTTTCTGCCTTGCAAGCAGTAATTCGCCTCTGGTTTTCCTTCTTTCAATGGCTCATTCTTTCAATTCATGTGGAATCCAATAATACATTGTTCTAATAATTCCCATAACTCCCAGGCGTTTAGAATCTGCCGTGTGGTCAACTTCTAACTTCTGTCAATTTTTCATCATGGAATGTTTTTGTCTGTCCAGGTCGTTCTTGGTTTTGGTCAAGCGAAAATCACCCCTATTTTCCAAGAACAAAACTGGACATTTTCAGATGTCCTAAGATGTCCTAATTCGATGGATTCGATGAAGCTTCCCTCCGTTTGAAGGTGTCCCATGTTCATGTGTCGAACTTCAATGGAATTCATTGTGCTCTGCCTGTGCCCATGGGTACGTGTTCTGTACGTTCTCAAAATTATTCACACATTTTATTTACTTTTTTGGCATGTTTACTCGGCGGCGATGTGACCGTCTTTTTTGGTCGCTGGAAACAGTATTGGATATCTACCATAACTCAGCGTCACACAACCAGGTCTCCAACAGCTTAAACCAACGTTCCATGTGCCGCACCAAATCTGCAGCACTGGCCAGTGGGTGCGTGTGTTGGTATCCTTAGGTCTTATCGCGCTCGCCGGAGGCCACACCGGGCCACTATCAGACGTCCCAGCGATAACGGAACCGTTACGAATTTTCAATCAATAGTTATCACCGCACGCAGTGTGTCACAGCTTGTTCCGGACTGAACATCTCTCCGCCGGGAAGTTCGTTTTTGGTTGAAAGGGAAAGTGCACAGTGTTCTAGTGTTTTCTGCAATGTTTAAATATTTGTCCATCGTTGCCCTACTTGTGGCCTGCCAAATGGCACGCACATCGGCCTGTAAGTGAATCTCCGCGCGCGGTAAATAGATAAGCAGAGCTTAGCATCCGAGCTTTAGAGTCGCGGGTTAGGCGTGGCTGCAACTGTGACGAAGCACTTTGCCCGAGGGCTTGGCTGGTCCTGATTCAGTAGAGCAGCGTTCTAAATCGACTAAATCTATAATAATTGGAATCTACATCTTGTGTTCCATGTTTGGTCCAATTCAAGCTGTTGTTAGGTTAGGTTTGGGGCAGGCTTAGGGTCAGTGTTGTTGAGGTCAAAGAATAGGGCAACCAAAGTGAGATCCCCAGTAGCGTTTAATTCCTTCTAACTGGCACTGGTAGGGCTCATAATTTCTCTTCAATTTGTAACATGCTGCTAGAGAAGAAATCACGCCCTCCGACGGCGCTGCTTGTGTGTGATGTTCTTTGCCTTATCTAATCGCATTATGCAATCTCCAGTGTGTCTTCGGTATTTGGAGCCATGGGTCGCCTCACCACCTCATACCATACCATACTCTAGTCATAACTCACCTTCCCCCCAAAACTCCGTTTTGCTTCCAGTCTGGTGCTTCACCTGTACCACCTGGAATAGTACCAACTGCTTGGTGCCGGATCAAAACATTCTGCTCACGGAATGTCCACCGTCGCCCCAAACATCGTCCGTGACGTGCTTCACGCGAATCGTTGGTAAGATTCGAGATCGATTTGAGTCACAGCACATGCACAGGTTAATCCCCGACAAAATCGGACCACGTTCTTTCCACAGGCCAAAACGTGGAGCGTGGCTGCGTGGTAGGGATGACGCAGGCGGAAGTGGACAACTGCAGTCTGGTGAACAACTGTCAGCTGTGCTCGAACGACAACAATGTGGCGTGTAATGGTAACCTTTTCCCGCATGGCCGTCTAACCTGCCACCAGTGCGAAGGATTGACCAACAGTACCTGCGGGCCGGAGCTGGAGAGCGCTCCGACACCGTGCCTGCGCTTTGCGGCCGACGATCAGTGCTTCGTGCAGGTCCGGGACAACTCGGTTCTGCGGGGCTGTACCTCGGAAAACACGGGCTGCCACGCCGATCGCAACTGCCACGCTTGCTCCGGCAATGGGTGCAACTTCCGACACTTTGACCACGATGCCGCCGCCAGTTTGGTGCCGCAGAGTTGGATCAAACTGCTTGTGGGTGCACTGGCCCTCGGTGCGATCGTAGGCAGCAGCCTATAGAAACGTTGCGGAACGGACAAAACGTTTGTAGTTTTAGGTTTGCGACATTAGAGCACCACGAAGTAGTTATACATCGAAATCATAAAGTTACATCGTTTTAATAAAGATAACAATTAAAGCATTTTAAGAGACGAATGCAAGGCTATTGCAGCTCAAAGTCTCTATAATACAAGAGAAAAAAAAAATTAAAGCATTTGTCATTTGTCAGTTATCAACGAACTGTCAATTTAGATTTCAAATTTGTTCAATTTTTAGTAGGCACAAGTTCCGCGAGAGGGCGCGCCTGTAGACCGTTACCGAGCTGTCAAACGGCGCTGTCACGGAAGCAAAACAAAACATTACGCGAGCTAGAAGGAACAAAACAGAGGCGTGAATCATTAAAAGCGTAATTTACTTGTTGCGTACAGCGGCCAGCGAAATGGGATCGAAACCCGGAGAAAAGGCCTTGCAGGCCATTAAACAACAGGAGCAAACGGTGGCAGTGTTCAAGAAGCCCGTAGTGCCGAGGACCAAAACAAAAGACAAGATCATTCTCACCGAAGAGGAGTACCTTCAGGTAAGCAGTGTTCCGTCGGATTGTGGTGCGAACGGCGTGCCAGGGTGTCTTATTTCCTACGTTCTCCCCACAGGAAATGGGAAAAATCATCCAGCGCGACTTCTTTCCGGACCTGAAAAAGCTGAAAGCACAGAACGAGTATCTGGACGCGCTGGCAGACAACGATGTGGGGAAGCTGCGACAGATCTTTTCCAAATACAACTCCAAACTGCCCTCGTCCCGGCTGGGTAAGTTTTGCGCTTCTGGAACTGGGAAAAGAATGTTTGCTAAATTTTGTGTTTTCTCGCTTTGCAGCCAGCCCGGCAACGTTCGAAACACCTCTCCCCGGTGGCACACCAGCCACGGAACAACCGCCATCGGTGCGGTCCACATCGAGCGCCGGTTCGAACAAATCCACCAAATCGGTGGGCGACCGACACTCGCTGGACAGTTTTCTGCAGAACTACACGAGCGAAGATAACGACAGCTTTCAGGAGATCATCGAAACGGCCGACCGGAAGCTACGGCAAAAGTTTGCCGTACTGTACAAAGCCGAAGAAACGTCGGCCATACAGATGAGCCAGTGTCTGGCGCTGCCGAGCATCGAGCAACAGTTTGATGTGAGCGAGAAACCGAAGCAGCTGGACATGTGGAACTACACGAACAAAAACTACATCATGTACACACCGGACGGGGTCGAGCTGAGCAAGGAGGAGCAGCTGGAGATGGCCAAGCAGAGGCAAGAGATTAACCATTCCAGCACGCGGCTGCACATCAATCCGTTCAACGAGCAGGACAGCAAGCAGGCCATCGTCGATGCGGCCAAAACGCAGTCCAAACATTTGCCGGAAAAAATCGGCATCGACGGGAAGGTGGTCGACACTTCCAATGCCACGCCGCGGATACGTGGGTTCGTGTTCGTCAAAAGTCCCTCCCCGTGCCCGGGAGTGACCGATAGTCCGCTGTTTACGTGGGGTGAAATCGAAGGCACACCGTTCCGTCTGGATGCCGGCGACACACCGCTTCACCCGGCGGCCGTGGGACCGTCGTTTCGCATCGTGGAAACGTCCAAACGTGAGAATCTCGCGCTGCAGTTGGCCGAGAAGGCGGCGGAAAAGTCGCGCGAGAAGAAGGCCAAAGCCATGGAGGCCGCCCGACGAAACATTGGCTCACCGGCGGTGCGCAGTTCGTTCGAACGGCTAGCCAGCATGTCGCCGGCGGCCCGGCGGCTGGCCACGAATAAGATTGGCTTGATGTGCACTCCAAGTCCGTTCACCTCTCCTGCGCGTTCCACGGGCCTGAAGACACCGTTGCCGGGGCCCTCGGGCGGTCGCAAATCGCGAAGTATCACGCCTTCACCGCGAGGAATCGTGCGGAGAAAAACACCGGCCGTGGTCAGTGCTGGCAAGGGCGGACCGAATCTTACGGACGATTTGCTGGACATTCCGGGCGCTAGCAAGCGCACGAAGGCGGCCGATTTCTTTTGAAAACACTTTTCGGTAGTTGTAATAAACGCAATTCAATAAAAATGCAATGCGAAGCCCTGTTTTTACTTTGTAAACATAATGAGAAACTACACAGAGTTCATATTTTTTGGTTGCTTTATTTTGTACCGTTTATCAAAATGTCTAAAAACGCTACTTTTTTATTTTCGCCCGTGTCGGTGACGCAAATCGAGAAACGCAAAAAAGTTGTGGTGCTTGAAAATGTTGCTTGCTTGGAAACCAGAATTTCTAACAGGAGAGCATGGTCGCAGGATTTCAGCACGGGTAGCGTAAACTGGCATAATACTGGCACAAACTGGTCTAAATTCAAAATACTCCCCTTCAAATATTCGTGGTAGTTCAAATGAAGTCCGAAAGATAGCGCGCATTGAATGTCAAACGGCGATCAAAACAACTTTTCAAAAACATTTCCTCAATCGATTTTGGTCATGGCATCACTACAAAACGGAACCAAATCCGGGAGTTTCCCGGGAATGGAATTTTTCTTTCGGTTGCTACGGTTGCTGTGGCCATTGACTAGAGAAGAGACGCGCGACTGCGGGTTCCCGGACTTATGTTTTCATCAGATCCAGCAGTAGCCGCTCGATGGCTACTTCACCGACCGTTTTCCGGAACAGCATTTCTTGCAGGACCTTTGCGTTGGCCGCTGCCTTGATGGCCGGAAGCAGCAGCAGCAGATGACCCAAACGGACGCCACCACACTTTTCGTGCAGCAGGGCGACCGTTTGATCCTGCAGCAGCAGGACTTCGTGGGCCGCGTACAACCGCGGATGATCCGGACGGAACAATACCAGTGCCTTCAGGCAGGCCGCCTCCCGGTAGTCGACCCGTGCGGCCGCAAACTGTTGAATGGCGCTCGCCAACCGTACCGCCAACGGATTGCGCCCGATAAATTCTGTAATTCAAAAAAGGAGATAAATGAAAAATAACATTCGAATGATGAGCCCACAAACTGACCATTGTCGATGGGCAGGCCCCACTGGGCCGCGGTGATGACGAACAGCTCGGCCCATGCTTCCTCCAGCAGCAGCTTCTGGTCGGTGGCCGGAAGCTGCAGAAACGATGGCACCGTTTTGGCCCACTTGACCGCCAGGAACAGGAGCTTGGCGGCCGATTCGAGCAGCATGTCCGTTTCGCTCTTGCCGCCACCGAATGCCACCGCTGCCCAGCCCGTGCTTCGTGGAGGACTTTCCCCGGCCTCGCCAGTGCTGCTGACTTCGTTCTCCTTCGCCCCGGAACCGAGGGCCAGAATCGAACTGATGGAGTGCATCGGTGGTGCCGTTGGTAACACCAACGAGTCGGTAACACCAACCAAAGAGAACTCCTTCGACATCGCCGTACTGCCGGAAGGCTTATAGTCGATGGCGCTCGGTCCACCCGACGGAATTTTGATGCCCGGAGTGGCTGTACCCGGTGGCTGTACCGGGACCGGAATCTGTAAGCTAGCCCCGGCCGGTGGCAGGGTGATCGGTGTAAAGGTGTGGTTCGTGCTACCGGCTCCTGGAGGGGCCGGTGCCGGAGGAAAGTGGTCGTACATGGCAGTGGTGCAAGTTCCGTTCGCGGAACTGGCCGCCGCCGCCAGGACTGCAGCCGATTGGGCGTACGGTGAGAGGAAGCGGCCTGTATCGGCGGCGATGGGCGTGAACCCGGATGCAGAGGCCGTAATGTGGAGCGGTAGTGGAAAGAAGAGGTTCGTCTGGGGCAGCGAAAAAGCCTGGGCCCGGGACGCGTAGTACTCGCCGTGGGCCGCCGATAGTGCGCTGACGGCCGCCAGCGGTGTACAGTTCCGAGGGGCCCGTTCGTGCTGGACAGCTTGAAAGAAGAAAGGAAAGCACACCAACTCCGTAAGGATACGGAACGGACGAAGGGAGCCGTCTAAGCGGAGCAGCATATGGTGCGGTTCCCATCGCGGGCCGATCATTACTTGGCCCGCCGACGACCCCTCCCCGGTTGGGATCGAGGGCAATGTTTCTGGGCAGGGTGTGTATGCTGGATCCTGGAAGTCAACTATCTGCTGATTGATTCCCTGGCCTACAGGCGAAAGGGCACGGGACCCCGTACTGGACGCAAGGTAATAGCAAATCAATAATCTACGCTATCAATGCGCAACACGTTTACAGGTCGCTTTGGTTGAGAGCGCAGAATGGCGGCTTTGATTTTCTTAACAAAAAAACTAAGCAACAGGCTTTGGCACAGATTTTAATTAATTACAGTAAATATAATAAAATGAACGAATTCACATTAACACATTCCCACGGGTACAAATTATTGAACGGAGCAACGTTTCGTTCAAAGCCCTCTTCAATTGAAGCAGGCTTTGAGTGGGTGATTCAAATGATTCAAAAGATGATTTCACGAACCCGACGGCTACTTGGATCTAAGATTACCCGATCGCGTTTATCTAATCACTCGACAGAGGTAGCTATGAAAGCACATTCCGTTTTTCATCCATATTAGGGAAAGTTTCATAGTAACCTAGATTATATGTAACTTGATTTATATTAAGACACCTTTTCGATGCATGATGCAAAAATAGTTGTTACTCGTAGTCAGTGATAGTTTCCTAAATAAAAAGGAGACATTGATTGAACTGCGCAGATGTCTTTGTCCCTTCAACCTGATTTTATTTAAGAAATGGGTTGAAGCTACCTTTTAAGGATGTTTTCTGAAAATTTATTATTATTACAACAATATTAAACCAGTATTTATTATTATTATTACTATTATAACAATATCAAGCAAATCAAGCCCCGAAGATGGCTCCGGTGGGTGGAGGTCTCATTAGGAAAATGTTTGGTCTCACTTAGGAGGCCAGGAATGAAAACAAAATTTTTATTATGTGAACCGGCAACTGACCAAACAGACCGTGGCGATATCCATCGCTGCGGCTCGGTGCAGCTCTGAGAGGACCCATTTCAATTTCGGGCTGCCTTTTTGGCGTGAAACTCGGTACGGGCGCGATGCGATCGGCGATGACACTCGAAACGGCGCCGACGAGCCCCTCCCGAGGCCCCGCTTAAGGTGAGAAATCGTCCCTGCATAAACATCCGGTGCCGCCGAAAGATAATATCTCTTCCGTTCCGAAAGTGTTGTGGATGAGTGTATTCGAACGGGAGTGTCTTTTGGGAGCGAAAACTACGTGCTACGAACCGAAAACGCATCAAACCAGTACAGCAACGTAGCCCAATGTTTAAGGTAGTGTAGAAAACATTTTAAAATATGCTTGTTCTAATTTTTTTGTGAAACTCTTGGGCCGTCGTTGGGCCATTAACCTATTTGTAGCGGGCGTTAAGAGCGATAAAAAAACAGGACCACTAAGCCAGGAAAACCACAGCAGGCAGGATTCGGAAAGGGGCTAGTGTCACCACCGGTAAAGGCCATTCCCGCCGGGTTGTTGATTTAGCAATTAGAGGAGTGTTTTATGGTAAATATTATTTCCCCCTTAGCCGGGCCCGGGCCGCAGTTCGGATGTCCGATCTTTGAGGTGTCAATCACAGCCTTTTCGCCAAACCAAGTACTCCACGGATCACTTTGGGCCCAGTCAGGATCACCCGGGAAGAGCCGGTTCCGGGCAAACACGCACCCCTCAGAGCCACTCCCGTCCCGTTCACTCGGGTGCTGTGGTCGTTTGTAAACATATTTTTTCAATTCCCGAACCCCGGGAACGGACCTGAAGCGCGCACCCTTGCTGCCGTGAAAGACCGGAGGCTGGACACCGGAGAGGTGGCACTAATTGCTACCAGAACAGGGAACGGGCGAGCAGATTGTTGTTCAAGTGATACGACAAGTGTTTGATTTCCGGGCACCGGGTCCCGTTGGAAAGCGGAACCTTTCCTTACCTTCTCGGCGCATGTTGGCCTGCAGACACTTGGCGAAGCGACACGCCTGGCACTGGTTGCGCCGGGACACGTCCACCACGCACTTGCCACCCTCCTTGCACACGTACTCGAGGTTCCTGGAGGAGGTTCACCGAAAAAGGACATTAGAACAGTGTGAGGAATCGACACAGAACAGAAGACATTACACGCGAAACACACTCTGGCAAACACCACATGCACGCACACTCCTTTTGTCACCTTTTGCCTTTGTCGCCGTGAAGTTTTGTAGCAAAAAAAAATCCGTTGAAACTTACCTTCGAATGCTGCGCTTGAAGAACCCGCGGCATCCGTCGCAGGACGGTACGCCATAGTGTTTGCCGGAGGCCCGATCTCCGCACACCTTGCACAGGACGCCCGGCCCGCTCGACATCTTCACGTTCGAGTTCGAGATGTCGTTCATGTGTCGCCGAGAAGGTGGATCCTGGTGAAGGAGGCAAATTGAACACGCTCTTTAACAGGGACAACTTCAAGCACAGGAGTTAAAATGTCGATGGAGCTGTATTATAAATTTGAGTGTTTGTTAAACACTGTTTTGAGAATTGAACAATAATTCAAGTTACATCATTTATCTACGGACTCATCAATTGGCATGTGTGATAAGCCATTAAGTTAGCAATTACAAGCAATTTGTTGAAAAAAATCCCGTATCTACAGGATCATCTTCCCGACGGGGCCGGGATCAAATTATTGACTTCCAAGATAATGTGCTTGCCACATTTTTACTAAAATTGTATGTCAACGAAATCTAGGAAAAACTTTCTTGAACAATCATTCGAGAAGGTTTTAAGAAGGTTTTGACAGAATTGCAATCCAAGTAGCCAAACACTTGGTTTACACCTCACACATCTATAGTATTGATCGTGGTAACTATAAAAAATATGTTTTACTAAGAATCCACTCACAAAAAACATTGAAGCAAATTTCTAGAAGTTCGTTAATAAACATAATTTCAGTATAGTAAATGAAGCTCCATAAAAAAATCGATCCTAAAGGGCTTGGGACGGTAGTCGGTCCATTGTACTGATTGCTTCCGTTAGAATTGCATCGCAATCTGGCACCAGGCGCGCTTGAGAGCCTACTCTATAATATCATTTTAATTTTTAATGAAGTGTAGGAACAGCGTTGTAAATTGAATGGGTCGTAATGAACAGAAAATAAATTGTATGTTGCGAACGAAGAATAACTTTTTGGTTTGGTAATATCTTTTGATGGGTGTTGTTCCGACTTCCGACTAGTTTACGATATCTATTCGAAAAGTAAGGCAGGATTGTGATTCATGTTGTGTAGGATTGCCACAAGTAGTACATTGATTGTGTTAAACCAAATATCCATGATAATTAAAATAAATTAAAAATGCATCACTATTTTCCTAACGTATGTTTACTCAATTATCTACAACATTATCGAAACAGAATCGATGAAGGTGCTTCCGTCGGCTAATCAAAGATACAGATTACAGCGTGTACCGAGTAGTTATCGCTAAATATCATCACATTAACTTGCGATTAATGGCACGTGGCACAGTTCAACTGCCAAGCCAGGCCACGCATCCTAGCGGAAGATTGAAATCATAGCCTCATAGTCCAGTCGTGTACAAAAATAACCCAGCTGTTGATTCCGAAAAAAAAGAACCAAAACAAGCTACGATTCAGCTAACCACAAAAGTGCGTGTGGCAGCAAAAAGGAAAGAAACAGTATCATTAACGGCAGCCTCTGTCGCTCTGGTGTTGCACCATCGTAGGGTACCCCTGTGAAATCTGTCCCGGAAAAGGGTTTCGGTACCGATTCCAGGGAGGGAGGCACTACAAATTCAATAATAATGAAGCGTGCGTAAAACACCCAACACGTGACTCATGAGAAAATCGGAAATCGAGCCTGGAAAGGACCGCCACAGGGCGAGAGATGTGATGCCATTTTTGAGCGACAAACTTTAGCAATTTTCCAACCGTGTTTTCGGTTGATCGGTTGTCCGCCAGCTGGGCGATGATGGATGGGTAACTCTCAGGGTGGGTGTGTGGATTGGCTTTTTGTTGTCCTTTTTAAGATATTCTTTGCCGAACAAAGTGGCTTGACAGTGTATTACCCTTTTTTTAAGCAGCAAAAACAAAACGTTACACGAATTTCGCCACGAGGTTTCGCCATCGTGTGTTTGCAGTGAGGCCGAAAGTTTGATTTTAGTTACAACTCAAAGGGCAGCATTATGATTGGGCAATTATGTACTGCATTATAGATGAGGCTATGCTAGATGCCACATTAATTTCTCATCATTGCTCAGGTGCCCCCTGATTTGTTGACGAACCGCCACGAGCCACACGACTTCGGGCCAGGTGTCCTTCGAGTACCGGAGAAAAAGGGTGATCGAAGTGAGACACTAATAATTATCTCCTTCCGGGTTCATTCTCGAGGGTCCTTCGAGTCGGAAAAACAGGGAAAACAATGGCGCGTGCCGGGAGTTATTCGGTAAATGGTTTGACTTTTCATGCTTTGTTCTTCTTATGAGGGGTCAACATCGAAATCGGAATACGTTTGGCACATATTAAACCGACTACCAACATAACACGCAGGTGTCACCAAATAAGCGTTCGACAAGAGCTGACTTCCTGATTTTGGGCGATGGCACAGTGTTACATGATAGGATTACCGTTAAGTCAAGATGACTTTCACAAACTATGTATTGAATTGAATAATTATTTATTACCCATCGCCGGTTGAAAGGAGCAAATCAATCGATATTAGCGTGAAAAGCGGACCCGAGAGAAGTGAAAAAAAATTTACATTTTATCAAATCATGGCGAAACGGAGCAGCTGCCACCGAGTGCGGGCAAGCCTCACAACCACAAAGCCATGTGGAGTTAGTCGAACAAAAAGAATCGTAAGTTTTCTGTTTGCTTTTTGGAGATAATATTAACAAAATGCCATTATAAAAAGATACAATTTTCAATTCATTTATATAACTCTTTGGCGAAAACTCGAGTATCATCAACATTGTGTTTCCTAAAACAACACTAAAGAGTTTCCTTAATTTATTTATATTTGAGTATTTTATTCTTCTAACATGTTTATGAATTAGAAATAGTGTTTAGTAAAATGTATGCATAGTAAGTATGCCTCTGTTCTAAATTGCATTCATTCAAAACAAAAATCTGTTCTAAATATTACTATCCGAAGTGACCTCTTCAAATCATAAGCGGTACTGAATGAAGTCATTTGGCCCACAAAATTGCAATAAAAACCGTAAGAAGTTTCAAGCGAGCTAATTTCCAAGCAAATACATTTCCTTTTAACAATGTAACCCAAATTGCTGATTGAACAATATGTGGAATCAAAATCTCGGGGATGTCCCATAATCCATTTCAAAACACCCAAAAAAGTTTCTCTTTTAGTCAAATGAGCGACGAGCATTTCAAGTTAAAAAATGTATACATGATTGATGGTAATGATAATTGCAAACGCCCTTTAAATATTAGTGATCAATGTGTTAAAAGTGTCTCAAAATTGTGCCTTAAAGCCAAATGGTGAGTCCACAATAGCGATGCATACTTTTTTGGAGAATTGAAGTGTTATTATCAATTTAAATGAATTGACCGTCTATGAACAAAACGCATACTTACAACAAAAGTCCTCAAAAATGTCCTCTGCCGTTCCGCTGCGTATAATCAGTTTCCCTTTTGACACAATGCTTCGATCGATTGACCAGAGTAGAAATAACCGATAAATGCTGCACTAACCACTGTCCAGTGTTGCACTAACAATTTACCACACGCTCGTGATAACAGCACTTTTCAGCATTCCATTCCTGCGGCTTATTGCACGTCCTCGACCGAGCAACACTTGCACCGATTGACGTTCCGTTCGCGATTGTCGATGGTGGAATGTTTTTTGGGGTTTGACCTACGACCTGCGATCTGGCTGTGATCGGGTACATGGCGCGCCGTGTCCGCGGTGTCCTTTGCATCGCCAGTATCCTTGCTGCACGGGGACGGCTTCTAATCATGGCAAAAAGTAGGTGTGGTCTAGCGGATGTCCGTGCATGTCCTTACGGCGCATGTATGTCCTTCTGCGGCGGAGTAGAGTCGGGCACCGAGGGAAGAAGCCCTCGGGGATGGTACTGACTTTCTGGCCTCGCCGTTGTTGGCCGATTGGCGTTAGCCGCCGCCATCGGTTGGGCACACGACCAAAAGGACATGAAGCGTCAGGTCACGTCAGCACCTTACAAAAGGACATCGGTTGCTCACCCAAACAGGTCGTCCGCTCAATGGCCTGCGGTGAGCCAGCCAGGCGCCACCGGGAAGGCTCCTCCTACCGAAAGGACTCATGGCAAGGAATGTTGTATGGTGTCGGCCGCACAATTCAGCCGTTTTGCATAATTTACTTCATTCGCTCCATTGTTCACGTAGAGGGAAAATCTAATTTACTGTGCAATAAATGATGAACATTCATCATGAATCATATTTCGTGCCTTCCTAGAACTTAAATATCAGAAACTGCCAAGCTTAGATTGCTTAAATAATTGAACTAGTAAGTAACAGGAGAATGTTTTCTTCAACAATGCCAAAACCACGCTGAAGTAGAATTTTGCTTACTATCTGCAGCGTAGTTTATGTGAGTCTTAATCATTCTTTGAGTCTTTACTTCCCGAGTCTTAATATGCACACAAAAACTATCCAATTACACATCATTAAGCAAAAAATGTTTCTACATTTCTCCTGTTTACGTTCACTATTTAGATCAATTGATTTCGAAAAATACGCCAGAAAAAAAGCGTTTTTTGTGAAAAGAGCCTTAAAATGTTTGTTAGTTAAGGACGAAAAGCTTGGACGTGAAGCAACTTGATTTTCTCTGATGCGCCCCATGAAAATTATAAAGAGCACGAACGATACAATTCGCTTTTCAGTCGGGTGTGTCCGTGTTTGACAGTTGGTGAGATTATTTTGTTTTGGTTTTTTGCTTCGAACATTTGCTATCAGCTGATTTCTATTGTTCATCAATTGTTAGCCTTTCACCTTATCTGACCGTTATGGCAGGATTCAACTGATAAGTGGACAAAATAGAATTGCTCTAAAATGGCACCAGCACTTCCCGCAACTTTTGTCGAGGGCTTTCACAGTGAAAATTATGTGAAAAGTATGGAATATAGTCCTTTCGGATGTACCGGAATGATGGTTTCAAAAGTATCGTTGGGTTGTGGCACCTTGAGCCAATTTTACGGGTAAGAATCTTGCTTGAATCGAACAGCGTGAACGAAATGTATTTAATATTGCTTTCCATTCGTAGCGACCTAGACGTGGAGGATGCAGTCAAAGCAGTCGAGATGGCGGTCAGACAAGGAATAAACTATATCGACACTGCTCCCTATTATGGCCAAGGGCGTTCAGAAGAAGTTCTGGGCTACGCTCTTAAAAACATTCCACGTCAGGCATTCTATGTGGCCACCAAAGTGGGTCGTTATGAGCTGGACTTCGGCCGAATGTTTGACTACAGTGCACAAAAAACGCGAGAAAGCGTGGAAAAAAGTCTGCAGCTTCTTGGTATCGACTGTATCGATGTCGTTCAAATACACGACGTAGAGTTCTCTCCCAGCCTGGATGAAGTACTGCAAGAAACACTACCCACACTGGAAGAGCTACGGAGAGAAGGGAAGCTCAAATTTATCGGAGTATCGGCCTACCCGATGGATATTCTGAAAGAGTTGATCGCAAGGGCTCCCGGTCGGTTCGATTCTGTTCTCTGTTACAGCCGCAACACACTGATCGATAACTCCTTGAAGAATTACTTGCCGTTCTTTTTGCAAAATAAGCTGGCTGTTATATGTGCTTCGGGCCATGCAATGGGATTGCTGACGAACGCGGGTCCTCAGCCCTGGCATCCGGCTGACGAACAGATGAAAGCGGTATGCCGGGAAGCATCGGAATACTGCGCACAGCGAGGGATTGAGCTTGGCAAATTGGCAATGTTCCACTTCGTTCAGCTGGCTGGCCCGGTGACGTTCCTCGCTGGCATGCAAACGCAGAAGCTAGTGGAGATCAATTTGAACGCCTACCGCGAAGGACTTTCCGTGGAAGAGTCTGAAGCCTTGACGCATTTAATAAAAACGTAAGTTGAAATGGGTGAGTTGAACGGGATTAATAACATTGATTTTTGTTTCGTTTTTGCAGTGTTTTTCCAAAAATTCACCACAAAAACTGGGAAGGAATCGAGGTAGATCGATACAGGGCTGCCATGAAAGCATTGACCAACAAGTAATCACAGTAACCCATCAAGTGATGTGTTGGGCATTTATTATAAGTGTTATACAGTGAAGATAAGAAATACAACTAATGAGAACGAAATTGAATACGATTCACCTGTTATCATCATAATTTGCGTTTTTCTATTTTCTTTGAATACGCTCTTGGACGCAGACGATTTCTTACTGATAATGACATTACTGAATTTTGCGAAAAGACTATTCCGTGCAGAGAACATCCTTTCACGAACGCCCTTTGCATAACGAAGTACTTTGCAGAGCTAACATTTGCTATCAATTGTTGATCAGCTTCTATTTCTGTTGTTGATTTTCTATTTTCATATCTATTGGTAAACAATTATTATGATGTCTTTCTTTCTTTCACCTTATCTGGCTGGCTGCTAAGAGTTCAGCTGATAAGTGATAACTATAAAAAGAAATAAATTTTCCTATCAAACAGCACAACTCGCTGGCATCACATTCAGTGACTACCCCCGATTACCTTCGCATCCGTCTTTAAAAAAACTGCACTAAAATGGCTCCATCATTTCCTGCAACTTTTGTCAACGGTTTCCATAGTGAAAAACACGTGAAAAGTATGGAGTACAGTCCATTCGGATGTACCGGAATGATGGTTTCAAAAGTATCCCTCGGTTGTGCGACATTGAGCCATCTGTTCGGGTAAGAATCTTCTATATTTCGTACAGCGTGAAAATTATATTCGTTCAATATTGCATTCCATTCGCAGCGACCTAGACGTGGAGGATGCAATCAAAGCAGTCGAGATGGCGGTCCGACAAGGAATAAACTATATCGACACTGCTCCATATTACGGCCAAGGGCGTTCAGAGGAAGTTCTTGGTCTTGCCTTTAAGAACATTCCACGCCAGGCATTCTATGTGGCGACCAAAGTGGGTCGTTATGAGCGGAACTTCGAGGGAATGTTCGACTATAGTGCACAAAAAACGCGAGAAAGCGTTGAAAAAAGTCTTCAACTTCTTGGCGTCGACTGTATCGATGTCGTTCAAATACACGACGTGGAGTTCTCTCCCAGTCTGGAGCTTGTGCTGCAAGAAACGTTGCCCACACTGGAAGAGCTACGGAGTGAAGGGAAGCTCAAATTTATAGGAGTGTCGGATTATTCAATGGATTTTCTGAAGAAAGTGATCACAAGTGCTCCCGGTCGGTTCGATTCTGTTCTCTGTTACAGCCGCAACACACTGATCGATAACTCCTTGAAGAACTACTTGCCGTTCTTTTTGCAAAATAAGCTAGCCGTTATCTGTGCGGCCGGACATGCGTTGGGATTGCTCACGAACGCGGGTCCTCAGCCCTGGCATCCGGCTAACGAACAGATGAAAACGGTATGCCGGGAAGCGTCGGAATACTGCGCACAGCGAGGGATTGAGCTAGGAAAATTGGCAATGTTCCACTTCGTTCAGCTGGCTGGTCCGGTGACGTTCCTCGCTGGCATGCAAACGCAGAAGCTAGTGGAGATCAATTTGAAAGCCTACCGCGAAGGACTTTCCGTGGAAGAGTCTGAAGCTTTGACGCATTTAATGAAAAGGTAAGTTAAAAAGGATGCGTTGGATGTTTTAAAGTTATTGACTCATTTCTGTTTTGCAGTGTTTTCCCAAAAATTCAGCACAAAAACTGGGATGGAATCGAACTAGAACGATACAGGGCTGCCATGAAAGCATTGACCAACAAGTGATCATATAAACGATAAACGCATAAGCGATTTAGTAAAAAATAATGTAGTGTCTTCTCATTTCCCTTTCATTAACCGCCATTTTTTTAAACCAGTCGGCTATTAATTTTACATAATCTGAAATTAGCCCCGAAGCTCGTCTTAGAGAGGGAAAATGGGTAAATATACGCTGTACCGGATTTTCCAAGCCCAAAGCCGCTCATTTCTACCGGCGAGATGGCGCATACTGACTTACTGACTTAGTGGACTCACTGATGCTGTCTCGCTTGATGCGCGCCCCTAACAGGTAGGCAGGACCCCTGGACTTATGGACCGGTTTGTTGTGTACTGATGTAACCGAACTTGCTTGGCGGCTTCCGGATTGCTGGAACCAAGGAAGCAGGTACCGGTTTATCACGGCTCCCCAGGGGTGGTTTCCTACGGAGGACTTACGCTACCTAGTAGCCTACTTCCGATGCCAAGTCGTGGACCGGTTGAAGACCATCAGGCGATCGATCAACGTCCGCCAATCGTCATCCGACGGTGTTGATGAAATGTTTTGTGCAGTTTTCTTTAATCACTTTTCTTTCCCTTATCGTATCGCGGAATATGCGGAACAAGGAAACGGCGTTGCAAGAATAATGGTTGCAGAAAAATCCCTACGCAAACGAGTGGAAAAATGGATTTGTTCATTTTGGTTATGTTTTGTAAACGAAACCAAAATGTCGTTGCATAGTTTTCATAGTACGTAAACTCTATCAAGTCAACGAAACAAGTGTAAAGAAAAAAAGGCGATAGGAACGGGAGTGTTTGTAAAACGATAAAAACCTTATCGATCATGTACCGCAGCCGGTAGCTACATGCGTGAAGGTAGTAATTACTGACCGATACAGTTTGCCTGGCACCCCTCGGCACCCAGGCGGATCTCTCCTTGTGGAGTGTGACATAATCGACGTCACAGAACTTCCCTTTCGCCGGTCGTGTTTGAGATTACGCCATCGAGTAGGAAGAAGATGTTAGTGAGTCGCGTGGCAAACCGGCAAAAGCTGCGAGCCAATAAAACATGAATTATGCTCCGTTTTTTGTTTTCTTCCTGCCTATTTCTGCCACGGCCCACAATAAACACTGGTTTGATTGACCGCTTTGCGCTCATATGGTTAGCAATTCACTTTTTATCGAAACCGTTCCCGTGTTGCCGCCGGGTGAGGCAACTTTCTTGATGTTTTGGAGGAAACAGTTTGTGGCGGGCAACGCCTGTGATGAATGGTGATTATTTTTCCAATTTTTCGGCTTCGTGGCCAAGTCCAAGTGCAAAGACCATGCCTATTACTTCTGCTCGAAACGATCGAAGCGCGACGTACAATGAAAGACGAAAAACATAATCATAGCACTGCTCACTGCCAGCAACAAGATTGAAAATGAAAAGCATTTGAACCATTCGAAGAAAACACGTAGCCAAGGTTTAGCATGCCTTCATTGAAATAATAAAAATCCCAAATATGTAAAGTTTGTGATAAAAACCGTATAAAGATATTAACAGGAATACTTTAAAACTATTCATCTTTTACAAAATAGTAATGGAAGCTGAAAACCATCAAACTTCGCAGCAAACAGAGTAGAGTCAACAGCCATTTCCCGGCGGCGGTGATGGAGCAGCAGCACCGCAAACAAACCCTTTTATTGCACACAAAAGGCCGCCGATAGCCACCCGCGGAAGGTAATTGTAAATTGCAAATTATTCTTCGACCCATCGGCGCGCGGTAAGGCTGTGGTTTGGCTCTCGTTTTTTTTTTGCGGCCAGCCTAAGGGGCTGCGAAAAGGAAGCCGTGATTAGGCCGGTTGTCTAGGAAGTGACGAGAGAACGGTTCGTCACGGCAACCTGCCACGTACGGCCACCTATGCCGGCTGATGCAAAAGAAGGTTTTGGAAGGGAGAAAGTGTTTTCTTTGATTAAAAAGAATTCTCAAAACAGTAAACAGTTCCGCGCCTTTCTCTGTTGGGGTTTTCACGGTAGATAAAATAAATATTCTTGTAACAGTACTCAAATTTTGTATCAATAGATCCACCTCCGTATTACTATCTAATAGCAAAGCTATGACCGGTGTGCCTATTGCATGAATAAAGGCATTAAAGCTCAACCCAATCGATTGAGGAACATTTTCGAACGGTCAACCGTTTCTGATCGTCATACCTTGCATAGTACACGGAACGCTTGTTTCGGAAAGGAACCAAATTGTCCCTGAGTCTTACGCAAAGTCACATTGCCTCGTCTGCATTTCCCGGCAAATAGCTGGCCATCGTAAAAACAAAGCACCATCCCATTGACAACACGCAACGCACGCAAGGCGCCGGTGCACGACGCACAGGAAACGCGATCGTTACCGATCGCGCGCCAACCAATGCGCTTCCACCAATGTGCTTCCTAGACGCGCCTTGGAATAATGCGTGTTCCTCAAAATGCTAGAAGCGAAAAAATAAACATCGATCGCTAAACGATGCGAAAAGTGCATCGCGACGATGCCGTTTCAACACACACACGTGGTTGGTGGTGATGGAACGCGCACGTGTTCCCCGGCGCACACCGAATGCTGCCGATCGCGAAGTGCCGGTGGGAGGCAAACTAAGTTCGGTTCCCGCTCCACGGCACACCAGCACACTCTCCTGTGTGCGTATATAACATTCGACTGATCGCACACGATCGTGGTTAGTCTGTAGACCAGCGTAGAGCAGCATAGACGTAGGATTGTTCGAATCGCGGTCAGCGGTCAGCGGTCTGTTTGCAAATAATTAAGAAACTGTGTTTCGGGAAAACCCGGGAAGTGAATCACCCGAAAGTGTAGTGACCTATAGAACGATCGAATTGAAATAGTTAGAAAAAAGGCAATGGCCAAAATAGCATCTTCTACCGTTTGGTGTGGCTGCCTATTAGTGTTGCTCCCGGTGTACCATCATGTCGCGGCTGCAGGCAAATCGGATACCAAACCAGAAGGTTAGCGCACGGGCATTATGCGTGATGACTGAAACGTGGAGAAAAATAAATGCTGGCACACATATCTCGCTGACTTTCTCGATTGCAACACTTGCGCGGCGTGACTCACCCTTTCGAGCAAACTAACGGATCTCCTTCGGCACACGTTGATTACGCGTCGCATCATCATCGTTGCGGTCAGGTGGTTACGCTAGAGTGAGCCCCAAAACCGGTTCCGATTCTCGCGTGGGGCACGTGTGTTGGTGGTTCTGGCTTCACCACGATGGCCACGGTTCAGTTCACTACCTCTTTCTGACAGCTGGGACCCGAGCTAGGCTGTTTTGAAGCGTCAATGCAAACCTTCCTGGGCGCGATATGGAAGTTCTGCCTTCAGATTCGAAATGCATTTCAAGCTGTTTTACTAAAAGTAGACAATGATTTGAATGTGTGAAATGAGAACGGTGGCCTGAGAAGACAATCGGAGAGATTCAATGCGATATTTAACACTTTAAAACACAACTAAAATACAATCCTTTTACTTTGTCCCGTCCTACACCACAGAAAGCCTGTTCGAGCAGGATCTGGGCGATCAGTTTAAGATCGACGCATCGACGCAGGGTGTGCAGAAGGTGAACCTGCGATGCGGTGCCGATTCGATGCGCATCGAGCTCAAGACGGAGGAGGACTTCCAGGGTGTGATGTACACGCGGGGCAGCTACTACAAGCAGACGAAACCGTGCTTCGTCAAACCGGAGCGGGCGGCCCGTACGCTCGAGATGAAGTTCAACCTCGACCAGTGCCAAACGATCAACACCGGGGAGGTGTACTCGAACATCGTGGTCGTCCAGCACGATCCAGACATCGTGACGCCCGGAGACGCGGCGTTCGCCGTCGAGTGTGACTTCCGGAAGCCACGGGGCGTTACCGTGAGCTCCGAGATTCAGGCTCGCGATAGGTAATTATGTAGTATTGGCGCCTTTCCCTTCTGCGGAAGCAGAGTAGTTGGGCTCTAGAGTTACCCACACCGCACGGCGTGTAGCCGTTTGTCCGTTGATTAATGTTAAGCCAGTTCCGTTTGTGCGCGCGAAAGGACACTGTGAACAATGGCACTGTTGTATTCAACCATCCCATTTATCTCTCCACATGCACTTTCACAACACACGAACACCCGATGCACCGAACATTGTACCACGAACGGATAAACAATCACCACCGAAACACGCCAACAACCAAAAACCTCAACACCGCCCCGACAGTGACGGACCCGCGTCGCGCATTACACTCACCAGTCCGGATCCGTCGGTAAACACACAGACACCGAACGAGTACAACTCGGTGCACAGCGAGTCGGGCACGGTGACGTTTGTGCCGAGCCGCTTCCGGAACGGCACGACGATGCCGGAGCAGCGTGTCCGGGGCACGGTTGAAACGGTCGAAATTCCACACTCCACACCGCAGCTTCGCGAGGAGCTGTGAGCGGAGCACCGACAACACTTACACACACTACACGCGATGATGGCGGCCACCGATCGATCGGCGGTGTCCTTACGTGTATCGTGTGCAGAGAACAGATCGTAACACCGTGTTTCGCATAATCTTGCCTTTTCCTTCGTAGCCTAGAAACGGTCAAAGCTAACGCCACCGCCTCCTATCCGCCGCCATCATCCCGCTAACCGATCCGCGAGTGAGGGTGATCTTACCGATCTCTTCGTCACCCGCCTTTGTTCCCGTGTTCCACCAAATCCTTTAACCTAATCATCTACGGGGACCACCAACTAACCGTCCAATGGAGCTGTGTGAACGGAATCCCACTGCGAGACAGCGCCCTAAGAATAGATACAAAAGAATGACACCCTGTGTTTGTCACCAAATATCCTTTCCATTAGTGTCACTGTTGTAAGTGACCTTTAGAGTTTAATAGAGTCATGTTGTTTTCAATAAAAAAAACAGTCCTTATAAGTATAGTGTTTGATGAATTTGCACGAAAGAAAGCCGTTCCCATTCTGCATTCTGCATCCTTCATAAAGGGGTGATATTGTTCTACACAAGAGCTTAAGCAGCGCCTCTCGGTGTTAGAGGTTCGAGGTGTTTAACTTTTTTATTTTTATTAGTTCTTTTTCTGTTTTAGCGGAACAACATAACTAGAGGTTTTGTTTTATACACAATTTTCAACAACCCAATCACTCGCTCTCTCTATCTCTCTCTGTTTCAGCGTTAGGCTCCCACAGTGACCGGCAATCGGCACTGTGAATTGTGGTGTGGTGTTGACACCAACAATCTACTCTCTCTTTTTCTGACTGTCCCTTCGATCCGATCGATCCAATATGCTCTCTCTACTATCCCACACACAAATGGAAAAGCATTTTGTTTTGAGGCACAACACAACAGTAACCAAGCAGAGCATTTTCTCCTTTCTCCTCACCTTATCAGTAGCACAAGAGCTTTTGGGTGTGTATCCTGTGTGTGTGTGTGTGTCCTTATCGCTTACTCTTTTATAATCACCATTCCAGCCAGCTAGCCCCCGCGCATTTGTTGTTTTGGTTTTACCTTCATTCCAAACGTTCCATGTTCCCTTCTCGACAACTGTCCATCGTGCGGATACGGTTGTTGCACCGTGCCCACCGACCATTTCACGCTACGAAACCGAATGGATGGAACAGAATGAGTAGTGTTGTGTACGCTTTTTTTTCGAATGTGCTCGCGTGCGACAAAGGGTCACCTTTAAAAGAGGAAGCATCATTGTGAGGGGACTGAGGAATAGTTACCAAACCCCAAAACAAAACAAAATCGTGTCCTGCCTCTTCTGTCTGGGCTGCCAAATCCAGCCGCGGAGCGCGATCGCTTACTCACATCGCTGTTGTCGTATTCGTTTCCTAGTGTCGTCCTATCTATTCACAAGTTATGCTTCTGGGTTTCGTTTCGCTCCAACACACCGGTGCACACAGCATCATGCAACGTGTGTTTCACTACTCTACGCTAATATTTTAAATAATTATCAAATAAGTTTGGTTTTCACTTTTCTCTCGCCAGAGCGTTACCGATCGAATTTTTCACAATTCGCGCATCACAGTTTCAACAAAAACCCGCGTGCGCGTTCCCGGTACAATCCTTCCTCCTTTAAGTGGCGCTCTGTGTAGGAGAGAGTTGAAATCCTTCCGATAGATAGTATTCCGAAGCAATTGTTGTTATCTTGTTAGTGTCACTCACACACTACGCCTAAAACAAAATGTACGGACAAAGTTTATTGTGCCTGAGATAGTGAGGAACTGAAAATGGGGCCAAGTAAAATTATATTCCGGCAGTTTATTAAAAGAAGATTAAAACATGTAAACTGTATTCGTGTGGGCCTAGTGCGCGCGTTTGGAAAGGAAAGTTAATTTCGTGTGAGATTAATCGCACGGGCGGTCTCTCTACAACTCTCGTCCTTGTGTGCTTTGCGCCATTGTTTGCATTGTTTTCTTGTTCCTTTTTGGTATCTCTCTCTCTCTCGATGCTTCCTCTACAATATTTAGCGTATATTGTGTGGTATGCGGAATAGCAGAACTGGCGATCGGAGTGTGTTTGTATTAAGCAAATGGATCATTCGCTGTGCGGAGAGCAAACAGGTGGATATATTTTGCAATACCCTCTCTGTCGCTATCAAACGCGACGCGGCTCGGCGGATTCTACTATTATCCTGCTTCGCGGTCACACTACTTTGTTTTATGCTGCTTGGTTGAAGCGCTTACGTTTTTCACTATTGGTTTTGTACTTACACTATCGTTTGTTATCGCTTTCTTCGCTTTACACATTTTGCTGCTGCGTCGCGCAGTTAGGCGTACTTTGCGCGCGTGTCCGTAGTGAAACTCTCTCGGCTCGCCGGCACCGACACACGCCGTCTTTCTCATCAGCTTCTTCTTCTTCGTGGCAAATTGCCCATTCTGACCACGCGTTCGGCATCGTGGTGCTTTTGTATATCACACAGACCTCCCCCACACACACACATACATACATACATATCATCGGTAGTAAGCGCACAGCACAGCGCAGACGGAGTGAAGCCCGAATCGCCACCACCGAATGGAACGTTTGCGTTGTTGCACACACAGCTCTACTCGCTTACCAGTCCCACCTCACGCTGGACGGTGGCCAGCGGGACATCGGTGGTGGCCAGCATCTCGGGGGCAACGGGCGAATCGTTGGCACTGGCGCGATCAACCGGAGAACCATCTCCACCGGCCTCCGGATATTCTTTCGCTTCTTCGGCCATCTCCTCTTCGGCCGCTGCCGTCTCCGGGGCGCTGCTATCATCGGTTGCTTCCACATCATCCAGTGCCGTTGGCGTATCATCGGTCACCGCTTCAGTCTTGTGTGCTTCGTCGTCCTCGCCGTCGTTCACCGCCATCGATCCCACCGCCGTCGCCAACCGTCGTTCCTCGTCCTCCTCTTCGGTGGTTTCCTTCTCCTCTTCGATGCTTTCGTTGCTGTCGCGTTTGGCGCCCGCCAGCAGGAGCTGTTTACCAGCGCCGCTGTTGTTGGCGAGCGGCGGCGAGTTTGCCTTCATCAGCTTCGGATCGGTCGCGCGGAGTGACTCCGAGTCGCCGATACCGTCCCCGCTCGGGCGTAACACCAGGTAGAGCAGAATGTCCGACAGTGAAATGATACCGATCACCCGCTCCTCCTCGTCCACGACGACGAGCCGGTGGACTTCGGCCCGCACGATGCGCTCCATGATGGTGAAGAGCGTCTCGTCCAGCTTGCACCGCTGTACGCCTTCGAACCACGCGTTTCGATGTTCGTTTGCCTTCTTCAGCGACACGTCCAGATCGTTGTACGTTTTCTCAGCGGCCAAATTCTGGCGAGAATCGAGAAAGAGCGAAAGCTTTACAAACCGAATATCTCTCGAATGGGCGACGAGCGCCACAGGCGGGGCCACACTTACGATAACATCAAACTTGGCGTAAATATCCGTCAAGCGTCCCTCGCTGTCCACCAGCGGCAGGGCGGACACTCGGCGATCGACGAACTTGTACAGTGCCGTGATGATGCTCATGTCTTCGGTTGCCGTTTCGATTTTGTCGTAACTGCCAATGCGCACCTCTCGGAGGGTCTTCTGCATGTACGATGGCTTTGGTAGTTCATTAATCTGCAGCCCCCGGGAGAGAATAAAATGAAATTAATGCACCCGGGGCGGGGAGGGGCCACCAAGAACCAGCATTACTTACGTATAAAAATAGGAATCTAAGTATCCTCTTGTGAGTCAATATGTACAACACGTTGCCAGTGGCCGGATCAATCACAGGCAATCGATGGATGCGATTGTGGACCAGCATCTTGATGGCATCGTAAAGCGAAGCGTCCGGCCCAATGCTGACGAGTTTCTTCACGTCCTCCTGAAGCACCTCTGTTGGTGGCGAGGGGGGAGTAAACGGAGGTTAGTTTTGTTGCGTGTCCCGCGGGCGCGATCGACGAGAACTCACTCCTCCAGGTGTCCAGTTTGTGCTCCTCCAGCTCGTCCATCGACGCGTTCGGTGATTTGTAATACATTTTCAGAATCTTAATGAAGTCGGTGATCGTCAGCATGCCAACAAACTCCTGCCGCTTCGAGTCCCAGAGCGGTGCCGCCCGGACCCCGTTGTAGACCAGCGCGTAGAACGCTTTCTTCACCAGCAGCTGCGTATCGAAGACGACCAGCTTGGCCGAGGTCGGCACCAGATCGTAGCACTTATGAAATCGGAAGAACTTGACGAAAATCTGTGACTCATCCTCTTCTGTGAACGAAAAGCGAAAGAGGTTGTACGGGTTAGCGATCGAGCAGGTCATGGTTTGGGAAGAGCTTTAGAGCGAGCGGTGTCGAGTGGGGACAAAGAACCGAATCGAGCGCGCCACAATCGCAGCGCAGTAACCTTTTTTCAGTAGCTCCGCCAGGTGCAGCTTCCAGGCGGTGGAGATGGCCTCGAACTCCTTTATGCTCTCCAGCGGGTACGTTTCGGTGTTGAAGAAATCGTGATAGCCGGCCCCCAGAACCAGCCGGCCGGCGTAGTTCGAATAGAAATGCAACGTGGGCCATGGCTCCCGGCCGGCAAACCAGCGCCGCCTGCAGCCATAGTTGGAGCGTTTCTTAGGGTTACTAATTTTTTTAAAGTTTGGATTCACATAACACACTGCACGGGGCGGATCACCGGACGGAGCGAACGCAGGGTGAGCGAGAGATAAACGAACGGTAGAACGAAACACAATAAGCATCCAGAGGAACCAAAGAAAGAGAGGCGCGCGAGGTTTCGTTGTTGTGTACTCTACACACGATGGGATGTTGGTGAACTTTCAGTGACCAAATTGTGACGGTTAGAAGAAGGCCATCTTGTGGCTTATTGGTGGCTTAAAGTACTGTACCGAGTGCAGTGTGCCCTGGTTAAGGTTTGACATGCCGTTATAAGGGAGGAACGATCGAGAAGATGGTTCAAGGGATGATGGCGTGCAAAGGATGGTTGTTAGTAAAACATTTGGTTACAGAAGATACTTTCAGATTTTGTTTCTCAGCCCGCCGCCGCTCCGGTGCTCCGTGTTATCGGCACCGCTATGGTTACACAGTATACAGCAGTTGCTACCACACTGACTAAGGCTACTGGCACTAGTGCAAGCGGAACAGGTGAGCGTTGCACTGCTGCTAAGATGCTGGTTGCTGTCAACGCCGATGCTGATGCTGATGCCACTTCCGAAAGGGCTTAAACTATCCCAGGAACCGATCACCGGATCCATTACGCATATGAGAGTGGGGTAGAAACGTGCGGAACTGGCCGGGGTTTGTGAGCTAACGTTTGTTGGTGGATTATTGGGAGCATTAACATAAAACGTACATTTGTATGTTACTATTTCCACTCGACACACACGTCACAGACATCAACCACAGGTTGAAGCGAAGGAGAACTCGTTTTATGGACTTTTATGAACTCGGACTTGTTTTCCCCTCATTGTAGCTAACTTTTTGCATCGATCTTGATAAATTCCCATTGACACTGCTTTAACAGTGTGGATTAAAAGATAATCAATCGCATCAAAAAAGGACTTGGTGGGACACAGTAGATGTCGATAATAAACAACGCGACCAATCGCGATGAGGAAGTTGGTAGTAGCGGGCGGGTAGCAGTGTGTCTACCTCGCAGTAGTGCTTATTTTCGGGACCCAGTCTGGCTCTGTCTTGGCCCGAGGCCACTATTATGTCTGGCTGGCTAGCATTAGGTGCTCCTACTGGGCTGACACTAATTGATGGCACACAACACCTAATGAATGTCAAATTCGTTTTCAATTTCTCGACAAGCGCGAATAACTAACAACAGCAAATGTCGCACCGATTCTTCCTCGTGTGGGAGAGGAGCTAAATACGGAGGACGCGCAGAGCTGACGAATTAGGACAGTTCAATTTCTCGTCTGCTTAATAGGGAGTTGAAAAATTGGTTCTAAAGTGGTGGATATTTTGTGTCAAGTACCACTCTGCAATCGCAGCAATCGGCGAAGCGAAGAAAAATCTTCTATTTCTGTCTTGATTGCTCAGGATCATTACCGCGCGTGCGATGAGAAACATTAACAATCTGTGCGACTCGCAGAATAATCAAAATGTCATTGCGCATCGAGAAGAAGCCGTGTCAGAAGATTTCTCATTCGGCCCGTAAATTACCTTAACGTATGGGCTGCAGTGGCCTGTGTCTTTAAAAAATGGTTCTCGAATTGTTGGTTAAATGGAGTGGGAAAAGACCAACCAACCGGGACGACACACACGTATCGCATAGCAGAAGATCCTTACAAAGGCAAACGACACGGCGCTTGGCGAATAATTAGTCAAATACTCAACTCCTACAGTCGGACACGGTCTGTCAAGTTACCATCAAAAAGGTGAAGACAGAGGCGATAAGTCTTTCGCCCATTTCTGGTTTCGCTGCGTCTAGACATCATCTAGAGCACACAGGAGGCGATGCGCGGCAGAACCTCTTTACGATCTCTGCTTGTATTAAAAATATCTCCTCTCCTTGGGCGGCGCTCGCGACACAATAAACGGTCGCGACGCGCTAACAGCTGACTGTTGCGGACTGTGATTCATGCCCAATTTGGGGACGAATAGACGAGGGGACCGTGCCGCTTTGTGAAACGATACCCTCCCTGTGACAGGCCATTCAATCCTTCCTTTATCACTGTGGCATTTCCCATCATACATCGGGAGGAAGACGTCGTCATGAAGAAAAAGGCAGCAATCTCTCGCCACACACACACACATGATTAGGTCTATAAATAAGCTTCCCTCTGCCACTGTCAATGCCGGGGCTGGGCAGTGGCGACGCGACCATCTGTTCGCGGCACTTGATGCGCGTTCCGGCGCGATCATCATCAGGCGCATCCATCCAGCATTCCGCCGGCCCCCATACGGAGGTAATTGGCGTCCGACGGAATAGATGGACGCGCGGGTTATCATGACGTCATGACGCAACTATGGAGGACCAGAGTTAGCACACTAACTTGAAGAAGGAATGCGAGCAAAGGCCGCCCAGCACAGATTCCGTGTGCGTTTCGCATTTCAGAATATGACGACGCTGGTAAAACGGACTTTTCCGTGGAAAAACAACCACAAGAGCGACGAACAAACACCGACATAGACACACACACACGAATGCAAGCAACACAGAGCAATGACACAGAGGAAGTGGACGGAACACGGAACTACACTACTCTATACTTGGGCCGAGGAGCAACTGATTTCCAATATGCTTGAATGGGGAGGGATGCTGCTATTTTTACATCAATCATGCTCTCTTCCTACACCGCAAATGTGAAGGCGACCCACACACCACAACTCTACTCAGGGGTTTAGTATTTGCCGAGAAAAGTGTAGTTAAATATTTTACACCTTTTTACGGTTTGCGATCCAAACATAGGGAGGTCTCCCGTGTTAGGTGTGAACAGATTTTACATTCTATTAGTGGTTGGACCAATGGGAGAAAGAAACTGCTTTTTAATCGAAGCAACCAGAGAACGCTAAGGATTGCGGCGAGACAAACTACGAGTGTGTAAGAAAAGTCAGATGAGGGTGCTAATAAAAATTGAAATCTTAGTAGCCGGTCGGTTCGACAATATTTACACAACACTGCGAGAGCGTAGAGTGCAGGGACAGATCTTGAACTACAGAAACACCGAGCTTTCGTACACGACACGGATAGGGACGGATATATCACTGTTGGTCAAGAGAGTACACGCAATATCACGAAGGCACGGTGACGGGTCGCGTCCGCGAGGCTTCAACCAAAGGTTCTAAAAGACACGCCACGAATCCGGAAGTAGCAACTAAGGCGACCACCAGCAGCAGAACGAACGGTCCAGCGACCGACTCCCGTCTTCCAATTCCAACGCGAAAAGGTTCACGAATCACGATTTTTTGGAGCGCGTACAAAGACCGGCGGTGCGCGAAAGCTGGCCGATCAACGAACCACACGGGTTAGTGTGTAGCAGAAGTAGAACACTTCCAAACATCGACCGAGCAACGACTAATTTGCGATCCTACTCGCGCGGACCAGGTTCCGCGCGCGGTTCCGAGCGCTCACTGACGACAACAACAAACACGATGATGGCGACCGACGGCGCCCGGGCGTTCGGGATGGCAATTTGCGCAGCTTCTACGAACCACTGGCCACCCGCCTGGCTTGGCTGGCTAGCTGGGGTTGGGCGATCCGAGTGGCCACCGTGCGCCGATCTTGACCCCCGACCACCGTGACCGACAAAACGAAGAGCGCGCGCGGCGCATCCACGGTCCAACTGTTCAAGGTTCCCTCTCCTTGCGCGCGCTTCTACTGGTGCGCATGTGCCGAGGGACCCGCGACGAGGACAACACGGTGGTGGTGGTCGCGAAAATAGTGCGCCATGCCATGCCGGGGGGCGCTATCTCAAGATCGTGTATCTCGAGAAGAGCACATGCGCGCGAGAATGTTGTTTGAACGCCAAACGCACCCCCCAAAATCCCCCGATAGGGCACAGCGCAGGTACTCGCCGCAGATTGACAGATACAGCGAGAATGGGGGCTTGTGCTACTACGGTGTGTCGTTCTGAAACTTCGTAACCACAGTAGGCCATCGGGCGTCGCGTCGTGGAGCCGGCGCTTGTTGGTGAAGTTCCAACACACGCTGGTGTGACAATCCATCGCAGTAGACACATAAATCATAGTACTGTCAAAAGTCAACAGTTTGACGTCTACAAGACGCGGGTATCTCGCCAATGGCCACTATTTTCTAGTGTTTCGCTGCTGCGAGTGTCTCCTCTTCAAGTGAGCCAACTATCTTTCACTTCTCTCGCTGTTACCAGGAAGCAAGCTGTCTCAACTCATTCAAGGATGTCACCCTTTACCAAGAGAGGGATCCATTCGTTGGAATTGGCGACATTTTCTGGCAATCTTTCAACCGTTCGGGAATAGCAGTGGTTTTGCACATAAATTAATGTACCACTCCGCCGCCAAGCGATTGATCACGTCAGTTCTATAAATACTCAACCGCCCCTGTAATGTTGTGTTCTCTTTTCTCTCGCTACAAGTAAGAAGTATAACAGTCAAGCTTGAACTTGACTTCATTCATTTTTGGCGGACTCAAGAAGCACACTCACCTAGATCGGACAGGGGCACCTTCTCCAGGAATGGATCGGCAACGGGCAGCTGGAAAGAGAAAACGGACAAAATGGTCAACATTAGTGAGGAACGGGAAAACCAAGATACAGCACTACAGAAGAAGGACAAAAGAAGGATATCATAGGGACACAGGTCACAGGAGGGTGACGAGCATTACGTTTTGCGGGTTGTGGGCACTGGTCGAACGCCGGAACATGTTCTTCCGGAGTGAGTGACTGAAGCGCGCGTACCACGTCGGCGAGTTGTAGTAGTACTTGACGCTGGATGGCACGGACGAGGACAGTGGACTGAACTGACTAGGCGAAACCGGGGTGCTGATCGAGCGACGCGCACCATATCGCTCCCTGGCAGTGACGTTGACGGAGGCAGGGACAACGACGGCACCACCATTGGCCTGCTGCTGGTGCTGCTGGTGTTGACCTCCGTTCCGGTGGGAACTGCTGCGGTACACCTGGGCGGCGTAGATTTGCTGCTGGAGCAGGAGCGCACTGGTCGCGTTGGTCGGAGCCGACCCGATCGACTGCTGCCGATGGTAGGCCGGTGAGGACGAGAGTCGCTTGATGCCGACATTTCCGACGACGCCACCACCAACAGCAGCTCCGGGACTTATTGCTTCCGCTAGGGCGGACGCCGAAGAACCGACCGATCCCGGAGAATGGCTCGGGGTTTGCTGTAGCTGTAACGAGCCCGTCGACGAGCCGGTTCGCTGCAGATGGGCAACTCCTCTACCGTTGGCGATGCTCTCGGGGCTCACGCCGATAGTGGTGCCGGTAGTGGCACCGGCAACGACGACCGGAACGTTGGCAATGTTAATCGGGCTGGTGCGTGGCGGAGGCACACGCCGTTCCGGCAGCGGAACCGCATTGCAGGAGACCGTGTGCTGGAGCTTCGGGCCCGGAATGGGTGGTTTCGGCCGCGACACGGACACCGTGCTCGACGGTGGCGCCGTATCGAACAGCGAAAAGCGACGGAACATGTTCACCACTGTCTCTCTCTCTCTCTCTCTCTCGTTTGACTATTTCACTGACTCAATATAATCCCCGGACCGAATGCACTGGAGAGTCCACAGGCCGTCCAGCATTCGGAGGCGCGCAAAGTCTCGCGGCTGTTTCGGGCAAACACACTAGAACTTTGGTCAATATTTTACTTCAGAATTCACACACGGCCCTGTAACCAGCAGAAAAGCGGATGGAAAAACACTTCAGTAACATCCTAAATCGGGCCGTCGCTGCGCATCTGATGGCAGTTGGCCCGCGAGTGCTGCCGTTCTCCGGAAACTCCGGATCGCTTGCGGCGGTTGGTAACACACACCCCAAAAAGTGTGATCATTCGATTCGACCATCGGGACCGATCCCATCTTTTGCCGGCCCGACCGATCCGTGCATCGGCGGGGCCACCTGCACGCGCGAAAGAGGAACTACTAACTGAGCCTCCGTCCCTCTTTCTCTCGCCGCTGGGGCCGACCACAAAACCTTTGCTATTTGTTTACGAAATTAGAGGGCAGCGAATGAAAAAATGCAACATATGTCTTCCTTGCGCCGGCCCGGCCGCCCGCGGCCTCAATCGAAGAGGTCGGTCGGTTCGGTCGGTTTGGTGGTGGTGCCAAATGGGTGATCCATCACCGAAACACCCTCCCCGCTCGGCCCGTCACTGTTTAGCACCAGTCCCACCACCGCCTCGGAGCGAGCGCACGCGGGATGTGTCGAAGAAATTTGCGCAGTTCCGTCGCCGTCGGTGCAAAGATAGATTTTTACCGTTTTTAACACGTCTAGCGCGCCGGCTCCGTGAGGCGGCGCTCATCGTCGCCGGTCCTCACATGCACGCGGATCGCCGTGTGGAATATGCAACTTTTTTGCCAGGGAGACCCCCGACACACACCGCAGGGAGGTGGTTAACGAGACGTATCAACAACGGACGGGTTAATGACAGCACCGATCGGCGTGATCAGCGTCGTGTGGTGGTGAATATAGGAAGAAGCAATAAAGGAGCCGGATGAGCAGTTGCAATAAGATGGCTGGATCGTGAGCGTGAGCAACCGATCACTGACTGGATACTGACCATCCGTGGTGGCGGCGACGCAGTTTTAGCCGCCTTTCTGGTCACGTCAGAAACGGGACATGTGAGATCAATTAGTGGGGTGTGAATCAATAGTAAAAATGTGAACGTAGCCGGATTAACCAAGCACACACTGAGACAATGATCGTGACCACTCTCGACCACAGATTTTGGTCTATCCGTAGGATCATTCATCATGGACGTGTGTATCTGGTGGACTCTGTTCGAATCCAGCCAAAGCTAGACATTTTAGTTCAAACTAGGCTGTTCATTAAGGTCGTATGGTCAATAACAGAGGGCACTGCTACGAGTCTAATTTCTTTTGGTATGTTGGTACACTCTTCATATGAACGTATGTGAAGTTTCATTTCAATCGTTCACTTAATTTTTTTTTACAAGCCATTTAGTGTCGACGTGTCACAGTATTTTTTAAAACGGAAAAATCAAGTATCGTGCAGTGACTGAATTTTTATTTTTGGAAGGTTTAAAAGCAAAGGAAATTTATGAAGGAATGTTGAAAGTGTATAAGGACTCTTCGCCTTTAATTAAAAAATAAAAAGGGGAGTTTCTGAGTTTAAACGTGGACGTACAAGCCTTCAAGATCCACGTCAAGGAAATCCAAAAACATTAGCAACAAAAACATTAGCGAAGCGTATTTTGAAGCCCTTCCAGATTCTCACCTAAGGGATGGAATTCAAGAATTGGAATCTCGTTGGAACAAGTGTATTAATGCTCAGGGAGACCATACTGAATAACAAAGTGTATTTCAAACCATAAAAATGTGTTTTCTTATCGACCATACGAAATTATTGAACAGCCTAGTAAACGATATACGGCTCTGAGCTGGCCGAAAAACGTGTGTCGCTTTAGGCTTCTGACGTCGACTTTGTAGACCGACCAGCTCGCACCGAAAAAGGAGCCAAACAAAGCATCCAACAAGACCGACGTAATAAAATGGGAATCTTTTAATGCCCACCCAGGTTCCCGCCGGTGGTGTATAAGCCCCCGGTCGGTGTTGGGTGTACGAAGTGCAATTTTGGCCAACTCGCGACCAAAAATAAACGATCATTTACCAGTAACTTCCCCAGTGGTCCGGGAAGGGGATCGGAGACCCCCCCGCCTCACAAAACGAATGCGCTGCTGATAAGATACCGAGACCGGGAGAGGAAACGTAGGATTTTGTGGCCCCGAAATAAAAAGTAGCAGCCAAAAACAAAACGCAAATCATCACAACCCCCACTACACGCCCCCCGTCTGCGTGGACTTCCTCTCCAGGGGGCTACTCTCTCAACTCTAGCGCGGCCAAAAAAGCCGGAGAAACACCGCACGGACTCGGCCGCGCGCGCACGGAAGGTAAATATTTGGCCGGCACATACTACTCTCATTATCGCCTCCCTGGCCGGGTCTGAGACTGAGATTGCGCGAGTGGTCGACGTGGCCCCTGTATGTCAGGAAAACTCGACCGACCGAAAACAGAGGTTAACTCTTGATCGACCGTTGGGTGCCCGCGGAGCCGGGTCACGGGTCTTTCTTCCTTTCCAATGGCCATGACCCTCCGAGAGACACTAACAAGGGAGGGGCGCACCGTGTTGAAAAACAAAACCCGCAGCCAGAAATCACGTTTTCGCGTTATCAAACTTCGCTACTCTGGAGAGCGCGTCGTCGTGTTGGATTGCGCACTTAATGGCGTACACAGAATTGTACGAAAGATCCGTCAAAGAACCGCCAAAGTCTTCACAAACACTCCACAGCAGAGAGATACGAGGGGAGCGAGAGGGCTCCGGAGATAATCTCTTCCGGGAGGATCTCTCCTTCAGGTGTTTAATGTCAGGGTGGGGTGGTCAGCAGGGTCTCCTTCGGTAGCGGCGTACACTTTCTTTAATCCCATCCACTTATCAACACCTGATGATCCGGATTCAACCTGACAGGCGACATCTCGAGAGCGCCCGCGGCGCACACGTTCGCGGATATTGCAACATTTTAGCCCCAAAGTGTGCGTCACTCCCGGAGAGATTGTGGATTGTTGAAGCGGCGGCTACAATCAAATAAGATTATTAGCTCCTCTTCCTTGCCTCAAGGTCTGCCACGTCGTTATGAGGTACACCTTAATATGGAGCTCAAAAAATGTTGTATAAAGGAAACGATCATTAACTTGCGAGAGCGAGTAAAGATACCGGTACGTGACCTACGCCGCCTAGTGTCAATGGGCAGGCAACGAGGACTGATGTCGGTAGATGTCGGCCCCAGACCTCATTCCATCATAAACTGGTTTAAGCGCAATTTCAAGGACCCTTTCCCAAATGTCCAAAAACGTGCCCACGGCGCGCCAAAACCTCTTTTGGGGGCCGAGATTCAAGTGAGTCAGGAAAACACCCCTCTTGTTCACCACGCTGACCGACTGCCGAGGGGTCTCAACTTCAAGAATGTCTCGCACTTTAAAGGTCACACTCATGGGGGGCGCTGGACGCCGCAAGCTTCCTGTGGGCCGTGTGGCACGACCACAGAGACTTTGGACACTTGGCATTCATCATCATCGTCTACCGCGTCTCGTCAATTGTAACTTATTGAGTTTCTATTAGCCGAGCCTTCCGCGGCCGATCAGAGACACAAACGCCGACACAAACACACCCCGATTTTTCGTGGGCCAGTGCCCCCTAAACACACGACTGGCGGTGTGGTTGGCGGCAACCGTTCTGTTTATAGCTATTTTTATCTTCTTGCACCGAACACCGAAAACGTAGATCGTAGGCCGAGAATGGTGGTGATAGCACGCCGCGATGAGCTGTACAAAGCGCGATTGATAGCACGCGCGCTCAGCGGACGAGCTTTTCTTGGGGACCCTCTGCGCTCCTGGCACACCACCGCCGCGTTGTAAACCAAAATAATAATAATAGACACACCCCAGAGGGGGCTCGCGCGCGAACGGTCACAATTTGCAACGCAATTGCGTAGCACACAGAGAGACACGTGCAAAAAGGATCGCACGCCACGCACACCCAAAAGGACCTTTCCTATCCGATCACAAACATCCTTATTTTCCTCTCTACGGTGCACTTTCTTACGATTTGCGAGTGTTTTACGCGCAGATTTACGATGCAGCACTCTATCGCGACTCTATCGTTTCACTTTCAGGCTTTAGGACCACGATGGTCAGCGTGCGCGCTTCGGAAGATCCTTCGTCCACTAGCGGTCTCTTACAGCGGGGTGTAGCAGCTCACGAGTGGCCCAAGTGGCCGGCGGAGTGGCGCGCGGGCTCGAGAAGTTTTGCGTCTTGGCTCGCGAACGATTGAACTCCGACTGTGTGTGCGAGCGCGGCGCCGCGACCGGTAAACGTGCTGATTGCGAGGCCGCCACCGCGAGATACACTCTACACACTTCGACACCCCCTCGCCCTCCCTGTCCCCTTCTGCTACCTCCCCCTAGTGCCAATCGAACGCGCCCTCTCTTGCTCTTTCTGGTCGTCGGTCGATGTTTCTCCGAGAAATTGACTCCTTTTTCGCAGCGTGTCGTGTCGGTTTGTGAACTGCGTGAGAGATGCATTCCTTGCTGGGCGCACTTGTGGCATGTAGTGATAGGCACCCACACACACACACACAGCACGCCAGTCACAAAAGCACCCCCGACTGGACACAACACATACTCCAGTGTTGCGTGGCCCGTGACACCCCACGCAAAGCTTCGAAAGGTTCACACGATCGTAACGCACACGCACAGCGCAGCTTCCGTCGGGGGGGGGGGGGTTTAGTAGATCGAGTAGATCGACCGGGTCGGGTCGGGTCGGGTAGTAAATAGCACCACCTTTAACGGGAGCCGCCTCCCGAGTAGTGCGGCGCGCGCTCTCCCAGCATATCAATGCAACAATGATTAATGTAGATTAACGCCTCCGTGCCGCTGTTGGGACCGATCGTGTGTGTTTGTGTGTGTGTGTGGCCGGAGGCAACGACACTTGCGTACACCCGGGTCGACTTATAGGGCCCCCCTGCCGCGGCTGCCTGGGACGCGCGCGTCACTTATCTCACCCAGCGGAAGGTTAACAACAATTACTAGCAAAGCTTTTGGGCTGGGACCGATAAGAAGGGCCCGTCCGACGGCCGGGACTGGCTTACGCATATTTTCCGCCCGCCGTGAGGCGCGATTGCAATTTTTTGCGCGATCTTCTCTCTTCTCAGCACAGCAGAGCAGAGCACGCGGGAAAGATTGCGGCGCAAAATGTACACACAACCGAGATCGGGGCGTGTGTTGTGGCTCTGGCTGGTTGAACTCCGCGCGATCTATTTGTTTAGCACCACACCACACATTCACGCACGACTGTGTATCTGTTTCATCGCGCGCCTCGGAAACGACAAAATTCACTCTCAGCGGAGCGTCCGGGAGGGGGCGACGACGCTTCGGTACATATTAAGAACGTGCTAATGTGTGTCTTTGTCTTTTCCGGTCTTTTGGGGTGCGCGGGTTGACCCGCCGTCTGCCGTAAGGGTGGTGGTGTGCTGTTTGTAAATAACGCAATGTGCTGCCCGCGGAAACGCCGAACGCCGAATATTTGGCCAGGAACAATAATACGGCAACGGCGGTCAGGGGGATCATCATCGCTTATAAGAAAGTACACACGGGGAAAAATAAATGTTTTCCGGCTCTTTTTTTTCAAGTTCAGTGCTAGATTGTGTAAAACAACAGCAGTAACTGATTGGGTGATTGGGGTACATCTCAGCGAGTTACAAAAATACTGTCTTGAACTACCGAACGGATGATCGTGAAATTTTGCACAAGCAAAAGGTCCAAGAAAGGTCGTTGGCATGGTTAGAACGCTCCCCAAACCAGACGAATGTACAAATAAGCAAATCTCAAGAATGAATCAAGCAGAGCGAACGAAGCTTGTTGTACATAATTATGTACACATCTCTCGAGGCAATCAATTATGTCATACTTAAGACCTCATCGACTGTGGGATTGTTGACCGTTGTACTTTTGACGATGGAACACGTCCACGTCCATGCCTATATGCCGGTCAAGTAAACATACTAACAAGCCGGTTCATTTGAACAAAAACCATACCTTTTGGCCGCAACAAAGATTTCCGGACCTGCTAGTTTATCAGTAGCTTTGTCCAGTATCGATCACTAATGATCCATTTGATCGAATGTGGAACAAGTTTACGATTAGATAAGCTAATACCATTTTAAACCATCGGATAGATTATAAGAAAGTAGCACAATTTTTACACGACTAAATCTTAATTGAGAGTAACGCTATCCGAATACCGCATGCAGCGACTACTTCGGTACTGAAAGATAACGCGCGCAGTCTGGCCATGATTGCGAATCGTATCCAAAGGATTCAGCAGTACATACAACAAAGAAACAGCCAACGGTCTGTTTGGATATATCGCGCCACTCATTCGAGTGGTTCTACGAGCACCTTATTTCATCGAAAATCCCCATTGGTGGAACAAATGTATAGTTTAAATCAAACAATAATTTGCAATATTAAATGCAAATTTCTATAATTACGGTGCCCACCCCTCACTAACCCCATACACACAACGGCCAAACAAAAAAAAACGGGTAAACAATAATTAGCGTCACGATGGCATGCGAGCTGCTCCTAACGAGCGGTGGCGCCACTTAAACGGGCACAGGAGACATCTCAGGCCCCGCACGGGTCACGGATATGTAGGTGCGCATTGTCCGTTATCCAAATTGTAGCGATGCAACAACCAACGAGGGGCCACACTTTGGAGAGAAGAAAGATCACTGTACATTACTCTTCCATCCGGCACACAGTGGCCGACGATTTCGTCACTATCACACGTTACCGTAGTAACACGCGCGATGCGAGGCAAGGCGATGTATACTCTTTGCCACTCTCGTATACTCTGTGTGCGTGACGATGGGATGTTGATTGCCATCGTGAAGATTGAGGCGAGCAAAAGTTCGCTAAATATACAAGAACACCATTGACAAACAATATAATCGCAAAACGCGGAAGACCTGTGAAAGATTAAAAAAAGGTGCCCAAAACTTCAAGAACTTTTTTACAGCCTTTCTGCTGCACATCCAGCATTTGGCCGACGATTTGCGCCTAATAGGTATGCAATGGGAGCGCACCATTTTGTCGTCGTCCTCGTGTAAGCCGCGTGTCATTGTTTTTAAGAGAAATCCCGAACAAGGAGAATCCAACTCAACCGGAAAACGTAATGCGATAATTAGGGGGGTGGGGGGGGTTGGCTCAATAGGATGGGCAAATGAAACAGGTAGTGTGGCGCAACGGGGAAATGCCCCTCTTGGAAATGCGACCGTACTTACCCCTCTTGAATCACGAAACAGGATGGCGGCGTGGTACGGATCGAGTGTTCCGTCCGCACGCAATCCGCGAGTTGCTCCAAGCGATGCCCGACGACGTTCTGCAAGCTCCGCGGAAGCTCTTCGCATGTGAGCCGCTAATAGTGAGAAACGGGGTAAAACGATTCATCAATTATTTTGGACCATTTAAAAATGCGAGAAAGTTGCTAAGATTTTAAAGACAACGAATGCATTTGACAGAATGTGCCCGTAAACCCACGGTTAGTGTTGAGGTACCGGTACCTACGAGACCACAGCGATGTAGTCGTCTTCGGCCGGTAGGAGAACCAATTGATTTGCAAATATAGCGCACAGGAACCGCCGCCGCCGCCGAGTCACGATAAAGGGTGCGGGCGCGCGTCAATGACGATGGCGATTCGCGCGTGAAGGTCGTTGCGGCGCCGTCGATCGGCATATGTTTACTGGACGGTGGCGAGCGCACGCTAGCTATCGGTCTACCTGGGCCGCTGATAAGCGAGAAGCCCTTTGCTGTGTATCGTCCACTTCCTCGATCGGCGGGCCGATATTTGCAAATGCTAGGCGCGGTCGACTCCACGGTGTGTTCTAATGCGTGTTCTCTAGAACACACGTCATAATTACAAAGCCGACGATGGGGCAGGTCAGGGAGTAGTGGCCTCGACGCTCGCCCAGTGGCGTAGCGAAATTGCAATGAAACGAAAGTTCAGCGTTAGTCACCACCTAACGGGCAAACAATTTGTGCTAGCCGTCACACTGCACGGAAGTGCGCCACTCTGTACAACCACCGCGAATGGCAAAAATAGTCTCGAGGACGAGGTCCGTTCCTCAATTTGTCAAAGTATCGCTTTCCCAAGCGCACCCACCAATGAATCCAATTAAGATATTAAATGGCGCCCCCATGCCCGGTTTGAGAGAGTTTGCCTGCAGTTTTACTGCGTACGATGATCAACGGGTGACGCCGTTCGATAAACCCATCGCATACGCCACCACCAACTGGACTAGTGGTCTCGCAAAAATCTTATTTACATATTCTCCCGCCAGGGGGTGCAAAGCATCGCGCGTGTGAGGAGGGGAGTGCATATGTTCTTCGATGCGAAATAGAAGCGAAAAATTTGCATTTCGCTGACGCCATCGCCGCGCCATCGGGACGTGCCTCCACTCCATAATACGTGATGCGAGCACTACCGGTTCTTGTGCGCGCTGCTGCCCGGTGGGACCGGTGTGGTTTAACGTTTCATTCTGCGGATTATTGTTGTTGTTTTGTATTTCGATCGGCAAAAAAGCAAACCGGTCCACCGGTTTGCTATGATCGAACGTATTTTTCGCCTCTCTCTCTCTCTTTCACTAGGGGTTCACAGCACACTACACCCATCGATTGCATTGCAAACATGTTTTCCAACGTTTATCGTCGTTTCCTTTGCCGGTTTTGCTGCTACGGATCGGTGGAACACACCCCTTGTTTCAAAACAACTGCCCCTAGAGCGATGGGGGCAAAGGTTCCCACAAATGAATTATAAAACGTGTTTATCTTCGACACCCACACGGGCCAGTAAGTTTTCGGAAAATGTAGTAAAACAAAAACAGTGCACAACCCAACCCAAGCGGAACGTTGGCACTGATGCTTAGTATCTTTTGGATTATGGAAACGAAAACAAAACAAACGCAAAACACCGCCAGTTTCGAGATATCTATTCGAAGAATGGCTTAGATCTTTGCATAGTCGACTAAATTGCGAAAGTGTTTCGATCCAATCTTCATTGAGATGTGATTTAGCGAAAGAGATTCATTTGAGAGCTAACCATCGGTGGATAAAATGGATTTACCCTGTTGTCAAATTGACAACAGATCGATCAAGTATTCCTGAAGACATTCAATTTAAGCTGTCGAAGGTTGTAACCGGTAACCGCAATGTCAAGGACGGTCAAGGGACCGTCCAAATAAAAACACAATCACCATGCTGATTGCAAAATTGGCGAACTGTCATGACTCAATTCCCAAACCCAAGTACACTGGGCGCCGATGAAGGTGCTTTTTCATTTCATCGGGCGGCGATGAGGGCCGCATTTTTGCATTTGGCAGCAAGTGCTTTGACCGACCGAGCTGGCATTGCGTCATCACGCGTCTGGTAAAAGATCTTGAGACGCAAGATCTTGTCCTGTTTACAAACGGCAAAACGTAAACACACGCACCACCCCACGGGCAGCAGTACCGGCGCGACGAGGCAATGCAATAAATGAACGCAGAAAAACGACCAAAAGCCGAATCGATTTGGAGGGTGACGACGTTCCGCGCAGTACGCGAAGCCTTGCTTACGTAAGCGTGAAGCGGTGTGTCCCTCCGGTGGACCCAGAACTTGCCCCCGCAGTGGGATGGGTGGGTGCTTTTTAACATTCGTTGACAAGCCAGCCGCTGCCAGCCGTCGTTGGCGGAAGTTGGCTTGGGCGCTCACACACACCCACCATGTTTACGAAATTTCACAGTTTTAATCCACACCTCGCTCTGCCGGTGGTGACACAAGAAGAGGCCGATTTGGTGGATTTCATTTGCCACCACTTCGCTGGCGTGGCTGGTTCTTCCCATCACGGCGTTCTTACCGGTAGTTTTACCTTCACGCAAGATTTTGTTGTAGATCTTGTACGTCGACTCGCAGTCGTCCAGGATGCGGCGCGTCTGATCGACATCGAGCGAGCGGGACCGGGACCGGAAGTCTTCTCTCGGGTTGCCCATCGAGTCCACACCAAACGCCCCGCCACCACCACCACCACCGAGCGACTGATCGTCGGCCGTCGTGTGGTGATCTTCGCTGATCGACGAGTGGCGCGTTCGGCCACCGGGCCAGATGTGTGCCTTCTTGCCCAGGTGCTTGATCATCTCCGTGATCGAGTGGTGATGGTGACTGTGGTGCTGCTGCTGGCCACCCTGCCCTTTATCGCGCTGATGATGGTTGTTGCGTTCTCGCTTCTCGTTCGAGCTGTTGTTGTTCATCGAGGCTTTCGACGACGAATTGCCACTGTCGATGCTACTCTGCGAGATGCTTTGAGTGAGTTTACGCGCAAAGCTACTATTGTCGAACCGGTGCCGGTAGCTCCCGAAGATGCGCTGATTGGAGCTGTTCGAGCTCGACACACCGGACGACACTCCGCCGTACTCGTCGAGCGAGTGGAAACCGTGGTTCCGCTGAAACAGCAACTGCCGCTGCTGGTCCGATGTGATCGGATACGGGCCAGGGCCGTGGTGTTGGTACGCCCCGGTGTGCGTGAAGTACTGGTGGTCCGTTTTGTACTCATAGATATCGTCCAGATCGTGCGGAAAGTACCCGGCGGCGGCCGTATTCATCTGGTGCATCGGCGGTGAGCTCGCACTCTCGAGCGATCCTCGGCGGCCCGTCTACGGATAGAGTGAAGGTGATTTAACGTACTATTTTCGGCTCGTCCCTAATACGTACACGTACAATCGCGCACTTACCGGATTGTAGCCGCCTCCCGGTCGCGGCTCACCGAAAACCAGTGTCCGTTTGGACATCCGCTTCACACCGTTCGCCCCGCCGACGCTACCAGAACCAGCCATTTCCGGTGATTTGCGACCGCGAGGTATCGAAACGCCAAGACTGTGATATTCCTGGGCCGACGTCGGCGATCGAGCGGACATCACACCGGACGGAACGTGCTGTGGGCTGGAGGCTGCCATTCGATACTCTGCGTTAGTAAAGGGGAAGATTAGTACCGGCATGAGGAGAGGTCCCCCTTTTCCTGCTTGATGATGGACGGTGGTGTCGTGGCGCTTCCATGATGCGCTAATTGTTAGCTCACGCGAAGAACTAGGGGGACTTCTGGTTGGACACAGTCCATCACCAAGGCAGAACATCTATCGTCTGTCCACTAACCTTCACTCGCCAGCGACGCCTGCGACTCGTCGATACTGTGCGATCGTTCGTTCGGTGTCCGTTGTCGGTTAGCAAGCATCTGGCTGGAGCTGTTGCCACCGGCACCACCACCACCACTGTTTGCCGAGTGCCAGCTGTCGGTGCTGGTCTGCTTCTCCAGGGTGTGCTGCCGAAAGAGATGCTGTATGCCGTGCATCGTCGTGCCGTTGCTGCTGCTGCTGCTAATGGATGATTCTTCTTCCGGAGCCGCTTGTCCCCAAAAGCTGAGGCTTTGAATTTTACTTTCCGCAGGAACTCCGTGGTTCCGATTGAATGTACGTGCGTCACTGCTAACTCACTCGCCCCACACACACGCGCTGCTAACTTGCAGAGCTTTTGCACACAATCCTACTATCGGCCACTCTATAAACGCTCACCTCTTATCGCACACTAATATTTGCACTTTCCACCAAATGTCACATTTTATCGGCTCTGTAAGGGAATCAGGATTGGATGAGCTCCGACTTGCCGGCACAGAAACAACACACCACTCCGGAGGGATCTCATTACAGTCGCCGTCAAGCGATCGATCATAAGCCGGCGCGTCCACTGCGCCCAACAAACGAATACCAACTGCCGGGGCCTTCACCGGGCCACGAATAAATCCTGTCGCATTCCACCACCAACACACATCGCACCCGAGGCTCGGCGTGCACGATCACTTGTTAAGTCACCCTGCCGGGTTCTTAGTGTGTGTCCCTTCCTTTTCGCCCGACCAGAGCAACCGGGAATGCAACCTGCGGCGGTGCTAATTTATGGACGCAAACACAGTGAGTGTGCCCTCTAGCTGGCCTTTCCTATTGCTGATTAAGCGCACTTTTATTTAGTCACGTGAAATCCCAACACCACAAACGGGCGACGACGAAACAAGGGCCAACAAGTAATGGAGAGCCTGCCCCCCGGGTGGACCCAACAGTGGGGCGACATTGTTTTGCAGCAGCCCCAGGGCGGCGGCGGCAAGGGCTAATCAAATAACATCCATCCATATCCGTGAAGCGAACGAACAGTTCCAGAGAGCCGAGCTGTGTTCCCATTACTCTGCTGGGAGCCGTCTGGCCTTTTTACTGGAATGGCCGCCCAAGGACGACGGTAGCGTCCGGGAACGCCCGCATGGTACACGTCAGCGAGAGGAAAACATTGGTAAGGTGTGACGGCGGCGCACAGGCTGCGTCGTGTTGTGTTTTGTTGTCGGTGGTTTTGTTTTTTCAAAAGATCTATCGATCGTAGGGGTATCGAAGTCGGAAGGATGATGGAGCAGCTCTCTGCCTGTCGCGGTCCGGCAGCGTGAAGAGTGCAAAATAATTGGAAAATCACAACAATGTAGGGACAAGGGAGTTCCGTACGGGGCAGCAGCAAACCATGAAACACTGTAGAGCGCCGAGGATGTGGCCGAGAACAACATCATCCATCTCAGAGGAGCGCTCCCGCGACCATTTATGCGAACCAACGAATGGCGTTTTTTAACATCCTACACAAACTCAAAGACCTATCCATCCCCCCGGCAGGGTCTTGAATAAATTACAACAATATCGCAGGAAGACAGCAGCAGCATCGTGTATGGTTCGGTTTCATCTTGGTATCCCCGCGTGATGCAAGCAAAAATGTGACCAACACAATATGAATACAAAATAGACACCGTGGCGAAGTGTAATAAAAACTCAAATATAACGACAAACAAAGTAGAATAAGCCTCCCATCCAGAGTGTCTTTTTTATGCAAATCTGGAAGCATATATTGTAGACAGAGAGAGAGACACCCTATCGGCCAAAGGTAAGCGACCGTAGTAGTGTCTACGAATCAATCTCATCCTTTCGTTCTTGATCATCAAGTATACTACAAGTATGATGATCATCAAGTATCACACTTATACTGTCCGGTGCCTGCAAGAACTGGACGTAAGAAGCAGTAGTACCATGGTTGATGATAAGCAATCTTTAATTAAAGATCAATCTCTTAATGGTATCATGCGATAGGAACCAACCACCACGGCTGGAGAAAAAGATTCCAATTTACACGTTCTTATCACAGCTTGCCGTATTTGGGTCCCACATTGACCGAGATCGATCCATTAGACACACTTGTTGGTTCCATGTCGGTCAGTCAGCGGGGAGGCAGCCCCCAGAAGATACTACTGCAGTCTGCGGGTGTGGTCAATTAATTCAATCATATCTAATTAAACACTTGGGCTGCCCCATCGGATTGTGACGAAAATATATTTCACTTGACGCCGAAGACACACCAGGCAAGTGCGTGCCGCCTCCCAATAAACAAGTGATTGGCGTCTGAAGGGTGGTGTCGTTTGAAATTAAAACAGATTTACGACTCAGTACTGGTTGTAAGGCCTGATGTGGCCCTCAGACAGCCCCGAAATGTATTGTACACCACTACACAAAAAACAACCTCTTCTTCCATCAACAGAGAACAGAACTCAAAATGGCCACTTCGAACGGGTGGGAATAGCGTTACAACAAGAACCTGAAACTCCATTTCCGTTGCCAGCAGCTTTCCGCCCCCGACGCTGGGGCGGCAACATGAAAATAAAAAAACAAGTTTCGTTTTCCATTCGCCATGCCTTCAAAGTGCATTCCGAACATGACACCCCCAACCTGCACGTGGCTCTCCGCGGTTGACATTTTATGTTTTCTTCGCCAAGCGCACCACCGGGGGTCATTGCAAAATCGACCGCACCACAACAAACCCCCGGGGCCCCACCAAGCCATCACACCACAGCCATGTGACAGCCCGGGAATGGGGCAAAAAATCGGTTCTGCCATGTGCAGAGACACACAACCTGACGCGCGGCGCGCTGCTCTTTGCTTTTCGATGCGCAATTACCGGGGCCCACGTATTGGCGGGGGCCCTCGGTACCGCGCGGCCGTGGCCTTGAAAGAAGAGCCCACCGCCGCAACATTTGGCCGAAATGCTGATAATTTGTTTTTGAACATTCCGCAACACAGCAAAAGTGAGCCGTGTACCGTGCGACGGGTTCGGATTACCGCGTGATTTTGTTCGGTTGGATTGGGTTTACACTTGGCCGAGCCCTGCTCCTGTTTCGGTTTTGCATTGCAGCTTCAAGCGTCGATTAATTCATTTTAAATTCATATGGATCGATTCGGAGCGAAAGGATACGGATTTTCGTAACGAAAATCAAAGATTCATGGCAACATTTTTAGGGCCCAATCGAGCACTGTAAAGCATAAGGGCCGGGAGATAGCGGCCGAACCGTGAGATATCACCACGTGAAAGTGTGTGGGACTTCTACTCGAGAGTCCCACAGCCTTCCTTCGAAAGGATGAGAGAATGTAACGTAGCGCCGCTCTTGACCAAAGTTCATGGCCTCTCGTGCCGATGGGTTTGGTTTTTCCGAGAAAAAGGAAAAGGTAACGACTCGTCAGTCCAGCATTCCGTGGAAAGCTGATGGACAAAGCGCAGTGGATAAAAATAAATCACCCGCCTTGATCAACGCCAGAGGCGTTGCCGTTTAATTTATAGCATAAAATTTGTGCACAACCATCCATAATCCGGGGCGCGTGTATTTAAATTAGAAATCTGGCCAAAAACGACCGAAGGCCAAAGGGATCGTTGGCCAGCGTTCCTCCGCAAAGCTGAATAAAATCAATAAAAGCACTTTATCATAATGTCGTAGCACCGGCACCATTAGATGCCCACAGGGGCCGACCCCGAATTGGAGTGCGCCGCTGGAAATCCTCAGAAAGATTTATCTCGCCCCATTCCGGGCAGAAGAAGACCCGTCCCGCCAGTCACGTGCGCAGCATGAGATTGGGGCAGCAACAGGGAACGTTTTGGGGCAAGCTAAATAAACAATTAAGAAACGAGGACGAAATTTGATGAGCAAAGGCTTGTCAAAAACAAACAAAACGGAAAGAATTCGCCATTCGGCCGGCTCTTCGAGTCAGCCGACGACGCCGCTGCCATCTTGTTGTGCGTCCTCGAAGCAACTTCCGGTTGGCAATTTTGTTTCTCACTCTTCCGTACGGTTATTCGCATTCGACGTTTGCCACATGACGCCCCGGTCCGTCGCCCGTTGTCGCCGTATGCACCTTTCGCACGGCCAAGGGCGATTGATCTATGCAGCGCGCGGTGACGGCGACGAAGAAGCAGAAACAGCCAAACAGGACCGCAGGGGTGTTGCGCGGAGGACAAAAATCGATACATTATCCCTCGGCTTTTGGGGGCCAGCCATTTTCACCGGTTCCCGGTGTCTGCGGCGTTGCGGCCGAATCCGGCATAGGTCCGGCGGCGGCGGCGGCGGCGTGGGTGAAACAAAGATTGAGGTCTGCAGAACATCATCATCCCGGCGCTAAAATGAGTGCCAAATTTGGCAAGCGTAGGGACGATCGATCCGGCTTCTCGGTACGTTGGACAAGCCACCCAAAATACAGCTCGGATGCAGAACTTTCTGGATAAGCGAGAACCGCCATTCCATCATCACCGATTACGGGACCCCGGGTGGGTCCCTAATTCCGTGCCATCCGGATTTTATGAGACCGAGTCAAACAGCACGCATGTTAAATGGGCTGTAATTTAGATAAACACCGGGACACTCGAGCTCGTTCGCCCTTTCGTCCCGTTTCAACACCCGATTCCCGTAGTAGTGCCGGCACTAGGGGGGCGCTCAAGATTCTCGTGCATTGAACGGAACTAGTTCTACTATTCGCTGGCCGGGACACCGACCGAATGCTGCTCGCTCCCCGAACGCGTATTTAGGTCATAGAGAAGCAGAGTGCGGGCCTGAAAACGTTCTCAGCACAATCAACCTCCGGGGGTCTAGCGTCGTTTCAGGATACGAAAATCAATTCCACACCCGGAAGACGCCCTCAGACTCCAAGCGATGTTGTTCTGTCGCACAAAATCTGCTTGCTGGCTGGCCACAAACACACAATTATATAACACTGGTTTTTCTCTCGGCGCCAACTATTGCCAACACAACAACAACACCCCCGGCGGGCACTCGTTTCGTGTCCACAGCACGTGAGCTGTTTTCCTTCTCCAACGGCGAATGGGTCGAGATTTCCCACGCCACGCACGCTGTGTCGATACTAACACAAAAAACGCCTCCCCAACAACGGTTTGGGTCGGCCAATTTTCGGAGTCGGTCCGTATTTCGCGCGTCCTGTGCCCGTGAGCTTCACCAGTGAACTGACACTCGGTGGGGGAAGAACTCGTCAGGATTCCTCGGGCCGAGCACTCACCGTGCGCGCTGTCTGTCTGAGCTGTTGTTGGTCCGTACACTGGCCGTCCTGAAAACCCGACCAATTGTTTACAGTAGACCCAAACGAGGACTCCATTTCCCAGAGACATAGAGAGAGAGCGAGTGACAAAGTAAAGTGTCAACACAAAGGTGCTACGCTACCTTGCGCCACTCAGCGAGCAGAGACCAAGGTTTAAAATAGTTCCCGGCTTTTTGACGACAGAAGTTCGCTTCGTCTGGCCACCGTTTTGCGCCTCGTGCAATCGTGCACGAACACACACGGCGCGTCACCTCAAACCGAGCACGTGTCCCTCTAGCGGCCTCTGTGGGCGCCTCCTTTTACTGAATGAAGGTGGTACACGCAACGGTGTGATGTAATACAGATGTCGCGTGCAACAAATGAATTACTACTACTACTACGGCTACTACATGCCATACCGGAAATACTATTGCCTCGGATGCCAGACACTGATAGTCGAACGAAAAAGGATGAACCGATCGATCGGTAAGATAATCCGTTTTACGGCTGCCGGTCACAAAATATCAAATCGGATACCAGTTTATTGTGAGTCCAAATAGATTTACGATTTATATCCCGTCTCTAATCCTAGCTCCAAAAAAAGGAAGCCGAACGCGACATGACGGACTCCTAGCCACCGAAAAAGGGCAAACAAAAGGGTTTCACCGGGGCCCCTTTGAAATACCCGGAAAAGCTTACCCTCTGATAGGTTGGTCTGCCTTCTGTCCACACGACCATCCCCAACCGCAGGCCAACCATGGCCTACGTGACCGAAAGAAAGGTTTCGGTACGTTCGGCCGGTGGAAAATCCGCTCGAACTCCTTCTGCCGCTCAAAAGCAACGGCACAAGGCGCAGTCGCAGCACGGAAAACGCTTTCGTTGTTTTTCTTTTTTCTTGGACAACAAGAAGCGCCACCGAGAAGAAGGGAAAATGGCACAAAAAACACGGCCCCAAAGTTGTCCGGCAGGAATGTAAACAGCGTTTCGAGCGTAAAATGAGTGCACGTCACTCACACTTAGTAGACGGAATCTCTCTCTCTCTCTGTGGCTCTCATTGGGTGTCTGTTGCTAAGTAAATGCCGCGTTGATCGGGCGTGAAAAGTGAGAGTGAAATGGGTGTCCTTGCGATGAGCGACTTGGCGTCTCCATCGGCGGCCATTGCCATGCTCCCGCCAAAAACGCCCGGCAAGAGTAGGTAGTAGGTAGTAGCAGACGCTCGATTCTCTCCCATTTTGGACGTGGGCGTTTTCATTCAGCAAAATCGTACCCGCAACGAGCGCGTTTTTTAAACACAAAACAGACGCCCACAAACAAACCGTACGGCCACCATTTCGCGTTGACTACACCCGGGGCCTTCGAGGTCAAGGCATTTTCAAAGAACAACAGCAGCAACGGAGCATCTCATATTTTCTGCGCCCGTAAGCGACACAATATAGTAATTTGTTCGTTCCCCCGACGCGCGTTGGTGGAAATATTTATTCATTTGTCTGTGCCATCATCGCGGCATCGTTTGCAAATTGCAAAATGCTTCGCTCTGAAGGACCACTGAAAGTTCATCTGTGTTGCTTCTTTTCCTACGCCGCGGCGCACAGAGAGAGAGAGAGAGAGAGAGCATGAGGGTCATGTTCGGGTCGTTGCACATTGACAGAGGACGCGGCCACCAAACCATTGCATCGCACATCCGTAATGTCAAGAATAATGTCTGGCCTAAATTATGGCGAAAAGCTACCGCCGGGAATAAAGGACACAGCACCCGCGACAAAGGGCACGGTCGTGTCCCTTGTGGCGACTCTTTTTTAGAACGAACACGATTGCAACGACGATGTGTCCTTTTCGGCCACCCGCCCCGTACGACGTAATAGGGTGTCGTGGGCAGGGCAGGGTTCGTTTCGTTCGCCGGAACCGGCTGCTTTTCGACAAAAATCCATCACATAATCCATACACTCTTGCGCTCGGATTTAATTGAGGAATTTCATTAAGTTCGGGTTACCGATGCGTGTTAAGCCCAATAAACTATTGTTACTCCATAATGACGCAGCGACGACGCAGAAGGTTCCTGTGGGTTTGTGTTTGGAGGCTCACGACGGAACGGGGTGGCCTTCACCGAAAGCAGGTCGATGTAAATTAATTTCCCTCTCCCCGAGCACAGGCATCCTTGTGGAACACGGATGGCGGAAGTGGCGAAACTCAGACTTACTCAGGCGTAGCACTAACACGGCCATTTCTAACGGCCTGGAGAAAGGTATCCTCGACGAGGCGCGGGTTATCAAAGAAACAGACTATTTCGCTTCATTGAAGCAGATTTGTTTTTGTCAATGTTTACCTGCCGGTGTAATAACTAATAACATAATTTACTAAACAAAACAACGGCCGGCGTACGTACGCGGCGGCGCTTCGTAGTGCCGGCGCGCTGATACCAGTTTTACATCACTGTGTTTACATCTACTACGGTGCTGTGTCGCTTCCTGTGTCCCCAGATATCTAACTGCGTCGCACGAGGCTTACGTAACGAATCTTACGAAACGCCACAATAAAGTGAGACTTGGTCCACTAAAACCCACTTTATTTTATAAACCCAACCTAACCTCACGGACTCTCTCTCTCTCGCGACAGTGGCGGACGACAACAACGCTGGCGTCGTCGTCGCACATTAAACGAGCCACACCATCAGGCCGGGGCCGCCCCATAGTTTTCCGGTCGATTGCGACCAGGAAATTTAATTCCTTCACCTCGGTTTTATTGGTCAGCAAAAACCCGCCCCGTCCCAGCCCCGCGGTCGGTCTGATTTATCTTTCGCCCATCCACGTGACGATGACGACGGCAGCAGTTATTGGAGGAGGAAGCCCCGAGAGATGAGACGGGCGGCCGTGTCGTAAATATGGTTTGTTTACGCTTTATGTCACGAAAACATTGCCGGCCACAGGAAATGAGAAAAGGAACTTCCGACGTAGAGGCAGTTTTTGCAAGGAACGTGTGTGTAAAGTGGGCTTCGTTTGGCACTCAAGGATCGAACCTTATAATGCTGGGGGGGCGCGGGACCTCTTCTAACCACCGTATCGAAGGGTCACAGGGTGGCCGAACAGGTGCACAACAAAAACCGGATGACGCTGAGTCAACCGTTCAACAACACCGCCCTTCGCGAACGATCGATGATCGTGACACGGCACGGAGAGGGACACGTGTGAAGTGTGAAAACCCAACCCACCGAAGGGACACATCAAAACACGCCGTAAACCTGACCGAGCAGAGCAAGAACGAGATCGCCCCACAGCGGCAAGGTGTGCGTTTGCGTTGCGGTGCGTAGACCGCCGGAGACCCCCGCCGCCGCCGCCGCACGCCATAGTGTTTCGAGAGACTGAAGAACCGTATCTTCAGGCCACACCAACACCACCACGAACTGCCGGGGCCTGCCCAAACTAGAGTCACGCGTTGCACCGCACGAGGGGGGTGGGCTGGTTGGAGGTTACTGTGGTGCGGTATTAGAGTCACGTAGACACTACCGTCGTTCGTTACGCACCATATATCGATGGATCGAGGGCCCTACGGAGAGACACATATGATCGTGAGGGCGTTCCACGTCACGGTGGAGATTCAGTTCAAGATGTCCCCGCTCACCATTAAGCTAAATGCTTCATCCTCTCAACACGGCACGCCATTTTTCCTGCAAAAGTACTCAGTTCTTCACAGCACAGGATTAAAGCACACCAACAACCTCGCAACAACCACACGTGGGGGCTGAGAATGCGAACGGAGCGCGATCGACACTTCTTTCACTTTCGTTCCCTTCGAATGCCGATGATGAACTCGCCGCAACGCTACCACTCCGACCGGGGCGAACCCCGACCGACCGACCGGAGCGCCGTGTCCCGATTCGGTGTCCGCTATCACACGCACACACAAGGGCGCGAACACCGTGTGGCATTAGCATTTTGGATATCTCTATAGTGTGGCCGCCAGCGCCGTGAGACAGGCTGTCGCGAGATGAACGATGGCTGTGGTGTGTATGCGTATTCGAGCGATGGCCACACAACTACACACACGCCAGCCATCACTTCGGTACTCGTCTCGTGTGGCCAAGCACTAGAATTTCGGCTTACCGGAAAACAAACATTCTACCGCACTCTTCTTATTGTTGCGCATGAAGAATGGATATTTTGGAACCCAGGAAGAAAGGAAGTTTGGACAAAGATCGTGAAACACAAAAGGTTCGGCGACAAAATCCATCACCGGATGCGGAGCTTAAGCTCCTTGCGCAAACGGACCACCTTCCATCACTGTCTCGTATTGTTATATTATGATCGGCAGGTGTGGAACACCAAAAGCCGTTGCATGGGGGGATTGATTTGTGGCCAAGAACTTCGGGCACAAGGAAATAAACATGGCTTGGGCGTAGAGCGTCGGCCGGCTGCTCCGTTTCGATCCGTTTTTCGAGTGTTTAAACACACACACAGAGACACTGAATGTGTGGAGCACTTGAGCGTTGTTCAATTTTGCTTAACAGAGAATATTCGGGCTATTGTTTGACCGGACATTTAGAAGAATTTTGTTACCTCAGATTTGTAGTGAAAAGAAAAGAATTCCAAGAAACGTATTGGGTTGCAATCGATCAAAAATCAGGTGGGTTGGTAAGGAATTTCCGGTCACTGAATAGAGTAATTGACCTCCAATAGACAACTGTAGTGTCATTAGTCTGAAACTAAGGTTATTTACTTCTGTGACCAACAACAAACGGGAAACAGTTCGTGGTGTGGTGCATCATGAATTCCTTCCAAATTTCCAGGAAAGAATACTATTTGTTTGCGTAATGCTGTACATAAAAAAGACCGGATTTGAGGATAGACAATTCTTGGTTTAACTTCCTCGTGATGTCACATTTTCAGGTTCATTTCGTGGTCATTTCGACACAAACTCCATTCGACTGGCTACTCACAAAACTCAAGAGTTGAGATAGGAGCCGAAACGAAGAGTGTGTTGATTCCTGAAAAGAACTCTGTGGACGGTTTCGCAAATTGTAACAAATGTAGACACGTAGATGTGTTGCATAGAGTATGGATTATTTTAATATTGATGAACATCGATTTAGAAGTATAAACAAAGAATGTTTGAATTATTGGCGAATTCCTCATATTTTGTGGTCACCCTTGTATACGTGTTGCCTTGTTGTTGGGTGACAAAAATAGACGCAAACTAAAAATAGCGTCAAACCAAAAAAAGGTACCGCTTGTTGATTTTGTCAACATAAACACAGTTCGGTGTATCAATCAATCGAACACCGGCGACGAACACACCGTTTACGAGAAGCCTAACATCAGATATACACGTTCCGAGCCGGGCCGGGAACGCGTGCAGAACGAAAGTAAGACGCAATCGACAGCAGAGAGACACAAAAAACAGCATATTTCAAGGTTACCCCACCGAACGCACAACATCAACAACAAACCGAGCGCGCTCCCTCTACAACCGAACCGGGGCGGATCGAACCGAAGGAAGAACCGGTGGCCGGGTGGTGGTGGTCGGCGCCACTTTCCCACAGCGGCCGTATTTTTCCACTCACGCACACACACGCGCGCACACACCCCAAAAACACTCCCGAGGCATACAGACACATTTTATGATGCCGTCTGGAAACACTTTACAACCCTATTTCATAATACCTCGGAACTTGTGCCCGGTATCTATGCTGCCGCCTGCCTGCCAGTGTGTGCGTGCGTGTGGACACACAGCATATTGGCCGGCAGCGCAACAGAAACACACCTTCAACGAAAAGCCAAACAAAAACAGAAAGCATGGCATCCCCTCCACGATGAGCGCCATCTGGTGGACGGTGCGCGCACGCTCGATTCGCCGCTCGGACGGCGAAAGCGAGCGAAACGGGGTGACGTCATCGAACAGATGATTCGCGCTTCGCTCGTTCGCCCTACGCGCGCCGCGTTATCGCACTTAGCGATGTATTTTTGTACTACACACACACACACGGCAGAGAGAAAGGGAGAGAACCAGATTGGGGTACACACCGGTACTCTTGGTAGCACCGAGAAACAGGAAGTTGTCAATTGAATGCATGTTGCGTATGTTCATCTCCGCACACCGGAAAGTAGTTGATGGGCCCCGTCGCGACGGAACCGTCTTTTTACGTGTTTGCGCCGTCCCTTTTGACAGCGAGCCGCGGGATCGGAGCACAAAACTCTTCCCCCGTGTGTTTGACAGAAAAATGCATTCGTTGTTTCCCCAATGGTTACTTCGATTATGGCCGTGACAGGTACTTACTTTGCGCTGCCAACTGTTGCTGGTGCTGAGCGGCGGCTTTCTGTAATGGAAAACAACAATTTAATTAAAATACAGGGACTTTCAATGGACGGCTTTATCTTGATGAGCACTGGAATGGAACTTGGCGTAGGCGTTCTGTGTTTAAATTGATTTAATATTTGTGCTTACAACCATCAACGCCTGTATTCCGGATCGCTGCAGGGCTTCGACGTCGAGCGATCGGCTCCGGTGCTGACGGGCGGGAAAGTCCATCGCCCCGGACTGACGCCGCAGTAGCTTGTTCTTCAGATAGGTGGACATTTTCTTGTGCAGTTACCACAGAACGCTCGGTAGCGTTCCGGGATAGCCGCTGGAAGGGCGCCACGGGCACACTTACGATGCTAAATACACTCTCAAACAACAACACAACGCTTTTCTTGTAGGACACCACACCACGCGAACCTTATCCTCTGTGCAGCAGCATGCAACAATAACGCTGTCTTTAACTCTCTCTCTCTGCGGAACGAACGATAGATGAGTGACGAGAAGCGGCCATAAAATAATAAAACGCATCACCGGAGCTACTCCGTGGCGGACTGATCATCGCGCAGCAGCGCACAGCGATCGACTGCATAATTTGCCTACACACGATCGTGAAATGCGCAACCACCGAAAACAAATGCGACGCCAGTCGACCCCAGCGGGGAAGTAATGGAGCGTAAGGAACACGAGAATTGAACCGACAATACACGCGCAACGATCGTTCTCCGGACTGCTTCTTCGCGGATTGCAAAAGACTGTGGCTGTGATGAAATAGCTGTGCCAAATGGACACTTTTCCGTGTCATACTAACAATTCAAGGGACTTATCGGTTGATGAACGTCTAACGCGTGCCACAAGCAACAAAGAATGTTGTTACGATAAAACACAAACGATCAATTGATAATGTTGAACCAATCGCACAATCAGCCACTTTCTAGGTGGCCTACAAATTCAGAGTCGGACACGAGCGAACCAAATGGTGTCATCGTCGCTAAGTGTGTTGTCTTGTTCAACAAATCTTGTTCTGTAGTCTTTGGCTGCATGTCGCTGTTGGATGTGCATTCGGACATTCCGATAGAAGGCGGCAAAAAGGAGTTTCTTATCATTCCAACATACACTCGACGTAGAAAAATCATGATCGCTTTCTGTCGAGGTCACGCACCATATGATTGCCGTTTAACTGATCTTTCCTAACACGACGCGGGCACTCGGTAGCGGAACAGGGGAGCTAATGGCTCCCAACAACACTTCCGTTGTTAACATCTCGTGTTCTCGTATTCGTTTCGCAACAGAAAACAAGCTCCAGACGTCGAAGGGCAACTCTTTTAATCAATGTTAACAGCTAAGACGGAAGATGTTATTCTCCCCGCTTTGCGAGGGAAGCCATCTGAAATTTCAGTCCACCGCGCAGTACTTCTGAAATTACATCGTCGGCGGTTCGCGCAACGGAACAAAACTCGAAAACAAATGTTTCTGGACCCACCAGCGCAACCGCAATACATACGGCGCACACGGGCGGATTTGTTCGTGACTGATGGCTTACGTGCAACCGCACACCTCGCGTTGACGGGTGGGAAAATGCGATCATCAACCAACGGGGACGCGTGCGTTTGGCACATGTTTGCACCGTACTGGGCCAGTGGCCGATAGATAAATTATCTCACTTGAAAGTGTCGCTACCGGCGACCCCCCTGCAATCAGTATCCTGTGTTTGGGTTCATCGGTAGGTAGGATCACAAAAACCCCCAGTGAGATTCCTTTACTGTTTCGATCTTCACCTTCCAATCCAGAAAAGTTACAGTTTTGTGATGAAACTATCACTTGCACTTCATAAATTTGCAACCGGAACCGTTTTATTTTTGATGCAATGATGAAAATCGAATCAATATTTATTCGCCGCAAGGTGCAAGCAATCGTCCATTCGGAGAGCAATAATATTTTCGCAAAAACTCCTTTTTTGAACGTTGTGTTGATGGGTTCTGATCGCGCACCGATCGGGTTCGTGTTGGAGACCGCAAATTTAAGCCAATTGCTGTGTGCTAATCGATAAGAGGAAAGCATTTTTGGACATTTCCTTCCGAAACATCCGATCGGAGACCTCGTCGCTAACTAATAGTGTCACCGGGGCAAGGTGATAATCGAACGTGACAAACAGGGGTGATGGTTGCATCTTATCATTATCACAATTATTATGATAAACACAGCAGCAGGTGACCGGGTGCCGGGTAACAGATGCAAACAAATGGCCAGAATGGGATGCTAAGTGCAAAGATAAAGTTAAGAATGTTGGTTTGGGTTTTCTTTTTCTAATCATGGTGCCAACTTATTTTTAATCCCATTTTTTTTATAGCGACTGAAGGTGGGCATGATTCATTATCCAGGGTTTTCATCGGTTGTAGGCACACGCTACCCAATGTGTCAGAGATGCAACACTGCACTCTAGGCAGTGTCATACGGCAGGCAAGCAAGTAGCGAACGGAACGACCTATCGGAAGGAAACTAGGTTTTGCAAACACGGCCTGCCGAACGGGTCAGTTCAATTAACTTCCTCTTCATCGGAGCTGCGCTGAGCGGCCGCCGCTGTCGCCGGTTGCCCGCTGCAAGGGCAAATTTATTATCAGCTTTTTACTCAAACATCAAATATTGGCATTAAAAAAAGCTCTAGCAAGTAGCAGGATACCATATCATCGCGGGACGCACTCGACTTTTGGCGCCCCGAAGGGCACCGGCGATGGAGAGCCCTAGCGAGTGTTTGAACGGGTGTATTAATGTCCGGTAAGTTGTTGCCATCGAAATAAAACCTTCGAAGCCCCCGCTTGTTATGAAAGGATGGCACGTGGATGACTCAATACGAAGCTTCCTGGCCGTTCGTGGTGCGGTGCGGCACCCGCCAAATGGGCACTACAGTTCCTAAGCCAATCGCCCATCGGAACGACAATCGGTCTGAAGGCCCCCTAATCAGCGCCGTTATCTGCCATCCACAGAGACTGTTTGTGTACTCTGCCTGTGAGGTGTTGGCTAGAAAAGTGGCGATGATAAGCGGCCGTGCGTGTGTCTGTTACCGAATGAAACCTTTCTTGCCTCTTCCAGAAGCTGAAGGACACCACGCGCCAGGTGGGTTGCTAAATAAACACGGAGCTATCGGCGATCGACGCCGACTTTCGATCCCACTCGACAGCAGTCGCCGCGTGCCGTGCTATCGAAAAACTCTTATCCTTTCCGATGGGCCTCTTTTTTTACCGTCCTCTCGAGCGGATGATCGTTTTATAAGAAACGCTCTCCACCGATTCTGCACTGTGTTATATACAAAATACAGTTTTTGCGTTGTGCTCAAGACGATGGGCGACCGAAAACGATACACGCAGTAGCGGAAGCGATAAGGTCAAACCAAACAGTGTCTCAAGTACAATTCTGGATCCGGATTTGCGCGGCGCGCCGCGTCTCGCGTTCGCACCATTCTAACGCGCCCGTCTCTCGCACCCGTAATCTCGCTGCCACTGGCCGACAGTCGCCGACGACGAAATTATCTCACTCAATTGCTCACGATCTACGATCTACGTTTCGCAGTCTACCGTGGCACGGCGAAGGCACGTCTCCGTCCGTCTTCGGGTCCGTCGGCGCGCGGTGCGCAGCACAAGAGGTGTCTCCGTGGTGTTTGTCTTTTGACGTAAATGGCAAATGCCTTACAGAAACGAGCACGAACCACCGTGTGGTGGGGCTCACCGCACCGGAGAACCGGTCGTTTTTTTGTGTCCCCGCCGTCGAGAGTGCAATAAATTATTCGATGGTCAGCAGCAGCAGAGAGGTTCGCGGTGGTCGGTCGCGGTTTTGTCGCGGCGACGCAACGGCGGCGATGCGCCGCTTTCGGCTTCCTTCTCTTCCTTCGTACACGGGGGGTTTCACTTTTAAACCCGCGCGTTTATCACTCGTGAAATTCGTGGCGGTTCCAAAAGTCCGCGTCCGTCACGTAACAAACACAATCTCTTCGGGCGACACGCCTGTACGATCTAAGGGCGAGCTCTTCTCGATCGGTCCCCGCCGCTGCTGTCACTGATATGTTCCGCACGTGTTGCCGTGTTTGTGTCGTGGATGTCCGAATGCACTTTGGACACCGCGAGAGAGAGAGAGAGCGCCCGGACGGCGATCGATCGATTGCGATTGCATCTCACAACAACAATGTTGAGCGCGCCGCACTGTGCACAGCATCCATCCCCCCTTCCGTTTGAGGCCGCACGGCACAGCGCAGCGGGGTGTGATGGGGAGGAAAAACAGACCATAAACCACCATTAGATCTCGTTTGCACTCCGTGGCCGGCCAGCCCACCCGGCCAACCGCGGCGACGTACGACAACAAAGCCTCGCGCGGTGTTGTTGGCCTCCGGTGGCCTTAGATTAGTGCGTTCACACTGCACCCGTCGCCGCCGATGCTTCCTCGACGGCGCGCGGCCACGGCGGCCACGTTCTTCCTTCCTCCGGTGCGGACACACGCGACCGACACACGCACCGACCCGAGAGAGTGTCAAGTACAAAGTAGGTCACTCGATTATCTCACACGACGCGACCGAGATCCAGATCGCTCGAGATCACTCGAGATCGATTGCGATCAATTGATTGAATTAGAGTGTCACCCGTTCGTAGGGTAGACGACTAAAGAGTGGCCAAAACGCACACCAGCAGCGTCTGCGAAGATCCGTCCGTCACCGGCACACGTCCTATTCCGTTCAAATCCACACCGAGACTGGTGATTGGACCGCGATTGAGGCTGTATCGCGCCTTGCCGTGACTGGAAGCACCTTGCCGTACGGCACACGCTCACGTCCGAACCGCGAAAGCGTTCACTCGCCACACACCCCACCGCGGATGAACACACACCGACCGTGTGCCGTGCCGGCTATCGGTCATAGTCTCGCTACGTCATCAAAAACCGGTAACGCACGCGCCCAAGGACGATTCCAGAGCTCCCAGGGCATCCTTCCGACGCCGTAGACATCGACTAACGCAAAGGTCACCTCAAATCGCGATCGTTGCCGCGATCGCGCTCTCTGTCATTGTTGCGTTTTTCGGGTTGCGTCGTAAGGTAATTAACGCTACCGTTCGCTACCTGAAGCGCAAGTTGAATTGAATCGGACACTGCGGAAATCAATCGGCACAGTCGGTCCCGGCAGCGACATGCGTCATACTTCGCTTGCCCTAGCGCTGACCCTGGGGGGGCTTGATCATCGTGTAACCACTTCGGGGGGACACTTTGGACCTGGACGGCGAGCCACAAAAAAACAAAGAAAGACAACTTTTTACAGAACGTCACCCACGGTGGTCAAAACACACACCCGCCCCGCGGTTCTTTGTCGTCCGTTCGAAGCGCTCTCGAGACTATTTTGACGTAATGTTGTGCCGCGGCACCGTGTCGACAGATAATTAACGTATCGATTAGCTCCTATCGAGTGTTTATGGACGAAACGAGTGATAATTTCGCGCCGCCAGCCACGGCATGTAAAGCGAACGACCTTTGAGCACAAGCACCGCGAGCGGCGGAGGGGGCCTGGCAGCATCGTCTATGTCAACACCAAATTCCTTCACTTGGTGACCACTACCAACCGGCGAATCGTTTAAGGAGTAAGAAATTGGTTTCCAATCACGTTACCTGTTCCAACAAACCGGAACACAGGCCGAGGGAGAGAGACAGAGAGAAGGTGCCCTAGGACGGGAGGAGAGTGTTTGTACAACAAACACCAACGTGCGGTCCCCGGCACGGTCCGTCGCGGCTTGTTGACCATTTTGTTCCGAGCAACGCAAACACATTTCGAATATGATTGCTTAATTTTGTTCGCCGGGGGAGATTTTTGTCCCGGGATCCAAGGGGGGGTGTTCTCATCTGCTGCACTTGCTATGCACGTCGTCGTCGTCGTCGTCGGCGGTACCTTTCTACCATCCGTGTCTCGAACGCAAAGTGTCGCCGCACGGCACACAAGGCAGCGTCGCTCAGTAACAGCCTGCGGCGGAGGGGCAGAGCGAAGCTAATAACCGAAGGGTCACCGAGTCGGATCATTTTGTCATTACGTTGCAGTGGGTGCTAATTACATCTGCTATCTACACCGACGCCGCTGGCAACGCATACGCTAGAGCGGGGTTTGGTAATGGGGATTCCTGAGAATTTCGCAGAATGTAAGAATCTGTTCTTCGATGTCAGAAACACAAAGGTAAACAAAGGGGTTCTCTGATCGATCCTTTGAAAAGATGGGGGTGTAAACATTAAAACGAGGTCGGTTCTTGGTGTGTTTTAAGTAAACTTCCCTGAGTATCCGGATTCGATACCCATCTAATCCTAGACACGAACCAACTGGTTTGTTTCCTAGACGCGAAGCGAAACCGTTTTATAGCACTTTTATAGCATCGACTACATCCACGCAACTTGTGTGAAAGTTGCACGCAAGTTGAATTTGAGATTTGCTTGCGGAGAAAAATAACGATTTTCCCTTCAACCAGCGACTAAAAGAAAAAGGATTAATTTGTAACGTATGTGTCCTTTGCGAATATTCGGATCCGTCATCTCGTGGAGGATGAACTGATGACGCGTCAGTGGACGTCATTCAACAAGATTTACTACTCCGAAAACTGCGTGCTACACCGAAGCAAAACAATCTAATGGACCGAGCGATAAGATTATCTTCAAAATTGACAACAACGAACCGATCACGGAACACGGTGTTCGTCGCCAATTCCTACAGAAAGAACCTTATCCGTAGATCTTCGTCAAAGAGGCGGGTGATTCATGGCATTTCACTAAAAAAGTGCTACGGATGCGCACGGCACGCTCCACTAACCAACAACTGACAGCGCGAGCGGCATCTCTTTAGTGTTTTTTCTTGCTGGCGCTTCGTGTAACTGTGATTAACGCGCGCCACTACGCCAAGTTCCATGCATGCATTTGGCGGCTCTCTACTTCGCTACTTACCGCCTTACGCTTGTCGGCTTCGGACACGGCCGAGTTGGAGCGGTGCCGGAACAGATCCATCACCTTCGTCATCGGAGACTTGCCGGCGTCGGCCCGGCGCACAGCCGTCACCGTGTGGTAGTACTGCAAGCAAGAGTGTGTGTGTTAATGATGCCACAAGCAGTCGGACCGGACCGAGTGCCACCTTACCTGCGCATCACTGCCCGCGTGCGGATGAGCGGAACCATCACGAACTTTGGCAGCGGCACTGGAACCAGCCGCTGCCGCTGCGGGCTGCGGTGACTGCTGATGCTGCTGCTGCTGCTGCGGGTGATTGTGGCGGCCCCCGACGTGCAGTGCTGCCATCATACTGTTCATAATGCCGCCACCGGACGCGCTGCTGATGGGGCCACTGCCGCCCATCCCGGTCGAATCCCTATCCGAACCCGACCGGCTGCCGTCGTCCGACTTTTTCTTCTTCGAATCGGAACCCTTCCGTTGCCGAAACACGTCGAAGATGGTCGGGCGCCGATTGGGACTGGCAATGCCTGCAAAGAGACGGGGTAGTTTCCGTGGTCAGTTCCGTGCGGTGGTCATTGGGTAACGTCACGAGCGGGGGCTTACCGTGCACGGTGCTTTGGTTGAGTACGGGCGCCTCTTCGCCGCTGCGGCGCCTCTCGAGCGATCCCGATCGGACACTGGACCCGACCCGCTCCGAGCTACGGGAGAGGCTCTCGTGCTTCCGGTTCAGCTTCTCCAGCTTCTCCAGCTTGGCCGCTTCCCGTTCTGCGCGCCGCGCCTCCTCACGCTTCAGCTTCATCACCTCCTTTTCCTGCTTTTTGGCTTCCTTCTCGCTCTTTTTCTGCTTCTTGGAAGCCCGAGTCGCCGATGGGTCTGCGGGGGCCGTCGAAGGGCGCTGGAAGTTGCTGCCGGTGCCGCCATCGACTGCATCCTGCAAAGGACAAACGATAGACAAAATGTTAGAGTTGACCACAAGTACTCGAGCCAGCGAGCAGTTGTCCACCCGTAGGACGGCCCCAGTTTCGTTCGTTATCAGTTCAGGTTACGCACGCACCGCTATCTAGCAACCCCATTCTTCTCGGCCCGCGGACAAGGACACAATCCCAAGAGACAGATAATTACGCATTGTGACGCTCCGATCGACTTACGCTTTTGGTGGAGTAGTTGGGCTTTGCGTTGGCTGGTAAGGTGGCCGCCTTGCCACCGCCGCCGCCGCCGACATCCACCCTTGGTTTCGGAGGCACCGGATCCGGTCGCTTGACCCACACTTCGTCGAGCTCGAACGGAATGTTGCTGGCTGGCGATGGTTTAGTCGGTGTTGATGACTGCCCTGTCGTTGCTTGTGGCGGATGTTGCTGGTCAGTGCCCGGCAGCGAATCGCGGCTGCCGGACAGAGGACGGATCTCTACCAGCGACGTGTCGAAGTAGCGCCGATCGAGATGTGGCGTAGCGAGTGGCGAAGCCGGCGTGAAGATGGCCCGCAGCGAGGTCTGACTGTGGCCGCTGCTGCTGCTGCTGCCGCTGCACGGAAAGTGGATGGTTTGTGAGTTTTGGGACGCCGGCACCGGCAACAGCTTGATGGTTTCCGGTCGCAGTCGGAACTGCTGCTGTGGTGGCTCCGGGAGGGCTTTCGTGACCATGAAGCGTGATTTGCGGGGCACCACATCTTCATCCTCCGTCTGGGTGACCCAGTTTCCGTTTGTCGCCGCTACGGCACCCCGCTGAGGCTGAAGTACTGTCGCCGTTCGGCCATTCGTGGTGGCCACCACAATCGCGGGCACCACGAGCGACGGCGGTGGCGCAACGGGCGGTAGCTGCTGCTGCTGCTTCTCGTCTTCTTCGTCCTCCTCGCGGCACTCGGACAAGCGGCGGCGAACGTAATATGGCAGAACCTTGGGCAGGGAGACCGAACCGTACAGCAAACTATCCATCCGACGCCCAGGACTCAGCGGGGTGGTCGTTGCGGACGCCGTCATCCGGAACGGAGTGCCGGCCGATTCCATCGGCTGGAACGGAATCCAAAATGCCGCTACCGGAGGTGGCGGTGGTGCTGGTGGTGGTGGTCCATCACGGCCACTGCTGGGCACCACCAGTTCGTCGTCCTCCTCGACGTCACTCCCGTTGCTGCTGCCACCGTCGCTCCAGGACGACGTGGACGGATGGCCGGCAATCGGGTGTTTCTTGGGACGCGTGGAACCGGCGAACCGTCCGCCAGTCGACCGGTCCGCCGCGCTCTCCGTGGTTGGTCGCTGCGGCGGAAGCCCGTGATCATCGCCGAAGTCGGAATCGGAATCGGAACGGATCATCTCCAGATCCTGCATGCTGCGGTCGATCAGCAGCTCAAAGTCTTCGTCCGTCACCGGACTGGTGAGAAGCGACGCCGGGGGTTTCGGCGAGTCGTTGATCGCTTCCGCCGCACCATTGGTGTCCTCGCGGAAGTCCACCTTTTGCTTCATCCTGCGCTTCATCGGGCCACCCTCGTCCGCCGCAGAGCTGCTCGACGTGCCGGTGGTGGCGGTGGTCTTCGGTGTTGGAGTCATTTTCGGGCCCACCGGCGTATCCAGTATCACCGACAACCGACCGGCGGCGTCGCCAGTGTCCATTTAATTAATCTAAGCTCACTTCTCGCGAGGCCACTACTGCACAGCGCTAGCGCCAGCTTTCCGCTTTCTGCTGCTGGTGGATTAATTAGCGTTAATTTATTTGCTCTGCTCGCTCCGGAGGTCGGTTCGGTCGGTCGGCAGCACGGACAGCAGAACGGGGCTTTGGAACGTGCGTTTCTTTCAACTCACGAACTCAGAACACAACACTCACACACTACTGCTACTACTAAGGACACTTGCACTTGGAGGTTTGTGTGATGCGGGCCACGATTTTCCTGGAACACTCTAAACCATCCCAAACATTGGCTCATTTTTCTCATTCGCCTTCACGTCACTCTAGATGTCTTTGGAGAAGCGAGTGGTGTTAGAAAGAGCGGCGAAAGACGAATCACAGAACTGCGCGATAGCTTTTGCATACGAAATGTTCCTTTACACTGCGTGCGTGTATTTTCATATGCTTCTTCCACTGATTGATGGGCACTTTTCGCGGAACTCAGATTTGAATCATTTCGAAGCCAAAGATTAAATTATGCGAGCCATAGATCATACGATCACGAAACCAATGGCAGCTCCTCTCTGTCTCTTTCCGCTTGTGTGAGTGTGCTGATGTTTTTCAATTATTCGGACGAACAGTTTAAATTCACAAGAAGTGATTAAAAGTGTAGCGCATTCTGATACATACGCTGAGGTTCACAAAGCTCGAGTTGTTCGCTTATCATTTGGCACGCTACCCGAGGGGCAACACAACGCACTGATAGCGTCGCCATCATGTTCATTAAACATCAATGGCCAACGGTTTACTTCGGGAGCCGACTATCAGTGATTAATCGAATGGGAACCGTCAACCGTTGTTTTGTGTATCAATTTCTTCCCCATTCTAAACAGTGGAGATAACTTTGAGCAAATATAAAGTTTTAAAATTGATTTTCTTTGCGCCGCGGTACGCAACGACGCGAAACCTTCAAACAACCGCTAAACGTCTCGCCAGCGTCCGGGGGCCCTCAAAACGAGAATCTAAGAAGCCGCCACTCCACCAGCGAAGGGGGGCACAGCACACGTGTTGCATTCCGTTTGTGGCGCGCCCTCAAATAGGGCAAAAGGTCCACCCCGCACCGCAGCACCGCAACGACTGGAGTCTACTCGGCGGGGCCACACCATCGGCTGAGCGCAAACATGACTCCGACGAGCGCTCCGTGTTTGTGTTTGCAAATGATAAGAAAGGCCGGAACACATGGCGACCGAGGAAGAAAGAAAGATGGCGTTGCGCGCGGTCACGGAGCAAAAGGCGAACCCCGAGAGCGTGACATAAATGTTTTCTCCACCCGTGGCGAGGCGGCGGAACCAAGATCCGAAAATGGGATAATAAACGTTCAATTAATATCAATTGATTCGGACCACCGGAACCGGTTGGAACTGCAGCCCAACTGACTGATGGACGGGCGGGAGATTCGGACGAAGTGATCGAATGATCGATTCGTCGTCCGACGGGGAGATCAGCTGCTCTGGGTCCGGTCATTGAACCACCGTGGAAGGGAACAGTGTTTCAACAGCCAGTGAAAAACAAGGTCACCGACAGTCACAAACCACAAGAAACCTCGCACGTGTTGGCTGCTCTTTCGTCACTCGAACCAAATTAGCGGTTGGACCGTGGAAGTGTCAAGCAAGTGTCACGCTGACCGTTACGAGCCGCGCGGCGGTGGGCAAACGGCAAACACACTTCTTGTAATCGATATTCCGCGGAGTGCATGTTAACGAAGGAGCGGCGTCGTCGACCCGCAAAGTGGTACCTAACAGTATTCGGCCTGCGTCAAACAAAGAGCCATAAAAAAGGCAGACATATGTGACGTCAAATCTCTAATAGCCATATAAAAAGTAATTACCCAATAACCCAAAATTAACCAACAGTTCAATGCGCATCGAAAAATGCACGAATTACTGAGGAACATTGTGTTTTGAACTTTTAGGGAAAAATATAAGGATGGTGTGGAAAGTTTCCGAAATGACAAACATATTAGTCATTTATTCAAAACGCATTTCGTGGATTGCCGCCATGGTAACCGCTGAGCAACATGATGGCGGCAACGGGAGCAAACGCTCTCGCCATCGCGTGGACAACGTTCTCTTGTCTAAATGTTGATTTTTAATGTGACAAACACATGTTTTTACATGTTCGCAACCTCTGCTATCTACCCTCGCCGTTAATTCGTGGGTCGTCTAGCTGGTCGCGCTTCTTTGACAATCGAATATTTAATGATCCTCCGATACTCGAGTTTGTCCATTTTCACAAAACAAACATTGCATCAACTCACACAGACGATTTTTATACAAAAACTCCCCAATGCTATCTTTGATGAGGAACTGTCAGAAGACTGACAACCAAATTCACTAGCTGTTATTTATTAGTGCTGCCATCTGTATGTCGATTACGGAATCTTTTGGAGACCACACTGGTAGCTCAAAATCATTACAAAATTCATAAGGTTTTTTTTCTCCGTTTAAACAGTATTATAATCTTGCAACGAAAAATAAAATAATGTCTACCGTTATTTATTGATTGATATTTTTTTAGCTTCACTACTTATTGGCCGGCGTTTACTCACGGAAAACATTCGATTTCAACAGCAGCCATCGAGGAGCCGTTGCGTTTTCCAAACAAGTGGAACTATCAGTCACCACAGAGCCAGAACCGCCTGCTGCGATGCTGTTACTAAATAATTAAAAAATATTGTCTCAAGTGCGAGGGCACGGAGTGGCCACGCTCGGTGTGCGGCGCGCCTCGGTCGATCGCATTCCACCGTCTGAGACTCATGTGACGCTCCCGCTTACCAACAGCCCCTTCACTAATGAAGAGTGCAAGTGCAAGGGCAGTAAAACACTTCCAATTGTCTCCCACAGGCAGGGCTTCGAATGCTGCCGAGAGTTAGTGAGCGAAAAACGTGATCAGCAGCTGATCACGACGATGGGCCGCGAACGACAACCACGGTGTTATTTGAAGTGTCCCACCACGCTTTAAGGCAGAAATCGTGTACCTTGTAATCCACATAATGCGAGATAAGTAACCAAACATTACACTAAAGGTTCGGAACACATCCAAAAACCGCACAAAAGTCACAAATCAAATGTTGCCAACTCCCGTATAGAAAATGGTGTGTGATTTGTATTCATTCTGACTTCCCGCCTAAGCCGACAGGGTCGTGAGTCGAATACCAATCAGGATTCGACCGCGCGATGCTTGGCGCTGTTTATCAACCTGTGGAGTGCTCCACGTGGCCGCATCGGAATCTTTACACGGATGCCAAAATAACAACACAAGTGCCACCAAGTCTAGATCGGGGCCCAGGGGCTAATCGGAAAACACACACACTCGCGGATCCCAAAGTGGGAAGCAGAAGGACGGGCACAACACCGCGTGGCGCCCTGAGCCGCGGAATCGGTACGAGCGACGGACTGTCAGAAATGATAAAACAACTCTGACGGCATCGACGGACATCGGAGACGTTTTTTTGCTGTCGTTTGCGCGTTGTTTACCATTCTGGGCCCGGGATAGACCTTGTTGATAGCTGGCCGGACCGGGTGGGGCGATATGATTGTGAGTGTTTTTTTGACCAAAAATATGCGTCCCAAAGAAGGGACCTTGAATGGAAGGGAACCTTGTGTGACAAAGTGTGGCTCATTGCCGGCTTGCCAACATCATCTAGCAGCCCGCTAGTATCCGTTTACGTTTTAAGTATAGTTAAATATTTGTTTTTCAAAGAGCACATTAAAACGCTCAACGTCCAACAGATTTATGGTTATTATATCGTGTGTCTGATGAAGATAAACTAAAAAAACTCAGTGAAAATAGTGACACCTAATAGATAACGCGTTTCGCGCGCGCTTTTCTGGCGCAGCAGCGAGCGCCAGCAAAGCGCAGAAACGTAATGTTTGAGAAAGATAGAATAATTGAAAACGAGAAGCCCGCTGGAACGCCACGCAAGATAATGCACAGTGTCCCCGCGGTGGGTTTTGTCAGACTCGAGCAAATAAGAGGGAAGATTAAAGAATGTTCCCCGAAACGGAACGAAAATGGCGCAATTTGGGATCTTTTCCGCGGCGCATTTTATAGACGGAAGCGAAATGTTATGCTTTCTAATTTTAGCCCCACAAAGGCGTCCGAAGCGTGCTCGAAACCCGAAACACCCGAGAAGTTATGCTCTCCACAGTTTTGCGGATCGTAATTGGATGCGGGATCGTAAGTGGAAGTGCATTCGATTGCCATTCTATAGGCGGTGGTGGTGTCCGGGTTTACTAAACGTCGGATCGTCGACTTAAGAGAGTCACGTTGCGCTCACCCACTGTGTGTGTTTGTGTGTGTGTGGAGGGGTGCGCGGTCCCCGCTAACTAAATGCTTCATTTTTCATCATCGTTTCTAATCAAAGATACCAATTATCAACCCGCAACCAGTGTGTAACTACCCGGCCATGAGTGGTTTTAATAGTTCGCTCCCGAGCGCTCTAGAAGCGGGGACGCCTTCAACACGAGTCATTTGTGAACCTATTGGCAACAATCTGTACGCTTCACTAAAGACGTTGTGTCGGGAGCTCGGGAGTTGGTCAGACCAAAACTCAGCACAATTTTACACTACAAAACGTATTTGGTTCTGGTATTTTAATATCACAGTTTTAAAAACAACTAACTGATAATCTACCCTCTATGTTCTCTATTATTTTAGTTTATTTCCAAGATTTAATATATGCTTCTTCAGTTAATAACTGCCATCGTCGGGGTCGTAAGACTCTCTCAGAGCCTTTACCCCTAAAGAATCACAAACTCTTTCAGAGCTGCTCTTCACTTTGTGGGCCCTTGCCGACGATCCATAGTCGCCAACTCCCTCAGAGCTGGGGCTTTCATACTTCTAGGTTCCCTGCCAGTGGAGATCTTCGGAAAAGGCCAGGGCATAATACAAAAACACACACAAACTGCCATCGTATCCGGACTTGTGCTGACGACTTCGACATGGACGCCCACCGGCCCCGACAGACCACATTCGTCAAACAATCAAAATGTCGCGCCTTGGCATCGCTTCTCTCTCTGTCTCTCCCTATCTCCCCTGTCCCCTGCTGTACCGGGACATCAGGCGGGAGTGTTTATGAAGCCGCGCCGTCGTCGAATAATAGAATCCGACGGACTGGTGGACTGGCGGATTGGGTGGGCCGCCGCCCAGCTGTGGCGGTAATTTGCATTTTAATCAAACTCACCACACACTGACAAACAAATACAACGCGCGGCGACAGAGGGAGTCACCTGGGCGGCGGTGTTTTGTCGGCGCGATGGTCTCGCCGTGGAGGTGGCTGATTTGCGAATCAAGCGTGTCAAGGTGAAAGACGCAAAGCGATAACATGATAAATTTATATTTACGCAAGCCGATACATGCGGCGAATAAGTACGGCCGAGAAAGAGTGTTGCCGGGCGGTTTGCATAATCGATCTGTAGATTTGCAAGCCGAGTGGTGCTAATCCGCTGTTTTATCATTTTCTGCCAATGTTCCAGCGGAACGACGGAAAGGTTGCGACATTGGCCTGGTGGCGTAATGACGGACGAAAGGCATGCTGCACTATAGAATATATTTTTAAAATTTTAATCATTTCGTAGAAAACTCGGCATCCCTGCCTGAATGGCACACAACAACACGGGCGTCCCTCGTTATCCTTAATCACCACCAACAGCCTCGAATTCTCGTTGCACTGCTACTCATATGAATGGTGACCAACCTTATCTTTCACCACGATCCACCATCAGCCAGAAAAGCGCCATCGCGTCGCGTGTGCACATTTTCCAGCTCTCCAACCAGCTTGCAATTAGTGCCAATCATGTCCACCCCATCGTCGCTCAAATGTCGCCCGCCACGGGCGTCAATGTTATCGGGTTCATCAAAAAGCCAGTGCCGACCGGGCCTTTCGGGTGATCCTTCTTCTCCCCGGTGACGAAAAACTTTAGTGGCACCCGAGGGGGGGAAGCACGTAACATACATTCCACTGCTGATTCCAATTAGGATGTGTTAACTAAGAGGTCACCAGCACAGGGAGTGGTGGTGGTTACGCGGCCATCACGCAGCTGCGGGCAGCCGAAGATCAATTACTTAAACGACACCGATAACTCGCTGGAGGTTTGTAGTCGGAAAGTCGGGTTCTAGTTTAGCGTTTTTCATGTGCAAAACCAATGGCAATTGCTTACATTTTTATTGTTCCCTACGCTCAACAAAGTCCGGTTGTTTCGAACGGCGATCGGTGCCCATTTTCGGACGATCATCGTACGATGACGCGATGCGAGCTAATGAAACAGGAAGCACAACCTCCAGGATGACAGGGAAAGTCAAAAACTCATCGTCGGCCACTAACTGCTTGTCAGCGTGTTTAATGCCTTCGAGATTCTAATCACAATCCAAAAGGAAATCCCTGCCATTTTCCCCTGAACGCCTAACAACAACCCGATGCCATCGATCGATTACACGGAATGACACATCGTGGCCCCCTTTACGTGTGTCGCTAGCTTCCACAGTCACGTAAGTTTCTGTAGTTATTACCGATAATGTTGCCTCGTTTTTATGCGCCGGAACACACACATGAATTGGACGCGATGTTTAGTGAGTGCGAAACACCACTTTTACAAGACTATATTACGAGCACACCCTTCTCTCCACGATGGCCTTCCACAACAGGCAAATGTTACCCGTTGGTTGCTACGCGGCAGTCCATCAAAATGATCTCCGGGAACCCCAACGAAACCGCCGCTTTGGGGATTTATGACGCGTGGCGTGCCTCTGATGGACGATGGAAGCTCGGTCATGCCACGCCAGTTGGACGCCGCGCATCGCGTGCGACCTTCCTTGGCCAATTTTATTACCACTTCCTATTTCACTCCTGTTTTCCCGGACCCGGACCCGGATTCCTGTACCTCGGTGGATGAGTTATGGTTTCCGATAGCTAATCGGCTGTTCGATCAAATTCGCGGCTGCTACAATCTCGAATCAATTACGATGGATTTCCCTACGCTAGAACTGCTCTTTCTGCTTTCTTTATCGTTCCATCGACCAAACCTCGCGATAACCAACACTTGGGACGGATAAATTGGATTATTTGCGAACGAGTTGTTGGTGACTCTAAAAAGGCCGAAATTGCCAATCACTCGGCGGCAGAAAACAGGGGATTACTTCCAACCTAACCGAGAACGGGGGATTGGAAGTGTCGCTCAATTAACAACGAAATTCTCTTATTCATATCAACGACATATTTTGGATGCATTCTTTCGCTCGAACCCGACACCTTTAGAGGCACATGTCAACAAATCAAAAAGTATCGCCTTCACACGATGCTTAAAAACATAAACCTTAAACCTTTGCGTCGTAAATAAACCCGTCAATAGCGAGGGGGGTCGCATTACCGCTCGGGTGAGTGAGTTTGGCACAAAAACAAATACAAGCCGCCGCCGCCGGTCGACCGGGTTAATAGTAACACGACGGAAGAAAACATTTACCGCTTCTTTATATTTGTTTACCCACTTTTTGATGCGCGGTGCGATAATTTTCACCGTCCGTTGGCCAGTGAAAGAGGTGGCATTAGGCGGCGATGGGACACGCAACTCACTCGCGCGCTTGATGATTCATTCTTGCGGCACCCCGTGTTTTTCGGATATGTTTGGACATATTTTTTTTGGTGTGTGCGAGCATGTAGTTCCCCGATAGCGGAAGCACCGGTGGCAATTTCGCAATAAATCGCCAGTTTTTATCGACTGATCCCCAGCATGATCCGCATTTTCGTCACCTTACGTTGATCGGCAGTGAAACAACGTCACGGCACTGTTTTGATTTTTCTATTAAAATGCAAAACAACGTTAAATCCAACACTTCCATTGTTCATCAAAATTCATGAGTTGGCCTCGGGAGACAGTGCTGCGTTGATAACGATTAGAACCCTGCCCTGGCCGCTTTCGGCCGTCGATGATATGATTCGCAAACACGCGTCATCGCAAGCAAACAACGATTGTTGTTTCATCCGGTCACGCATTCCCGGCACGCTCGCGGTATGTGCCGCCGTTATCGCGCTTCCAAATGGAACTTTGACTTTGGAACAATCGATCTTTTTTTGCTCACTCACCCGCGACGCAACTTGCGCGCCGACTGGCGAAGTTTTGGCCCGCCTTCGTCAACATGTCGACTCTCTGCGGCGTGACATTTGATATCACTTTGCATACTAATGAGGAAAGCCCGCGTGCTGCGGTAGGAACGGATTCGGAGAGAGACTGTTGAAATCCAATTCTTGGCCGAAAAGAAATCCTAAACTCATTAGCGATGCGATTGGAAGAGTTAATGCGAAACGATGCCATCAGGTGTCCCAGCGTTCGCCAGAAAGGGATTCGTATCTTGCCGCAAACATTGGCCGTGAGTCGCAAGAATTAGAATGGCGCCTTTTACGACTTAAATATTGAAAGTGATGCCACGCGGGGTTAATGATAAAGCGGTTCTAACGCTAACCGTTTATCGGTTCCCCCGGTGCAAATGGGTTCATCATGCACTGGAAGACCGTGAACCGCGTGCATTGCGATAGACACACATTTCCGTGATTTATGCCACTCGGCAGGCGACACTAATGGGGCGCTCAGGGCTAATAATGCAAGCGTTGCTGCTGCGCTGGGCCTCTCTGCGTACGGTTGCGTTATTTATTCAGCAATTCTAATCAAACGAACAAAAGCGCTGCAGACAGTTTTTTGCACAATGCCGGAGAGCATTGTCTCGCCCTTACAGTGAGTCACTGGGGTTCGGTCTAAGATTCTTTTATGTTGCATTCTGTTTTCTCGCGCGATTCGCGTAACACATTACCCACGCGACGCAGACGACGGGCGAATTACAAAGAAAAACGCAATTTTGTGCAGTACGATAAAGAAAAGGGTTTTATGACTTTCGTCCCGTCCAAACAAACAGTTAAAATGCCGTCCTCGTCGTCTGCAATGCCACACACCAACGGTCATTTCCTATTAGTCAACGGCCGCCGCACGGACGCTCACGGTCAGCATAACGAAGGCGCAACGAACGGCGACCACGAACCGTAACTTTGACGGTTCCCGAGACACATCCGATCTGGTCGATACGAGTGAATGGGTTTTCAATGGAGCATCCACCATCGCCGTACACATAAAAAACCCTCGCCAATAATGTGTTGACAGAATCGATCGGACCGTTTATGAGAGGATGGCAAAATGCACACACAACAATCGCATTATTGTGTGGTGCAACGCGATTGCAGTTCAGGACGTGAGTTTTGTTGAGATCATCACAATAATTAAGCCATGGGAAAAATGGCACATATGAGCTCGACGCGCGCTCGAAATTCCAGTCACGTGTCCAGTCGTCAATAGAGTAGAGCAGAAGGAAATGGCGCGCTCCCCTAATGGCAGGTATCATTAGCATCGTGCTGGCGAGGGGACGTGTAATAGCAGCGATTTTAGCATCATATTCTTCGGCAATTATAGACCGAGGAATCCATCTGTGCCCGCGATCGTCAGGGGGAGCTAATCTTTATTCAATCGCCACTAATTTCTTGTCAGTAGTAGTTCTGATTCGCGCTTGACTAGCAACATCGTGGGGCCACACTGGTAACGGAAATCCTGTTTTCTCGACCACGGCTATGCTAACTGAAGGTACAAACAAACGCGGTTCCGAGCGCTCCGGTTCCCGCGGAACATGGTCAATGTTTTGCGTTTAGAAACCGGGTGACGTCGAACGGCCCCGCGATGAGACCACCCCCGGAGGAAGATTGCTGGTTGATGTAAGTAATTTGAAGGCCCTTTTTCAATTTCTTTTTCCCTTTACGCACAGTTTGGGACCCCCCGGATGAATGGAAGGAACCAAAATTTGTGCACCAAAAACCGGTCTGTTTGGAAATTTCGTGAAACTAATGACTTCGAATTCGCAGCAAACGGATGTGGACAGCATCATCATCATCATGCCACGATTATCACATCTATTTTCGGTGGTGGTGGAGTGTGCTAAACAGTTTGGGTCCCGCAAAAGGGAAGCGCCCCACTATACCCCTCCAGAAAGTATATCCAGAGATTAAAATTGACTCTGGTGCAAGATTAGACCGTTCAGCGGTTGTTCCCGAAGAAGAAGAACCAGAAGTTGAAAGTTTATAAGGACTCTTCCTCTTCAATTAGTAGATTAAAAGGGAGGTTTCTGAATTTAAACGTGGTCGTACGATCAAGACGATTCACCGTCAAAGACGCCCAAAAATAGACACTACACCTGAAATCGTAGAAAAATAAAAAGCCGTAAAAAAATAACAAAACAACTTCGAGCGACTGAAAGAGATTTAATACAAGGCCATACAAGCCATTTCATTGAGCAATATAACCAATATTTTGACTAAAGTTTCGAAGGTTTCAGAAAGAACTGTGCAAAATGGGTGCCGCATTCGCTAAAAATGGAAGAATGCACCCTGTCACTAAAGCATTTTGAAAATGGAAAATAAACCCTGAATTTATTGGAGCATTGGAGAATAACATAATATTTTCAGTCGCAAAAAAAATCATCCGTGAAAAGCGTTTTTCATTAAATGGTGGCGTCATATCGGCTGTGGACGCGTTTTTTGAACTCCTTTCAGTTTCTTACTTCAGGGATGGAATTTATAAATTGAAGTCTCGTTGGAACAACTGTATTGATGTTCCGAGAGACCATACTGCATAGTAAAGTGTATTTCAAACCATCAAAATGTGTTTTCTTATCGACCATACGAAATATTTGAAAAACCTAGTATGTTGAGCCCCGTCCCAAACGATTCCCGCAACGGGTAAACATCGCGATCAATTATCAATCGCACCAAACCCGAAACCCGATTACGCGATATTTCAAGCTCAACCTCGACCAGCCTTGCCTGCCTGCTGTGATTTGCTTGTTTCCGCGAAATATGATTCACACGAAAGTGATGTGCGTGTGTGTGTTCGAGTGAAGAAAAAGACGCTCAACATTGCACTTTGTTGTTATTGTTGTCGGCGGCACTCTGATTGATGTCCCGCTAGCAAAGATGCCTCAGACCCAGGCTAGGGTTTCGCAACACGCCGCCTGCGACCGTCAGCCACCAAAGCATCTCGCACTCACTCGTGCACGCTCTCTCTCGCTCGCTCGCACTCCTCGGCACTTCCTGCGCACTGCGCGCCTTGTATATCAGCTGTTTGTGTCTTCGAAAATAACAAATCGGCGGAACGAGCGGGCGCACGATGCGTGTTTTAAATCCGGCTTCGAACCTTTCACCAGCCGCCGTCGTTCCGGTTTCCCTTTGGATCGTGGAACGGGGATTTATGCCATGGAAGGCAAGGTTACGCGCGCGTGTATCGATGGCAATTAGAGCGAACACAGGTGGTGCTAGCACTGGAAGCCCACAATCTGTCACAACATCGCCAGTTTGCACGCCCGGACCGGGTGACGTCACCACCGCCGGAGAGACTGGTTAAGCCACTTAGCAGCGGGCCGCAGCCAGCCGCGACCCTTTTCGACCGGTTTTTTTTTCGTACCGTGCGGTCTCGTGCGCTTCGCGTACACCTTTCCAATTCGCGCGTGGCCCTCATTTCCGCTCATTTGCCACTCTGTATCTCTTTCACTCTCCGCTCGGCTGGAGACCGTGGACACTTCAAAAGGAAGTAGCGTCGCGGCCACCATCCCGGGCGCACTTGTGGTGTAGTAGTGAGACGTTGCACTTTTTGGAACAGACACTAGACACTTTTCTGTTTAATCGCACACGCCGCGCCGTGTGAGACTCTCATCAAGGATCGAAGGAGGCCTTTAAACGCGTTTCTTACTTCACCAACAATCAACAGCTGACGAGCGGAAGCGATGTGCGTTTGTGAGACGTTTCGTAGCACTTTTCAGCATAAACGACTCCACTTGAGGGAAAGCGCGCGAATGCACTGATCCCAAGTCGGAAAGATCTTTGTCATAGGCAATTAACTTTCTTTGTTAGCTCAAAGTTATTGCACGTGATGAAACACACACGCGCACACACATACGGAAGGGTGGAAATTTACAGAACAAATCACAGGAAACACACACACACACGAGACAGCGAAGGAAAATCAACGCACACCAACACGAACGCTAATCGCGTGACTCGGGATCAGAAACGTTTCGTTTGACAGTCGCTAGTGGAATTTTCCACCAGCGTCGTCAACACAACAATGACACACTGACGCGATCGCACACACACACATGCATCGAACAGATTTTATGCTAGAATCTATCGTACGGACGGAGGGCATTGCTCTCTTTCTCTTCGCCAAAACAATGATTCCGGTCCGACCCCCTCCCAGAAAGAACGGGCAGAGGATGCAACACAGCGCCCCTCCCCCCCCGCGTCCGCGCACCAATATGCGCGCCGAGGAGAAAGTACCAAAACAAACGGAATCGAAATCGAAGCCAACTCGCCGCGGATCGAAAGCGAATCGGTTGGAGCGATCGGCGCAAGCTGAGCCACCAACACACACACACACGAGACGGGGCGGCTTTCAATCACGGTTGCGTGAGCTCGGGGTGAGCACAGCCACCATCGATAGTAGCGGCTGATTTTTCAGCTGACGCGAAGAAGTAGGCCGCGGGCGCGCGCACACACATAGGAAAACCCGCGACCCGTGTGCGCGAGGTTTTTAATCGTACGCCAATACAGGCGCGTTCGGGCCGCGCTGATGTTGCTGCGCTGTTGCTAGGAAAGCCGCGCACCGCATGCTTTGAGTGACAAGGGGAGAGGCCCAAGCACCAGCAGAAATCGCAGCGACAAAGCGAACCTGCGATTGGGACCACAATCGCAGATTTCTGGGTGATGCGTCTGGTCGGCTTTGGAAAAACCAATCGAATCACTACACAATCGCACACACACACACAAACAAACAAACACTCTGTAATCGCGAGTAGCGAGGATCTTACTGATAAAAAGGAAAACTCTTCAAACCAATGGGGTATGAATGGGGCTCACGGAAGCCTCGGTTTGTGGAACGGTTAAAAATCTGTTCCGGAGCGGAACCACGGACCCCGACACACCGACCGATCGATTGGCAAACTACTCGACAACAACTGAGACGGACTGGACAACTGGAAGCGGCCACCGAGAGCGAGTGAGAGAGTAACTACAGGGTGTTTCTTTGACGATGCATGATTTCATTTGGTTATAAAAAAACGGCTGAATATTTTTTAATGGTTGAACATTAGTTTGACAGGTTCGTTCATGACATTTATGTATAATTTTGGTTGCAGAAAATTTGGAAATATGAAAAATTTATTTCCACGCGCCGGTCGTCATTTCCACCTCGGTGGTTATGTTGATAAACAGAATTGTGGTTCTGAAGACCCACATATCGTGAAAGAGAGGCCAATGCACCCACAACGAGTGACTGGTGCGGATTTAGGCTGTTTGGTTTTTCGGCGAAATTGAAACCCAGAACTTGGACGGCATTTGGTTTCAACAGAACGGCGTTACGTGCCATTCAGTGACAGCCACAATCAATATTTATGTTACGCGAACAAACCAGCAACTATTGACAACCTCAAGACCCAAATTCAAGTTGCTATTAAGGAAATAGGACCAGATCCAATCGAAAATGTACTCAAAAATAGGTCGACCAAACGAGCTACTGCCAAGCCAATCGTGGTAAACATTTTACCAAAATTGTTTTTCCCAAAAAATTCCATGAATCAACCTTTCAAAAAAAGTTCAACCATTGAAAAATATTAAGCCATTTTTTTAATAACCAAATGAAATCATGTGAACACCCTGTATAAAAACTCTAACTCATTTTCGAACCTGACTTTGGGGTGTGTTGGTATTGGTGCTCCGCACATGTGACGCACACACCGAGAAACGATGACATCGGACAACAGCCGCCCATAGCGAAGACACAAACCCAAACACACACGGCGGCCGCTCCAGCCGGGCCGCCGAAATGATGGAACGAAAAGTTTCCCCAGTGTTTGGCGTAACCGAACGAACGTACGAAAGTGGCCACCCCGTAACAACCCCTCTTGTTGCTGCTTACCGATTTTTCATCGTCAAAGTCCCAATCGGGCGACGCCTGCCGGTCGCCTGCCTCGCTGGTGGTAGTGATGATGGGCGGCAGGCTCGTCGTAGCGTTCGGTGAGTTCTGTGGTTCCTCCGGGATGACGGAGAACCGGCCACGCTGCAGGAACGGTGACGTCGGCCCATAGGTTCCTGAGTTGGAAGGAATGCGTTAACATTTTGGGGCGGACCACTAGCGTGGGGCTTGCTACTCTTACCAGCTTGCGGGATCAGCCGGAACCGGCCGACGGTGGTTTCCGGAGGGCCGGACGGTGGTGCCGACACACGGAATCGGCCGCGTCGCGTGGTCGCACCATCGTCGTAGCCTCCGGTGGCTGCATCGTCGCTTACATCTGCAAAAAGGTTCAATTCCAAAGATAAGTGCCTCGCGCGAAAAGAAAGGTGTGTTAATTAGAAGGACTGCAGGTCTGGTGTGTGGTCAATCAAGCGATTGCCAATTGCCGTTTCGTCTGAAACCCACCCAAACACAGGCGGGTTACGGATCGAAGAAGCTACCGAAATTAAATCGATAGAACCAACCGAAAGCGATAAGACACTTATTGAACTCTTCCTCTTCCTTCCAGACTCTGATAAAGCGATTGTGGGTGACGCACGACCACCTTACCTTCCTGTGGAGCCTTGCTGCTGCTGCTGCTGCCTCGCCAACCGCTGCTCGATGCCGTTTTGGAAGCTATGGTGGCTGACACGTTACACGATACGAACAACGGAGCTCGGGTTGATTAAAATATGGCCCCCGGGCGGCGGGGAACACCGAAAATCAACGAACTAAACACCGTGGGTTTAATATTGCGGGTTTCGCCTGACACCGACAGCGACGGGCAAAGGAATGTTGCCGGCTTTTCTTGCCCGGTTTACACGCTGCACTGCGGTCTCGTCGGTGATGTGGTCGCTTAATCGATTCGCTTGCTGTGTTCGCGGACAACACTCCCGTTGGTGGTAGGAACTCTAGTGGCCAGCAGCAGCATGGTAGCACTACTGCAATCGCTGGATTGATTACTGCTCTCGGGGATTTGCTCTATCACAGTCACAGTGGACAAGGCGATGATTCACCGAAACAACCGCTTGTTGGGATTAAATATTGGATGAAAAACACACACACACACACACGCACAAATTTTCACACCACCAATTGCACTTTGCCCTTTCGCCTATCGCACCCTGAGGAAATGGAGAGCCCGGATTGAGCGTGAGATGAAAAGAAAGATTTTAAATGAACATGAAAAATGAAAAGAACATGCTTTCTCGAAGAACTGGGGCAACCGTCCAACTGTCTCCCGTGATTGCCGGCCGTAATGACGTCACGCTGTACAGACGGAACCCAGCTGTTGCTCCACACACCAGAACGTTGTTTAACACGGTTCTAAAAGAAGCACACCGAAAGAGAGAGAGACGCGAAACAACACAACGCGGTCGCCGCCGACGGTTGATGGTTGGCAATTTTCGTCGTCGTCGTCGCCGCTGATGACGCCCGCTGGGGGTGGTGATGGTGAAATGTTGCCAAAAAGTTTCATCTCATTCGATCATTCTTGCGACTTGTTCACGGGATCTCGGGACACACAAGGTGGCACATTGCTACACGCGGGCGGGCGCGGCCATCTGGTTCGTGGTGGTGTGCCCGCGATCAGATCACGTGTGTCGAGGGGGTTTGATTTAGCAGCTACCGCGAATTTCGGGCCACTTCACTTGAGGGTATTTACATCTTGTGCACGCAGCCCGTCCGTTCGTAGATGCTCTTTGGTAACGTTTCACAAGAAATTCTGAAATAACGGCAGAAAAGATCGTAAATATTAGGTTGGCGAAAAAGAAATCCGTTGCCCATTTGTTTGGAATTCAAAACTTTGGGTCTAATTGGGTTGGGTTTATGATTTATTGTCATTTTAAAGTTAACTCCATAATGCCTTTCCCATAGAAGTCTAGTGATTTTCGCTAATTTCTTATGACTCTTGATGTCGTATTTGACGCATTCCTAATCCCCAGTTAGCATCAGTTTAAGAAATGGGTCGAATTCATTCCATTTGTCCAAGGGTTCACAGATGGAAATTCGATTCGTCATATTTTTTGGTGTTAATTGGTGTGGCACCTAAACGGCGAGCTTCTTTTTGAATCCAGCTTTGCGCAAATGGGTTAAAACTGTTTTATTATCTTCAATTTCGCATCCCGAACCTCTAATGGCTTATTAAAACGTCGGTCGAATGACTGTAAATCGGCGTATTCCGCTGCAGACCCACAAGTGGTCCTCCGTGTCAGTGGTCGGAATGATGCGAATGCTACAAATTGATTTAATTAATGTCAGTTGCCAGCGGGCCACAACTTTTCATGATCATTTCATAGTAAAATAAAATGGAAGCGCTAATAATAGAATTTTCCTGCTCGGTGGAGATTCAAAGGGCCCAAAATTACAATGTTTCAGTGAAATTATTACTATCAAACAAAATGTTCCATGCCATCAACTTTTTGCACAAAGTGAACTTTTCGACCGCCGTCGATTACGGAACCATCCGCTCTTTTTCCAGAGTCATCATTGAATTATATCGCAACTGCAAATAAGCTGAAACAACTTGGACATCCCTACTGGCGAGCCATAAACATAATCGTCTAATTTACGCCCGGTTGGCCGGTATTTACACTTCCAGGCGGACACTCCTCAGCCAACAGCCGCGTCGTTGTGTGTTCACCGACGTAGACATGAACTTTTTCGCAGTAAACGGACACGTAAAGAAAGAAACCCTCCACCAGCTACTTTCCTGACAACTTTGGCCTTTTTTCTGACACCCGTTCAGACTTCTGTACCGGCGAAAGAAATCGATAGTCCGCAGCAACACGCAAAGGCACGCGATATTCTTGGTGGAGGTTTTCTGAACAAACAACCGACACGTTCCCCGTTTGGCCGAGCTACCGGCCAGAAGGGATCGGCAGTCCGACACTTTCCAGCTCAACAGCAGCACACCTTTCGGTCGAAAGTTTTTTTGCAGGGACATCCGGGGGACATGCGTTGAGTATGGGCACGTTTTGCAGAGCCAGCTCCCATGTGACACGCAAACTGCAGGGTTTTAAGAATGAGGTTCGGAAAAGTTGAGCCACAGCCAACGGCGCCGCTTGAACGGATGCTTCTAAAATATTCACAACAACTGGGACACCCGCGCTTGTTGATGAATTTTGAACGAGCATAAATATTCGATTTCCGACACTGTGTGCGATCGACGGTACAATAAGGGTATTTAAACTCTTTAAGCATCGCTCAAACGACGGAATTTCACATTGAATTTCGGGTTGTTAGGAAATCAGCTCGTCACACGGTGTACGCACGTGCCGTTGCCCGGCCGGGCGTGTGGAAATCTTCCAAAAATAGAATTTTCCAGCCCACTTCACTGTGGCCAAAGTAAACCTTCTCGTTTGTGTTTATATAAATCATCAGAGTCGATGCTTAATTACGTCGTCTCAAAGTTCGTTCCGTTACACGATGTTACACGGCACGGCACGGGAATTCGTTTCCACTTGCCACTACGGAAGCCTGGGCGCTACACTCTTGGTTCGGTGGTTCTTGGTACCGAACTGCGATCCCGATGGTGACACTAATTTCAACGAGCATCAATTGGCGTGCTGCGTTTGTATGATGGAGGACTGTCGCCGCGTGGCGGAACGCACCCTCCGCTTTGGGGTTTCAATTGGTTTGTGTCCCATTGGCCACCGCAAACCGATCCGGCAAGTGGTAATCGACACGCGGGAACCGGCTTCTGCTGGACCCGGGGGGGATGCTCTGCAATTTGTATGACCTTCAATTTGATATGTTCCGTGCGGATCTCAGTTTCCGACCGGGAATATGTGAAATGTTTCACGACACTCCAAACGATTTCGCTTCGCTTGGTGTGTTGTAACGAAAGTATATCGATCATTGGCTTCTTTGATTGACTTTTGATAGGTGAACAATTGTCAATTGAAGTCGCCTGCTATTGCGAGGTTACCATGAACAACCTGGATCAACTTTTCTTTTTAACAACTGTATTCATTATGTTTTGAACCGCACTTTCCAAATCGTTATTTTCATTTCGTTTTAGTCGAACAAAAATCGATTAAACTCGATACTCGAAGCAACTTACTAAAACAAAGAAAAGGAGTGTTAACGCACTGCTTTACTAACCGGCCCGAAGTGGTCATTAAAAATTGGCAACTTGGCGGTAAATTCGCCCCCCTGGAAACATTGCCACCGCCTGGCGATGGCGCCAGCACACACACACGCTGACGTCGCGCGCCCGCCATTACTTCCCTCCCATCCTCCACGCCCGCTCGCTGTCTGTAGTCTGGCGCCAGAACCAATGGCCGGGAATGATTTGAAGTGGCGTGCAGCAAGGTTTTCCCCGACCGGCCAGGCAAACCTTAGCAGTTCCTTCGTGCTGCTGCTGACACACCATCACTGGAAGCATAAAAAGAAGTGAAGGTGTCGGGGCTCACTATGTCGTCGGGAAGGACAGTAAAACTAAGCCAAGAAAATGATAACTAAACATTAATTTGTTTCGCGTGGCCAACCTCGTGGTCAGGGCCTTCGGGTATAGATTTTACATTCAGATTGCAAACTGTGACATTGTAGGCGAAGTTCATCAGAATCATCCGAGTGAGCTTGGCTGCTTTCGAAAATGATTCATGCGTCGAAAATGTTCCATTTCTGGCCGATCTACAAAAACGTGCGCCAAGGGAACATTGCTCTCGACTCGACCAGTACCGCTTCGAGGCAATTTACTGGACCGTGAAACCAGGAAGAACCGACTGTCTGTGCCAAGCATCAGCCAATCCAGCACCGTACACACGATCGGTGGTTGCCTCGACGACCAAGACGGCGCTCTGACTTAACGGCAAAGCAGACTCGGGCGTGTGTGATTGCGAGCGACAAGAGCTGGCCGGAGTGGCTGTGGCCATTGGCCGTTAAACTCGTTCAAGGTCAAGCTGCGTTGCGGCAGACGTCACTCGGAGGACACGCAGCTAGCAGCACACACGAGGGCGCGAGGTTTGTTGTGGAGCATTTCTTCTCGCGGCGATGCGAACGGAATGGCATGCAGTCTCAGCGGCGGCATGATGGTGCACGAGGCCGTCGATGCGAAAACGACACCGCTTGACCATTTCCGTCTCGTTGTGCAACCGAAACCCTGCCCACGTTGTGTCTCGCTCTAGTTCGACCGTATGTCGACTCGGTACACATGACTCGGATTGGGGCAGCACACTTGGATGCATTTTAATCGTGCATCCACAAATCTACTCGCCGTCGCCGCCGCCGCCGCCTGCTGCCGGTTAAATCCCATTTCACCTGGTTTCGAAAATTCTGCCCCGATGGTGAGATGTCCACATAAGAGACACCCGGGTTGTTGGCGGGTGGCTTTGTTTACAAAGGCAAACAGCGGGCGAGCCATTTTATTTTCGTCCACTGCTATGCACTTCTGCAGTGTGCGAAACGAACGGCATGCTCCGGTCGCCCCCCCGCGGGGAAAGAGATGGACACAGTTTCGTGTATCCTGCTGACATCATCCATCGTCATCCGGATTGCGCGCGCTGCCGAGCCCCGGGTTGATGCATTTTTTAAAAGTAAGTACACCCGCCGCCGCTCGGTTGGAGCGAAATGGATCGTTAACCAAGCTGGCGATGGTCAACCGTTTTTTTCTTCTGCTGCTTCGGTCGGTCCCTTGGCCCGGTGGCCGTTTGGTGACTGTTTGTCTGAGCAACCCTTGGACGAAAATACCGCAGCATCGATTGTTGTGTTATGTGTTCTCGGAAATGGATTTGCTTTTGTCAGCCAGCTTTGTGTGCGTCAAACGGAGAGTCTAGCATTTCACAGCTTGATAACATCGATCAAAAGTTCCTCGTGGCCAGACGGAAACGATTTTAAGAAAATCGATTATTGTTACATAAATCATCGGCCCCTGGCAAAACGGGCAATGGCAAACGGCACTTGCACATGGAGTCACAGAGGGAGCAAGGGAGAACTTTCTTCGATCGATCGAGGCAGGATTTCTTTTATGCTAATCGCTATTAGCCGTTAGGAAGAACTTACCTTCAGACGGAACGAAATTCTCCCGGCACCGGGGATGAATACCGGTCCCAGTTCTGTGAATCGCGAGGCAGTGAACTCATTTTATGGCTTTCGTCGGATGGGTTCGCTTCGTTTACTGACCGCTGGCGGCACAGAATTTACGATCCGATGAAAGCCAAAAACCGCAACCGGACACCACCAGAACTAAGGAACACACCGCGGATGCAAAACATTTCCACCAACTTTCTCGCAAGCGCACCACGCACGCACACGCGCGGCATTTATTGCCAAAAACGCCGCAATTTCGTCGAATTCGTTCACCCCGTTCACCACACACACATACCCGTGCGATTGCTCCTTCTGACAGCCGAAATTGGCTCGCGTTCTCGCGGACGCACACTCGCACGCGGGAAGTTGATTCCTTTTGGCCCACACATACACACGAAAACAGACTTCCCGGCGGATCACAGGAGACGCAGGAACACTGGCAACAAAACAATCAGCGGCTGCCCCGCGAGTAACAAGATACCCCTTTTGCTGGGCCGTCGGAGAATCGCGCCACTGTTTTCATCACTCAGCGAAAGCGCCGAAGACCGAATCCGCGACGCGTTCCTTTTTTTATTTATAACGATTCGCACTTTTCACCACCATCGTTCGCCCCGTCGCTCGCGGGATTCGGTCAAACGTTTCCGGCAACCGAACCCATCGAAACCGTACGATATTCTGCGTCCGTCGAAAGATGGCCGGTGTACAACGAGAGTGGACAACGACGACGACGTCGAAATGGTTACGAAATAGGGTAAAGCACGAAAAATAAACTGAAACACACACGCGAGCTGCGTTCTTCGGAGCCTGCTTCGCACTTTGGCCGATAAAACGGACTGAGGGTAACTGTCAAAAACGCTCAAAACGGTAACGCGCGTTGCGTTCGGGAAAGGAAGAAATTCTTATTTTCTTAAAATAAAAGCACCTCGCTGCCGAGTGCTGGACACTAATACTAGAAACACAATTGCCGCAGCTCGCGCGTAGGGTGAACGAAAAGAGCCCTCACACTGCCGCACCGAACACTTTCGCTCCGTGCAACGTAAATCAGAGCTCCGCCAACACCGAACCTCGCGAAATGACTGACCATTGTGTATTTTCAATTAGGACACCGTCCGCGCGAACGCCGCTCTGTGCCTCACAAACACACACACACGCGAACACGCGCTGCCAGGAGTAGCTCTCGGACAAGCGGACGCCCAGTCATTCACAGATTTAGTGCACCGTATACTAGCCAGTCCCGGCGAACGTTTCCTGCGTTACCGAATCGGGCTGAGTAGACCCGTCAATGCCTCATTGATGCTGTGCGCTGGAAATAGAACTGATTTGCAAAGGATTACCAATTGAATAAGCGAACGGAGGATTCGCTCCCTTGGCCAGCTGTCAAAACATCGCGCAATGGACGGCGCACGTACAAACGTGCACACACACAAGCACGCGCACTTTATGAATTTCAAAGCGCGTGTGTGTTGGTGGTTCAATTGTGTTCGAGCCGCGCATGCGCAATTGTTCCGGTAGGCCGCAAAGTAGCGCGTTTTCGGTGCGGCGTGTTGACGTTGGACGTCAGGCGCAATAAAAAAACAAGGTTGAAAACTCCCGGCCGTTTGCCAGGTGCAAATTGTGTGTTAAATAAGATACGCCACCAAACCGCCGGCATCGGTTATAGATTTGTGGACCGCTCGACGCCCGCAATTAACAGGTACACATGCTGAAGGAAGCGTGTTAAACGCTTTTAATTGAAACGGCTTTTCGGTTGCCAGGCTACATAATTTAATTGGTCGATTGTGAAACGTGCAAAATGTGTGTCGATAATTAAAACACTAAATGGCTTTCGATTACAAATCACTCGTATCTTTATTTTTGTCGCCAGTATCGATCAATGGCTTTTATTTTTTAGAGTCACAGACAGTGATTGTGCGAGATAAAACGAAAATGTTTTCGGTCGAAGATAGTTGCGCTTTGCGCACCTCCTCATCGCCTTTCGGTGGCTACAAAAAGGAACAATTCGGAAAGGAAACAAAAAAATCATAAATAACAAAACTGATTTGATAAAACATAGAAAAAAAGGCACAAGAGTTGATAGGATAGAGAAACAAGAGGTTGATAGATGATAGAGTGCGTCTCCGGTAAACCCCGGTGACTGGCCGCTGTGTATTAACGAACCATTTCATCCGTTTCACTTTTGCTTTTACTTTTAGCTAGTGGCTGCGCTTTCGTTGGCGCTTTCTTTCCGTAGAACATGTCGGCAAAGAGACCCGAAAACACGAACCCGGCGCCGACCCATTGGCGACCGGACAGCGAGTTGCCGAAGAACAGCACCGAGAACAGGACGGTGAAGAATTTGCGCGTCGTCGTTACAACCGAACAGGCAAGCGCACCGAACGATGCAACCATCATGAAGATGAACAGCTGACCGAGTGCTCCGGTCAGTGCCAGCATCGAGATGTAGGTAAACAGCTGCGGGTGGCGCATGACGAACAGGACGAATCGATGGCCTTCGCCTGTGACCAGCAACCCGAACGAAACCATCAGCGAGCTCCACCCGTTCATCGCAAGCATCATGTACTGGGCCGAGGGGGAACTGTGGGCTCGCATACGCTCCTGGATGGCCCCCGTCAGTCCGTCCATGGAGAGGCTGAGAACTAGCAACAGTTGGCCGAGCCCCTCGTGCTCGAGCACTGCTCCGCTGTTGGTCTTTCCATCTTTAAACATAAACATCACCACTCCGACGACGATCAGGAGCACAAACAGGTACTTTTGCAGCGTATAACTCTTGCGGCCAACCAGCACTCCGAGTAGCATAACCGGTATCGGCTTGGCTGACTTGGCGACCACCTGCATCGGGTAGGCTACCCATTGTAGCGCCATGTTTGAGCTCAACATAGCCAACACATACGTTAGCGCGCTACTCGCGTAGTACACCTTCGGTGTAGTATCAACCGGCTGTGGCCTCACCATCAGCAATGCTACGGGAAACAATTGAACCAATCCGTGGTTAAGTAAATTCTAACGATCGTTACAGGGACACCTACCTTTAGCGAACAACGTATTGCACACGCACTGCACCCCGACAAGGGCCAACATGAAGGTGTACCGTTCGCCCTTCGAGCCATCGTCCTGCAACTCATCACCGTACCGACCTCGTGTAATCTTCTCCTGGAGGATAGCGAAGTAAAAGTAGCACACAAATATGCCGACTGCGGCGATGATGAATTTCTTCGTGTCTGTCATGATGGGGTGCAGATTGTGGCGAACGGTGCGTTCCTGCGCGGCGAACCAAGAGAATGGAATGGATTTTAAGGCGAAACTTTCAGCGAACACGAACCGAGGCTCATGCTGCCGCAACTATACTCCGGAGGGCTTGGTTTGTGTGTTGAGAATTGGCAAAAGAACACGTCAAGCAATTCGATGACAACGTACACAAAACAATGTGCATCATCAAATTGCATTGCACGAAACGAAGGGGAAACACGCATTTTGACAGCTCCGAACATATGATTAGCGGAGACACCAACCGCTGACTAGCTTGATGAGAAAACACTAATAGAATATTTTCTTGAAATGTATGAAAAATCGGGGACAAATAAATGTGAGGTTTGAAGGATGTGCTGAAATTGGAAGAGTTTTGATTAAAAAGAAAAGCACAAGAGCACTATCACTATGCATTTAATCACTATCAAAAGTAGCTCTGTCCGCAGGCAAGTCCAGACTTTTAATGGAATCCTTCTTCAAGCGAAGCACATCAACTACTGAGTTTAACGGCCACAATCTAAGAGACGGGTAGCGCAATGCTCGCAACTGTGCTTCTAAATTTCTGCTTGTGCTGGCAAAGCGTAATGTGATCATCTAAGCACCTAAGCATTGTTCATACACCCCACTGGCCACGCAGTTCATTAGACTAATCTCCTTCTGATGCAAAAATGTGCTGAGTCTCGTTGTTAATGGTTCGTTTTTTTACACCGGCTGGTGAGCCGCTTTTCATTCTCTCGCTAAACCGCTGACGGTTTCCATTTGCATCCATGCTTACCGTTCCGAAAATTGTCCACCGTCAAAACAGATTCCGATAAAGATCACGGAATCGTCCGTAAAGTCGCATGCGTGACTATCATTGCACCGATATCGCGCTTCACCTAGGGACATAATAAACTACGTAACCGCAACGCGACAACCCTCGACACGTCCTAGAAAGTTCCTGGAGGGCAGCTGTGTCCGTTGGCGGAAAATTAAGTTATTATTGTTTCTCCGGTGCGCTCGTGGTTCGATGATGCACCAAGGATGCCGTTTCCGGTGGCGAACGGAAAGCACCGGATCTCGGTGGTGGCGATGGTGGTGGCCAAAACGCGAGGGGTGCCGTGTCGGATAATGAAAAGCGTAAGCGGTGCATGAACAGCAGCAGCGCATTACCACGTTTGACCCTCCCGTGCCATGTGAGATAATTATCAGACGATTAGTTGTTTATTCAGTTGTAAAAATTGTTTTCCCCCGTGCGGCGAAGGGAAAGCCCACGGTACAGATTTTCCGATCGGAAAGCGCGCCTCAACCTCAAGTGACTATTGATTTTGATACAGCTGATAAGAGACCTCTCGGGACGGGACGCTTTGGCCCTACTGTGGTCGGTTGAATGGAAAGCCGCGATGATGGGGCAGAAAACGATGCGTGTTTTATGCTTGAACTACGCACTGGTCCAGGGTTTGATGAGGTACAGTGCGGAGCATGCATAATGCACGGCGAAAAGTGTTGCGCCCTCCGGTGTCCCTCGGGTCGTCAGGGGGTGCCCGACGGCTTCACGCTGTCGGGCGCGAGGGTGGGCGATATTATGAAATATTATCGTCATTTGGTACCCGGTGTACCGCGGGGTATTCTCGCTCTGTGGCTATCTATCGGCGGTAATAAATGGTCTTGCATATGCCATATGGAATCGATTTTCCCACGCCCGCCAGTTGGCTGTTCCTTGTCAGAGCATCAAACAACAGATTCATCAACGATCCCCGTCGATCTCGTCCTTTGGTCGAAAACGTCCAAAATCATTGGTTCGTTGGTCCAAAATTCGTTGTTTGACCTTTTCATTTGGATTTTATTCAACATGTAAATAAATGTTTCTTATCATAATTCCTTGACTGTCCAAAATCCAATCCAAATCCTGTACTGATCCAAAAATAAATGCTCACCATCCTATAACATACTAAGTCTCGATCAAGGACTTGGGTCTGCGTGCATCTATTCAAGGACATGGTTGAAGGGTGAAATGCAACTTTAAACAATAAACTGTAATATGTTACTTAAGCGATCTTCCATTTAATTTAAACTATTTGCAATAAAAAATAGAGGGAACAGTTAAAAATATCAAAATACTATCCTCAAAATAACATCCTTTGTCTAGTTAGTGGCCAAATTTATTGTGGGACAAAATTCCGAAAATCGTATAAATTAGGCGAAGATTGAAAATTTTGTATTACAATCCTGAACATTCCAGCTTCAAAAACTGTGAATAAAGCGAAATAGTTTCAATAGTACAGTGAGCGCTCCAACATATGATACAACGAGAAGGACCCCCAAACAAGGATATGTAAAATGACAAACACAGGCCACCGACTGCACTGTCATTATCGTCCACCTGTGACCCCAGGTGCCGCGTAGCGTAGCATAACCTCTTCTAAAGTGAAACAATAAAACTGGTGCACCGACCAAGAAGGGCCCAAGCCGTCGGTGGTGGTAACTGTTTCCGGCTGTAAAACGCTTAATTACAACAGGAACTTTGACATCGATTATCGATATATGTGCACTTAACCTCGCACTACGCACGTGGTGTAAAACAGTGCTCCGTAGGGTGACCGAGGCAAGTCCCGTGCCACATGTGGCATAAGACTGATTCCGAGACCCAAAAGAAGGGAACCACGCATTCAAATAATAATAATTATCCTTTCTAACCAACTCTTTCCGGTGTGGCGTTGCTGGCGCTTGTTTCTAGAGCCATAAACCACGGAACATGTTTCTAATTACACGGGCAGAGGCTACTGAAATAGAACAACACAAAATTGCTATTGGTTCATTTTTCATTTCGAAACAACTTTTGGATCCAGGAAATAGTCCGCTGACACAAGATAAACGTTATATAAATAGAAACAGGAAAATGCGAACGAAATAACCAGAGTGATGTGCACCAACTGCCTGCGAGCAGGTGTTTGAAATGAATGTTGGCCTCTGGGGCGACGATTCGGTTGCACCTTGCCATCGGGCTGGCCCCCCCCGTACCGGAAGTAAACGAACGTCCCTTCTCTGTGCTAACAGCAAAAGGGTGTCATCCTCGATACGGCCATACGAAAAATGCTCGGTGTTTGCTGTCGGAAGAGCCATTTCTTGTATTGCTGCTCTTTAAATCTAGTGGCAGGGAATTCCTTTAAACTGCCTCCGCCCAGCCACTAGCACCGATGTCCTTAAATCGCTGTCCTTAACACCACAGGCGCCGTTAGACCACCTTCTTCCGGCACCCGAAGAAGAACGGAGCGCCACGGCCACCGCCACCGCCGGGCAGCTGTATTTACTTTCCCCTGATTGAGGGTTGATTGAGCTACAAATCGGTCCCGAGGGGTGCCCGTTTATGGTGTTCGAGTGTTTTCGGCAAACAGTAAATGAGAGCAACACACGGACGAAAAGAGCAGCACGCTGTCGGTGGGTGATGATGGGCAACCCCGCCGCAAGGGCTCGCGGCAAGAATGTTTGCAATTTGACGGAGGCGTACGGAAAGGCCACAGCAATGGTAAACCAAAAATATGCTGCTCAGAGGGCCAGAGGGTGCTACGGGGGTCAAGACCACAAACTGAGTCGTGTACTGCTGCGGGAGGTTATGTTTAATGGTGTTATGAAGGTGAGCAATTCAGGATGTGCTCAACCTAAACATTATTAAAACAGAAAATTTCATTGGCGTAATGGATCTCTTAATGGATTTATGAAATCTTCGAAACAAATATGGTTTTGATAAATGTGAAAGCAAAGGATTAACAACAACAAATTCTAATAAAATCTTAATCTAGTCGCAGTCAAAGCTGCCCAAATAACAGATTTAAAACATAAACTCAACATTACTAAATAACCAATTAATTCATTTTCGGTCAAGTACAGTTATGGGTTTCAATAGAACTCCATTGAAAGTGCAACCCAATGGAGCATTTAATATTAAGTTTTATTTTAGTGTTTTGTAATGCTTCAATTTCAAATAATCCAAAAGCATAATAAAGTTGTTACTCGCTTTTGTACACCTGTTGAAAATTGATTGTTTTCATGCATATATTATTGTTCAACATTCTGTTTGGGTGCATTTAAAGAGCACATAAATCACTTAAACGATGTGTGAAAATATGTGAAATATGTAGATCCTGTCTGGTCCGCGATTCGACAGATTCCATCGAATGTGTCCCTACGGCGCATGCAACGTTCGAGGCATTTTCTCTCCAACCAATAGACGCCATGGGCGTGGCTATCATCCTGCGCGGTGTCATTTTCCAGGTTTTCCCTTTCCCGCAGGGGTTTCCCTCCGTTAGGTACAGCACACAGCACGCTGAACCTCTTCACGCCCCAAGTACCGGGACACAACACCCTATTTGTTCACGAAAGTTCCCAGCTCTACTTGCCGACGGCAACGCCCGTTCCGGCCAGTCCACGGCAGGATCTCCTGGGACTAGCATCGTGAACCGGTCCCTTCCCGGGAAGTCCTTCCAAAGCCAGCGGAAGCTTTCGAAGGCTTCGGTGCGGCGCGGCGGAGCAAGGCTCGTTAAGTGACGGCACGTGACCCGAGCGTTGGTCGGTGTGTGTTTTTTGCCCCGATCGGAAGTGATTTTTGTGCAAACGTTGTTCCGGCCTTTCCGGCCAATTGTGTGGGCTAATTGTGTGTACTATAATGGGCTTATTACACCCGCCGTGTTTGTTCGCGGCCGACACGTGGCCACGGTGGGAACCGTGGACCCCGCACGGTGCCGGTTGCCCAAAGTGCCGTGTGTTTGATTAGATAATCGGCAAATGTGCTAACAAATTAATTAACCCATCCGAAGAGAGGGTTGTTTGTGGATGCAACAATGCGCAAAGTGCAGTATTTATTGTTAGTGTAAGCAGTGTGCGGCCTCCCGCCCGTTCTCTAGTCATACAGCTCTCTAGTCATACCAACCGTGGTCAACGGTTTAAAATTGTGAAAATGTTTTCGATGGATTCGTTCGACTTTGAGGCAGTGATGAGCCGGCACCTATTCGAGGGCCCGTCGGTACACCAGCAGCAACAGCCGTTGCACTTGCAGCACCCGGATGGTGATCACCATTTACATCACGCAAATGCACATCACCATCATCATCATCAGCAGTCGCAGCAGAACCATCATCAGCAGCACCATCCGCAGCATCATCAACAGCATCAGCAGCCGAGTCTTCAACATCTGCATCAGGCCAACAACGTAGACTCGACCACTTCGAACAGCTCGGACTTCTTCCTGGCCGACGACGAGAACACCACCGACAGTGAATCGTACTGTGGCTTCAACAGCGACCAGGAGAACAATGATTCGATCAAAGAGTACGGCCTCACTTCCTATTGTACCCTTGCCTCTGTATGTTGTGTGGCTTTATCAAAGTGAAGAATATTTTTGTATGAAAAAGAAAATAATAAAACTTAACCCAACTTAACCCATATTTAAATGTTTACATTAATATGTAATCAGTAATTAATAGAATCCATCGGGTGAGAATTTAATAGCTCATTCATAATTCAGTTCAATCTCAGTTCTGGCACTGCAGTTTCAATCCCCGTTTGTGGTTCTGCTGTCTACCATTTAAAAGCATTAAGTAGGCGACGAGTGATCGCCAAATTTAGATTTTTAATTCGAATCTAAACGTTCACACTTAACGACGGTTATTGCTTGTCTCATTTCAGTCTCTACGGAAACCGAACGTCGAAGTACCGGCGGCCCAAGTGCGCCTCACAGCAGGCTCAACAGCGCCAGGCGGCAAACTTACGAGAGCGCCGTCGGATGCAGAGCATCAACGAGGCGTTCGAGGGCTTACGGACCCACATTCCGACCCTGCCGTACGAAAAGCGGCTCAGCAAGGTGGACACGCTGAAGCTGGCGATCAGCTACATTTCGTTTTTGGGTGAGATGCTGCGCAAGGATAAGAACGGCAATGAGCCGGGCACGAACGGCGTCAAGCGCCATCCGGTGAAGGAGCCACCGAAGAAGTTCATCGTTCGCGGTAAGACCATCGTCCGTCGTTGACGTTTATATTCAAACTTCACGAGCTGATCACATGAATCGATCCCATGCGTGACCGTTTTTTTTTAAACAGCAGACAGCTAGTCAAATATTTTGTAATAAAATGATTGACTAGGGTCCAGGATCTGTGGCCGTTTTTTTATCGTTCCATCCCTCGGCTATCGAACGTGGTGCCGATAGGAACAGGATTTTTTGCCTAGACACTCTACATCCTAGGTGCCACCGGTGTCGGCCCATCTGTGTTGGCCTGTACCGGTGGTGGCCGGCTGTGTTTTGGTAGACACCAAATGTTCCGTAGCGAATGGACTTTGCCGACGATCATGGCCGCCGCATCGGTCGCTTCTTTCGATTGCATTCGTATTGAACGGCGCGCCAAACCCTTCGTGCGATCGTCCTAGCGATGAGCGATTGAGTCTCTAATGCCTGTAGAGCATCCGAAGCCCTAGCGTACCGGTTCCCCGGTACCGCACCGGAGCGCCGTAATGCGCCGGAAACCGTGACTGATTTAGTTATTGTGTCACGGTGTTTCACCGAATCGGGCACGGAATGGGGCACGGCTGGGCTGAGATGCGCCAGGCCAGGGTTGTTCCGAGACCGGGGTGACCGGGAAAGCCCCGGTTCCCGGGCCGATCCCCGGGCCACTGTGTGGTGAGGCATGAATAAATGAAAACACTTTTGGCAGTTTCTCGGTTGCCGGTTGAAAATTGAAATCATCGTCCATTTTGGCCCTCGGCACCGGAATCGACCGGGATGGGTTATGGCCGAGGGTACAGTTTTGGGGCGGCCAACAGATGGAAAGGAAACCGGACCGGAGGCTTTGAAGGGTTAGCGGAAAAAATGAAGCGAAATGAATGAAAGTAGAGACCACATTGTGATCAAATGAAATTTGTCATCTTCGATCATCGAATGCATATGCGGGTCACCTAAAATACGGCGCTGCTGCAGTGATAAAGGTTTAAGGCAATAAATTTTGATTTATTTTTTATCGCCTATTCAGAATGTTTATAACATATTTTACTTACGTTATTTTAGAAGCAAAATTCTTCTTTGAACTTGATGCTCTGGTTCATGTCTTCATCCAATATTTAACAAATGTTGAGATTGGCCATTTTATTTCGATACAGTTTATTAAGCAATCAAAGTATGTTAATTCATAAAGCAGTTTCAGTAACTTTCTTAGCAAATGTCGTGCCTCGAAAATGGTTAGCAATATCCATTATTCGGCTCCAAGATGGACCAAGCGAGGAATCATTCATCAGTATCGTATTGAACGGTGCATTAGGTTAAATACAAAATATTGAAAAAGCCAACAAATATGAGCGAAGCCAACTTTACCTCGAAGGCATTGTATTTTACATTCAAATAATTTTATTTCATGCTAATTTCTATTGTGAGGATGTTTCCATTGTGAGGATTGTGAAGATAATTTGGAATCCTCGAACGGTTCTGCCATTTCATTCAGTTTGTGGCCACGAATTTTAAGAAAAAGACTGTAGTTTGAACAGAATGATGATTCACATTTGCATCTTAATTGGAATAAAATATGTAAGCAACTTGAGAAGAGTTAGAAGAGTTGTTTGTTGAATACCTTTGCAAAATGGTGGACAAGGCAGACTTTACCTCTACCCCGCTACGACTGTACCATTCACAAACAAGTCCGCACCGTATTCGATCGATTTAATCCATTCAGTGCTGCAGAAATATGGCGCCGACCAGGGATTTCCTTTCAGCGCTCCAGCAGACCCGTGTCTCTGTCCAAATCCTCTCCAAAAAGGCATAGTCCGCAGGGCCACACCTGAACGCAGAGCATGAAATTCTCACGCCCTCCCCAGCCAGTAGGAGCGATTTATTATGTGTTCCACACGGAACCACATTCGTTTCAACGGCAGCTCACCGAAGCCCCTAGCCCGTTTTTGGGGGCCGTCCCTTGCGTGCTGGAAACGATTTTGCGCAATCGTCACCAACGCACTGTGGAGCGGAACTCCCTCATCCTTGTCCGGGCAAACCCGGAGATCGGAAGCTTTCCCGTACCGGGCCCGCTGAAAATGGTTGCTCTATTTCTTCGTCCCTAGGATGAGCCCTGGGAAATGCGAGCACATGTCTCTCGCGTTTATTATCTTTGTAAACAGTTTTCGAGCCCCGGACCAAGGGCGACTCCGGCCGACGAAAGGGCCCAAGGGGACTAAGGTGAACATGGGCAGGGTGATGGCCACGGCGGCACTTAAGCCCGACCGGCGAGCGGGTGTGGGGGTGATTTGTAAATACACTCAGCGTGCCAAAATTTGTAACTCAAATTCTCTCGTCTTCCTGCTTCCTGCGTCCGCGTTTGAATGCCACGCAAATGTTTGGACAGTTTCGCTTCCGGTTGATGGATGCTATTGCTTTAAATTTCCTTGTTTTCCCTTTTGTTCTTCTTTCAGGCGGCAGCGGCCAAACGCACTCCCTGTCCTGGCACCGGAAGGGCGACCGCAACGCGAACGGGCGCTACTTTGCGCGCATTTGGCGCCCGGAAGATCCGCGCAACAACCACCGGAACATCGCTGCCGGAGGTCCTTCGACGTACGCGTCCAACGGTGTCTGTTGAGCAGACGAACCGACGCGACTCTCTAGTCATATACCGCTAGTCACACCGAATGTGCAACCGAAAAAAAACGGAAAACTCTCTCTAGTCCTCTGTAGACCCCCTAGCGGGGCTGAACTGTGTGTTTCGAACAACCGATTGTAAATAAATCTATCATTATTATTTAAAAATATTTAAATCAAACACCAAAACGCCATTCGCCGTGTAAGGTCTGGCCTGTGCAACGGTTGCGAGTTGTTGTTTGCTGTCACCGGCAGCGAAGAGCATCCCTTTTTGACGGGATTTACAGGGGCCGCTCACTCGAGGAGGACCCGTAATCCTTTGACGGACGCGGTCTCCGCACCAACCAGTTCCGGTTCGATTTTTGAACGATCGTATGGTGTTTCTAAAACCGCGCTTCCTTTTCCTCTCTCTTTCTCTGCCCTTCTCTCCGGTTTCTATCGCTTCATTAAAATCATGTTCCGGACGAGTCCTTTGCAAATGACGGTATGTCCTTCGCTGCTGGGAGGGTGCCCAAGTTTGTTGTTTTAATGCACTGTGGAAGGTCCTTTTTTCTGTTCGCTGCGACAGAGGTCGTCGCATCAATTTGGTGTTATTTTGCGCATTGGTTTCCTGCCTAGAAACCGGAGGTTCGCTCGCCCGGTGCACCTGAGTAAACAAGGTGCCCCCAGTGCGGCTGATTTTAGTTTCGATCAACGTGTGTGTTAGCGATATGTTTTGCTTTAATAAGAGACCTCGGTGCTGCGTCCCCAGGAGGCACATTTGCCAACATTCTGGTCGTGGCATTTAAAACATCATTTGTTAATGGATTTGTTTAACGGCAGTGAGAACTGAAATGCGGGCGGAACAATTTGCACTGCATATTGGTAAGCTACCATTTTTGGAATTTAAGAGCATGAATATACAACCTTTGACTGAATCTTTTAAAGGATCAGGAGTCGGCTCACTTCCTCGCACCGCGGGTCCCACTCGGTCGCGGTGGTGATTTCAGTTAGTTTATAAAAAAGTAGACTTTTCAATTACAACGTCCGGGGATTAGCGCTGACACTTGATCGAGGGCCGACGGACAATCGCTTCGGTGCCAAGGAATCACCCCAATCCGCTTTCGTCGGATTGTAAAATATCGCAAGGGGTACAGGGGCGAGGGGAAAAGATAAACTTTTGCACGTCATACCAAACCCGAATCCGGCGCCGACATAGTAAAAAACAACAACGTGGCCGATATCGCGGGCCGATCTTCAAACGGATCGCCAACGGACGACGAACGTGAAAGATGTGCATTTGAGGCAATAAATTAGGGGTCGCCAATAACGGTCGGGGCGGCGGGACTTAATTGCATTTAAATCGAAGGGTGCCAAAATCCTTCGGGGTGATTAAAAACGGTTCCTCGCATCGCTGGCAACGCAAGAGGACCTCGGGGGCTCGGGAAAGGTCCCCGTGAGGCGGATGGTTTAAAGCGCAGCTTTCGTTCCCGGTGAGTGGCACAGTGTCACTGCGTAAAAATTTAATAAAACCACCAAGTGAGATTAATATCACCACTTCAGCAGGATAGTGGATAGGCGCGCTCTGTTATTCTGTGGGTCCATTTCGGTTCACCATTCGGACGGAGATGCAAGCCCCGGAATCGGAACTAGGAAATTCCTTTTTTCGAATGCCAATCCTTTCTTGCAGTGTGTTATGACATCGTCAGTACGGAAAATAATAAACAGCGGAAAGATCGTTGTACAGCTGAAAGGTTCTGCTGTTTAATTGAAAAAAGGTTGGCCTCTAAACGGCCAGCAAATTTTCAGGAACAAAGTAGAATTTCTCAACGGAAGTGGAAGTTTATTAATACTAATATTGTTCTTTGCATCCTTAAAATTCGCTAAAAATAAAGTCAATCTTAAGTGCGAACGATTTTTGGCACTATAAAGTGAGACATGATTATAAAGTTATAAGGTTCATTTGCAAGGAAAACATGAAAATGATTGATACAAGCGTTAAACGTACCAATGATCTATTTATCTTCTAATTGTTGAAACTTTTCGAAAATAGCTAATTAGGCGATTGGCGATCGCCTACAATCGCCGAGTATATTCTAAAGCTAGTTCTGGAGCTCAATACAAAAACATTGCACTACTGCAAGATAATGCACAAAAATAAATTAATAAACTCAAACCACGTTGCATCGGTGCATGCTAACAATGAGGACGGAGTATAGTAGAGTCAAAATGAGCAAATTGCCAATTGAGCCGCAAATCAACGACCTCTTACGCTCACGCGACTGTTTACATAACGGCCACTATCATCCGCTAACCGGTTCCTGAGACGCTCAGCACAGAAGCGCCCAATAGAAGTGCGGTTTTGTTCAGTACAGCTGTGGACGTTATCTCGAGCGCGCGATTCCAACTTTGTATCTGCGAGGCCCATAAGATGGACACACATAACATTCCGAAGACCACTTCGTCGACCGCAGACGACATCGAAATTTTGCGCTACGACAATCGGTACCGCGAGCAGGCGATGGAAGTGCTTAGGAAATCGTTTTTCCTGCACGAAATTGTGTGCATTGGCGCGGAAGTGGATCGAACCCCGCAGGCCCAAAAAGATCTCGAGCAGCTCTGTCTGGACGTGGCCGATGGAGGAGTTTCGCTAATTGCAAGGCATAAACCGACCGATACTATCGTTGGCGTGTCCTTCAACGTATTGCAGGTAGGCAGCTCATTGAGGATCACGAACCCGCTTCCAAAGTCGATTTTGATTTCCTTCGTAGACCCCGAGCGCACCGGATGACTGCAACTACTTTGAGCAGTTCCGTGACACCAAATGCACGACCGACAGCTCACGTTCGCTGATGCAATACATGATCACGATGGACGCCAAAATAAATCTTTTTAAGCTGTTCAACGTGAAGTGTTTACTGGAGATCATGTTCTTGGCCACACTACCGGCTTACGGCGGCCACGGCATAGCGACGCGACTCGTCGAGCAATCGGTTTCGTTGGCGCTTCGCTTGCGATCCGGGACTGAGGTTGCCACATCGGCCGATACCGGGGACAAGAGACCGCAGCTTGTGTCGGCCCTGTTCACGTCAAGAATCTCGCAGCGGGTCGGCGAGAAGAACGGATTCGCGGTCGTAAATCAGGTGCCACATTCCGAGTTTGTGTTCCGCGGGAAAACGTTCACCGAACGGGCCGGGCCCGAGCACCCATTTTCGACGTTGGTTGTGAAGCACCTTTGAAGCAGTGAGTTGACGAGCATTCTGAACGAGCATTAACGCACGACGGTGCGACTATTCTTTTTAATATTCGAAATATATTCGATTGCCAGCTTCATTGCACCCGTATGTCATCCACGCAACCAACTGTGGTCCGTACCAGCAGAGTGCATAACACACAAGGGTTAACTCGTTTTCAAAGCAACGGTGGCTGTCACTCGTTTGTTGTGGTTCTGTCCTTCGTATTCGATTTGGCTGGTTTCTTTTTCTTTCGCAATTTGCCTTTAAAAAGGTATTAAAGGCATTGTACACACCTCAAAACGGAAGGCATTTAATTATGTTGGTGTAATGTTTTAGTTATTACTACTGCGTGCCGTCATGCGTCGAGCATGCGCTAAACTCGTTTAGCAATCTGTTTGTAGGCTCTGGTGCTACCGTCACCCTTTGGGAATCACCATGGAGAGTGCCTTTCAACAAACGATTCAACGGTGCTAGAGTCTCAGGCGCTGCTACAGTGGGGGTCACGAACGTGTACCGACAAAATGCTGTCCAACCCGAGGATGATCTTTCGAGTGTTTAGCTTCTTCTATTTCCTCTCCCGACCGCTGCTGAAGTGGTTCCTGCACCGGTTCACGAACCTGTGCGAGCTGCAACGGATTTGCTACGGCTGCCCGCCCGGTGCAACACGCACGAAAAGAGTACAAATGTCGCTCGAGCTGTCGAAGAAACTGTCGATCAAAAAGATGCTCCACGAGCTCGACGATCTGGTGGCCACCGACGAGGACGACGAGACTTTAAGGCGCCACGTACAGCGACGATCAGTGAGCTGTGTGCTACAGGCGAAAAAGATAAACCCGAAAGTGCACGTCGATTTTGCTCGATCGTTCGACGCGTGTACGCAAAAAATTTGGGGTTACAAGCGACTGTACTTCACGGTGGAACGGTTACGGGCCACCCAGTACGACAGCGAAGAACCGGAGCATGAGGTAAAACTGCTGGCGCTCTGGAAGCTGCTGGTGGGAGACGAAATGGAGTTAACGGGACGCATTAGCGACCAGTGGCAGCACATCGGGTTTCAGGTTAGTGTCGGGGAGATGTCCTGAAAAGATGTCGATTCGAGGACTTGTTTTTCTTGACCGTTTCAGGGTGACGACCCCATGACGGACTTCCGAGGGATGGGCATCCTTGGGCTGGATAATTTGCTGTTCCTGGCACAACAGTACAATGGCACCGCGCGTCACCTACTGTCCCATTCGCACCATCCGACGCACGGGTACTTCTTTGCCATCGTGGGCATCAATCTGACCTCGATGGCGTACCATTTGCTTAAGTCCGGCACGGCCCGCACCCACTTCTATAACCATCCGTACGACCACCTGACGGTGGACACGTTCCACCAGTTCTACTGCTATCTGTTCTACGAGTTCGACCGGTACTGGGTCGAGTGCAAACCAAAGAATATTATGGATTTTCACTGGATCCAGCGGCGGTTCGAGCAGAACATCGTGAAGCTGCTGACCAACGATGGGTGCTGCCTCAAGATGAACCTTTCGGTTGAGGACATTTGAGGCGTTCCCGCCGAATGATGCGCGCACTCACTCGCTACCAATCTTTCGGACCCAAAAGGTTGAATTTGTCATATATTTATTGATCCATAATGTGTCCACCTTGTGTTCTTGCGTAAGTTCTGTAACCGTTCGTGGTTCCTTTCACTATTTTGGGATATTGGTTGCAAGAGAACTGTTTTCTGTTTGGTTGGCTTCTAACGATGCAATTATGCTTTTTGTGGTAAGGGGGGTCTTATCGGGGGGCCTCTCTGTTGGGTGTAATGTAGCATATGTAAGTTTTCGTTCGTTAGTTAAATATCGTAGCTTACGGTTTGCAGGTCTCGTGATTAATTTGTTATTCATATTTTGCTAGTCTTCGCACTCCGCTGCTTGCCGCTCGCTCGCTCGCTCGCGAATCAAAAAAGCTTTGCTCGTACTGAGCCCCCCATCCTCACGGGAAGGTAGACCAAAATGTTACAAAACATCTTAACAAAGGATTTCGCAATAATTGTAATACAGCGCCCAATATGAAGGTAGTACGATGCAATCTTATTACGTTCGATAGAATAAAAAAAGTGATTGATAAAACACGCGTTTTCTTGTTTCGCTCTCGGGGTCGACCGGTTGGAAGGGAAGAAAGAAAGGAGCGCAAAAACTGATTGGCGATCCATTTCCGATGCGGAACAACCCAAGATACCTCTACAACGTAATACACCGGAGAGCTTTCGCTCGAAAGTAGCAAAAGTGCCTTCTCTCTTGTTCAGCGTTGTGTACACCTTGCGCCAGACTATAACCCATCTCATATATCTCAGCGTATCGTTATGTATATTCGGTTCTACGTTAGAGTTTCTGTATGTTTACCTGAGTGTTGGTTTCTGTAACCGTAATGTCGCGCTCTACTGCCAACCGGCAACGCTTCACACGTGATCCACGCGATCCACGTGATTCACGAATTCGCACCACGGATCGTGTCCGTAGCGGGGAAAGCAACACGGGCTTATAAGATTCAGTTAAAAGTACGTTACAGTTTCTGCTGTTTTGCTAAAATATCCCTTGCCAGACGCGCACGGTTTGCGATTGTAAAAGATGCCACACAACACGATGCTTCTCTTCTCAATACAATGGGTATGTACATCAATCGCATCGTGTAGTCGGAACCAACGGTGAAACAGGTTGACGAAGGCGGATCTCCACTAATTCTCGTCCCCACTGTCGCCATCGGTTTCATCGTCGCCATCGTTGCCATAGTCCTCGGCTTCATCGTCCTCCTCATCGCCATCAGCATCATCTGCTGAGTCGGGACTACTACTGACCGTTTCGGGAGACTGGTTTCGATATTGCGTGAGTAACGATCTTCCACCGATCGCCCGTTTACTCGGTTGGCTGCTGCCAGTGCCACCGTGTCCCGGCGGTAGTTCGGAGGGTCCCAGTATAAAATCGATGGAAAAATCTTTGTACTTTCCGCTGCGCTGCGACACGCTGTTCGATGTTCGCTGATCGCTCGATCGTTGCTGTTGCAGGAACCGATCGATGAAGCTTACGACCTGCGCACAGCGCCTCAGTGAGCGGTTGGTGGTGGCCGCTGGGAGTGGCTGCCCCCCGCTCCCGACGGTGGTGTCGTTGCCACACGTTGCCCCCCCGATGTCGGGGAACTGTCGATCGGTGGCGGGTGATGGCCCACCGTCGAATGCGGTGCCATACTGACGTTTGCGCCGGAAGTCGGCGGAGTATTGCCGCGATGATGCAGATGATTCCCGTGGAGGTGGAGGTGTTGTTGATGCGGATGATGATGGGAATTGGCACTCGGTGCGGTGCGTGGTAGCTGGTGCGGAGCGGTTACGTTCTGTCGTTGGCCCGAGGCCGGCGCAGGAGGAACCGCACGGCCCGTGCTGGACACGTGTGGATGGGAAGGATGTGGTAGCTGGTGCAACGGTACGCTGTTGCTCGACTGCGAGTGCGGTACCAGTGCGGAATGATGATTCTGCGGGGGTCCCGCTTGCTGTTGGTGGTGGTTTTGATAATGATGCTGCGGCGGTGGAGGCGCAGACGGCGGCTGCTGCTGCTGCTGCTGTGAGGCCTGAGGATGCAGAAGATGTATATGTTGTTCCTGCTGATGGTGCTCTAGCAAGAGCGGAATCTAGGCGGTTGGAAATAAGATTGCTTTCATTAATGGCCGAAGCACGGCATGATGGGCGCACGGCGGCGGTGGTATTTCAGCTACTTTTTAAATGACTACTAACATCGTCCCGGCGTAATTGGTGTGTAGGCTACAATCGTACGGATAGAGTAAGAAAGAGAAAGAGAGACAAGACAGTGGTTTCAAGAGGTTCCAGAACCGGCGCGAAATAACATCGGCGAGGAAGAAACAGAGAAACAGAAAGCAGTTAATAGGAATGGCAACGTACATTTCGGTCACTACAAAATGGCGCACGGAAATGGCACAGGAAATGAGCATGGTGTGGTGATGTCAACACTCTCTCTCATGACGATCGCAGACATGGACGATCATGATATCAAAAATGGGTCCTACAAACATGAGGCTGATGATGACGATGGAAAAAACGTGGACAACAGCGAAAAGGATGGGACGATGAACACACAGAAATGGTTTCGTTTTCGTTTTGCTCCTTACAATAATCATTTGACCCACAATTTTGAACACCGATCACAAACCATACACCCGAATTGCTGCCTAACGAGGACGATCGTTTGTTTTGAAGGGGATTCCAATCAAACACAAAACACAAAACAGAACGACTTTGAAGTACACGAATTAGGACTTTCTGTGATGTTGTGTCACTGGTCGCTAATCGATCCGGCTTCCGGACGTTCCGGGCGCGAAGTTACTCTACCTGGTGGGCGGTGTTGTAGATCGTTTGTTGCTGTTGCTGTTCTCGGGCGTATGAATTGGCCGAACTGGTGCTCCCACTAGCGGCACCAGCTGGACCGGGAGCTTGCCCGGAGGAGCTACCGGTTCCATTGCCAGCGATATGTCCACCGGTGGCGTTGACGATGCTGCTTGGTGGAGCGTTGGCGGAAGACGACAAGCTACTGTTGCCGACGGTGGACCGTGCACCACGCAGTGGTCCTGGAATCGGTTCGTTAGATGCAACGTTGGCGACGGCCAGCGCTGCCGGTGCCCGTGATGATACTCCCGGGCCCGAGGCTTGATTTGAAGGGGAGTGGCGCCTTCAAATAAAAAACGGGACACAGAGAGAAAGCGGGTTTGTAGAGGAGCATCACCAGCACGGCCACGGCGAACCACACCGCGCGCGGATTGACGTCACGATAGCCCACACCGAATCCGGATCGAATGTTTATTTACAGTCTGAAAAAGACTCGACCGGGGAGGCCACCACTTCCATTCCCTCCACGAACACCAGTGCTTTACAGGGAGCGACAGACAGAGAAGGTGTGCTCGAGGAAATGCCAGCCAAAACCATGGAATGTATGAAGAAAACGCAAACAATGAGAAGCAAAGGAAAGGGATGAAATCGTTGGCCGCCCGCCGCGACCGCCCCTTTATGTACAGAAGGTTTGGGTTTAGCAGAAGAAAGATGTTGCACTACGCAGCAAACGAAACAACTCATAAATAATGCGATATGATTGGTGTTACAAAAATGTATACATATATTTGTTGTTTTTTTGTTGCTGTTGTAATGTCCCACTTGCATACTTCATTCCGCGGCGATGCAGTTGTTGGCCAAGATGCTTATTCTTTTGTTTATCTACCCACACATGTTGTCTCCCTGCTGCGAAGCGCAATTTCATGAAAGGTTGGCCACGAGAAGCGGGCCCACCGGAGGTATATACGGAGAAGTTATGAATTCGCACGGCTCGGAAGCTTCCCCCCATAGCGTGCATTGTTTTGTCTACTTTCTACACCGCACGACGAATGAAACAAAAAATCATTTATATTTTAGCTAACTTTCTGTGTGTCGTCTAGTGCCCGGCTTACGGGGCATTCTTCCTTCTTGTTAACACTATCTCCCTACGTATTTGGGCTAAGATACAGGTAAACGAAAAACGAAAACATAAATACAAACATCGTCTCGCTACTGGAAGCGTGAAGGGTGGTCAGGGTCAAAAGGAACAAACTCGTTTTTGGGAAAGCGAAAAGAAAAATACACTAAAAACAAGCTCGCCCACTTCACAGAATGATCGTAGGTGTGCGCGAGCGCGCGCGCGCTCTAAAACAGAGGGCACTTACTTTAGGACGGGCAGGATATGGGTAAAATATTTACCAAATAAAACCGGTCGAAACTAGCCAACACAACCGCAAACCAGCACCTAGATCCTGCCGAGATCAGTTAGGGGAGACACTGAACTCTCGATCTGGGCCGCTCGGGGTTGTTGTGTTGGAATCGAAATTAAGATTATAAATTTTATAAATAAAAACATTCGCACACGCCTTGATAGTGTTTCGAGGTCGATTTCGAAGAACAAAAACAAAACCGTAGTGGCCTATTAATTCTAGATGTTCTAGAACCGCCCCGACCCAGTCTCGAGAGCCGACAAAAGGCTACGCTTCCGGGGTTCAAGGGGATTATTGCTAGAAGAACTCGGACCGCCTCCATCCCAGAGGCGAGCCCGGTATGGTTAATGGTTTGCTTCCCCTCCGTATCGGAATCAACCGATCGAAATGTATCGAATATTTTTACTACTTTAACATACTGGACTTACTTCCCTACTGGCGCTGGCGTGCCATGGCGCTCTGCTACGTCGTTTACACGCTACCGTTGTCTAATCTAACTGAGCAAGTACGCGCGCGGCTTCCTTCACATGATTCTCGCTCTTTCTCTCTATCTCCCTTTCTCTCTTTCTAGACCCCCCTCTAACGCCGGTCCCAATGGCAGTATCGCTTTTTTAGCTAATGAAAATGTAATTGCACGTCAACATCGCCTGCACTCGAGGGGTTTTCTCGCCTATATTTGCGTGGTGTGTTTTGTGTTGTGTGGGGAGAGTACTTAAATACGAGAGGCAGGATCAAAAGTTCACATAGATCGTATTGGGTTTTTCACTAAGAAATGAAAGATAGAAAACAGGAGATACAGAAAGAAAAGAAAAGAAAAGAAAGGGAAAGAGAGGAATAAACGATTAAAGAAAGAATATAAACACAAATGTACAAAGAAAAACCAGATTTCTCTTCCAACTCCAATCCAAATCAATCGTGTCAAAGTTGTTAATGGTGGTGGTGGTGTGTGTGGTGAAAACATGAGAAAAGGTGAAATAATGAAGTGGCAGATGCAAACGGAAGAAAGTAAAATCAGTATGTCATGAGACGCCAAGCGATACTGGACCGCTTAAGCGCACGCTGTACCTACTACAGTTGTTGCGGTGCTTGATTATAGTTATTTTATACTTTTAGCGTTCTCTTTTATAGCTCGCTGTACTTTTATGCATTTTGTCTTTCTTTTTTGTACCGGAAGCCCCAAGCTCTTACCTGATCGAAGCGCTATTGGCGTTCGGATGGGATGACGAGTTTGTGTGCCGAAAATCGATACCGTTTTCGAGCGGTTGAGGAGCCACGGCAACACTGGGATGTCCGGTCACTTGCTGCTGCTGGGACGGTGTCTGATGCGATCCCCCACCGTGCTGTGCAACACGTGCCGATCGGTTCGTCGAACTGTTGCTGCTGTTGGTGATCCCGTCGATTGGCCCATTGCCATGGATGTTGTTGAATTGTCCTACAAAATGGCATCGAAATCGAGCATGATCGATCGATTGAGAAAAGTAGAGAGCGGCGTAGTTTTACCTTGAGATAGCGCTCCGCCAACTACTTGACCCACGCCGCCACCACCACCACCGCCGCCGGTGCCACCGGAGCCGCCTAAAATTCCGACACCACCCATGGCGGCCGAAGGGTTCAGCGGAATGGCTAACCGTGCGTTCACCGCCAACAGATGATCCCGACGGGCCACTAGATTGTTGACGTGTTCCTCCAGCCGGATGTTTTCACTCCGCAGCTGGTGCAGGCAGGACAGCAGTGATGCAACTACGACAAAGAGAAGGAGAGAGCAATCCAACACAGTTTAGTAGAATCAAAGGAGGCCGCATAACCGGGTTGCTGGTGGCGTACTGTCAAAGTGTTGCGCTTGTTCCATAAGAAACTGAGATCCTTGCTCCCATTGCCGTTCGAGCAGCTGTTCCAAGCTCTGCGGTGTGTTGCCGTTCGCTGTCGCGGTTGCTCCCCCGGAGAGCATCGAGCTCAACGAAGCGCCACCACCTCCGGGCGGTGGCGGCGGTGGTTGCGTGTTGTTTGCGCGGTTCTGCAATATGAATGTGACAATTTGTTAAATTAATCCCAATCGCGCGTAACAAAAAACCCTCACGATTATCCTCACCTTGCCAGGAAACTGTGGTCCCATCATTGTCGGCCGCTCGGCATCCATAACGGGTACGTAGGTGTGCGCCTCGAGTTCCATCGTTAGCTGATCGGACATCTTCTGTGCCACGGTGCTGCTCGTGTTCAGCTGATTTCCCAGCATATGCGTGGCCGATACGATGTTACTCGCGCCACTGCCACCAGCGCCACCACCGATACCGTTCTGAAACAGTTTGCCTTCCTTCGCTTCATTCTGCGAACCACCAACGATGGCCGGTGTGGGAACGATTGCGGCCACTGCGGCCACCGGCGGTTGTGGTGCCATCACTGCCATCTTGCGGTTCCGTTTCGTGCCTCTACTGTTAATCGGCCCACTACCGATCGGTCCACCTTCGGAGTCCGGCGAACTGGGCGGTGAATCCTTCACCTGGGGTACCATCGACGCCGGAGTGGCAATTACCGTGCTGCTACCGGTCGTCAGTGCCAGCGAGGACATCATCGGGTTCGTTGTTTGGGCTTCGTAGGAAAACTTGAGCCCACCACCGCCGGAACTGGCGGCCGACGGCTGTTGTTGTGCGGGTTGGTAGGCGGACGAGAAGTGCATCTGTGAGTACGCGGCGCTCGTGGACATGTTGTCGGGCGTTCTGGAAGTAGATGGCGACGAAAGTTCAACGATTGTTTGGTGCGTTGAGGCCACCGCAGCCGCTGCCGCTGCCGCCGCCACCGCCGCACGGTGTTTCTTGTTCGTGTGCGTGACCGTTGACACGATGCTGTTGTTGTTAGACATATTATGATTGTTGTTGGCCAAGTTGCTGTGGGCAATGGTAGTGGTGGTGCTGTTGCTGGTGCCACCACCACCAGTACTGGTGGTGGTTGTGATGGTTGTTGTGGTGGTGTTGATAAGATTATTATTGCTACTGTTGTTGCTACTATTGCTACTACTATTGTTGGCACTGTTCCTGTTGCTCCCCTGCGACTGCTGTTGTGTATTGCTGCTGGCCAGAACCGTTTGGCCACCGGCGGTTCCTTGATAATGGTGCTGCTGCTGCTGGTGGTGTTGATGAAGGTGTGGTGGTGCTTGTTGAGTGAATGGATCAACATTGCTATTGTTGGCATTACTGGCAGATTTGCCCGTAATCCCGCCGCTGCCCGCGGAATGTACAATATTATTGCCGCTCGCGGCGCCTTGATGATGGTTCGATGGTGGATGCGAAAAGCTTGAAATGATGCCACCTCCATGGTAGCCGACCGAAGAACCCATTCCGGGGTGGCCGCCACCCATTTCGATAACATTGCGCCCATCGGTTGCCGAAGGCGGTCCAGACGGCAGTCCGCTGCTGCTGGGAGTATTACTTCTGGAAATGTGACTAGACGATTGAGTGGATGCTGCGGCGGAAGATGAAGCAACCGATGGAGACGATTGTACGGCGTGGATGCCACCGGTCGAGGCAAAAGGAAGAGACGCGATAGAAGCACCACTCGATGATGGAAGCATTTTGTCTCCCACAGTTCCGACCGACAGTAGCGAGGGCTGTTGATGATGGGAATGCTGCTGATGATGCTGTTGCTGCTGCTGCTGCTGCTGCTGCTGGTAGTGTGACTGTTGTTGTTGATGATGGTGATGATGGTTCTGCTGGGAGCTGCCCACAACAACGGAAGCCGTAGCGGACCCGGTACCAGCAGCCATCGACAACACGCTGCCATTGTTGCTGGCCGTATTTCCACCTCCGGCCGGTGCGTTGCTTCCACCGCCAGCAGACTGATACTGCGGCGGCTGCTGATGCTGTTCGTCACTGCCCGGACCGTACTGTCGATACGCATCCGAAGACGCAGGAGCTGGTGGTGTCGATCCGCGACCCGGTGATCCACGAGAATCCGGTGCCAGTTGTTGCGGTTGCTTTTGCTGCTGCGAACGCTTTTTGGAGGTGCGAGTTTTGCCACCGCCCGCCGTAGTGGTGGCCGGATTTCCATTGCTTCCACCGCTACCACCACCACTACGTTCTCGCGAGTGGGATCTGCGTGTGAGGAAGGAGTAGTTGGTAGGAAGCGTTGTGTTACCGGAAACCAAATTCCCACAATCGAATGTACACAACAACGAAACGGAAGGTGTACGAAAAGGTTGCGACAGGAAGACATCACACCGATTTGGCATCACAGACGATGCACAGACAACAACCAAACTGGCTAAGGTTTAGCAACAATATTGAAACCATAAAGAGGGAGAGTAGTGTATAACAATAATAATCTGATAATAATAGTCAATTAATTGACCACCATCCATCCATCTACCATTAATCTGGGACCCATACATCGCTGATTAGACGGTGTACCCCGAACGGAACCGGATAAGAGGAACACAGGCACTAGGACGACATCAACAGAAGAGCTGCGCAAAACATAAGAAACCCCGAAACGAAAAACGGACTCCACCCAACGAGAAGCACAATCTAAGGTCGTAAAAGAAAAAGGTTAACCACTAGCAGCCACAACGGAACAACAACCACAGTGACAACAACCATAACAACAACAACAATCAACAACAATAATAAACAATAACACAGAAACATTTTGAACGGAAAGAGTGTGGTGTGCGTGCGAACTTGTTCTCACCTCGATCTCCGGCCCGAGACCGATTCCTCTTCCTGCAGCGCCGCTATCCGGACGTTGGTAGTCGTTTGCTTTTCGTAGCTAATCTTCAGACCACCGCCACCACCACCGCCGCTGCTATTGCTCTCGCCACCGCCACCGATCAGGGGCGACGGAAGGGACGTGCTCTGGATGGTGCTCATCGGTATGGGCGAGATGCTTTGCAGGACCGATCCTCCGCCGGGCCCGGATCCAACCGATAACAGCTCCGCTTGGTGGTGTTGTTGGTGGTGATGGTGCTGATGGATCGCGGTGATGACATTGCCTCCGGAGGCTGCTGCTACACTGCCGCTTCCTGGCGAAGGCCGCATCGAGGGCGACTGACGTTCCAGCTGATGATGGTGGTGGTGATGATGGTGCTGTTGCTGCTGATGCTGCTGCTGATGGGAAGTGATCGTTACTGACGAGGACGTAGCCGAGGATGACGATGTCGACTGGATGATGTGCTGCGTGGCCGATTGGTGCTGTATGACGGGACTAGACCGGTTCGTACTGGCATTCTGTGGCGAAACGAGCGAAAACGAGCGGGACACGGGTATTAATAACAAACGAATGTCACGAGTTTTTTTGAACAAAATTTCCTTTTCCGAGCACACGATCCACGGCCAATGTGAGACAATCGAGGAAAAAAAGAGTGAGAAAGAGAGACAGAAACGGGAGAGAAACACACACGCACACCGCGTCCACCGCGTCAACGCCACCCCAACCAACAACCGCGCCACAATGCCATCTCGACTTACCATCAGCTGATCGCCGGCACGGTGCGAAATCTGCTGAAACAGATTGGGGCCACCGGCGGAGCTGGCACCGGTGGCGAGCTGTGCGGGCGATACGATGATGTTCGGTGTGTTAGCGCCACCGACGCCGCCGCCGTGACTCGCGCTATGCGTAACGTGGCCACTGCTCACGACACTTGTGGTGGTGCTACTGGAGCCACTGCTGCTGCTGCTGTGGCTATTGTGAGCGCCATTAGTACTACTGTTACTAGCGGGTAGATTAACTCCAGGTACGGTAGCTGTTGAAAGAGGAACGGACACCACGAGGCTCGGTTGGCCGGGTGGCGGCGGCTGTGACCCTGTGCCCTGCGCCTGCTGCAGCAGCTGAGGTGAGTGTGGTGTTTGAAGCTGCAAGAAACGGCACAGGCATTAGCGAACGGAAAGCTACCACCACCACACTCGGTTTGCTTCTCGGGACAAGATCGTGCTGATCGGACGGGACGCATAATGCATTGAACGGGTCGTATTCGGCGCGGCCGCGGCCAGCAACCAATGGACCAGCGGGATTTTTTGGGGGACGAGCGAAACGAACAACTTTTACGACCTTCTTCCACTATGCGGAGGGGGGTAAGAAATTGCAAGAGGCAGGTATAAATGGCCAGCCAGCCAGCCATCGCAAGGACAGTGTGCTAAGGTGTGTGGGTCGGGGGTCGTGCGCAGAAAGGACTTTTTAAGGTGGTTCTTAAACTCTATAACAATTAGCATACAGCCCGACCTCTCGGGGATCGCTTACCTGATGCTGCTTAGCAGCCGCGGAGGAAACTAATGTCGCCGAAGAGGACGACGACGACGACGTCGCGGAGGACAGTGTGGAGATGATGTTCGACGATTGCAACAGATTCGGATTAACATTTTGCAGATTCGGCTCGGCGGCACCGCCAGCCAGCGCTGCTGCCGCTGTCGATCCTGTCGCCGGATGGTGCGAGTGCAACGGCGAGCTGGAACTGGTTTCGGTTTTCGCCTGTAAGCAAACGCCAGAGCACAACGATCCGGTTAGACAGCGTCGCAGGACGTACTCGCCGTCGAAGCGCAGTTTAAGCCAAACACGAACATCGTCGCCACTTGCGCCCTCGGTACGGTCCCTGTGCTTGCTTTTCTTTTTATCACGACGGTCTTTCTTGTGGCTTTTGTGTTTCATTATCTGTACCGTCGGCGCACCGTGTCACTTGCGTCCGTGTTCGATCGCGCCGCGCAAATCACTTCCTCAGGGAGGAACCACTTTGCCCCGCAGGTCGTGGAATGGAACTGTGAAACAACACAACCGTGGCATTAACAGTGTCCGAGGGTCAACGGTAGATCACCCACGGTGGCACAGCTAGCACGTTTCTCCACACGGATAACCGTTTGATTGTCGCGTACCGCGTGGACAGCCCCGACGGCGAGGATGATGGCGCAGAAACATTATCAACGCGCCTTGCCGCTCAAGCAGTTTACGTGCGAATGAATACCGGTGTGGCCGCTGCAGCCGGCCGCTATTCGACGGTCTCCTGTCGCGAGAGAGAAAGGGCGAGCGCGCGCGCGGATTGGCTTCCTTTTCGCTGTCCTACGTGAGGGAATTTTCTCCTCATTGCTTCTTTTTTTATTGCCAACCTTCAGCCCCCTTTTTATATAGCCCTCTATACAACGGAACGGAGCGCAATCCGAGCCGGGAGAGTTCTCTTGCTTCGGTGTGTCGCATTTTGCCACCGGAATAACAGATTTCAATCGAAACCGAAAGCCTCTGCTCTGCATCTTGAACATTCATCCTGCAGCAGTGTGCAGTTTGCGCGGCAGTTAGTGCCGCGTTACGCGCCTTCCTTTTGCCTTATTCTTTTCTTCGTCTGTTTATCCCTACCGTTCGATCGTGCGTACGTGCGCAGGCGCAAAGGACGACAAAGCAAGGGTCCCTACCGAGGGATTTGGAGAGTATCCTTGCCGGCATCCGTCCCGCTCTATGCTTCACACCTTGATTGCTGTCCTGTTCACTCTCTTTACGAGCGCGTTCGGTGACCTTCCGAATTAGGGATGTTCGTTTTAAAAACCCTTCGCCAGTACCGGATTTTTACCTGTTGGCGCGCTGCCATTACCTAGTATTGCGCGCATATTCGCTTTTTGTTTTTCTTATTAAATGTGCCTATAGAGTGAGTGCGTACAATCCACAGAAACAGATTCGCAACAAACTTTAGTTGATATTCTTATTTTGCCGGAAGAAAGTTTAACGAAACGAAGAGCATCGATAAATAAACAACACTCGGAACGTACCTTTTTAACGCTCTTCTCGTGTCCGATTACTGAAGATAGCTCTGCATGATCGTGTTTGTTCAATGCTAATGGCACAATGGAAACGGCCACATCCTTAATCAGGTCCCTGTTTGCGAAAGAATGGCAGGATTAAATCGGTGGGCAAATTGCGATCATCGTCGTCGTCGTACCGGTTATTATCGATCTCGCTGCTGCCGGCGGAAGACGTCGGAGTGGAACGGGTGTCGGCCTTCCTTTTCTTACCTACTCCACCGCCACTGCCAGTGGAACCGGCGGTGGCCGAGTTACTGGAACTGCCACCATACGAACCACCAACGGTGCCGGATCCGCCGGACCCAACGGCGCTCAGCTTTCCTCCCTCGATCACCGTCGTCGTCGGCGGCCCTTGGCTCAACGAGCTGCCACCACTGTTGTGGCTGTACACCGAGTCGGACGAGTTGACCACGATCGTTTCGGTGAAGTTGGAAGCCGAAAATTTGGCCATCGCCTCCTTCGACAACACTTCCTTCGCACTTCCTCCGAGGTGGTCCTGGGGAGGTTTTATAATGAGCGTCGTCGGAATGGCCGCCGGTGAAAGAGAAGCGGCCCGAGATGAACCGCTTCCGCCGCCGCCACCAGCACCGGAGAACGATGACGTTAGGGTGGCAACCGCCGACTGATTACTGCCTCCGCCCGATTTGTCCGACTTCTCCGTCGGATGCTTCCCAGAACTGGTGCCCCCCAGCAGCGCAGAGGAATAGCCACCGCCCGGAAGGGACGATGACACGGATGAAGATCCGGGTCCAGCGAGTGACATATCGACGTCTTTCGATTGACCGCTGGTTGCTGAACTGCCACCACCAGGACCACCACTTGTACTGAAATTGACGCCACTTCCGGTGCCACTATTGCTGCTGCCGCTATTGCTATTGATGTTGCTGCTGCTGCTGCTGCTGGAGGATTTGGACGATTTCGAGCTTTTATCGCGCTGCAGAGGACAAAGATACGGTAAGGTGTGATGCGACCATTAATTTGGCGGGTGGGGATTTGGTAAATACACTTACACTTTTGCTGTACTTGTCCTTATCCTTTGAACTGCTACTGCCGCCTCCACTCCCACCGGTGCCACCGGATGTTCCCGAGCTGCTTTTGCTAGAGCCGCCACTACTGCTAACGCCACTGGAAACACCTGCATTGCTGCCACCCATTCCGCCGGTGCTTCCGGTGCCCGTTCCACCCGACACACTACCGATGCCCGACGAGGACGAAGAAGAGGACAGCATTGCAGAAGAAGCGGACAGTCCCGCTGCACTGCCACTGCCCGATGCACTACCGGACGATGACGACGCAAGGACCGAGGATGAGGAAGGGCCCGAAGTGCTAGAACTACTTGAGCCTTTCGAGGCGCTCGAAGATTTTCGTTGCTTCGACGAGGAGGAGGACGAAGAGGAAGAGGTCGTCGAGGAACTGCCCAAGGGTGGTTCACCGGAGAGCCGACTACTGTTTGACTTCAATCCGCCGGTGCTGCTGGTGCCGCTGTTGCTGCTTCCGGTACTGCCGCCAACGGTCGAGTTCCCCGTGCCGACCGCACCGCCACCACCACTGCCCGGGTACTGTTGGGACGGTGGCGGAGGTTCCATTTCCTTCTCCGGTGACGAAGGACCATCGCTCGAGTTAGCCTCATGGCTAATGGGTTTGTACGGTGGGATGGTTTTAACGTTGCCACCCTTTTTCTGTGTTGACGGCGAAGGAGAGGGAAAACCACATGAGCATGTTTGTGCATCGTTTTCCTATCCGGCTACATACCAGCTTGCTGTAGTGATGCTGACAGTAGCCACAGTACTTGACGTTGTCCAGATAGTTGCCCGCTTCTTCGCACAGCAGACCCAGCTGTTGGGCGCACGTGACGTGAAACTGTTGTTTACATCCCGATTTATTGCACTGCATGCACGCGCCCGCAGTAGCCCGCGATCCTTTGCCCACCTCCTGGCATATGTAGCAGGCTGCGGAGAGTGATCATGTGTCGAAATGAACGGTTGTAGTTTAACTTCAAAATTAACGTTATAAACAACGCATTTTGCAACGATAAAAAAGTAATCATGTAATCGGTGCACTTCCAATGCACGTATTGCTCGGTGCTTGATGATTAGGGAACTACATATTTGGGATTCTGCAAAAACTAAATATTCTTCGGGTAATAAGAATTCGGGTTATTGAACAGACACTCACTCTTATTGTACCGCTCCTGAGGTATCAGCTGCAGAATAATCGGCTCCATCGTCGTTACGTTCCCGAAGCGTACCTCGGGAATGTAGAGCGCGCACACGACATGGGCCCATCCCTGATTGTCCGTTCGCTTGAGGGCCCCGTCCCGGGACGGGCAGAGCTCGCAGCGTACCCGCGCTGACCGCTCCTGACTTTCGCACTTCCGGCAGTACCAAGGCCCACTCGGTACCGTCACAATACCGTAGCACGCCTGGTGCACGGCCACCGCACAGCTTTGACCATCGCAGTACACTAGCGGATTCTCCGACCAGCCGCGATCGTCTGAACAGACACAACATCCACCGACCATCTCCTTCATTCTGGTCCGTGGATTAAAGGTGACCTCTTCCCATCCACCGGAATCAGTGAATCCGGGTGCTTTGGCCGCAGCCGATCAACAAAAAGGCACCACGCTACGGTGGCCCAGGTTGTAGCACGTGCGATGAACGATGGTTGTAGAAGTCGCGGGTCACTAGTGTGGTTACGCCTAATTGGGGACTTCGCCGCACTGTTTTGCCAGTGCTTCCTGTTCCGTTTTCAGTGCACTCACTACTTCACGTTCACTTCATTGACGCCGTCCACTAACCGCCACACGATGCCGTACGTTGGTCATTTTGTACAATAATAAATCCATATTCTTGCAGGACCGTCGCTCCATCCTGTGTCCGTCGATCGAAACCTGCAACACATTCAACGATTAAGCATAATGCTGCCGTCGCGCCATCTCTCCATTAAGAGGCAGAAGGTGGCGCCGTTTCACTTCACGACGGCACGCGCACTTCCCGTGCTTCATGGATACACACACAGCCGCACACGCAACTGCACCACCGACGCCGCACCGAGTGCCAGAGTGCGCCGCGACGCGCGCCTTCTCGTGAAGCCTCGGAATGGGAGTTTGGTCACTTTTTTCAACTTCCAGCTACTTCCAAGCATCTGCTTCCGCACCGGTTGTTGTCACCGTTAGCGTTGTCGCGCAGGAAGGTGTGTTTTGTGGCCACTTTTCCCTCACTTGACGCTTCCTGGTCCTACGATGAAAACATTCCACACACCCCCGGAACGAGGAAGGAGAGCACCGCCCTATTTAATTTGAGATTCCGAAAAAGGCACGAAGCGCACAATGCCCCACACTTTCTTCCCTCCGCAGGCTCCTCACGCCCGATAATTGCGGACACTCTTCTGGCGGTGTCCTTTGCCCTGTTTCCGAGCGCGTGTAGCGACCCCCGTGTGGTGGCTTCGTGGTGGCGTTTCCACGGCGACACGCTGTACTTTGCGCTCGCGTACGCCAGGCCCAAAGTATCGCAAGCCAATTGGTTTGCAATGCGATAAAAGCATTGGAAAACACACACTTTTGACGTTGATTTTGTTGTGCAAAATAACAATCACACAAAATTCTCCATTTTATTTTTCCGCTTGACATGGTTTGGACAGTGTTGCCAGCAAGGGGTTGCGTGTGATCCGTCAGCAACCGATAGATTCGGGTTCGATAATTTTCACCAAAACAGAGACGGTGAAAGCGGTAGTTTGGAGCATTACAGCCACCAATAATTAGTATTATTTCGTATGGATGCTTAATTTGAGTACTTCGGAAGAGTTTCCTTGAATTTTCGAGTGCCGAAGCATTTGATTGGCAACCTGAATGAGACAAAAAGTCGTCAACGATGAGATGCGTGAGATTTGTCTCTTCCACAAGGTGAGAAGAAACGTCAACTGTTAGCGGTATGAATTGAATTAGGCCGTTTTCGAAAGGATATAAAAGAAAAAATGCATAAATTCAAAACCTCAATATTAGAAGAAATAAACGCGGTTGTTGTTTATTATTGCGTTCAGCATTCGTACCAGGCAGGTCGGAGTTAACCTTAACCCGCTTTTCTCATCTCACGCTCTCTCTCACGCTGCGTGTGCCGGATTTCTCTCTCCAATCGGTGCATTATCTTGTCTGTTTGTAAGTTTGTTTTTTTTCATTTTTCAGAGTCTTTTGCCTTTTCACAGTTCACAGTGAATTTTAAGCTCAAAGTCTATAATAAAGGTAATAACAAGTTCACAGTGCTCGAGTCCGGCCTTTTCGAGCCCTCAACACTCAATTGTAGACGCTGCTGTTTCTCTCTCTCGCCCGGCTCTCCGCTCTTCGTTTCGTGTTCGGATTTGTTCGGGATTTGTTCGGGATTTGTTCGGGATTTTCAAATTCATTCTTACAGGTTTAAAGTTAGGTTCGCAGTGTCTTAGTTAGGTTCAAAAATCGGTCAATTCATAAAAACTACATTCACAACATTTTGACGTTTCTTGTTTAGGACAAATTAACAAAACATTGGTACATTGAGATTGGTACAAGCTTAAAATCTCTACAACTATAACTACAATACAACTAGGATTTGTGCACTGCGGTTGTTGAATACTACTGTGGCCCTGAGTTTCTGCATTGCGTGGTGGGCTTAGAAAACGGTGCCATTGCTCGCAAAGAAAGCGGATACGGTTTCTTCCGCAGCAAGAGTTGGTGGGTATGGTTTTTTCAAATACCGACACGCGAAATTGCATCTAATTTTCCCATTCGTTCGCAGCGATAGTAGACTTTCACCCCGTTATTGATTGGTTGGCAAAGGCCGATATTGGCCGTGTGTTCGCGACGTCAGCGCCGAAAAAGCGAAAGCTTGCGCAAGAAAGAGAGAGAGGCAACCAGGTGCACTGCGGCGAACGTGTCGGAACGAGACAGCGCACGGCTAGACGGCAAGTCGGAAAAATGTCTACCAACGGAGGCGAAACGTTCGTGGTGCTTCCGCCGTGCACTGAGTCCTCCCGGAAGCAGATTATCTTCGGGCGTAATGGTACCGGATCGGGCGACGATGTGAGCGAGGTTGTCTACGTGCCTGCCGACGCCGGCAGCGAGCCAGTGTCCTTGCCGAATGGCTGTGAAATCGAGGGAGCGACCAGCTACGCGGTGATCCTCAATAAACCGGCTGGCAGCTGGGGAGCTGAGAGTGGGTCCAACGAGAAAGCGGTCACTATAGGACTTTCGTACAGCGGCGGAGCCACCCAGGAGGGCAAAGTGTCCGCCCTAGATTTGGTACGTCTGGGACTGGAGCGTAGCGAGAGTGCGTCCGGTGCGATCGACACGATGGTGGGGCTAGTGGAAAAGTATGGCAGTGAGGACCGGAACGCACTGAAGGCAGCGTTCGTGATTTGTGATCCGGAGGCCGTATGGCTGCTGAATGTGGCAGGACACTTTTGGGCGGCGAAACAGGTCCAAGAGACGAGCATAGCGCTGGCAGCGAGTGGCTTCACGATCGGAAGCCCGTTCGATCGTAGCACGGAAGGGTTAGCTGACGGTGCAAAGGATGCCGGTGCGTGGGACGGGTCGGGTGAGTTTAGTTTTAGTGCAGCATTCGGAGGTAGTCCGGATGACGCAACCACGCGATCGTGGCCCGCAAACGAACCGGGTGCCGAGGGAGCTTTCGGGTTAAAGCAAATGTTTGAATGTTTACGAGCGAACGGCTCATCGACCGGTTCCAGTCAGGTGTCGGTGTTAACCGGAGACGGTGAGTTGCCGTGCCACTGGTTCACTGCTACACCGCTGGCCGAAGAATCCGTTTTTAAGCCGTTCATATTTACCGCGGGCGCCAAAATTTCGCCCCTCACACGAGTGCCGGACGGTGAAACGCAAACGCTACTCCACCGTCTGCACAGCAACCGGAAGTGGGAAGCAGTCGGAAGTCTGCTTAGCTCGCTGGAGGACACGTGCGTGGATGAAGTGAACCGGTTCTTGGGCGAACACTCGGGCGAACCGAGTCAGGAACTGGATGAACTGATGAAAGACTGCGTCGAGGCGGAAGTTAAGTTCTACCGTTAGAAAGAGTTAGGCTGTAAACGATCGAACGGTTGACCGCATCAGCACAAATTGACAATGGCACGATATTTTGACAAACCAAACGGTGGGGTGGAAGGATGCGTACTATTTTCTGTCTGTGTTTCAGACAAAAAAAAGAATTCGCCGGGATTCGGAGCCGCCAATGGACAAGCGGTTTGCAACGTACCGCTAAGGGCCGAATGGTTCGGCTGAGACCACATTTCTCCATGGATACCCCGAGAACCCAGGATGGAATGGAATTCTTTTTCATGTGATCTTATTTTTCGTTTGTTCGTAATGTCCCCGTGTGTGTGTTTTGTGTGGATCGTTTGTGTTTATGTATATTTTACACGCTTAAGCAGTTCCTTGTTTCTTTGCAGATCTCTAAGGTTAAGAACGGCACATACTTTTGTTAACTTTCTCATAGCATTAAGAAGAAACGGAAGCAGCGGTGGACATGATATTATCTCTCTCGATTGCGTAGATTAACTTGATCTTTTCGATTTTTTGACCTCGTAGGACTAAAATGAATTCTAAAGTATCAGCTTCTTCCACACACAAATAACTGCTAGCAATAGTTTGACAAAGTCGATTTCATAAGATTTCCTTTAGAACGACATTATTCGTATTTTTTACCATTTTTAATGTTGATTTCATCGCTTCGCTTTCGATGTATTCTCGCCATTTATGTTGGCTGTATTGTGATCTTTCACGAAAGTATTCCAAGTGATCCGTATACTGTTTGGTCTGTTTTGCATTTGTTTACGAAAATGAAATTAATTCTTTTTGGCTTGTTTTCTGGGAAAAATAGCGTTTATCATCCAGTACCGAGTTTCTCATTCCAGTGATAAGTTATAAAGTATACAACGTACTGCATTCCTTCGAACGGAGAACAGGCATTTTTTGTCACACTCACTACGGAAATGACGATAAATCTCTCCCATTAACCGACACGTAGACGAACGGGAAAGCCGTAAGTTATCCTATACGTATTATATCCAAACATTGATAGAAGCAACAAAAGGCTTGGCAGAATAATAGTAATACCGCAAAGCTGCAGGCTCTCGAAAGCATAACCAACCATTACAATATTGTAACCCAATGTTGGGGCTGGGCGCGTTGGCGAACACGATCAATAGAGAACAATAACGACTGGTAGGAAACGCAACGCACGGACCGCCGGTCCGCGCAACCGGTTTTGCTTGGAACCCGCCCAAATCGGGAAAACAAATACAAACCTCCCCAACAAAGCACCCATTTATCTTCATTATTTAAGCTGCCTGCTGTGGACGGTGATCGTGCGAAGCAACAAGATCGTCTTCATAATGAACCAAATAATAATAATACTAGTAATACCAATAAAGCGAAACAATATGTTTACCAACAATGGAGAACCAATGGCAATGGATTGTTTGTTTTGGGACTGGGTTGTGTTTCCGCAGCGACATATCACAACAGCACAGGCAACGCAGCGAAACGGTAAGGTCCTGTAGCGTGCCTTCTTCGGCAGGATTCACGACAGTTGAGAAAGAATTAATCATCCTTTTCACAAAACAAAAACCGGCACCGGCAACTGGCGGTCCGTCCCGCCTGGTCCGGCTTTCCTGTTAAGTAACCCCTTTTTTCAAGCAAACATTCCTCGACGATCATTTATCATCGGATCACGGAACTTGCGCTCCGAGGATCACCCGCTTTGGAGGGGCCAAAAGATTCTGCTCGTAATCGAGGCAAGATTACGAGCGATCAACTTCGGCCTACGGACTCATAAATTTTCGTCAGGTGGCGTGCGTGATGATGTCATCTCCTTTCGCGTCTCGGAGAACGTTTGATCCAATCCGTTGGGCCGGCCGGCCCGTTCTTCTGCAAATCTTCCGGTTTTCATTTTCAAAAAAAATTGTGGCGCCGCTCACTGGTGGTATCGCGTTTCAAGTTTGTAAAGCGTGTTTATGTTTATGCGTTTGGCGAAATAAAAATTTGTTTTATCGTTCGGCCAATGAACCCACGGGCAGTGGGTGCTTTATGCGCCGCCTCACGTAACACGTAACTAACGCACCAGGTAGTGTTCGATGAAAGAAAGTAAGCAAACGCTTCTGAGAATAGTTTTACGATCGACACACTGGATAAACTTTCGACGAGTGCTAGTGACGAAGTTGGAGCAAATCCTTTTTTCGGCCCTTTTGGATGCCTGCCGGCTAGGCGCCCCAAGCTGTGAAGTTATACTTTCCGGTCGATAGAACCGAACCGATGCGTAGATCGGCACTATCAATCCGTGGCTCACGCATCACGCATCGTTTACGCGCGAAAAACTGTAACGGTTGAGCACTTTGAATCGTTGTACCGAAACAACGCCGGCCAACGGGGCGCCGCGTGAAAATAAATCATCTATAAATATAACGAACCGTACCAAGATTCACTTTCAGTCGGATGGATGTCATCTGGGAACGATCGCACGGTGCTTGCTTCGTTACCTTTCTTACCGGGATTGCATATTGTGTAGAAACTCCCGTGGGAGTCAAACGATCGTGTTAACATCGCGCCGGAATGTGGCTCGGTTTAAATTGTGACCACTCATGCTGACATTCACGCACTAGCGGCCACTAACATCTGATTAGGCGGTCGGCTTCTTGTTTTTCTCGGTCGTTTCTTAGCAATCATTGAATGGGCGGTTTTAATGCTGCGCCGCTTGACAAAACAAACCACGTCGTCTCCTATGATCAAGAGAAAACAAGACAAACAATCGCATTAATGTCGGCCGGATGCTAAACAAAAACAATCCTCGCTCATAAAACTGAACGGTGGTTGGTGCCGATGATTTGATGGTTTGCCTGTTTATCGTAAGGGGCTACGCATTTGCTGGGAGTTGAGATCGCTACTATTAATTTATGGCCCGCCGTTTGGCACTTCGGACCACACCTAGCTAAGGAAGGAGCTTTAATCATGTCATGTTTCTCTCATTGTCTTCCTATTGCTTGTTCAAATGCTATCGGTATAGTTTAGACCTTATGTTTTGTTTTGTTACATCTTAAACGTCTTTTAAGACAAATAGTTTCATTTGTCAGGAAGAGGCTTCAATCACTCGGGCCGGAGTCGGCACATATTTTCCGTCGCGAAATCTCTTCAACGCCGATCCATTTTATCTTTCCGAACGCCGTGTTTAATGTCGGAGAAAACTTTATTGCTCCCATAAAGAAAGTAAACTCACGGGCATCGCCGCCACGAGCATTTCGCTTGTAATACGCGTGTATCGTGTGGCGGCCCGTTGAATGCCCAAATCGATCGTTAAAAGCCGGCCGCCTTTGGTGCCCGTTTGTTGTCCCCAGGAAACCAATCGCCGAGACCAAGTGGCCAAAAACAAAGCGCAATCACGGGAATCAGGGAAATTAATACCTTTCAACACCCTGCTTGAGCCTAATTGGAGCCGGTGGGGGACTTCTGCTCCAGGCCAACCGTATAGGCGATCTTCGACAGCGCAGGCAAAATTGTACGCGTCTGATCGCCATAAAACAGCAAACTGGAACGAAATTCCTTCATCAAAGGTGTTTAAATTAATGCGAGCCCCGAGTACGGGCAGGTTCAGTTAACTTTACGATCAATTCACTGATAATGACGCCCGGGCGGCCTACAAACCTTATTGGGGTTTCTTTTTATTGAGTTGCTGGCCGCCTTGCTTTTTAAAATTTGAATTTAAATTCAAACAACTTTACTTGAGCTCAGAACCATCGATCCAATCGCAAAGTTCCACGTGTGTGGAAAGTAGGTGATAATATTTATTATGCTACCTGGACGTCCTTGATTTCAAAAATGGGAAGGAAAATCCTTGTCGTGACCTTGGCCTGGTAGCCCTGTTAAAGTTCATATAAATTTCCATACAATGAAGCAATTACGGATTCCATTCCAACGGACAACGATCCGTTGGACGTACTGTGGCAGCTAGTTTTTTTGGACCTTTGGGAAACTTTTGGGCACTGATCTGAGCAAAAACGTGGTCTTACCATAATTAGTAAAAATCTTACAAACAGGCACACCGCTGCAGACGGATCTATCAAATGATTTCTTTAAATTGAAGGATTCATCTGGCATAAGCGTTTTTAAGGGGAAGTAAACCAAGGAGTATCATATGACACTCCGTTTGCTTATCGCAAGTCTTTATCGAAACACGTAAAGGTATCACATGACACGGTGCATTATCTTGGCGTTTACGAAACATAAATTGGACAATCTCTCTTAACGCCTTACGCCAAAGCACTCACTGTTGTTTCTCGTGTCCAGAACAAATCAACCTGTTGCGGACCGGAGCTGGCCGCCGCTCGTAATTTGCATTCGCATGATGCAAATAAGCAAACGCTTTATCTGCGCTAAATAACAATGTTGTTGTCGCTTTCCCGGCTCTGTTCGTCAGCGCCGCCATGCTGTTGCGGTTCCGCAGCGTTCCGCTGGGACACCACGGCTGATTAAGTGATAGTAATCTTGTCGTAAGCCGTGAAAAATTTCCACAAATCCTTCGAAGTTACGATAACGTGCGTTCCGTGTGGCTGCGGAGGCTTTTTTAATTGAATAAGAAACAACGGCCTACAGCAACCGATCGTGGCGTACGACCTTGCCGGCCTTCTTACCTGCGGTTCGGTTCGATTGGCTTTCGGTATCTTAATTATCCAAAATCAACCCCCTCCCCATCATCCCCGACGTGGATTTCAGATCCCGACCCGAACCGGACCACGGATCTCAGCTGCAAAATTGAACCTTCTTCGGATTGCCCACCTTGTGCCGGGACCCATTTTACGCCGCTCGATCGCTTGGTGGGTGAACTGCAGACTGTGGGGCGGGGGACGGGATTGCTGGATTGGCCAGTTGATTGGACCTTTTAGCGCGCAGAAGAATCATACGGACAAACTAACTTTCACGTAAGTAACATTACCGTTCGGACGGCAATGTTCGAAATATGGCAAACGACCACAAAGTTTTTTTTTTTATGGAATGCGCTTCTTTCTCTCCGATTTTTGCTGATTTAACTTCTTCATCCAATCAATTCCAACCAATAAAGCAATCCGGCGTAGGAATGGCCGCAGAAGAGACACACAAAGTCCAGCTGGGGGGGATTAAAATTTTATTTTCCCCGTATAACAATCAGAAACTAATAATATTTTTGATTATCCCGCTCGCCCGTCACGGTGAAGTGCGCGCTGTTGAGTCAGGCTTTCGGTTTGGTCCCGGGGCCCAACCGGACCGGCAAGTGGAGAGTAGCTGCACTTGTTGCGAGGTTGTTGAGCGATATATTCGCCGCCCCCGACAGGCGGTTCCGTATTTTGGCTCCTCAAAAAATAGCCCCGGCTTTAAGGAATAAATTAGATTGGCTTCGTTTGTACGTAACACGTGCTCTAATTCTAGACCGCCATGGTACCGTTTTGTGTGGTGGTGCATAATTTGTTTCGGAAAATTATAGTTCTTATCGCCCGAATGTTTGTGATAAAAATAGGTAGGAAAGCGGGCCAGCACTGTCGGGCATTGTCGATCCACTGAGCGTCATTCGACGGCGTAAGCATCGGCTGGTGACGCCTTTTTCCCAAAAAAAAACCGCCGAAAAAAGGCCGGTTTCTTCCACAACCCGCAACGGAGTCCACGGAAGCTACTGGAACCACATCGGTTGGTGGAGGCCCGAAGTGAACCGAAGATTGATTAAGCACCAGGCATGCGGTAAAAATGTAAATTTCTGTCAGTCATTTACATAAACTAGTGTATTTTACGATAACAGTCCGGTCCCCGAGGTCCAGGTGGGCCAACCCCAGCGCGATAGCCTGAACCGTAACCGAACTATGTACCGTAGACGCGGGCGCGGCAAGCGCTTCGAGGGGAAACTTTGGTCGCTCGGAACGTTTCGTGTTTTTTTTATCTTGTGGCCAGTTGCCTGTGTTTTTTTTCTGTTGGACTCCTGTGTTTGCGCTCCAGTTTATCCTTCGTGTTTCGCGAACAGCGCTTTTGGCACGCAATCGAAGATAATCGCCCAACGAAACGTGGTCGAGTCCTTTGCGCGTGGGATTGGATGAAATATAATACACCGGTCGGGCTCCCCCGTGGATCCAGTGCAAAGTTTTACGACGTTTTAATTATGGATCAATTGAATCTCGGGGCCATCCGCTTTCCAGTGGATGATCTACGGGAGACCGGTGGTCAATGCAGTATCTGCGCTGCGCACTTCGTTACCTTGTACTGGTATCCTTTTCGCAGCTCCTTCTAGATTATCTGCCAAATGACGCTCCTGTGGGTATTTAGCGAATCTCTGATGGTCGGCAGCGTGACATTCGTTAGCTGCCGGCATCGGACAGTAGCAATCGGGAGCAATACACCTAGAGGCAGAGTTGGATAAGCGAGTTCTTACGATAATTATTTTATTAAGATATATTTTGGTCCATGATACAAGTCTATTTTTTATATCAGTTTTATGGGATTTATTATGCAAACACACGGCTTGCCTTTTATTACACTTTACTAGAAAGTTTGTAGTTTCTGTTTTTGTTTGTTGCTCTGAAACAAAAGCGCTCTCTGACCGCGAGAAACGGATCGCTTAAGACAGATTGTGGTTTCATAAAACTTTAAGCCCCTTCCGCGACATCCAGTCTCGACGCACGTAAAAGGTGGCACTGCGAAGGCGTCCTGTGGCCCCGATAGTATTACATGGAACGCGCGAAGTGGTTTGATTACAATTTATCCGCCTCGGCCGTTTCGGACGTGGCTGAAAAACGAGATCACCACCGCGCGCGCCACACATTGGGACCGATGATCCAGATCCCGTGTTTGGGCACCGCACGGAAATGGGATGAAGTTACGTGGATTTTAAAAGACATAAGCACAAAATATGCGGAACATAAGCGACTTTATGGCTCCCACACGCGAGACGACGCGATGTGGTGGCGTCTTGACGTGGCGCAAAATACGCGCTTTTTGGGATACGATTTGTGGAGCGATTCGATCATCGGTTCGAAATGGCATCGACGAAGACCCGAACTCGAAGGCGAAGGATCTTGTTACGCCGCAGACAAGGCCGAGAGATAGGCTATGAGTTATTTATTGGTGTGTTTTCGGTTTACATTTAAACGAACTGTGCCCGGGAGATGACAAGTAAAATGTGGGCAAGTTCTGTAGTGCTGGGGCAGTTGAAGTACTTGATCGATATTCGGGTCCATCTATAAACTTTTCATTTAAATAATATTTGAATTAACGGCTCTTTAGTAGTTGAGCCATTCTTGGGGTCTAGAGATTCAAATCTGATTCTCCTTTGAAGCCTTTGTTAATATCTAATCTCAACACACGAACAGTAAGACTCTTCCCACAAGTTTGTGACATCGCCATCGAGTAAACTCAGAATCCCCAAATGATCACCGCAATCATGCAATAAGTTAATAAGCGTTGCTCATGCGAAAGCCGATTGCAGTAATTGGCCTTGCGGATTGCAGGTTGCAATTTCCGTCCCCACGATCGGGCGGTGTCTCCTGGGTGTAGTTGGCCGGTTGGGAATTTCGCGTTACAACCTAAGGTGCAGCTTTTTTCCGTCAAAGTCCGATTTTCTCCACTTGCCACCTGAGTTGCTTTGCCGGCCCGGCCCGATGCCGGCAGCACTTGGCGGCCCTGCGTTAATAGAAACTAATGCCGCTCAATTTGCTGCATTAAATGAACACTTGTTTTGGCGGGACGGTTGTGTTTGGTTTGGTGCGTTAGTCCGTTTTCTTTTTCACTCCCATTCGAGAGCTAGCGTTAACTGGCGTAACGAAGAAGCGTGCCGGACGCGAACCGGACCGGTTTTGGCCAAATTTGTCGCTCGATCTCGCTCGCTATTCGCCGATGTAATTGGCCCTGCGGCCCGCACCGCTCGGTAGAGCTGGTAGGTCTCAGGACCTGGACCTGGGCAGGAATTTAACACTCGCCTGACAGAAGTACCTGCCAACCGTGTGACGGTGTGTCGGAGGGTCGAGATAAAAAAGGCAAATTAATGAACCGACCAATTGGCACATGCAACCCGCTGGAGCTACTTGTTTTGGGTAAACAATGTCGTGACTATTAATTTGACGCTCAAGTGTTTGTTATGCATATAATGTGGCGTGACGGGCTCCCCTCCGGCGATAACCAACCTCAGCCCTTCTTATGCTGCGCCGGCGTTCGGTGCCCCATGTGGGTCGGACTTAACGCATAATGGGCTTGTTGGCACCTCTCGAGTGGGTCTGAGACATAATAATAAATCAGTCACCTCCAACGGCCTCTCGGGTCTTCCGCACTCTCTGGCTCGACTTGGCAGGTGCAGCATGGCGGCGAACGCAACATATTCGTGGCATTAGCAGCACGCAGCATAAAGCATGATAGATGCACTGCCGGGCGAGGGACGCAGGGCATCGTTCGCAGGGAAAGCGAATGACAAATTCATTCTAAAGCCTACCCGAGAGAGCGAGATAATGAGTCTTGAGGCTCTTAATTACGATTTGTTATTGTAAACTCGTTGGCAGTCGCTGCACGTGCAACGTCCGGCCCGGTGACGTAAAAGCCGGCTTACCCTCTGATTGCTGCTCATTAAAAAAGTGTTTTGTTTTACGTCGAGACGTGCAGAACTTAAAACACTTGCTTAATTGGTCACTGGTGGTCAGCTGTTTCATTATCGCGTGCCTTGAATTGTACGAAAGTGAGCGATTGTAGGGTCAGTTTTATTGCGAGGGCACTTTAAAGAATTCACATTAAAGAGGCCAATTTAACGTCCTTCATTATGTCTACCACGATTGATTTATTTCACGAAAGTTTCTTTAACATTTGTACAAACTTAACGGAGAGAGTTTAAGTTTGCATATAAAATTAATGAACCACGAACTTACTCGCTTATTATGGGCCAAAGAAACGGCTTTAAGACCTGCGCCCGCAGAAGAAAGCATCTCAACAAACTGCATGAAAATTTATTTCTCTTAATCCGGCAGGTCGCCCGAACAGAAAGAAAAAACCGGCATTCGCCGCCGGAATTCCAATCTCCGGAGTCGAAGCGGAGTCGCTTCGAAAGAGCCGTGTTCTGGGCTGCGTTACAGGTTTTACACTAATCAAGTGCACAGCGCAAGTGCCTCTAATCCGGATTATCTGAAATTTATGTTCCTGTCACTGGGCGCGAGTGCTGGCCCAGACCGCGGCCACCGCGAAAGGAGGGCGCAATAACCGGGCAAATTCGTGGGCAAAGCTCTCCCGCGTCCGTCTCGCGGCCGCCTGGAAGCTCTCATGCCGTCTCGTGCTATCTGTTGGTGACATTTCCTCTTTGCCCGTACGAGATGACTTATTCCTTCCTGGCCATTTCCATCGCTTTTCGCACCGCCATTAAAGCTAACGGGGCAAAAGATGCACCATTAATAAATGCATTATCGATCGAGTAAATAACTAAATTTGGGGGCTTAAAAAGCGGAGGGTAAAAAGAAGCGGCCGACCAAAAATCCGTGACAGGTGGTTGGTGCTCGCATTGCGCAAAAAAAAAGTCTGGGAGTTTTATCGCTTCACACGTGGTGCGGCCAGTTTGTTTATTCGAGTTTAATCAACTGTAACAACAGTGCCTCGGTGAGTGTTGTTTGCCTTCCATCCTTCATCCGGGCGGACAAGCCGTGGTCCATCTGGCCATTTGCCGGCGTCGGTGACACTTGAACTATGGTGCGAACGAGAGCGTGCAGAAGCAATAGCAAACAAATCCGAAAGAAAGCACAACACTCGCACAACACTTGGAATTCGCGTTCCGTGGACGGAACGGTATTTGGTTTTAGGAAGAATCCGACGTTGTTTTTAACGTTTTTGGTTTCTTTGCATGTGGTTTGATTGAACTCAACATTTTATGCGTAATGCACACGTGCAAGTATAATAAATAACCCTTCTCGATATTTTAAAGTATTTAAACGCCGGACACTAAAATGTTTGAATGCATAATGGTCTACAAGTATCGAATTTGTGATCAAATGCCTTATGAGTGTAAAAAGGATATGAAACGATCGAGGAGCTTGCGTTTTTGGGAATATTGGAACAACTAATTATTACCATCCGAAGTATCCAACCAATGATCTATTATTTAAACGTTTGACGAGTTTTTATTAGCCTGTTTCTAAATCCAGACTTAATCAGGAAACTATATCAGGAAACTTAAGTTTATGGTTTATTCGCTGAGTATAATGAAATAGAACTAATTGTTGGGTCACTGCTATGTATTGTCTGAATGAAAATGTCTTCTAAATTGTTTCTCTCTGGACGATTTTTCTGTAAAGCACTAACAGTTTTAGATATGTAACTCTACAGTATGTCTCTAGCTTTGCAGCATTAACCTCTTCCTGACAGCTAATCGTTATTAAGATATTCCCAATCCTTCTTTATCTACGTTAAGAGCAGTACTTGCACGCTCAGGATCGTAAAAAAAATCGTTCATTATAGCAACTACCTTAAAATGCATATGCCCAAAAAGAAACACATATTCAGTCATCCATGATGCAAATCCAAAAGGCATAAAAGTTGCACCAGATGGAATTCTATACAAACGTTTATTCTGAAACAGATACATTTTGATTACCTGGAAAGGGTACATTCGGTTATTCGGAATACAAGAATAGACATTTTACCTATTTTACCTAAATAATAGAAAAGGCATAAAGACCAGGCGCCTCCTTAGGCAACAGGAAGTGTGTTCTTAAAATAAGCCTAGCGGACACGCACGGATTATCACCTAAATTTTAATTGTAAAGTCTAGTCTAGTCTAGTAGGCGAAGAAACGGGAACTTATCTATTTTAGGAAAATATAACCAAAATCCTCACTGTTTAATGTTGGTTTATGACCGCCTTTTCCCCATAGTGGCGCGGTGAGAAGCAACAGGTGAGTGCGAGAAAACGCTGGCAGTGAGACCGGTAGGCGCACACGGGCGGACATGCGGTTCAAAACAAGCCGCGGGTTGCCGGCTTTTATCGGCCGTTTGATTTCCATCACCGAGTGGCCGATAGAGCGAGTGGGAGCGAGAACTTATCCGACGCATCAGAGAAAGTGGCGTGCCAGTGGGGTCAGAGAAAGCGAGAGCAACATAGCAAAGAGCGAGAGAGAGAAAGAAAGAGAGAGAGAGAGAAAGAAAGAGAGAGAGAGAACAAGACCGGCCCCGGAGTACCGGTGTGTAACGTTACTCGCGGTCTTGGTGCCGTCGTCGGTCGGATTCGCGATTCGAGCTCGAAGCGCCAGTCAGTTAGTCAGTTAAAATCCGTTTGTCGGTGGCGTCGGTTCAATATTTGGAGACATCGTAGTAGTTCCCGCGTCAAAGAGTTCGCGTTCTGTCGCTTCCGTTTACGCGAGCCGCGCGCTCGCCCGTGACCCAGTGACGACAAAGTGTTGGAGTTCCGGTGCTTCAAACCGGCCGTTTGGGTGATCGTACATTAATTGATGTAAGCCAATAGGGTGTTTTTTCGGGGTGTCCTTTTTGCCATCGTAGCAAATGTGTGCGTTCACTCCCTCGAGGACCACCGTCAATGACGGTGGCTACAGATCCGGAGTACAGTTCCGAAAAGTTACTATGTGCCCCATGTGAACGCCAGAAAAACACGTGAAGTCGGTGTTTAAATATTTTACATCTAATTTTGGGCTGGAAACTGGAGAAGGGAATTAGTGGCAACCTGCGAAGCACCGAAAAAACAGAGTGACGGCGGAAAATGGCTTCGACCGTCCCAGTCGCGTCGCTGGCACGTTGTGCGTTCTAACATTGTGCGTGAATCGTGTTTTCGGTCTCCGTCCCCTGCATGATTCGTGGTTCCGTAATGTTTGGTTCGTTTGTAAAAGAGTTTTATTTCGTTTAATTTTTTTTCGGTTCGTTTCGGTGGCAATTCGCGAGCTGCAAACGCGTGGGAATCTCCACTTTGACGTGCGAGAATCTCGCGGCGTGACACGGCGGTGGACCGACGGCGGTGAATAGTAAAACAAACACACAAAAAACGGAAAGCCAAAGCCAGATCACGACGCGAGTGATCTGGCCACCGAGCGATGTGAAACAATAAACGACCAAACATCCCTGCTGGACCGAGAGATGAAAGTGAAAGCGCCGACCGACCAACCGACCCGAGGGTGTATCATACTTTATTGGGGCGCGCGCGCGCTTTTTATTGCCTTCGGTGATCTTCGGATTTTGGCCTGATGCTATGATTTCGCTGGGTTTTTCACATTTTCCCTACCCAGCTTTCCTTGGTCCTTGCCTTCGCCTGATGATGATTATGGGGTTCTCGTGTATGCGCGGCGGGACGGCGTCGATGAGAAAGAATTATTTTTAAAAGAAAGCACGCCCGCTCCGGGAACGTCTTGTGCAGCACAACGGTGGTTCGCATTGTTTATTTATATTCCGCTGTACTCACTCACTTTCGCACTCCCTGTTTCTCTCTATCACGCGGGGAAGTGTGAATGGTGTGACATTCCTCGGGGGTCACCCAAATTCCGTGGGCCACCTCGTTACGCACGTTGCGGCCAAAGTTCAGCCGAAACACGTGTTAGCGCGCCAGCTGCACGCCGTGGGAAATCGTTTCCGTGAGCGTTTCAGTTAAGTGAAGTTAAACCGGTGGCAGTCGCGGTGTTCGTTGCGAAACCGGCGTTGGGAGGTGAGAAAATCGCGGTCGGTCGGCGAATCCTGATAATGGAGGCGCCCGGTGAAGCATGTTGGCGCGACCCGGACGAACCGATTTATGGTGCCTTCAAGGAATGTTTCCAAAACGATTTCAAACACATTCTTAATTATACCGGCGGGTCCTCAAAAAGCCCGGTGACGTGCAAATGCGCGCGCGGTGTTCAGTCAATTTGCGTGACTATTTATATTGCGCTCCATATAGCATTTGTCCTCCCGTTGCTGCTGTTGCAGCTTAGCGCCAGATTGCTGCATGTTATTCGTTTATCTGCCTTCCCCAAGTGTGCCTCGGGTGTGGTCGGTGGTCCCAATCAGTTCGTGTTGATGGTTCACGTCGACCAATGGACCCGAAGTGCAATAAAGCGGCGGCGCTTAGCGCGCGAAAAATGATATTTATATTCGAAAGGACCCGCTGCTCGCGCCTCGGGCGGCGGCGACGGCGGTGGGCGCCAGTACGAGTGATTTGCGTTTTTTCTCCGTTAGCATTATTTATAAACAGCCCCAGCGGAATAATGGTGTGCATCTCCGCTGCAGCCGGCTGGACAAAGGTTGGGTATTTTGCGATCTTTGACGTGCAAACAGAGGGACTGTCGGACGGACGGAAATATTTACATTTGGCATCACAGCCAGCCAATTGAGCCGGCAAACGGCGGCCGTGTCTATAGTATCAACCACGGCCACATCTGTACTGGGCGAATATGTTTTTGAACATTTAAACGATGTTGTCAATAAGAAGAGGGCTTCGCTCATCGTCATCGTCGTCACGCTTCGTCACGCGTCTGGTTGTTTATTTGTTTGTTTTGTTGTTTCGGTCGGTCGAAGTAAAATATTCTCTTAACTTTCCACATTATGCTTCAATTGGCCCCCTCCGAACCGTCAATGGTTGGCGCTTCCGGTTGGCTGGTGAGGCATCTTCTTTGCCGAAAGTTTCGCTCAACTTACCGGTGACGAAGGAATTCATTAAATTAATTTTCAAAGACACAAATCTTAATTTTACCTAACAAATCCAAGCTTCTGGCCGTGTCCGAAGTGTCGGATTTCGTTGTTTCAGCTTTGATCATTGGACACGGCGAGTACTGGCCTTTGTGCAAGCCGTCTACCGGCGGCTCTGGCAGCCTTTGAAGGCTGCGTCCTTGAGGGCGAACGAGGGTGCCGGTGCTATCGGAATTTCGATTAATTTCGCAGGAATGCGCTAACCGGCTTAACGTTAAATTTACTTCACACCTGGCATTTCTGGCGTCTGGCACGACGCTCGTGCGTCTGTTTGGCGCTGGAAGCGGATGCCACAAATTTACATCCATTTCCGGTACTGGGTGTCTGCAAGTTAAGGTGCCCACCATTTGTTCGGTAATGAAATTTGTCCTTCATGTTGCGCGGCAGAATACGCATGTTGTTGATAACGCGCCCACATCTTATCTGTTGCGGGTGGAAAAGCAATTCCTTGGGGGATGTTTTCATGAAACGAAGTTTCGGAAGGGCAAACGGAAACATCCTTTGGGCTGTATCCTTTTGCGTGGTGATCACTTCGGGGACTAGGGCGCCCGAATCCAGCGTCGTCGCTGCAAAGCCGTTTCTTGATATGCCCACGATATGCTTTACGGTTTTTATTGCACTTTACGGCCGCTCTATTGCGCTTTTCGGCGTCGGACGGGAGTTTTGTTTTCTTTCGAACGAATCAGAAGGCGAACCTTCCCGGGAATGGGTTGGGTAGCGCCTGGGAATCGTGCCATTTGTTTATCATGGCCATCTTGGCCATGCTAGCTAGCGAGCGGCGGAACATAAAACTTTCCAGGCGTTCCTCGGCAAACGATCATTCGACCATCGGGGTCGGCTTGATGAGATGGAACGCCATTCCGGGAAACGAAACGTAAGGCCCATCGGTGACGTCGGTACGCAATTAGAGTTTCAAATGCGACGGTTCCAAAAATTGCGACAGAAGCCCCAACGGGACTGTGGGGTTTAAGCCGAGCCTGCATCGGCAATGTGGTTCGAACCTACATCAAGCCACAGGGCCGATGTGGTTCGATCCTTGCATTTTGTTGCGACCCACATTAGATTGATTGAAGTTCATTATGTTAAATTATTCTTTAAACCGGCAGCCCGTGGGCCAGAAAAAGGATACTTTATTCGTTCCTTATTGATCCAGCGGTAGCAGTCCCAGCGGTGGAACCGCTTGTTCGAAAGGGATGCCGGACCCCTTTGGCACTTGCTGTCTGACCTTCGCAGCATGACGCATCCAGCATCCGTGTCTGCTTACGCATGGTGTGGCGTGTGCGGCTTCCCGCTGAGCACGGGGATCACTTTACCGGCCGTGCCTGGGGTGTTGCGTCCGGTTCGATAGTTGTGTGCAGATTATCAGTTTTCATCCAAAACGGCACGGCAACCTACCGGCGCTGGACGCCAGGGAACATCCCGCCGTCCCGTGGCGCACCCAGCTGGGCGACACGCTGCCGCCGTCCTGCACGCGCGGTTATATTTATAAACCTCCTGCCGCGGTGGACGATGCAACACAATGCACCACCGCGGGCCACCGGGGCCGACGCCAACGCCCGCCCGCGGACACTCGATGATAGCTTGTCAGGTGCATTAAATTATGTGCGACATGTCACTCTGCCCCGCGAAGAAGCCAACCGGGGAGGGTGGGAAAGAAAAAAAATCGTTGGCGTAAAACACGAAACGGAATCAAAAATTAATAAATAAATCCGAAAGCGGCCCGGCACGGCAAGTAAGTGCCGGCATAAATAGCAATCGGCTCACCACTCACCCGGTCTGACCTGGCGCCCCGCCGTCCATCGTGACATCTTGAGACAGCAAGCTCCCGTGTCCATAATTTACCCATTTCTTTTGTGGACGGGTCTTTTTCACGCCACCGCTCGTACATCACCGGCTGGCGGGCCGCTGTTTTGGGCCATTCCGATTTGGGGAGGCCATATTCTCAGAATACTTACTCATGTAACCTTAATTGCGGGAACTGTGGGTTTAATGCACCAATTGAGGGACCTGTTCACCGGTTTTTCGACTCCGATGCACTGATTCCTCGGATGGGTCTACTGATTCCTTTGGTGCCGGTACCTCAATTCACCTGCAACTTAGTTCCTAGTAATAGCTACACATCACTTACCGAAGACGTGTATGGGTAGTCAACTTCGCGCATTACGCCGCCCGCCTTTTCGAGATACTTCAGGGTGTTCCTGAGGGAACCACCTCCGCAGCCCTAGAAAAACGAAACCGACATCAGTGGCATGTAAAGCCTTCGGGTCTTCGCCTACAAACCTACCAAATTCCCGGTCTCGGTCGAGCAGTCCACCATCTGCTGTTCGCTCACCAGCTCCACGCGGCCGATGTGCTTCATCAGCTGCGCCGAGATGGCGTAGGCCACGCTGAAGGCGTAACAGGATCCGCAGGTTTTCTGGTTGGCCGGCTCCGTCTTGAACCCTTTTTCGCGCCAGTCCAGCTCGTCCGGCACCTCGTCGGTGGCGCTGGAGCTGACGATTTCGTCCGTGATGGTTTCGCTTACCTTGCGGTGCGTGTCCGTCTTCAGCCGCACCAGCCGCTTCCGATACTCGCTGTTGGGCTGCCGGACACAAAACGTAGGTGAGATAAACGCAATGGTTACTCGATTACCGTAGACATATGGCACGCCACGGATGCTACATCACCCGCACCGGGCCGAACAAATAATTATCTACAAGTGAGTGTTTAATGAACTACGTAATCAGGCACCCGGGCCATTCTTCTCGTCGGGCCGTCACCGGAGAACCTGTTTTCCGTCGGAGTGCTTTAAACATCCGTGGCTGTGTTCGATTCGATTACTCCATTACTACTACTACTACTTTCTCTTCCGACCGGCCGCTCCGGACCGTTCTCGAACTGGCTGCAGGATATCGCCAGGGATTCGATTACAGTTATCGTGATTGGTTTTCTGCCTCGTTTTTTGCTCACACAACTGCAGCGCAGGATTCTCAGAATCTTTCCTTCCTGCCAATCGAAGGCTGAAGACTTTCACGGGCTGCTGAGATTCACCGATGTGGAGTGCATCGAAGTAAAGTCGAATAGCAAACGTAAACACAATACCGTAGATCGGGCTACTAGACAGTGGTGCCGCCGTTGGCCATCCTGAGAACGTGCATCCTGTTGTTGTACCAATGCACGGTCCAAAGTCCGAGAAACACTTTGCCATAATTGCTTTAGTGGTAGTGTTCATTTGGTGCATTTCACAAGAAATTGTGGCGAATGGATTAAATTTAAACCGATCTGATAGCTGTTTTTGTTCACCAAAGCATAACTCTGGCATAGAAAAACTTGCCACATACACAGTTATTATTACGTTGGATCGTGATGATTCGTGGTAAGCTAGGGCCACACGCCAGTGACGATCCCACATGCAGTTTTAATTGCACTTTCCCTCGCTCATTTCATTACTACCATTTTTTACCGTTTCCGGCTGTATCTCCAGTTAAAAAATGGCAAGAATTTTTCCATTATCATTTTCTATACCATCGAGGTCGTGCTGATGGGCTGCACGCCGACATAACGCCATTTTTTACGCCATTCGCTTTTTAGTATGCAAATATTTGCCCCCGTTTTGCATGTGATGGAACAGTTGCCGCTCGGACGGTGTTTATGTAGGCAATTCTAATTGGCAGAAAATTGCTTCTCGGTGTTCTCATAAATCGGTGAGCCATAAACATTGACAACCCATTTCCGACACAGCATCAACACAACACAAAATGTGTCCGTCTCAACGGCTCTGTCACGAAGATGTCACGGCCCCACCGAATGATGGGGTTCCTCCGGATCCATTTCGGAAACATTGCGAGCCCATGCACATAAATAACACCCACGGTCGGCGTTGTTTTCGGCGTTCCGGTGAAATGCGAAAACCCCCATCAAATCAGCCGACTCGCGACGCACGCCCCGGTCTTAGAACCATACGGACTCACCATATCGGCGAAGGCGTTCGGGGCCAGCCGGAAGCGGTTTTTTCCCGCCTTAAACTCCTGGTTGTGCGTGTTGATCTCCTCCAGGTTGTCCATGTAGGCGGACCGTCTCCGCTCGGTGCGGTACTTTGCGTAGTACTTTTTGTCGTGCGATTTCTGTCGTGAGTGTTGGGGGGTTTTTGTTTTACATTTTTGGTAAAGCGGCTTCAACGGCTCCGTTTCAACAGTATGTTAAACATGTCCTTACCATGTACGAACCGAACGAATCACCGGGATCATCGCTTGCACCTGATGCTGTGGCGTTCGGGCGCGGAGTTGTTGTCGCCGGCGCCGGCACATCCTTAGCTTTCGGTACATCCTGCGCATTTCCGACGAGTGCCGGCGCGCTCGCATCCGGCTCCTCAGACTGGGAAACCACTTCCAGCGTACCGATGGCCATGGCAGTACCACAGCAAGATCGTTTCGCCACCGGTGCCAGATTCGTATCGAGCGATTGAGGATGTTTGTTCATTTCCGGCCCATCCACTACAGCGCGGGATGGTTGTACCGGCTGTCCCGGGTTCCGCCGGAAAACATCCTCAGAGATGTGTGTGGTGCTACGCTTTCGGTGACGCGACGCACCAACACCGAGCGGCGGCCAGTCTTGGGTCAACGACAACAACAGGATTAACCACACTCGTTGAATTTTCATCTCCAAGTCCGAGCGTTTAACGATCGCACCGGCCAGTGATGGTCAGTTAATTGTCTGCGACACGGCCGCCAGTTAATAAACGACTACTAGTGAACGGACGACCCAGAGGGCTTTTGGGGCCGGGTTCTAGGTGCGAGAAATGCGGTCGCAGCAGTTCGCGTCTGGGCGCGAATCGGTTGGTTTTTATTGATTGTATTGTGCACTTTATTGGTATACCCCCTTGATGGCCGCCCTCAAAACCGTTCGGAGCCAGTGCCTGAATTTGCGACCATATTTTTATGTGCTTTTTTCAAAATACAAGACGCGCTTTGGTGCAACGTTTTGCAACGTAGTGCAAATGAGGTAAACACATTAGACCCCGACGGCCAACGGCGTAGATCGTTTCCACCTTTGTCCCGTGCCCTACATTATACCGTCGGGCTCGTTTTGTTTTGACCCATTCGCTGGTTGCTACTAAGTCGACAGCGCCGTGTGCCGTGTAAGAGAGTCCATAAATGTCGACCGGGAAGGGACCGGGACCGAAGTGTGTTAATCATCAATTTTCCGCGGCACGGAAAATGGTTCCGCGAAACTAGTAAAAATAAAATCGGACACTCAGCATGACGCACGAGCCGGAGAGTTCGAGAAAACTTCCACGAACGGTCGATGGTCGATCGTTTCATTGTTAAACTTTAATAAGCGAACCCAGGATATGGCGTCGATGACTCATAGTGTTGAACTAATCAGGAACTTAGGTTAAAATATTCCGTCTTGTGAAACCTTTTTAAAAAATCCAATTAGAACACAAAATCATCACCGACCGATGTCCATCCCATCAATCCATCCGTCGGGTGTTATTATTTTGTTTACCTTGTTGAAGGTTTTTTAATATTGCCTCACCGGCAGCGGGTTTGGATTTTTCGGTTGGATAGTAACTTAATTGCTTTCGGTTGTTTCCCGGGACTTCAGGGTGGGACATCGTGAGACTAATTATGAAGAAAAGAGAGAAATGGTTCGAGAACATTTATGAACATAGAAAAGAAACGCGCCAACATATTGGAACACCGGTCACAGCATAATTGGAACGGCCGCAAGACAGGCGTGATGATGACCAGATTTTAACGGACCATTCTCGCGGAAGGCCTCGTGTGGGTGGTACATCATCGGTGAAGCTGCCACTCATGTGGAACAATTGGGAAATAAATCCACGCACGCGTGCGTGGGCTTAGGACGTGGTGAGGGAAAATAGCCGCACCGTGGAGTCGTTTAAAATGAAACCGAAACCGACAACAAACACGTCCATCGTGTCACTTTCTTCCGGGAACTGGTAGTAATTTTTTTGCCGTAAAACGCAGTAATGTTTAGACGCGTACATCCCGCAACAACAACACTCGTTGGCTGTCGTTGTTGAGTCGAGTGATTTATTGTAATTATGTATGGCTTTTGTTTACAATAACTAACATCAACAAAATGAGTGCCGACCGACCCTGATCCATCCCATCCGTGTGTCACCAACTAAACTAAGTTGAACGACTGACGAATTGCAAAAAAAAGCATATCGCCCGTCCGTTTATTCATACTCAACGTTCGATTTGCGGTCGAGGAATTAACGGTTAATGTCATTCATCTTAGGGCAAGAGTGCCTCACGCACGCTGCTCACGGCGAAGAACGTGCAGCAACATTATTACAGAAAGATTTATGAAGTGCCATTAGCACCCCCCGAGGGTACAGAGCGGACAAAGATGTTAAGGGGACTCTCTACTCGAGAAGTCGGTTGAACCCGTGTGTCCTAAAACAGATGAATATTACTTTCATATTCAGAATTATGATAATCTGTGCTCATATTTTACGACGAAGGTCCACAAAAGGCTTCTATGAAGATCTGCCAAATGATTGTTATTTCCATCGACAGTAAATGGCACCCTGCGTATCGATGGCTGAAAATCGGCCCCATCTTTGCGACTGAAACCAATTGGCGCACTGATCGTGGTGGCGCTTACGCGAAGATGTGGTGCGAAAATAAATAATAGTAAATTTATTTCCCGACCCGACCGCGCCAGTTGTATCGCTAGTGACGCCTGTGGCAGGATAATAAATTTGCTTAATGATCAATCGATCAACCGAGCTAGTACACTCTGGCGACATGGCGACTTCATTGGGGACGCTTGGCGCGGTCACGGTGCAATGTTTGCATACTAACCACAGTGCGCCGAAAGTGAACCATTTGTGTGTCGCATTGATAGTGTCGGCGAAGCGAGGGCGAAGGAAAAAAAATCAATTCCCGTAATTGAAATCAACCAGTGCCATTCATTTATTCGACCACCAACCGCCACGGAGCGCGGATGCGGATGATTTGTGGCACGCATTTCGTGCACCACATTTAATGGCCGTTCGTGCTGAAAATGGTGGCGACATCGGACACCAAAAAATCATTTCGGTGGTCGTGTCGGCGAAAAGAGCACGGCAAAAGAAGAAGCAAAATGGTAAATAAACAAATTCACGCCTCACCGTGAGCTAATTGAGTTTAATTTATGGCCATTTTGGAAGCACATTTGCGTGCCATTTCGGCCATTTCGGTGGCCGTTTGATCGGGCTGTTGCAAAAAAGTAAAAAAAACCACGGGAACAATATAAATGTTATTTTTGGTTGATCGACAACGAGCACTTGGCGCCTGATCGATGGGGGATGTTGTTTTGTAAAACATCCATTCCATTCAATGAAACACTTTAGGTGACGGGAGATCAAACAACCTGGCCGGTGTTGCCGTGAGCGCGGAAGTCATCATCTCAGAAAACGATCCAAACCAAAACTACTTCCGTTCCGGTTTAGCGCTTCCTGTGGCCGTTTACCGCCGGTAAAGAAACCGGTCACCGGCAGTTTGGGGCAAATATTTACTTTTCAAACTTCATCGGCTGGCAGCCGAACGCCAAACGTTCTTAGCCCGAGTTGGTCCGAGAGAGTTGTGTGTCTTCTTCGGAAGTTTAGTGTTTTCTTTGCGGATCGTCCGTGAAACTCCGCGTGCCAACGTGAGTCGTTATAAACCCAGCCTTCCGGTGGCGCAAGTGAAGAAGAAATGGTACTTCTACGCTACCTCGGGGTCGTAACAAAACTATTAGTTATGTCAGAACATCGCCGAGAGGTATCGCCGGTCAATGGTTGTTTTGCTTTTCGTTATTTCCACGCCGTAGAATCGTAAGCCTCAGTTCATAGAGAATCCAATCAAATCCACATCCGCGGACTACTGCCGACTGTAGTGGATCCAGTTTTCTTGATCGTTGCCATTGGCAACTCCGTGCTTCGGCTCGGTGCCGGCGTAAATAAACGTGAAAATTATGTTGCAACGTGACCCAGCGATTGCATAGGTGCTGCCAGCTCGAGCATCGTTTGCCAGGCTGATGGGCCCGACATTCGGAAAGGCCTCGGGTTGCCGGTTTGCGTGGGTAGCCGCCGTTTCCGGGTTTCCGGCTTTCAAACGATGACAGTTCAATAGAACGATTGCAATAAAGTTTTCAATTACTTTCAAACTATCCCTATCGTCCGGCTGGCCATGGGGCGATTGCTTGTGTCGAACCGAAGAAAAGTTATTCAATTTTGAAAAATGGAACCAATGCGTTTATGTATCTGCCTGCAAGAAAAAGAAATTAAATGTGTTTTGCGAACGATGTTCTTCTGAAGGTACCAACATTGGAAAAACTAATTTGAAGTAACTAATGTTTCATCATAAAACTTAATTTAATTTGAACAAAACTCGTTGTAAAATTCACAGTTTTCAGCAGGTGGTTTGTTGATCAGACTAAAAATTCTTCTGTCACCCGCGAAAGAGGAGACTGAGTTGGTCATATTTTACTTCGTTAGAAGCACTGAATCGCGAACGATCCATAGTGACACCAAAGCAATTAATATTGACGTATCTGTAATTGTAATTAGTGTTTTTGCAACAACTTATTAATGATCATTTAAAGAGCAGCTGGCACGCAATAGGCCGAATAGCGAAATCCAACGACATCAACGGTCTTCAACGGGCGACAAAGTGCATTCTCAATCCCAATTCGCCCACCTTCAACATACCGCCAACCATACCGCTGAGCATAACTCACTTGTCTTGGCACGCATGCAAATCATCGCGCAACCCGGTGACCAATTGGCACTCGGCCGATCCGACGGAAGACGGTGCTGCAGGTGAGAACGGATTTTCTCACCATCTGCAGCAGTGAGGTAACCCGGAGGGCCAACCCAAGTCGCCAAGCCGTGCGCCGTGGGGGCAGCCCCGGTGCATCCATCATGTCACGTTGACATCTGAATAGCTGTTAAATGTACACAGTTTTGAGAGCAAGTGGGAAACCGCGGCACCGCGGCCGTGCCGAAAAGGGGAAGAACCGTGGCGCAGGCAACGAAAATAAATCACCACCGCCGCGGCGCTGGGATTCGTCGGAGGTGGTGGAATTTGTGTCGGGTCGCGCGTCTCGGCCAGATTGCATTGCATCAGAATCCATTTGGGGGGAGGCCACCGCCAACACCGGCAGACTGGTATGTCACTTGCAATGCAGATTATTTGAAAGGATCGGCGTTTTTGTGTCGAATTTAAATTACAAACGTTGCGCCCGAACGCTGACCGAAACCGGACACCGGCACCATCCTGCCCCATTCGGGGATGATGACCACATCCATAAATGTGTCGGTTTTCGGTACATAAAACTGGAACGGCTGTTCCGGTTTCGGAGAGAAGCGGAAACCGTAATGACACCCTTTCATTGTGTCCCGCGTCCTGATTATGGTGGGGCGGAAAAAACGGAACACCATAAAGGCTGACGTTATAAAATGTAAAATGAAATTTAGCCTAATTAAGGTCGAGCGATAGATTCATGTCTTGATTCGTGTGGGCAAATGTCTTATTTTTGGCGTGCTGGTCCGAGCACTGTGGCGTTTTCTTCGCCGTTTGGAATGGTTAAAGGAAACTCAAAAATACCACACGAGTAATATGTGACCTTTTCGACCACCTCGCACGGCAACATACTGTGTAGAGAGCCATTGAACCTGTATCCCATAAATAAAGTCATAAATAAATCCCCAAACCTATTGTGATTTGAGTTGTTTGAAGCTTTTTGAGCAACATCAAACTCGTGGTCGATAGTTTTTGCTTCTGCTGGCGCGTCGGTGGCCAGCGCAAACACTTGTCTAGTTTTTGATTCTCCGTAATGGCATGGAATGGTGGAAAGTTTTGATTTATTTCTTCGCTATCGAGACGAGAAGACGAGAAGCAGAAGCATACGCATCGTAGGGCGGATCGTAGCTGCTTAGAAGAACCTGAAAATATAGATATTCTTGAAATACTGCAGCCAATTGGTGCAGCGATTGCAAATGGATCTCAGGAATAACGGCACGAATCTATCATTTTGCACGATAATTCATTAGTTCGATTCTGTGACGCCATCTGTATCTCCTGTTGTGGCTCCATTCGTTTGATCTACTAGTTTCGGATCGAACCCTTTCGTCTAGACGTACTTCATCAAACTGATTGTGTGGGGTTCTGAACAATGGGGTTAACAGTTATTCATCTAAACGTTCATTCATGTCACTGCCAAATTTATCGTCTAGTTTTTCCCCTTTCAGTTTTTATTTCATAATGTTAATGTATTGTGATGAAATTTATTTTAATAAAATAAATCAAAACCATAAGTTTTCATTTAATCAAATTTACACACACAGAAGAAGAACACACATTTTAAAGGCCCTTTTTAAGAACAACAAAGTTTAAGGTCAAAAGGACCATTGTAACCGGTTGAAAGGCATACGCAGCTTAATTACTGTTCACAGTATGTTTTCACAACGGTTTCACGCGTTCACCAACAGTCCACACAATCTCTCGCGCGTAAGGGCGTGATAAGTTCTAAAGGGCGGCCCAGTTGTGGCCCCGTTAGATGCGATCATACACTACCCACCAACCGGGGGACCGTCGCTCCTAATGAGCTCCGAAACAAACCTTTTCTTTCAACGGAACCAACGATGCTTCGGAGTGTGTCTTGCGCAAGCAAAGGAGCACTACCCTTTTTCCGTCCGCAATCTTTGCCACATTCCCAGACACTGCTTTCACTGAATGTGCTCGCTCTTAGCCACCCTAACCGGGCGTACTGACCTATGTGGGCGCCAGATGCTGCGAAGAAGGGCTTCTCACGCTGTGTTACGCTTTCGTCGGAACATTTTCCTAGAACCACAAGCACACGGACGTCATTCAGAACCAGTGCAGTGCAGCCTCGGCGGTTCAGAATGATCTCGGATGGTCGGTGTCATGATATGTTGGTGTTGAACTTTTTCACCACCGTTTGGCGTCGTGTTTGTCGTGGGCCACAATTGTGAAATTGTTTTTGTTTTTACTCCAACCCGGACGTGGGCGTGAACTCGAAACGGCTTACCCGGTGGAAGACCCAACCGGGTTCACCAGATATATCCGTACACAGGGCACGTATAGGCCTCGCGGGGGTCTTCTCAATGGAGCGTAGTTTTGTAAGAGAACGTATCTCCAGTCTTTCTAGCCCCTTTCCCGAGCACTAACAACTGGACATGGTTCTGATTTGACAAGCATCAGTTGTTTCGAGATGCTGCTGTCATACACAATGCTGAACGGCTGGCGGGCGGCGGCGGCCAGAAACAAGCCTGTCACGTTGCGATGAGTTGAGGAAAAGCCTAATGATGAATTGTATGATTAATGGGCGTTGATGTAATTGTGGCCGGGTACAGAAAAGATCGTTTTCCGCTCTGAGCATCAAATCGATAACACGAAACAGTGGTAAGGCCTACGCCAAAGTACGGAAAAAAACTCCCCAACAAAATGGATGAAACTTTCTTCGCCGTCTTGGGACGACGGAGAATCGAATGTTCTAGCGGCCGGCTGTACTCTAAAACAGCGCCCAGAAGAACAATCTGCCCCGGTAAACGCACGGTAGCCGCCCGCAATTACCTTAATAGGAAAATTGATTGTAAGTATCAATCAATTCCCAGTGTTTCCGTGACATACGTTCCAATGGAAATGGTTGCGCCTTACGTCGAACAGCTGCACTACTCAATGGCGTCAGTTCAGAGTGTCCAGGCAAACGAAAGACAGTCAGTGGGTCAGTCCGAAATGGCCCTCCGAAGCTGCACGAGGCAGAGCGATATGTGGTACATGAATTATTCAATTTCCGAATCAAATCTGTCACGTTGGCCCATTCGGTGGGCGGTCGGTAGGGCTTCGCTAGCGCTCTGGAGGCTGCGGCGTATTCTATGCTGATCACCAGCTCGCGCGTCCGCCTAAACGATGCCATCACGTAAAATGTGTATATGCTGATGGTGCAGAAGAAAGGGCGCTCATAACGCGGCTGTGGGAAGGGCTACAGTACGAACCGCAAGACGACCGGCGTGTCCGATCCGATGGCAAATGGAGCTGCATTAGCATTCACCGTATGCATCTGTTACGGTGTCTCGGAACCGGGCAGGTCGAGGGGGAGTGTGCTAAAGCTAAAGCACCAAAGAAAGAAACCGACGAAAGACACATTTCCTTGCAACATATGGCACAGAGCATAAGTGAGACGAGGGACCAGCGCCGAGCCCTTCGGGCACTTCGGTGTGGTGACTTTCTGTGGCGGTTACACAAAGCAACACCAACTTAGCTCTGATGGCCATCGGCAAGGTGATCGTCCGCGAAGGGTAGTTTGATGTTTTTATAATCTTTCCCACTCTGTGGCGGGGTATCGGCCGAATCGATGACCATAATGACCTGGACACACACGTTGCTGGATATTGCTCCGACGAGCAGGGAGCGTTTTGTGTTCTTATCGTGATCAATTTATCACGCTCGTGCGCAAAACTAGCATCAGAGAAGATGATGATGGTCTTAGTGTTGATTGGGCACACTTTTTCATACTCTTGGGCCGTGCCAGATCATACCGAGCTCCAAACCCTTTCGCCGTCCAACACCGACGTAAGGGATAATATATTCTACGATATAGGCTTTGGAGTTGTGAAGCGTTCAATCGTTCAGCTCATCCATCACCCTAAGATGGTCGATGCGCCTTCGATCTATCTTTAGATTGCTGAACATAAAAAATGGTATAAGTTTTAAAAAAAGGTCGCCTCAGTATGATAACTAGCACGATTGTTTTGATGCGGTTTTTATGGCAAGGCATCCTCCAAACATAATTGCGCATAATTTTTCAAATAATCGGAACACCTGATTCGGAACAGAGAACTCCACTTTGTTTTGGCCTTTATCCAGCGATCAGTCGCGTGGCTCTACCTACCACGGGTTTTTACACATTTAAATTATGTTTTAAACGACTCGATGAATTTGAAGGCATTGAACAGATAACAAGGGAATCTATTATTAGGAGGTGCCTGCACAGGCACTTGAACAGCATTGTTTGTCACACGATTGCCTTTTTGTCAGGTTTTATTTACCCTTCCGAGAAATCGAAGCCGTGTAATCAAAGGGCTTCCATCACCCACGGATGGCTTTTCTCACGGGTAACACGAAAAAGCGCACAAATTCTCGCCCCGTTTACGCCACGGATTTCTTCGTGTGCTCATTTCGCGTTCGGACCGGGCGGCCAACGGGCGTAACATAGATACATGAAATCGAAGCCTTTCGCAAACGGAACCAGAAAATCGTGACCGGGTGGGACGGGTGATTGGCTGGAGTGCCGCCCCGCCTGTCTTTCTCTCTCTGTGCTCCCCAAAAATTCCTCCAATAAGTGGTTCCCGTGACAGGTTCCGGGTTTGTGGCACGGGCGCGAAAATCGGCGGACAATCGGAATTCTTTTCGCACCACAAAACCCGATGGCCCTTTTGGCTGTCCATGGCGTTTCTTTCTCGTGCGATGAGTGTCAAGATCATGAAGGTGACGATAATTGCTTTATTGGCGCGCGGAGGGAGAGACGGCGAGAAAGCAGAAAGCTGGTTGCGATCGTAGATTTTGGCATTCCTTCGCGAAGCGGCATCCGGGCGGGAGGCGGTTGTTTACACGGGGTGCCGATCACGGGAAGGGGGATTTCTTCCTTCCAATCAGCTTCTTCGCGAGGGCCATATGGCCAAAAGTTGGCCCGCGTCCGCCAAAAAAGCGCGGCCCTTCCATATATGGGCCGCGCTCGTATTCGGTTTCCTTCTTATGTTGCCGATTTTATGGTTGATGAATTTGTTTCATTTTTACGATTGTTTTTCTCGTTTCGCTTCACACACACACACACACACGCGAAGATGCCGTGATGCGATGGCGCAAGAACCAACGTGCACGAACGGCCCGGAGGTCGTACGGCTCAAGTGTCGTAAAGATTTATTCAGTTAACCCGCCCTCGGCAGATGGGGGCCTCGCGCTTAGCGCCACGAGAGGCGTGCCGATCGAAGACAGCATTAAATTAATGTACGAATTATGTAAACGGTGCCCCACTTCACCGGCCTGCCGGTCGGCACGCCGATTTCCGGTTTATGCTCGGCACGGCGACGGCAAAGTTCGTGACCATTTCCTGCCCCACCCGGACGGGGTCACGAGCAACACCGTTTCCTGCGCTCTCTCACAGCTTCCGGATTTGGTTCGAAAAATTACGAGATTGACGGCCTGTGTGGCCCGTTACCGAAACCGACAATCGATCGACAGCTTTGCCACACGCTGGGGTCGTCAGTCACCTGACCTTTTGTTTGAACCCCTCCGTTTCCTCCGGAACTACGTGTCACGGCTTCTGTTCAGCGACTGCGTGATTAATTGCCCGCTGACAGATGAATGGAGTTGGCCGGAGATCTATTGAGTTCCGGCGGCGAGTCTGGTTTGGACGTCGGGCCAGCCGGACCAGCTGTCGGTTGTTGCCTGTCCGACACTCTAAAACCGGCAAACAGGTTCCCAACTGCTCGTCTGGCATCATTTTTCGCCTCCGGTCCCACATTGAAATGTGGAGAATCAATTTGTTACTTTTCGGAAAATGAAATTAAATTGATCATCTATCGGGGCGATGTTTTACGAGATGTTTATGGGATGTCTCCCAAAATTAATTCCATCTTAACGACCAGTCTGCCAAGGGCCGAGGGGTTTACGAGCGATCTCATCGGAGTCAATATTTTAATATCGGACCACGGATTGACATAACTCAACACTCTCGGCCGCAGCTGTAGCGATAGTAAATGATTGTAAAAATTAATTCACTGCTATGTTGCTTGAAATGCCAAATTTACCAACACAATGGATTTAGAGTACGTTTTCCATTAGGTGCCAATTAAGTGTGGCCCGACTCGAGCAGAAGATATTAAGTAATTAGCTGCTTACTATAATGGACCATAATATTTGAAATAATTTGTTTACAAACCGTTACGGGAGCTCTGAATCCCATTTTCTCGTTAACGTTGCGGACGGACACTTACTGCTCCCGGTAGCTACTAATCATTCCAAGCACTTCGCGTTCCGGCGGCCAGCAAGTGAACTGCACTTTCGGTATTGCGCGCCACCGCTGAACACGGGAGCTGGTCCATTTTATGGGTCGTTAAAATTTACGGTCGCTATAAAGAGAAATCTGGATTCTGTGCTAATCCCGCATTGATTCCGAACCGGTAATTACTCCGGCAGCCTGCTTACGCCGTGTTTGTCGCGCTCGTCAAGAGCCTACTCTGTGAGGACCCCGTATTCAAGAGGACTTTCTGCTTCTCGTGATGTTTTACACTTTGGTTATTTTTTGCTCCGGTATTTTCGGTGTGTTATTGATGCCACTCGAAAGTGACATTCGATCAATCTTTCCCAGAGCCTGCTTCGCTTGCGTAAGAAGAACCCCATATCGATCTAGCCATCTGAGCTGACGTTACCGATATGTCATTTCGTCGTTCTTCTTCGTTTAGGCAAATAGAATTCACAGCGTGGCGGTGGAAAAACGTAGCACACATGATGGATCATGGGATTTAAAGGCGCCAAGGCTCTGAAATGCAAATGTTGGGTCGCCAGGGGTTCGAAGGAATTGTAATTCGACTAATGGGCTCTCCAAGTAATACCTCAAGTATTTCTCTGGTATTCAGACAATATTTATTTGAAGAACAGTACAAAATGTACAACTTTTCATCGACGTTAGTAAGGAGAAACAGTAATCAAATTTCAAGCATCATTTTAATGATTGATTTCAATGCGGTTCGCTTTTCGCCTGTTTACCAATTTGGTTTTTCAGAATACACTTCCAAGTGCTCGTAAGCCCATTACATCGAACGTTTTTGTGGCGACTCCAAGAATTGCTCGAAACTGTGCGCCGAAGCTAATGTGTCGTTTATGTGAAACAATCATGTCCTGGCGCCCGGCCCGTAGTTGAGTGCAAATCGAAATCGAAACAATCGTCGTCTCAGGCGGTGGGCGGTGAAGCTAAAACAATGGCCACCGCCGCAACAGGTAACGACGATACAGCGAGGCCAGCGACTAGTGCAATTGCATCCGGTGGTGACGGCGACGAGGACGATGGTCCAGCGATGATCCGGCCACATTGTCGCAACGTTTGACCGTTTCACATTTTGGGTCCTTCTCCCGGACGTGCGCCGGGCAAACTGTGAAAATTACTGCAAATCCGTTCCAGTGACGCGTGAAACTGTGGAAAAACACATCGATTGAAATGAACCAAACTACCGGGAAGCACAATATTGGGTGAAAACGGCCAACAGCCAGTGGTGCAAAAAGGACGACAAGAAACTGACGACCACGATCGGTGGTCCATCGCAGTGCGCGTTGAATAAGGAATGAAACCGGCGGCCAACGGCGCTGCGAAACCGGCGATGGACGAGGATCCCGAACCGAGCGACGTTAAGGAATCGTTGACATCCGCCGGCCAGCGGAATGGCCCGTTCCCGGAGGGCACCAATATCGAAGACATTGGCCTGAAGTGGATAACGCTGAACGGGAGCGGCGAGCTCGGTGCTGACTTGAAGCAAGTAAGTACGCAATGGGAAATGAACCAAAAGTGTGCCACCGAACACGATCGAGTTGCATCAGCGGACCATTTCGATATTCGATGGAACAGGAAATGGGATTTTTGTTTTTGGACAAGCACCGTATTCCAGCAGCAAAGTTGTCGGGAAAAATATTAAAACCGTCGCCCCCCGGCGACGTGGACCAAAAACAAGGTTCTCGACCGCTCTTTCCAGGATTTAATTTCGCCCCATGGGTTTACTGGATTTGTAATTCATTTTCCACCAAACATTCCATAACTCTTTCTCCCGACAGCACCTGGAGCGGACCGAGCTGGTGGGCAACATGTCGAACGGAACGTCCGACTCGGTCGAAGGCATGGAGCAGGAAATCAACAGCTTTTACTTCTATGAGGTAAGTGGTTTCCGGTGCATCGCGTTCTGGTCCCGGACAACGCAGCACGGTAACCAATCGGGCACTTTTCAATAAAGGCTATCGACGGGATCGATTTCAAGGTGCGCACGTGAACGGTCGGTCTGCTTGCGGCTGCCGTGGGTATCAATTGGAAACATGTCGTAAATGGGAATGAAAAATGCAAAACATACCGGAACCGGATACCGGATGCTGGCGCTGGCTCGTGGCATCGTTTGCATGTTTCCGTGTTCGGTGGCAAATAATTGATTCCATTGCCGGTCTCGCCCGCGTCGTTGGCGCAGACCATGGTCTCCCGCCAGGCCTGGCCTGAGAAGCCCGAAACCCGAGAAGCCACCACCGGCTGGCTGGCTGCCTGGCAGGGCTCGTAAAGAAACGGGCTGCAAATTTATCGCCACCACCGTCTAGACCGGTTGATGTGATTTTTATCGAGTCGTGCCCCATACCGGGCGCGTTGATTCACTACTTTAACTCAAGCGCCGCGTCCTGGAATGTCCTTTCGACAGCGACAACCGAGCGTGAGGTGAGCACCGACAACGTGGACGAACTTTTCTGATCAACACATCCGCGCAGCGTCTCGTTCGTTAGTGGAAGCGAACCGGTATTTATGGTTGACCGCGCACCCTGAATCAGGCTGCCGGTTGCTTAGAACTGAGATCTGAGCAATTCTAGTCTGCCGGGCATGGTAATGGTGGTCGACACTTGTGTCACCGGGTGTCGCTTTTAGTTGGTTGCCATTTACTGTCACGAGAGGAAGCCTCCATTAAAGGGCGATCCGTCCGTATTTTTGGAGCGCATTTTAAGTAAACATATCGAAGACTATTGCATAGATTAGTTGTTATAAAAAGGGTTCTCGCAAACATAGTAGCTATAAACTAAGTGGATCATAGTTTACTAGCTCACTGTCCTGAACTCATCCAACTCTGGCATCTGGACTAATATTGACACGCTTTGCGACATCTTTTGAAAGCCAGTCACTGTCACTGCGAAAATAGTTCAACATTATTCCGTCCTAAGTTGCGTGTTTTTGTGGCCTCTAGAACGTTGCCCACTTTCAATTACTGCAACGTGCAAAAAATATCTTCCGTCTTACGGATGATGGGAGAAAAACGTTCCGCGAGATGCACTTAATAGCAGCTACTTCTCACTAACTTCTGCCACTTTTTGTAGCTATCTTTAATGTCGCTGTCGCTACCATCATCATCATCCATTCATTAGCACGCTCAGGCCGGGAAGGTGCCCCGGCAATGCTCCGGAGCATTGCAGCATTAATGAGTGCAATATCTTTCCGAACTTCTTGGCACACGTGGTCCGTGGAGGGAGGATTTAAAACCAATTTGACGCGAAACGGAGAGCCATCCTCGCGTTGTGTGTGTGTGCCATCCTGAGGAACTTTTTGTTCGCCAGAGAGCCCGGGTGAGCTTTTCTAAAAATAGAGCCAAAAAGAGTTTAAGAAACGGCGACAACTGTCTGGCGGGCGCTACAAAAAGAGCCCGGCCCAAGGGCCAACTGGAGCGTGGAATAAAAATAAACGCCAATAGAAAGGAGCGAACCTGCCCGTCTTATTGATGCCCCTCGGGTGGCGACGGAAGAAAACGGGTGACCGGAAGAGAGCTTCGGGAAAGAGTTAAACGGGCGCCACACAGTCACATGCACTGTAACAACCCGCGCCGTGGAAGTGTTATCTTATCCATTTCCGTTCTCCTGGGGGAGGGCAGAACGCACAAATGGCGGTTAGACACCGTATGAGAACGAACAAGGCGAAGGAAAACCCCCGGAAAAATGTATGAAACCCGTGTCTTTTGCGGGCGCAGGCAAGCCTTCTGAGCCACGCGCGAGAGCCAAATAAATTGCTGTCCTCTGGCGATGGCATTCGTGACGCTGCAAATGGTTGGCGAATTTTCGCCCGGACTTCTTCCGGTCGCCCGGCTCGACGCCGCAAATTGTTTCACGCTGGGTTCAAAGCTCATGTTCGGCTTTTCTGAGGGGTCTTCCGTGAACTTCCGTAAGACGTGGATCCCTGCTGCGTTCGGTGGCTGGTGCTGGTGGCAGCACCAGAAACTAAATTATGAACAGCCCAATTGTAGCCCGTCCAGGGGACGACGAATACATTGCGGGCATATTGGTTGGCTCGGTGCCCAGCTCGGTGTATCGGCAAATTTGTTTGGTATGAAATTGTTTCCTAATCCCCGGGGGTTGCCACTGAACTGAACTGAACAACTGAGCTCCGTACAATCGAGTACATTTTCTTTTTTTCGTGCCCCAGACGTGGCGACGCGGGATTGGCGGGATTCAATTTGAAAGCCCTTTTGGTGTCAAGATTACGGTTCGTGGCACCGAAAGTCGGATAAGCGGATAAAACGAAGGTGCCAAAAGCGATGCAATTTGGGGCTGGCTGCACCACAACGTCAATGCCAAAGGCCAACGAACGCATCGCCGAAAATCACCAATCGATCCGCGAAACGATCGACGGATAATGGGTATCGGGTATTCCCCTTTTTGCCCAGTCGATTCACACAGCAACGGGACAAGCGCCTTGCGTTGCAAACTACGGTGTCAATCCGGGTCGGTGGAAAAACTGCTCGCAGGTCCGCCATTTTTCTTACACTCTCAAATGGGGCACGCCACATACTGGCCGGCGGGACTTGTTTGCAGTTTTTATAAAAGATTGCACATTGCATCTTTAATGCCACGGATCGCTCCGTGGTCGGATACGAAGAATTAGTGTCACATTTGCTCGGTCGACACCTCGGCTTGGCCAATCGCTACTTGGCCACTGTGCTGGTGATTTAATTTTTGGTGCATTCTCACACGCTCAACGGTCGGCTCTAGCCACGCGCCGGTAGCTGTCCTTAGCAGCCGCTATCCAGTTTACCGGACCCGGAATGGGCAGCTTTCTCTGGGGAGTTTCTGGGGGAAAATGGTGCGGCAAAAAGTCTGGTTTCTGGCCCCCTGTGGCGGGCAATTGAACGTGTAATGGAAATTAACTATTAATAACTGTTAATATGGCGACTAATGAAGGACAGAAATTGCGAGTGTGTGCGCCTCCTGACAGCATAAATCATCGAAATTGATTCACAAACTAGTTCACCAGCTTCGGTCACACATTGAGACACAAACATAACTCGCCCAAAAGGGTATTTCGGGCAAACCGAAAAATAATTCATTCGCTGGGCAACGTTCCAAAAACGGCCAAGCTGTTGCGCGGCGTCGCCACACGCACACGCCATCATCATTTGTGCCAATGACCTACCGCAAGGAAAAAAGGACACTCCGCACTCCGGGCGAGTGAGGCGAAAAGGACGAGAAGTCGATAGGCTGCTGTGAGTGGCATTAAAATATGCGAAAGCGAAATAAAGAAAAGGCGCCCATCCGAACAGCGAATCGGATCGAACCGAATTTCTCGTGCGAACCGAACAGTGGCGGGGCCAAGCCATCGATAAGCGGGCGAGATTTGACGGATGATAGGTGCACGGGGCCGCAATGCTTGGCTTCGGTTTCGGTTTCGCTTCGATTCAAATCCAAATGTGGGACAAACCTTCTGTTTAAAGCACGTATCGTTTTTCGAGCATCTTGATTTATGTGCGAGCCCTGCCGTGACCTTAGACGCGACGCGGGCGCGTTCCACCATCCCCAGCCGGGCCAGACAAGAAGCATTGGTCATGATGGTTCGGATTAGAAAGCGTTGTTATGTGGCGTACGTAACAAAGGATCGAGAGACCGAGTGCAAAAATTAAGACCAGCACCCGGCACGGTCCGGGAGCAAGCCACTGCCAATCGTAAATCATACAACGGTTGCTTCGGAAGCAACACTTTAGCGCGGCCACTTTCCTTGGGTGGCAACACCAGAAATACTAATTCCGTGTGGCTCGGACGTGGCCGCCGCGAGCTCGGGAGCCGGCGGAACGAATTAAGATTCCTCCCAAGAGTGCAGCGGGAACCTGCACGGCATTTATTATGTTTTCGGCGTGTTCCCGACCGAACGACCCAATGCAATTGTGGTGCATTTAAATCGAACATGACCCAGCAAAGCGGCGGTAAAAACGAAGAACGATGGCGCGCAGTTTATGTTAATGCTTATGCTAAATGGTACAAATGGTAGGTTCCCGCGGTGGACAGTCAGTGGCGGACGAAATTGCGGATTCCATCCGTGCTTAATTGACATTAAGAATCCACGTTGCACAAATGGTAATTGAATTTGCAGTCCAACGAAGGGAGAGGAGGTATCGCTTAACGGTTCAACGTCACATAATTAGTATTCGATTCGATACAAATGAACGCTGCCGAGTCGCGAAAGCGAAAGATGGATTAACGCTGCTCGAAGTGGAATTGCACAGACAGAGAGACACAGAGAGAGGACCGACTGTAATTGCTGGGTGCAGATAATTGAATTCATCGCCGGCAGCCACCCCACGGGTTTCGATTTTAATCGAAGTCCCGTGGTTGGATTGCTGCTTTTCCGATGCGATTCCACCAATGAAGTGTCCGTGCCCAGTCTGGATCTCTGGATGTGCTGACCAGTTTCTGGAAGCAATAGCATTCTTCGACACCGCAACACTCCGGTCCGATCCGCTGGTCGATAACAGTTTTGGTGGACCGATTTGCCACCGAAAAGTCGAGGACTTCAGTGACGACCGGTTGACACGCTTACGTCGAATGATGATGATGATGGTGACGCTGGCTGGCTGGCTGTCTGTTTATTGCGATAACGGCGCTGGCGAAGGTCTTCGAATGTCTTGATTAAAATTGTTTGACCTATCCGAGTGCTGTGCAATGTGTGTAAATGCTGCTGCTGCGAGTGGAACACTTACGAAAGCCCCTTAATTAGTGAAACCGGTAGCAGCGAAAGGTTAATGTGTTGGACACCGTTTTCCCGTTTTATTTGTGCTCATCGAAGATTCGCCAAGATTGTTTTTCGATCGATGATGTTCCGGCTTCGACAAGCTGGATTGGGTCATTTCGTTTACTGCGACCTGTATTCGGGAGCCGTGGCCGTCTCCGATTACTTCTGGAAACTTTTGCCACTTTGTGGGTCAAACGAACAAATATGGAGGACACTTCGCATGCGCCGCTCCATTATGGAAAAGTCCGTGTGATGAATTTTTTCAAAGTTGAAGACCCCAGAGATTGACTTTCTTCGCACGCATGTTGCTAATTTGCGGTCAGCTTTATGGGCAGCAATTTGCCACGCTGATCTTTGCCAATGCCACGGGATATGCTAATGGTGACTGGGCGCAGCAATAAATCGACCAGTTTATAGATTTATTTGAATATCTCTCGGGACGGGGAGCTCGGGCGATCGTAAAACTTGTGTTCTAGGAATTATCTTCCCTTTTTTTAAAGATTGTTAATTGAACACGAACTTTAGCCACAGCCTTTGTTGGCCAAACTGGCAATAGAATAAATTAACACATCGCCCATCGCTTTACGTCACTTCGGTGGATCCTCGGCGAAGATCCTCCACAAAAAGGGCACGCGGCTGCCGAAAGCCATAAAGAACATCGGTGGAATCGAAAATTCGCTACAAATCGAACTTCAAACCGCGGTGCCCGTCGAGAGATTGAGCGTTGCCTCGCAGATCGCGCAGAGCGTTGCCGATTCAAGACGATAGGCCCAAGTCCGTCGTCCGTCTGTTTTTTTTTGCATTTTCACCCACCGCAAATGCTGTGCCGTAAATAAGGTCCATAAAGCTGCCAGCTTAGAAGCGCACCGATGGGCACCCGTTTTTTATCGTGCGCGGCCCCCAGGACGTCGTCGTGGGCCTATCAATAACCCTTCCCGTACGGCCCACTAATGGCGAAACGGGCGCCGTCTTTTCCACTGGCGCGCGATGCGCGATTATTTGGCGTAATGGCCGACGCGATGGGAGACGCGCGATACCGGCCGCTGGCAGGCCGGCTAGCTGGCCGGCTAGTGTTTAAGTATTATTTAGTGGCCGTAAATCGATTTGTTTAATCGTAGGCACGATTCGAGCCGGCTCGCTTCCATCATAGCAGCCGGCTGCTGCTTGCGATGATCGCGAGACGGGTGATCTGGTGATCCGCTGAAACAGAAGATCAGCCCCGAAGGGCCGGCACCCTTTTGCTGGCGAATCACCACGACATGCCGCCTAGAAGCCGTGGCCGTAGTAGCGGGCACGCCTGGTTGCGTCGACGACGGTTTTTCGATTTATCGCGCCGGCATTAATTAAAGCCAAAAGTGCCATAACTTCTGCCGCTCTTTAACCCGCGTGATGTAAGGTGGACCAGTCCGTGCACTGTGGTGCCTAAACGGCGGCATTCAGATGTGGTGACATAAATTGTGAATGATACACCGGACTGCACTGCTGAATGCTACGGTGCAATTATGTCGGCTAAAGCACTGGCCATTTGCAATCGACCACGGTTTCCTTAGATCTTTCGTTCTACATTATGAAGTGCATTTGGGTTGTGAAAGCAAACAAACCCTAGCACTAAATGTTGGTTTACATTCGCACAGATTATTGAGACTATTAATCCCCGAATCACACCACGGCGGACACCATTTGAACACAACCAAGAGCCAGCGCACACAAAAATGATAATTATGGTCATCATCCGACGCCCCCCAGGGGACGGGGATTCGGGACACTTGAGTTCGGTACTTGACTCGCTCGCTTGCCTTCGAAGATGAACGGATTTGACCCGCTCTCTAAGCCATTAGCGCTGGCACCCGACACACGGTCCCCATATGTGTAGCAGCTCTAGCAGCACGGCTGCTGCTGAGCTAAGCATCCAGCTTGCAGGAAGCAGGAATTATTGCCATCGCCTTCGCATCCTCGGCAACTCGGCACGAAGGAGTGAATAACGATAATCAGTAGGTAAACTTGGTTGCTCGTGCCACACTCGGCATCGTTTAACGGTGGCGCTGACGAAGACGTTCGCCGGCTGACGATGGAATCGCCGGCAGACTGTAACATGAGCACGGTGAAGCCGTAACGATGTTGTATGGACGAAACTTTACCGTGCTGTGCTCGGGATCCGGCTGCTGATGCTGGTGTAAATTCGAACGATCTCGCACTAATTACAGCATTGTCTACGGATGAATGGGGCCGACTTTTCGGCAAAGGCTTCACGCAGACCGCAGATCCTGCGTGGCAGGGTGGAGCATAATTTTCACTTTCCGCCAGTTGGGCGATAGTTATCCAGGACGATTGAGTGGGGACTTTAGCCACGTTGCGCGTTGGGCGTTTCATTCGTCTGAATGGCCCATTAAATTGTGGTTGGAGTTGAGACACTGAGCGACTATGAGCGAAGCAGTATTTACGTAGTAGCTCTTTAAAAAAAGGGCATACGATAGGTTCTGTTCGCTTTAAGTGACTGATAGGCCAAAAGAAAGGGAAGCCAAGCTAGCGGAGCTGAGCTATGCTGAAACAATGTTTCAGTAATCGAAATCACGTGCCCTGAGTCCTGTGGGCAGCACCACGAGCAGCGCACACGGGGCGATCCTCTTACCCTGTGCGTTATCCTGGGACCGATCTGTCTGGGAAAGTATTCATTTTGCGCTTCAATAAGCAAGAAATTAGACGCATCCGTTTCGCGTCGGACAACCGGACGGAGACGGACCGGGCTTCTTTGTTATTCCCAACACCACCACCACCGGTGTATGACCACCGTTTGGCTCGCCAAAACATTGTGTCCCGCATTCACTTGTGTGCGTTCGTGTCCCTCGTGTCACGCCAGAGACACATGCTGGCCACCGGCAGCCGTGGTCGTGCGATAATTCGTTTAGATAGAGCCTTTATTTAGGATGCCATTAAATTAAATGACCTCTTGCGCTCGTTCATGCGCTTCCAGACACCGCCATCGCAGCCGACGTAGCCCGTATCTTTCCATCATTTCTTAAAGACGTGGCCCGGATGCTTTGGGGGTAGCATTTTGTTGCACTAGTTTTTCCGAACAATTCCTCTGCCGGATTCATTCGTTCCCCGTACCGGAAGGGACGCCCGGAAACGATTGTGCGGGTTATATACGCTGTTTTTCGCTGCGCATCTATCGTTACTGCTGCTGCTTAGCGTCCTCGCAATAATGTCTTTCTTCCCCGGTTTTTATTTGTTACATTTGGCCAAGTCTGCGTGGCCAAGCATCGGTACTTTTTCAGCGAGTGCAGCGAGAAGAAAAAAGGAAATTCTTCGGCAGCATTCAACAAGTTTCGTACACGGTTGCACCGTTCTTGGGTCGAACGAGTTTTTCTAGTTTTCATCCGTTCGCAGCCCCGGCCATGGGGAGACGGGCAACGTATCGATTCCGTTACGCTGCCGTCGTCGTGCCGTACTTGACATTGGAACGTGTGCGCAGCGTACCACACGTGCGGGTTCGTGCTGGGTGATACATAATCGCTACATTAAGTGCAACACCCCGTGGATTACAAGTAAATCAAGCTGATTATCGCATAATAACTCAATAAAAAGTCCGATCGACCGCACGGCCGGGCCCAACGGTGGTCCGGGGTCCCTTGGGGGTCTCCATGTCCTAATCGAACTCGCACTCGCAATCGACGCTGAGTCGTGCCGCTGTCCTGGCCTGTCCTGCAAGTGTGCTGCTGTTGCAACGCCTGATCGATGCGGATTGAAAAGCAGTGGCTACGCGTTGAAAAGTTTACTTACAACCGGCGATGGATGTTTGTATCGTGAAAGAAATTCAATCAAATCTAGATGTACGCTTCATGTCTTAAAACAGGATCGTAAAAATGTGTATTAACTTATCTTGAACGTATCTCCAACATGAACAAACAGTGCGCCTGGATGTATGCAACTCCAACTTTAAATTAGAACAAGTTTAGAACACCGTTTAGAACAAGTGTAACGCGCCTGAAAGTAGGCCTTGCCGTAGTTTGATATTGATATGCAAGTGATTGAAGGTGACGAAAGGATCCTCAAGGACATAAAAACATTTTCTAATCATGCGTTTTCCACGTTCCTCTAACGTGTGAAATATTTGCGAAGAAACCCTCCAATTCGCTTCCTGCGACTTACCAATCCGAACCCCAACATCTGGCAAAGTCGAGATATCGGTTTCCTAATGCGAGAACTGCTACCATTTGCTGCCGCCACGTATGGTGCGGAATGGTTTGCCATGATCGAACCGACCCGAAAAGCGTGAGCCCTGGCCGGGGCGACGGGCCGTTCTCCTAGCCCCCGTCCGGTCGAACCGCCACACCATAACGGTGCTGATGGCCAGGGTTGGCCCCGGGCCGGCCGGCAACAACAAGCAACCTGTCCATATTTGAAACGTGTAGTCAATCAATTTGTCATAACTTACTGCCGCGATGCGCGATGCAGTACGGGATGATGATGATGGCTACGAATGCACTGCGGTTTGGCTGAATCTCTCGCTCTCTCTCTCGACACTGGAATCGAGCATCATAAATCTACACTTTGGACCGCTCGAGTGCCGCTGGTTGCAGTGCGAGACCGGTAAACAGCAGCGGGCTATTGACAGCTGCACCGTGGGAGCCGATGGTTCCTGGAGTTGCTCCGCAAGGAATGGTGCTGGGCAACTGTTCCCTATGCTTGCTAACAGTGATAGCCTTCCACGGGGGACGTACCTGCTGCTGATGCTGCTGGTGCTGCTGGTGCTACTGTCCCGGACAAACCCGGAGCCACGATAAGCAAAGTTGTGAAACCGTGCAAAGTGGGATCCATTTCGTGGAATTTCACCTCAACACCTATCGCCGCCGGAACAGGTTTCGGATGGGGAAATCGCACGCGAGTTGGGAAGCGATTCGAACGAATGATGAAGCCATTTTCTCGAGGGCTATTAATTATTTTCTCCATCCGATGGTTCAATTTGATGGCGCATTAAGGTGAGAAATGTACGCAATCGTGCGGAAGGATTAAGCCAATGCCACTGCGTGCGTTAACGATAACTCTATTTCCTAGAGAACCAGCGTTCTGCGTCCATGATTTGTTGCTTCATTACACGTCGGAACGAAACAACGGGACACCGCGTTTAGTTCCGCTTCGTACATTTCCCTCGCAGCTTTACGACAACGGGCCGGAACGGCACATCAAAATACGTTCCGACCAGTTCGCTGTTGGCGAGGCGCAAAAGTATTTGGCAATAAAATTTACGGCTTATCGCGCACCGTCCACTAGCAGCAGGGCAAGAGCAGAGGAATAAAAATGGTGCTCCTTGCCCCAAAAACTAATCCAATCGCAGGCCGCCGAAGAGTGGGCCCACCGCGCGATAGGCCCCTCGTTATAAGTTTTGCGTCGCAGCTCACTGCCGGATGCGCTTTCGGGGTGGCCAGCTTTTTTTTCGGTGCCCACTGCCCATCCGCAGCGTCCTTCTGGGTTCCGTGGAGTTTGCCGCGGAGCTGCCAGAATCCCTACGTGGCTGACCTACTTCCGTTTCCGCCTTTCTTCGACGCGGCTCTCGATAGCCGAGTCGTCGTCAGACGTCAAGCGGTTGCCGTGGCGAAGTGCCACGCTGGCCCCCCGCCACATTTGCGAGTCAGATTGAAAAGGCGACATTAAACTTATGATTGTATTTATAAGACATTGATGCCAGGGCGCGCTTTCAGAGGTCGCGCTGTTCCATCTTTCTTACTGTTTCCGTTTCCGTTTCCGTGTTTTTTTTTCTCTTCCTCGCTGCTGTTGTTTGTCCCGTGCCGGGTAAATGAATTTATTTTCGCCCGGGTGCGGCCGTTTTCACCCGAAGGGTATCTACGTAACATAAGTCATTTATTTACTGCTCCTTGGCCGCTCCACAAGGCGGCAGGCACAAGTGCGTGTCCCAGTTTCCTGTGCGAGGCGACGGTTACGGGTGTCCTGTTGGGCGTTACGCGACATTCGGGAAGATGTTTTTCTTCTCTTCTCCGTAGTTTTTGCCACACTGAAGGTTTCCGGTATCCAGGCTCCCCCCCGGCCGGCCACGGGACCTTTCTACCCTACACTATCCGATTCGGCCTCTCTTCGGCAGGCACCAGACCGTATCGCCTAACTTCACGCACATCGGCCCCGTAAGCCGAAACTGCGGGGCTGCGGGCCAAAACCAATTCCCCATTTTCATACTTTCCGGGGTTCGGCAGGCGGCCCAGGACGGGCCGGGTTCCTCCCGTATCGACCTCGGTGACAAATGGGTCGTAGTTACGGGAATTTCCGGTTTCGTTTCCCAAAGCCGATTTAGGCCAAAAGCCTAAAGGGGCGGCCGCAAAGGCCGTGCTGGCCCAGCCGTCATTGACGGTGGCGCCACCAACTAGCTTCCAACAAGCCGTGACGAAACCGGGAGTGTCTTAAGTTGGCATGTGAAAAATTGCAGGGAAATCGACCCGATTCACTGCCTACTGCGACTCGGCTGCTCGTGTGGTCAGAAAAATATACCGAAGCTGGTGCGCCCAATCGAGTAGGTGTTACATGCAAGGGAAAAAGAAGGTTTTCAGTCATTTTTTCATGTGAAGCCTTTTGTTAAGACCCTTTGTCGTTTGTTATGGTTGTCTACAGTATTTTGCTTTTCTTTGGGCAGTATTCCCAAAAGTCTTAATTTATTTAAATGAAGAAAATTAGCGATCTTGCTGAGTGGCCTGAGTTTACTAACTACATAAAATAGAATTGTATCCTGAATACGTTTTGGATATGATGTTAAATATACTGAATTATCTAACCAGCCGATGATGGTGGCTCATGCCGATGTAGCCCCGAAAGGATCAGTTTACAAAATTGACAGGCATTCCTTTCTATCGTTTGGTTCCAAAACGTTACGGGGAAATGAACTCGGCAGAGGTTACCGAATGAATGAACATATGCAACCGAGTCCAGTCAACAAGTCCACATCTCGGGTTATCTGGAGTTCCAGAATGGAATTTTTTCTCCCACCCGGGTATCCAGGTCACCCTGATGAAAGTGGTTTTCGGCGGCCTTCCATATTCTAACAATTTTTCCGGATACGTCAGCACAATACCCACACGTCGTCGGTCTGAATGTTATTCGCATCCCGCACCAATAAACTACAACTACTCCGAATTTGGGCAGCCCACCACATTTTTGTTCCTGCCACGGATCGCTGGCTGCAAATGAAATTGCGCTGTAAGTTAATAAACGGCACTGCTACGGCACCGTCCGTGGCCCACCGTCGGGATGACCGGAAGTCAGCCACCAGCCCGCCAGCCCAATAATGGAGCCCAATAATAGAGCCCAATAATAGAGCAACAAGCGATTCCCGGAAACACTCGTTTGCTCCGTTTCGTGGGGGGCGCTACCAAATTGAGGGGGAAGCGAACCCGGCCCAGAATGGGGTCAAGGAATGTTTGCCCTACCAGCTCCCGGCCCGGTGTTCCTGTGGGATAAGCGCTGTGCTGTCCCGGGTGGACTCTTATTAGACTCCCGGCACGTAGCCTAGCGCGACGTAGAAAGTTGATGAAATTATCGCTTCCGATTGGAATCGGTTTGATTTATGGGCGTCAAACGAGAGGCGAAAGCAATGAGCAAACGGGCCAACAATGTTTATTTATGTAGCCTCCATTTGGGTGGCCCCTGCAATTGGTGGCCGCTGGGAGATAAGGTGGCACGGTAAAGAACAAAAACATGTTGTCGGCTTATTGCTTGGTGCGCATAAAATTGATTGTGTCACGGAGTCCGAGGGCACGCGCTGAGGGTGCCGGTGGTTGACAGAATTAGGACATTTCGGTCCATCGGCAGGTGAGGGAAGCTAATCTGAGAGGATCTCCGCGAGCCGGGGGTCGGAGAACCTGCCCTTAGCCGTCAGTCAGGCCGAGAGGTCCTTATTGGTGTCACCGAAGTCCAAATATAAATTATAAAGCGACCTACTACTGTCAGTGCCTGTACTGTGCTCTTTCACCATCATCATCACCGTCATCATCGGGCACGTGCCTACATTGTTTGCCGACCGGAGCAATTTATTGCCCAACACCTTAAACAGCAGCAGTACGGCGCACTTTACGGTTCTCCGTATGACTCCGTTTTGTTTCTGTGCTTATGGTCAGGCACTCAGACCAAGCCCGGAGTCCTTCAAACGTCATGCAGTTGCACCGAAACGGGGTAAAAAGACGATTCCAAATTCCTTGTTTTCCGAAACGAGTGTTCCCTTCATGTTTCTAACAGGCCAGTACACGATCACCCCTTCGCCCGGTGCGGTTATGTAAAGGCGCCGTGTCCAACGCCAAAACTGTCCGACTGTTGGCCGCTGCCGGCCGCCGGTGACAGGTAGGCAGGCAGGTAGCTCGCGTGGTGCAATTCGTGTCAAACTGACATTTGTAAATTCTGTCAAATCTTCCCTAATTGGGGCCAGTCGGTGCTCGGTTGGCTCGTGGCTCGGCTCGTGCCAACGGTTACGAGGACCACGTGGACCACCGTGCCGACCGGCGTCAGTTGCGTGAGATATGCCCCACCCCGTTCCCACTCAACCTGCTGACCCGATCGGTCGTTAAATTGTCTAATTGTTTTGCCAATTAATTGACAAAAACTTTGTGTAATCAACAGACCAGGACGAGGGCGCTTGAGCGAATGGAGAAGAATGGAGTCGATTCTTCGGCCGAATTGACCGGCGTCGCCGGTCACCGAAAAGGGGTTTCTTCGGGGAAGGCGTACTTGAAACTTGTCAGACCATGCCTTAAGGGTGGATGCCGCGCACGGCACGGTCAACGTGAATCGTCCGCGCCCAGTGCAACGATCAGGTATTTTGATTCGATTAATTATTTATGAGAATGCGAAGTACCCTTTTATGGGCCGGACTAGACCGACCGTCACAGCCCGCGCCCGGCGCAAGGTGTCACCCAATGTGGCTAAATATGCTTAGCACATCGGCCACACCAGACTGGGTGGAAGCCGTTCGGAGTCGCTGCACCCGTATTCGATATGCTGCAGTCGAGCGGCGTGCCGGCTGATACGCTGCCACTGATAGGGGAGAAAGGTGAACATGAAGTAACAAGCATTCCGATCCGATTTGCAACCGGCATATGTGTGTTCAGCGCGAGATCGGTGCGACAAGTGTCGCGCCGGTGACTAATGGAACACTAAGTAGAGTTTTGTGTTGGAAACTACGCTTTACGCTGAGCAAACATGGGCCCGTTGAATATTTACGTTGCAGTGGCATTAGAGAGTCTGATTGAAATGGTCCAGCCAGGACCACCGGAGAGGACGACACGATAGAATCGAAACACCAGTGGCACCAGTAATCTGACTGCGATCGCGGTTGGTTGGATGAGAGAAAGTTAACAGTTACAGGAAACGTTGCAGTTGGAATAAATAAGTCTCCAAGAAGAGCCTGATTACGTAAAGCAGTAAGTCAAGTACAATGTTTCTTGCAACAGTGCATTAGTAATGTTTTTTTTTGTTTTAAAAATTTATTTATAAAAACACAATTTTATGGTTTAAAATACACATTAATCCCTGATCATCAATACGCTTTTGAGAACCTGGAAGGGCAGCGAAATAAGCTTCCACAGCTGTTATGCAGCTGTTAACTTATCATTTGATGCAAAACGCATCGCACACATTTTTTTTTAGGAAACAGATAGAAGTCGCCCTGGGTCCAGTCTGGCATCCAATGCTTCTGTGGCACGCTATTGTATTGTGCTGAAGAAAAACATTTTTTTCTTCTTCTGAAAATCCGGTCTTACAATAATAATCGGAATTTATTGTTCTACCAGTTTGCTAGTAATTTACAAACAAAATTCCTTTCGCTGATGCTAACGCCTTCATAGCGGATTTCTGGACACGAACTCGTTTCGGAACCGAAGAATCAAGTTCACACCACTCTTTAGCCTCTTGTTTTGATTCAGGACCCAATAGACCGAAGTCTCATCCATAGTGATGAGTCGATGCGCAAAACCACTTTATCCTCTCGAAAATGCTCTCGAAAAAAGAAAAGTCGACGATGAGCCAAAACACGTCCAAGCAAAACAGCTGTCAAAAATTGACTGATCACCTCGTATAAATTAAATTAAAAAAGGAGGCTTAGTTTTACAGGAAAATGTGTGCATTATTTCGTTTGGTGTCGTTAGCTATCGAACTGATAACGCTTGCCTACAGCATAAAACCGTAACTGAAGCCGTGTCCCAATTCAGTCGGCCCGCACAGTAAAGACCCGTAATTTCATTAGATGGTGTTTAGCTTAACGCCCGATTTCCCCGAACTCAATGCGGCACCACAAATCGTGTTTGCAGATTGCTTCACCGCGCGCGCCACACAAAATCAATCAAAATGAGACGCCTCATTTGACGTGCTGACCGCGCAATCGGCTGGTCGTTTGCTGTCGGGACTTTCCCAGGCTAAATGAAGCCGACCTTTTTGAGCCGCGCACAGAGCGGACAAAGCAGATCCTCTCGAGATCGAGAAGCAAATTGCGCAAAACAATCACCGCCCAGCAGGGCCAGCGACGAGTGCGCTGCGGACCAAATTTAGCTCTAAAAACTACTCAACACCACCCGGAGACTCATTATAATAATGATTACTTTAAGCCCCCCATGACTCGACCGAGCCGGCGGCGGCCGAGTGGGATTATGGCGGCAACAATCAAATCCTAATCCAAGCCATGTGATGGGTTTCCGTGCTCAATGAGGTGAGAAACTTCGTTAGCTGGAACTGATTTATGGCACGGTGTTTATTGCTCCCCTTTGCTCCCGCCGGAACTCCCAGTCCTCGGGTGGTAAAATTAATGCATCGCGCAATAGAACGTAATTCGATTAGTGCGACCATAATGGATAGGCGTCACCACGACACAAGTTGCCTGCTGATGGAAGTGCAGGGAATGTAATCTAGAGCTGCGCTGGCTTAGTTCTCATTGTAAGTGGTCCGGTACTTGTTTACGAAGTCGTCGAAATTGCTTCGAATTTTCCCGGTTCCGAATTCAGCTCCGTCTTCGCGGAGAAGCTCAAAACGAGACGAAGAATTACTTAAAACAAAACAAAGAGCGTGCCCCCTGGCCAAATGGCCAAAATCCGAAGACTGCTACTTCAGACAAGCTTCGGCCCTTAAGTGGTCGCTACGTCCCCAAGTGGTCGCCACCATTTGCCACTCGGTAATCGATGCTCTCGACGGCGACGAATCCACGACACCGGACGGCCGGCAAGACCGGAGCTACGTGGCAGTGTATAATGATGATCCCTTCAAACCGAGACGTCAGCTTCGAACAGGTTGCTCATTTGCACCAGTCGGCAGCGACACGAAACCCGGTGCAAGTCGCAATGTCTGGCCGTAGCTCCGAAATGGAGTCGTTTGGTGCCGACACGCCACGAGCCCGATCACTCCGATTTCGTTGAGCACTCTCGGGTGGGTCATTAGGTTTCCGGTTGGTTTCCGAAGGGGGCACAAAATGAAACGAGAAAAACCAACGTGTCGAATTGCCGTTGACGGGACGGGGCCACTTTGAAGTCGCTCATATGTGCGCTCCCGGGGCGAAGGTTAATGTACTGCAGCGGCATTCGGCAAAAAAACGAAAAGGGAACTAATTCCTGCACCGAACAGTGCCCTTTGTGGTGTGAATTTTTTTGGGTTTTATTTCTTCAAAAACGCACAACATTAAAACAAAAAAAAACAAACCTTGCTCTGGCTCCATTTCAGACTGAACAGTTTGCAGTATTATGGATACTATTCGTAGTGATCGTGCTCGGCAACACGGCCGTGCTGGTGACGCTGTTTCTCAACAAAAACCGCAAATCTCGAATGAACTTTTTCATCAAACAGCTCGCCATTGCAGGTAAGTGGTACGTTTTGGGCGCGTGAAAGTTTGTGCATAAAACGTGCCCGCGGTTTGCAAAAGGCACCCGGGTGCCCTTTCAGTTCAGAGGCGGACGCTCAAAATCTACGTTAATAGTTGACCTAATTCAAAATCCTAATTCAAACCCCCGCTGATAGAGCAGTCGGTAGTGCTCTTCGCTGTCACGCAGCTGGCCTGGGTTTCGAATCCCGGGATCGGTTGTCACTCAACCGGCCATGGTTTCGATTCCCGATACCGGCGTGACAGGGGGGTTGGCGCGGGGCTAACAATCCCGCCCGTAAAAATGAAATGTTAGAGAGAGCACCAGAGATTAACATTGTCTCTGGTGCAGGCCAAGACCGCGCAGCGGTTGTAGAGCCAAATAAGAAGAATTCAAAATTTGCCCTCCCAAAGTTCAAGAACACCTCAAGAAACAAATACGTTTTTATTTTATTCGTAACTTAGCATTTTAAATAGTTGCCCACGGGGCTTTGATAGTCGAACGCCAGCAGCAGTTGTTGGCCGCAAAGAAATAGTAAACTATTCACGTGTCCCGCCCGCAGATCTCAGCGTGGGCCTGTTGAGCGTTCTGACGGACATCGTGCAGCGGATAACGATCTCGTGGCTGGCCGGCAACATCGCCTGCAAGCTGATACGCTTCATCCAGGTGTGGGTTACGTACGCTTCGACGTACGTGCTGGTGGCCCTCAGCATCGACCGGTACGACGCCATCACGCACCCGATGAACTTTTCCGGCTGCTGTAAGTTGTCTCTCGGCTCGGCGAAAGCGGAGCGCATAAAAAGGAAACCGACAGCATACATTCTGCGGGATCTCTATTTACATGCCCACTACCGGCGGTGCCGACCTGGTTTCCTGCAAATCACAACTCCCACCGGGCGCCTCCATCGGGACGTGTTACGACTGACCGGGCGTCTCCACCGCGCCGCGCACTTCCGGCGACGGCGACCGCACAGGGAAGCGTGCCCGGAGGCTCGTAGCCGCTGCCTGGGGCTTCAGTGCCGTTTTCTCATCACCGATGTTCTACCTGTACGAAGAGCGCGTCATACAGGGTAAGGACGTCGGGCCCCGCTAGCGCCGCGGGTTTTCCATTAAATGTTGCACTATTTTTTCTATCACTCGTTACGCAGACCAGCTGCAGTGCTGGATAGACCTGGGCAATGCATTCCGGTGGCAGGTGTACATGTGCTGGGTGGCCGCCTCGCTGTTCGTCATTCCGGCGTTCATCATCTCGGCCTGCTACGTCATTATCATTCGCACCATCTGGAGCAAGGGCTCGATGCTCGGACCGACGGCACCAACGGCGGCCGCTGGTGCTGCTGCTGCCGGTGGCATCCACGGGCCCCGCGGTGGCCCACCGATGGCTGGCAGCGGTGTCAATGGCAATAAACGTGAGTATAAAGTGGGCTGGGTGAACACAAACCGGTGGACAGCCCGCCACGGGAAACGCTTACCCAACGAACGATGGCCGCTCGGTAATCGAATTCCAGTGTAAATTCAATTATGATTGGCACCAATCGCCGATCCGCTTCTATTTACGGTTTGCTTACGGTTTCGCGTTTTGCTTTGTTTGCTGCGCTTTTACAGTTACCGAGCCCCGGATGCCGTCACAGAGCGAGGCCGTAAAAAGCAATCATTTCGATAAGCCATCAATTTGGCTGCAGTACACTTTTAAAAATCATTATACGATCGCGCGGAGCGTTCAGCGAAACATCAGAAAAAAAAACAGTTATCCCATCCCGATGGGAGCCTTGTTGATCCATCAACCTGCGTCATAATTTTTCAATTCAATTTTCATCTGTTAGCATTTCGCTTCCGAAAATACATCAAGTTTGATGAATGATAATCGAACGTATTATAATAATTGTTAAATATACAAAACGCTTGTCCAATACACTCAACGAATAAAGCCATAATTGAAAGTTGAAATTGTCCAACGGTTTGAATGTTCTGTTTTCCCTTTCTTCACAGATCGAACCATCCGGAACGGTGGCTGCGCGGAGCTGGCGAGCCGTCGGGCCAGCTCGCGCGGCATCATTCCCCGGGCCAAGGTGAAAACGGTCAAGATGACGATCGTGATCGTGATCGTGTTCGTGCTCTGCTGGTCACCGTACATCGTGTTCGATCTGCTGCAGGTATTCGAGCAGATTCCCAAGACACAAACCAACATCGCGATCGCCACCTTCATCCAGAGCCTGGCGCCGCTCAACTCGGCCGCCAATCCGCTCATCTACTGTCTTTTCTCGACGCACTTCGTTCGGACGCTAAAGTAAGCGGAGCGGACCTCTTTTACCCTTCTTCACCCTTTAACACATTTCCGGTTTTTGATTATTGCAGACGATTGCCACCGTTCCGTTGGCTGCTGTCATCGGCGATCTGCTGTGCCAGCGAGGATGACCGCTCGAACCGGAACCGCTGCGGGACGATATCGAACGGCACGCGCAACCTGCGGAACCAAAACAGTAGCAGCTCGATGCGCACCCTTACCACCTCGCTGACCATCTCGACACGGCGGCCAACCGCAACGGTCACGACGCGAAGCAGCGGCGTGAGGATTAATGGTGCCAACAGCAACAACAACCTGGCCGGCGCTGCTGGCCAGGCTGGACGCCCCCTGCTCGTGTAGCGACCGGTGGGTGGTGGTCTACCACCACCCGGTGCCACGCAGGTCTACCTCGACACCGAGGGCAAGATCTTTCTCGTCCACAAGACGGCGCTCCATCAGCGACTGGCCTAGGAAGCAGGGACGCTTTTTGTACAACTAACCCCAGCCCGAAGGGACTGCTGCTCACCAGTGTTTCATCTAGTCAGGAATCCCCAGCATCAACATTACCAGCCCTCGGTCGACTCCCGAGTCTGAGGAGCGCGCCATGTACAAACCGAACCGTATTTATTTGAGCAACGTTCTGCTGGCAACATTGATGGCTTCTTGCTGTCCCCAAAAATAAGGCCCAATAAACCCGTGTTGGTGCCCGTGTGTTTTGGAAAGTTTAATGACCTCGATAAGATTTTTAACAAAGGTGTAATTGCTTAATCGCGATAGTTGGAAATATCGGATAGTTGGACTCGCCCCGGGGCGGCGACCGTCTGCCACTGCTGTACATACTTCCCAATCCAAAGGATCCACTGTTCCACTGTTCCAATAAGCCATGATAGAACTAGCCATGAATAGGGTGTAACGGAAAATGATAGTTAATTTTACCCCACAAACCACAATAATCGTAAGGCATCGCCCGCGAACCTGATCTCTGTTTCGATTATTATTCGACGCGTACCGTGCTACGCGTTCTGGCAGCCAGTAGACAACCGTTAGGAACTCGTTAGGAGCTACCAGTTTAAGCTTCGGTATCGGGGCACACGCCAAGGCCACAATGCTGCCACAATAGAGCCACAATTCCGGGAGCGGAGAACTGCTTGAAATGCGCCACCGAAGCACGTTACACGAATGGAGAAAAATGTCCTTCTATGTTGTGTGTGTGTTTCAAAAGCTGCTGATACAGAAATTTCCTCCAGCAACTGGCCCATGACTTTCCAAGGGCGTCGTCGTGGTGCCGGTAGCAAGAATTGGGGACAAACCAATATGTTGCAGTTTATGGCGTCAAGTTCCACAAGCTCCGTTAGACTGATACCGTTTATACCGTTTCTTTAAGCGCCACTGGCAGCGTGTGTGTATGTGTGTCGGAATCTGTAAAGATGTGTACAACAAACATTCTGTATACCTGTTGGCTGATATATACAAATAAAGATATACGAACACGGAATCACAGTGGCTCAAGAGGGGGTTTCTCAAATTCTTCCATGTCCATTGTTGATAAGAGCGCCGGCCACTCCTTTATGTCAAGAGCCTTCGCTCCATACATTGTTTCCGTGATTAGTGAGAAGGGTCAGCGCCAGAAATCAGGACTATTAATCCGAGTCCGGAGGCCGAATGGAGAAGCAAAAAAAATAAGCAGAACCAGTCCACCAACGAAAGTACCGCCCCGGGAATCATTCACGTCACGAACCGGAAAAGAATGACTCAGCTTACACAAATCCAGCTTCCGCTCGGCCCGGGAGGTCGTTGACCTGGCGATCCCCAAGCCGGCTGGAAAAGATCGATGGCGCGGCTTTGCGAATTCCAAGGACGCACCAGCACTCCGAACCGAGGAGTGCCTGCACTCCGCGCACTCAGTTCCATCTCCTGGCTGGCGTATCGATCGAAACCCCTTTATAAAGCCGGCGTAACGTGATCTTCCCGAGGAACCCGAGAGCCGGCTTTTGAAATGCAAACCGCCTTTTCCGCCTTTCGGTGGCTACATTTCTTTCACCCATCACATCCGCCGCATCAAATATTGCAAATTGTTTTCTGTTTTCTTTATTTGCCCGCGCCCGCGCCTGACTTCGGGTGACATCGGAACATGCAAAAGGGGTAGAGGAATTGCTGTTCGGGACGCTAGCTGAAACCTATTTGCATACCAAAGACAGAAGACGGCTCGACGGCTCGACGGCTGATGCGGCACGCAAGGATCTTACAAATTTTCGTAGCTATTCACTACGCGTGTTGGCTGCCGGTTGTGCCGTCGTTTTGTCAGATATCGGGCTCTCCACGGACGCGGTCCACTTTTCGTTCCTATGGCCACGGATTGCCTTTGGCCTTTCAGTGGCCTTTCCTTATCATGCGTCTACTTCTCGCCACTCTCGCTAGCTGTTGTTGCTATAAAATAATCTGGTGGGATTTGACCACACACACGACCGCAGCATAAATATGTAACGCGGGGCCTGTTGACGCTCGCATTCGTGTTGCAACACAACGCAACACATACGTACAAACTTAGCATAGTATACCTATACACATACAAATACACGCACACACACAGATCACACATAAATCTTATTTCTCGTCTCGTTTCCTTCCAAAGCCTACTGCGAGTCTTTAAAGGGAGTGACTCCAAGTGCTCCAAGCAATCAGTTAGCCCACAAGTTCTTACATCACAGTAGCGGCATCGGCTTTCACTCACGACGCCCATCGCGGCCTCCTCGATTGACGGCTTTTTGGCTCGCTCACGTCAAATGTCGCCCGTTCTCGTCCTGGGTCTGATTAAGTACACTAAATGCGATGGTGTCATTGACCTCGCAACTACGGCCATTTGTCTTTGGGCGGGTGCACTTTGTTTCTCAGCCCCAAGCACCGGCGAGTGTCCGGCGTTTAATCGAGCCCTATTTTTGTGCCATCCATTTTGTTGGCTCTTGCTGGGTAATTAGCAAAACATCATCGTACAACAAATGGCACGGGGTGGATCTATACTTCAGAACAGTTTTCCCTGGGTCCTAACGAGACTCGTGCCTCGTGTTGAGCCCTCGAGAGCTTCAAGCGGAGGGTGCACAGACTTTATCGTCCGCCTTTCAACGGGATGGGACCAACGAGTTTCTAACTGGTGAGAGAAAACTGTTGTTCTGAACTTCTGAACTGTGTGCTACATGCGCTGACGCTTGCCCTTTTCTGTGTTCCTGCTTCCTCTTCCCCCTGACTCCCTGCACTGTTCGTCTGCATAAGTTAAGGGTCCGATTTGCTTAGCCGGTGACCAGCATCAGGCCCCAGCATGTGATGGTGACGTTGGCGCTGCCAAGATCTTCATCTCCACCGAGGAGGAACCGGTGCTTAGCCATCATGTTTATGACGGCGGATCTGCAATCGTTTCCATACTGGCCACACTAAACGGTTTATCGCTTCCAATAATCCTATTTCTGTGCTGGGTGCAAACTGGAGAAGGAAATTACGTCCGCCGACGGTCCGACGGGCATCATCATCACCGCCCGTTCACATCCGTCAGTCGGCGCTGGCCGACGGGCCGGCCGGCGGCTGCTGGTGTCGTTTCCTTAAAACACACTCCATAAGATTAATGTTCGGGCTTGCAAACGACGGGCTTGATTACACCGCGGACATGGCCAGTTCCGTTTTCGGTCGCTCGACGATAACAACGCGCGCCGGTCGCATACAGGACCTCCGGGACACGGTCAGCGAGGTGGTCAGGGTCCGCATCGAGTCGCTGCTGTTGCGATTGTGGAACCGGCCGGTCGTCCCGTTGCCCGCCGACCCATTGCCCAGGGGAACGGTGCCGGTGTCGTGCTGTTTGCAGCACCACTTCGTCGACCAAAGCCACCGGAATGGCGGCAGCCGTCTGGAATGGGAAAGAAAGCATAGCGGTTTGAGGCAAATGATGTCTGACGGTGACGGTGGTGGTCGCCATGGTGGTGGCAAACTTTAATCGCTTTAAAGCACCACAATCGTAGCAGTCGTTTGCCAAATGCTTCGAGCCAGATGACGGCTTTCGGTCCCGAACGTAAGAACGTTCCATCTGTACGATTCATAATTCATCATCATAAATCAATAGCGTTCAGTGGGAATTGTGCAAAATGATGACGATCGTAAAAGCGAGCACATGGCAGAGATGAAAACATTTATATTCGGGGGAAAAAGAACGTTCATTCGGGAAGCCGTGCAGAACTTCGCCAAATGGGCTTCCTTTCGCAGAAATGGAAGCAAAATACTTTTGAGTTTAATTTATACATTAAAGCGAACTGAGCTGAGGCAAAAATAAGGTTATAGGTTATGAATCAAACATTAGCCAATTCGTTACAAAACTAGTTACACAGTGTTGAAGTTGATGGGCTTGTGATAACACACACTTCACTCACTTTATCATCCGGCAGACCTGCGTCGAGAAGAGACAGTAGATGAGCGGATTGGCGGCCGAGTTGAGCGGTGCCAGGCTCTGGATAAACGTGGCAATCGCGACATTGGTTTGTGTCTTGGGAATCTGCTCGAACACTTGCAGCAGATCAAAGATGATATACGGCGACCAGCAGAGCACAAACACGATCACGATCACAATCGTCATCTTGACCGTTTTCACCTTGGCCCGGGGAATGATGCCACGTGAGCTGGCTCTCCGACACGCCAGATCGGCCATGCCGTTGTGTGCTCGATCTAAAATGTAAAGAAAAAGCAAATAATTGATTGAACATCTTTTCGAGCGCTTCCAATGACAAAATAATACCGGTCGGTCCGAGGATGGTGCCCTTCGACCAGATCGTCCGCACGATGATGGCGTAACAGGCGGAGATGATGAGCGCCGGTATGACGAACAGTGAGCCCGACACCCAACACATGTACAGCTGCCATCGCCAGGCATCGACCAGGTCTATCCAGCACTGCATTTTACCTGTAATTGGAAGTGATTGGTATGAGAATGGGAACGATTGTGGCCACAGCACGACACTAACCCTGTATTAGTCGCTCCTCGAAGAAGTATATTATCGGCAGGGAGAAAAGGATACTTAAACTCCAAGCAGCCGCAACCAGCTTCCTAGCCCGACTCCCTGAAGCGTGTGTGGCAGTAAACAATGATAATGACTTCTTTGAGCACCGGTCCGCGTTAAGGTCAGACCCGAAAGTACTTACAGCAGCCGGAAAAGTTCATCGGGTGCGTGATGGCGTCGTACCGGTCGATGCTGAGCGCCACCAGAACGTACGTCGAAGCGTAGGTAACGCACGCCTGCACGAACCGTATCGTTTTGCAGGCCGTATTGCCCGCCCGCCACACCACCGTCGTGCGCCATATGTTGTCCGTCAGGACGCTCAGCAGTCCGACGCAGAGATCTGTTGATCGCGTTTTAAGCACAAGAAATCCACAAATTAGTTAAACCAACTCGAATGTCGCCCGAATACCGTTCCCTTTTCCGGGCAGACTCTCTTTTCGAAGTTCGAGCTCCGAAAGCCATTCCCATTAGTTTGCCCAATAAATTCCTCCATGCTTCCCATCGTCTAGCCACGTGATGAATAGGTGTAGGACGCGTAAGACCTATCCTATAAATCTGCTCGCAATTTACGGGTGCTTTCTTGTCCCGCACTAAGTACGCGGCTTACGCTCCACAGCTCCTTGGCGTAAGTAACGAGTTCTTCTCCGCGTCTCCCCAGTCAGTTATGACTTCTCAAACCACGGGTGAGGGGTTGAAGCGAAATGGATGGCCCTGTGGCGGCAGTCCGTTATTTTTATGGTCCCAGAAACCGGCGTGTAATTGAATGAGGTTCTTACGCCAGCGGAAAGAAGACGCGACATGTTTGTGGCGATTTCAATTTGCTTCGCTTTGCTTGGCGATTTCAATTTTGCGCGACAGCAATTTGCTTTCGCCAGCTAATGAACAGACCTCCAGACCAATTCGAAGCAAGTTAAGTCAATAAAAATCGAGTTCTCAGGTGGCACGTAATATTCTGAGCTGAGTCGCAGGTCGCGAAATTGTTGGAAATAGTTCAACAACTTAACTTCCGTGTTACTTCAAGTAAATTAAAATGGAACTTTTTCCCTCAACCAAGCCAACGCGAGTCTCGGTGAGCCTGAAAGAAACCGAATTAGGTTCCGAAATGATTCCACTGAGGAATGCGAAACTTCATCAACCGATGACCCAAAAAGGATGACCACTCCTACATTACTACGATTAAGTTTAATTGAGGGGGACAATAAAATTCGACGAAAACAAGTCCCTCTCGGACAACTTGCGTCTTCCATCGGAACCATAACCACGGAGCTCGTCCACGGACCAAAACAAATTCATTACTTCCCACGACAGTTCTTCGCCTTGTGCCACAGTTTTCGCTACGTCATCAGTTATTGAATTTTGCAATACTTTTGCGCAAGTTTCATAACTACGACTCCGATCGTGGCTTCAGGTTCCATTAGTGCGCGCTTATCTTTAATTACGCCGCCACGCTGCTTTCTCGTGTTGCTGCCTCAATCCTTGCAGCAAAAGCTGCAAGACCGTTAAGGAGGTCTCGTGTTTTTTTTTTCTCTTATCCTTCCAACAAGATGTGCATCACGACCCGTTATGCGTCTATCAAACTATTATGCTCCATCCGCAAGATATTGTGCCAGCTGCTGTAGTGAAGAGTTCTTTTCTCTATCTCTCTCTCTCTCTCACATCTTCTGATGTCCTTGTAGCTGTGCTCTCAGGCGTCCTCGGAAGCAGCGTTCCGGTTTACACAACACTGTGCAAATAGCGTAACGCCGGAACCACCCACCCATAAACGCATCCCGTTGCGCTGGAAAGACATTAAAGTGCGCACCAACCGAACGCAAAGCAGCATTTGCTCGGATGGAACGAAATGGCACCGAGAAAAAACAAACAACGGCTTCAAACAAGAGCATAATTTGTATTCATCACCGTGGTCCGTGTTTACGGGATTGATGATTGTGTCTTCTTTTTCCGTTTGTCTTTTTACGACATCGGGAGACGCTTCCTTCCTCTGTGCACACACACACACACACGAGCACATCTACTGGCATCCTTGGCCGTAAAATGGGACAACTCCCAGTTTGGAGCGGACTTTCGGAAGGGGCGAGAAAGAAAGTAAACCCGCCGCGCCACAGTGAAAGATGACTCAACTTGTGTTGAACCGCAAAACTTTGACCCTATTTCAGGAAGTGCCGCTCGCAGGATGCGTAGTTTCGGGCTTTGTCCGCACAAATTGTCCGTACGGTCTCATAAAAGCATCGTTTAAAGTAGACACGCTTCACTGCTACTGCAACCGGAACCGTCGTCGTCGTCGTCGTCGCCGGAATTGCAAGAAATTCGATGGAAGCGGAATTTATGGGCAAACTTTCGGTGGCTGCTTTATGAGCTGCTGCACGGCGTATGACCGAAAATGGCATGATTGAACGCTGTGGTGACGAACGAAATCCAACATCCGCCCAACTGGGTGGCACCAATGTTGTTTTACGAGCAAACGAAGTCGGTCCTGTGACCGCTTTCCTTAAAGCTGGTCTGATTATCTAAAAAGAAATCGAACGCCCGGCAAGAAGATTAGGTATCAGATTCGACCAACCGCCGAAGAAGTGGGGTTTTCTTTTATTTTCCCCGAAGCTCTTCGAGCGTCCGCATACGTACGAATTATTGGGGCCCAGAGATTAGGTCCCGGCAAGCAGATTAACGGGCTCGCGGCGAACTCTCGCTAACCCGGATTTGCTTCGAATTCCGGCAAAAGTTTGCGAAGTAACCGAGAAATTTTCGAATTACCCTAAGTGGAGTCCTTCTTTTCGGGAATTCGGAATAAGGAACAGTATTGCTCGGTAAGCTTCGAATCGCGTTATGAAGACAGCGGAACGGAGAATCGATCGCCGTGCATAAAGGTTTTGGATAATACGAACAACGGTCAATCCCCCCCAAAATAATCGTCGGCTTATAAATTCCACGTTTTCGATATTTCATGGGCTCCATAAGCCTGTCTTGGGGAATTCTGTGCATTTACCATTCCATTTTGTAGCGTATTTATCCGAAATCGATATTTTAGTATCAAACAAAATCCGAACCGTATCCGTACATCTTTCTTACCCGCAATGGCCAGTTGCTTGATGAAGAAATTCATCCGTGATTTGCGGGTCCTGTTCAGTGTCAGCGTTACCAGCACGGCCGAGTTTCCCAGCACGATCACCGTAAACAGCACCCACATCACAGCGAACTGTTCAGTCTGAAAATAATTAAAAAAAAATATAGTTAAATATAAAGCATTTTATTATTAAGAGATAATGGGTTAATTTCTTGTTTTTATAGTATATTGGGCAAAAAGCACAGTTAATATTAGATAGCGTATAAGTCGATCCGTTCAAGGCTTGCTTCGATTATTTTGATCTACAGGCGATGGAAGACTTTTGACGTTCGAGTTTTGACACGTCAAGAAAATGAAAGGCACAATCTAGTCTAGTCGGGTCTAATTTAGAAAGAACAAAAGTTGCAAAAGTTGACCGACAGGCTGACGTTTTCGCTTAATTTCTGATAACAGACAACTCGTCAGAAGTTAATTTATTAACCAGACTGCTACGGCTAGCCAGAAGTACCCGCTCCCTTATCCTACTATGCGGTATACTTGCAAAAACGAACATTGTATTCAATTTCTTTCATAGACAAAATCATTTTCGCAGGTGAGATAATGTCACGACATCCCCGGAACGATTATGCGGCTCCATATTCTCCAGCCCCAGGCCCAATATCCCAGATTGACTCGGTGGCAGCTGGTGTAATGCGCAAAAGGATTAATATTCATCTGCTCCCTCCGGAGTGGGGTTACTTGGGTCAGCACCACGTTGTGCCGAAGGTTCACAAGATTCACGCTCTGCTACCGCCCGGGGGTAAAACTTTCACAATCACATCATTTTAGCACACTTCATTTAACGTGTTTCCTCCTGACTTCCATGAAGGCCCAAGATAAGAGGACGCGCAAGAAGAAAAGAAAAACACGGAAACCCATCCAACTATGGCCGAAAGCGAAAGGGACAACTTTTCAGCACCCAAGTGCCAAGATGCGCGACAGGCGCCTCTTTTTAGGTCCGGAAGTTTGTCTTGCCCAAGCACAGCCACCGGAACAGGAAGTAACTGTCACAGTGCGTTCTGAAGCGCCGTGCCGTGGAAGGAATTTAATCAGTCTAATTGAAACTGATGCAATTTAAGCAGTGGGTGCTTCCGGGCCATCGAAAGTGGCGCCTCGTTCCGTCAGGGGGGGGACATTGTCGGACGTAAATGAGTTGGCTCGACGCGAATTTATGAAAATGGAGCACCAAATGGCGGGCGTCTTTAAGAAATTGAAAATGATGCGAGGTCGGGACGTTCTGACCCGGGCACGGCAGACCCAGCATATCTGGCCCGGTGTCCCAGACTCGGTCGTGTTGGGTCGACCGAAGCGGACCGAAAGCAATTGATTGAAGGACCTGCTCGTCCTGTTAATTAGTGTGGTTGGCGATAATTTGACTTGCTGCCGGTGGCGGAGAGTCCCGAACGCAGACAATACGACGTCACGCACTCTCCCCGTCCCAGTCGGATGGTCTGGTTTGGTGAGCTGGTGGTCTGGTTTCCTCGTCGTTGACCGAAATTGATGGATAATCAGCAAAAGTGGACCATGTTTAATGAGCCGTGCAAAGTGGCCGCGATGCGAGTAAGCATCTAGCACCGGGGCAGGAGCTTGATAATTAAGAGTAAGCGGTCTGCCGCCGTTACCCGGACGACAATTTGACATCCGCTTGGTTGAAGGATAGCTTCGAACACAGCATGGCGAAAGAATTCTGAAACACAGCCTTATCGAAAGAACGAAACAAGATAAATGTATTTCCCTTCATAGAAACATACAATTAATCTTATTCAGAGAAATAGGAGGAACCTTCTTGGAAAAGGTGTTCGTTCGCCCTGGACTCATTTCGAATTGCTTCCAATCGTAGCTTCCAATTTTGGTCAAAAAGCCATTCCTGTATCGGCGTAGGTTTTATCGGTGTCACATCTGTTCACTCAGCTCAATGACACCGGATGTCAGGTGCATCGCCTGTCCGCCAACGTACGCTGGTGCGTTGATTAAACATAGTCACTGTCGAATTAATGCTGTTCATTGTGGTGCAGGCGTGGGTCGAAAACAGTAATTATGGGCTGAAAAATTATTTCGCATAAATTTACGCCCCATTTGAGGGGTAAAATTAAGGTCCACGGAAACACGGGGGGAGAGAGAGAGAGAGAACGAAAGATTGATTGGTGCACCGATTTACGAACCGGACACATTTGATTGACAACAGTTATAAGCATAATTGGGAACCGACCGGTCCGAGGTTACAGAGCGCAATTATCCGGTAAATGGAACGTTACGTAAATAGATTTTGTACCGCGATGTTTATCTCATCTGGTCTTTACTGAAAGTTTGATGAGTTCTCATAAAAAAAATTTGGGCCACGCTTATTGCATCGCTTTTATTTTACAAAGAAGCCTCATAAATGTTTCCGCAACACCCGGCGCGGGTCCTGCGGCCGCAGAAGTGTGGCCAGATTGCTGGGTCGCGCGGTTTCGCTTCCGTCATTCATGCAGCGCAAGCTTTGGCAGTGGAAAATGTAATCTTCTTGCGAGCGGTCGGACCGCCCGCTGTGACCGTAATGAGCCCTACGGAGTGTCGGAACGCAACCGCGAGAGGAAACAGTTCGTCAAACTGTACCATAAGCAAAAAAGGCGCGAACCTCTCCGTCGCATCGATTTGGTCCCTTGGGACACGGCCACGGACATGCTCGGCGACAGAAAGTGCCGCCATCCCCAAGGGCGGAAGACAGCAAGCCCCTTTAGCCCATGTTCAGCAGAAAAGCCCCATCCATCTCACTGCAACCGAAGCGGCAAAATCCAAACGAAACATAACGGCGTTTGTTGGAGAAAATAGTTCGACACAAATTTCCCCCGAAGCCGGATTGCGGTTGAACTTGAACACGCCCGAAGAGTTCGCTGGAAAAAGCGGAACAGAAATTATTCATAATTAATTAAATTGCAATTCCTCAAGGGCACGAATGTCGCACTGCACGCGGATGAGGTAATTAGATGGTCAACCCTTCAGCGATGGACGCGCCCCGGCTCAGCGGCACTACGAATTCTTCGTCGGTTCACGGTCGCACCGCCTGGAAGCATCGTGGCACACCACAAAAACCGCACGGCAAACCTCCACGGGGAGTCGCTCGACCATTAACCCATTCCTTCGGCTGACCGGCGACGTCTTCGGCGTCGTGTTCTCCGTTGCCGAGAGTACCACTATATATGTCTCAATTTTCAGAAGCTGGTCCCCGCCTGCCGGTGCATCTCGGAGCGATTCTGACGAGACCATCCGTTTCGAGAAGCACAATAGACTAACGATGCCCTCCTGCCGTCCCGCGGAAGAAAGTCCGCATAACTGACCGCAGACCACAACCGCAACTCCACAAGCCACACTGGCCACAGAAATGCGTTACAAACTATGAAAGATTATTTATCGTCGGCGGTGTCTGCGGTGATATCGGTGATCACCGGTGCGCCTTCGACACCCGGCAGAAGCAAACTGTGCCGAACTTGGGTACGGTGAGGCAAAACTCGTCCGAAGAGGTTCACGAAGGGGCCCACGGAGGCACCAAACGCCACCGCGCGCGCACACGACTGTCCATAAATTGCGCGACGAGCCACAAGGAAGTAGCCAGAGAGCCGGGCAGGTTGGCGAATCGCAAGAAGTTGCCTCATTTTGGACCACGAGCCCGAGCCTGCTCCAGGGCACCACAGCACGACTGAAGGTCTTCTGGCCCGCTTTTGTTTCGTTGCCCACAAGTGCGTTCTGCGGACGAGAAACTGGAGCACGTTGTATCGTAGATCTCTGACTTTGGGTTACTGGTCTCCGCCCTTACGGAGCGCGGCGCGCGAGTGAAACAGATAGCCGATCTCCGAAGGGAAACGTAGCCCTCCGGACAACTCTGCACCGGTAAAGCGCACACCGGTGCGTAGTCTGGAGTTATTTAACCCGCCCGGCCGCATATCGTCGTCGACATCTTTCAACCCGGGCCGACCGACGGCATCATTACGGTCCAGTGTCCGGTCTCGACCGTTTGTCTCGTTCCGAAAAAGGAATCACGGATGCTGATTGAGATATAATTTGTATGCTGCTCCAAGCATGGCTTCCTGCCGAGCGGTCGTTTTTGCGCGATTCGTGCGAACTGAACGTGGACGGAAGCCGCCAAGATGCTTTCCAGAGTGAAGTACGGTGCAAACCAACGGGATGACCACGGTTAACCTTCCGGTCGCAATGGGGGGGTGATTTATTGTAGTTGATCGTACTGCGACCTGCGATTGCCACCGGATTTGCATACGGGAAAATAACCGTTTCAGCATTCCGAATTCGTCCACTGTTTGCTCGGGTCAAGTGGGTCACCGTCGTGGGTCTTATTGTTTTCCAGTGATTTTCAATTAAAATATCGTAACAAGCCTGAATCGGTTGGTGAGGTCGACTCGAGGATTAATTGAACGGAGCTACCCTAGCAATAAGGTCACGATCGCCGGCAAGGAAACCCGCTGAGGGCATGTTTTAATGGCCTTTTCAGCTACTCGCTTCTGCCTTACCAGTTACTGCTAAGCTCACGCTAAACTACTCAAAGAAAGTCCCATTTCATGCAATCACGAACCGATCCTGCTCCTTCTGGTTTACGACTTGTTTCCCAGCCACGATGGACAACATCCGATAAAGAAACTTACAGGCCGCCACAATGTTGGCGTCATTAAAGCTTCACCCGTCGATGGAGTTATCAATTACTCGGTAATAATTGGTGCCCTCACGTGCTACGTGCCACAATGTGGCGTTACAATTAAAGTCGTTAAACCATATCTTCACGAAATCAGCCGTACGGGCCAGTCGCGCTCGGATTCCTACTCGTGGGCAAAAGACCGGTCAATCGAATGGAATTGCCACGCGACTGACTGACCATCAAATGCACGCGCTGGCCAGCGGTGTGTAATTAGACGCTTGTCCAGCGACGCAGGTTCAACTCGCCATCATCGTCGTTGCAGTCACGCAAACGGAACTATACTTTGTGTAGATCGCGAGAGTGCAACACACGCCTCTGGCCCGAAACCCCTCGACAGGGCTCGGAACCGAATCACTCCGAGACGCTCTATTTTTAATCAATTCTCCATTACATAAACATAGTTTTGCCAATTGTATCGCCTACCGGGGGGCTTCCGGCGAAACACCGGTACGGCACGCCGGTACCACGTGATTGTCCGTGAGTGGGCCGCAGACCACAGAACTTTGAGTTCTGTGGTGGTGGAGAAAAGTTTTCCATGTGAAAATTTCCATCCTTAACCTCCGCACCGAGCGTGTGCGCAGCAACGTGATACGCAGGAAGCACCAGTGACCAGGAACCAAAGCGACGGGAGGGCCTTCGACAAAGGATGCTCGGTGATGCCCGCCGAGAAAGCCGATGGTGGTATCGATTATAAGTTTCTATAGGTTTGTTAAAAGTTGACCATCGGCAGCGGTTCCACGTAATGTGAAACTAACGGGCAACGGGTTGATGTTGGGCTCAGTTCGGGGGTTAACTAATTATTCGGCACCAAGAACTCAAGCCAAAGGCACCGAGCAATGAAAGGATGTGTGAGTTTGAAGTATCGTTTAGAATGTTTTAGAATTTTCCACAAAACCGTCAAAGCTTGAAAGGGGGTTGGTTTCCTTTTCGAAGTCATGTCAACGGAACCACTAATTCTCGCCAGCCTGCGGTATGGTGGCCACATCATTACTCGCTCGCTCGAAGGATGATGCTCGAGTGGAACGAGCCGGTAACCATCGATGCATTGAACTGCACACGGTGGTCGATAGGTCGCGTAACAGGTTACGTGATGCGTACGAGGCATCGCTGGTGGATTATTAGCTGATCAATCTGTTATTGTATCTGAATGGACATTAGATTAAATTTTAACTGACCACTACCCGGACCTAAATGAGCTCGTTTCTACCCGTTCCAACCCGGTTCCTGCTGCCCGGGAGCATGGGAACCTTTTAATTATCTGCCACATCTGTCCGCCCGATTGAAAGTTCCCGATTTGGCAACGATAAATTGTTCGTTACCTGACGGTTCTGGATTATTCACTACTTATGGAAATCCGAGCCCAAGTCCGGACGGCCGGTTCATTTATTAAACATTAGCACAGCTGCGGCCCGGTGCCGTGCCGTGGTGGTGGTAATGTTACAGCAATCTTGATACAGCGCGCCCATTAGCAGAAAGAAAAGGCTCTTCTGCCGGGATGGCAAGGAATGCCGTGTAAGACGAGAGACCACGCGCACCAAGTGTTGCAGGATGCACCGACGGATGATGCGTTTGAAATATTCATGAAACCCTGGCCACCGGTCCCGCGGACGATTCCGGTTCGGCGGTTCGCACTTCGGTCGCACTTACAAATGGCCACATTAAATCGTGTGGCCCGCGCTCGCGGAATACGTAATGGCGATGGCGCGGTGAATCAGGAAGTGCTGCCGATGGATGGAGAGTGTTACGCTGATTGAATCGGCCATCCGACGGCCATCCAGCATCGAGTATTCCGTGGGGCATTTTGTTAGCATTGCAAAGCGTACTCGCACGCACGGTGTCCAATGTCATGTTTACAGCACCGACTCCCATCGGAGACCCACCGGCCGGGGATGGATCTGGCCGGGCGTTAAGCAACTGTGCCGCTCCACATTCTTTCATGCGCCCAGCAACACTGCTCCGGACAATTAGTGCACGATCGAGGGTGTTTCTAATTATGTCAATAATTAGCTTTTCCCACAGAATTTTTCACACCCCGCGGGACGACCGAAGTGACGCCAAGCGCCCGCCGAAAGTCTCACCTTGAACGGTACAACACTTGTTTCTTTTTTGTTTAATTAAAGCACCTGCCATTAATCTAAAAGACAGGTGCTTTGCGACTTACTTAATCTAAAAACATAAAATGAATATAGAATAAAGAATTACGAAAATGTTGTTTAATATTTAAACGGTCCCGATGGTGCCGAGATTCCAATTAAAATCTATAACACTTTTCAGCAACCGTCTGGTTTCCAGTGTTTTCGGATGTTCGGATGTTTTCAGGCAATTTGCATAGCTCATCAACAACCCATAAATTGCTGAGTGTACAACGCATCGATTGCAAACGCAAACGTTGACTGTATTTTTTAAATTAAATTTAATTTGCAATCCATTTTGTGAAAATGTATAAATAATCCCAAGATTTTTCCTGAGCCGAGAAATTTGCAGAATATAGAGTAAAAAACTCGACAGGAGAGTCATCATAAAAATCATCAGAGGACATAATTTGATGTAGTGCAATCGACCCGTGCGGTGCCTGTCGGTTCTAGACGATTGTGTCATTCCTCTTTCAAACATTCTTTCAATTCATTTCAACCAATCAATCAAAGGTCAAGTGAACCAGTTAAGAAAATTGATTAATTTTTACGTTATAAAGATACAGTTACAAATGAAAAATTCATTGTAACCGGCGAATGTGCTGCGTATCGACAGCGGAATGATGAAACGATCTGATTGAAAGCCAAGCGGCAGCAATGACGGCCATTGTGCAGTCATAATCCGCCGCTAATGAGTGTTTCGAAACGGCATAATTCCAATGCAGGGCGTTTAATTAAAATTGTAACTCCCTTTTGCGCAGATAAAAGGGCTCCTCGGTAAAGGCGGAACAACTTCATATTTTATTTGTTTGATTACGGCAACACAGCATACCTGCACCGACCCGGCCGATGACCGGCGCGGATTCGCCTTCCCGCCGATTCATTTACAGATGATCACGTAGCCGCGATCGTGCGCATAACTCCTGTGCACCCCCCGGGCCCTGGCAGGGTTTGTTGGTTGGAATAATAATTAACACGTATCAATGTATCAAATGCGGCGGCACCGGTCAACCGGAATAAACACTCCACCAGGGAGAAGCTGGGGCAGGCAAGCTTAAAGACAAGATTCCTGAGCATAAGTCAATGCTTTAAGGAAACACAAGCCGGTTTGCAATTACGCAGGAACCGTCCAACGCCCGTTGTGCTGCACGAGGTGAGCGATCACAAACACCATTCGCTCGACTTCTGTCTATCACGTTTCACAGGTACCGACCGACTACTGTTCAGAAGCAAAAGCTGTCGGATGGTGCGCCACCGATCACCACACCGCGATCACTGCGATCATTTCCCATCGAAGAGGCGTCGAAAAACTGGCCCCATCTGGCCGTTTCACTTCACCTTTTAACTTCAACCAGCCAGCGCCACGAACCGGGAGCCACAGTGATCGAGAACGTATCCCGTTTTGATCCTCGGAACGGACGGTACCCAGAAATGCACCTGATGCCGCCGAGGGCGTTAGATTAGATCGCTTTCGCGTCAGGAAATTGCACGGCCCGCCAGACGGGCTCCCCAGCAGCTAACGGTCCACCGGAGACGGACCGAAAGTAATGAAGTGTTCAACAGATTAGTTAATTAGTTTGCCGGGGCCCGTGCTGGCCCTTTCCGTCTAAATTCTTGACGATAATGATCACAAATCAATAGACTTCAAACGCAGCAGCCAACGACGTGAGGACGAGGTTTCTTTTTGCGAACCGGACGGCATGGGGAGTGGTTCTCCGGACGTCCACTCCAGTGCGCCCTTAATTGCAGTGGGATAATTGAACAAGTTTTTGTACTGTTTTCATGAATTCCACCGGCCTCGGCAGGAGTCCCGCCGATGCCACGAATGCGTCTGACTGCGTCTGAGTCTGTGTTTTTTTCGTTCTCTTCGCCATTCGTCAAGCGCGAACGAATATGAAGGGGCGAAAAAAAAATGAGGAGCATAAAAAAGTGACAAGCAACTATCTATCCCCCCCCACCCGAGGACCGGGGACCAGGCATACCATGGGAGCAGATTGATCACACTGAACCACTTTGGCTGGCACGGGCTCGTCTCGGACGGCCCTGATGGCCCTTCGATGGGGCAAGGCACTTAACGGGTTTGCGAAAACCGTGGCCGGGCCGGACCGACGGCAGACGCAGCCCCCTTAAAGCAAACCACGAAGGGTGCTCTAAATTCCACATTTGTCAGTAGAAGTGCGGAACCATTTCCAGCGGCAAACAGCGGCTCCAATCCGTCGGCTTGTTTGTTCGTTTTTGTGTGTGATGGATTA